>NC_083113.1:1351142-2026714 GCF_949774975.1 Lagenorhynchus albirostris | reverse complement strand
CTGGTGAGAAGCCTTATAAGTGCACTCAGTGCGGGAGGACCTTCAACCAAATTGCCCCACTGATCCAGCACCAGAGAACTCATACAGGTGAGAAGCCCTACGAGTGCAGTGAATGTGGGAAATCCTTTAGTTTTAGGTCCTCCTTCAGCCAACATGAGCGGACGCACACAGGTGAGAAGCCCTACACGTGCAGTCAGTGCGGGAAGGCCTTCCGGCAGAGCATCCACCTCACCCAGCACCTGCGAATCCACACCGGGGAGAAGCCCTACCAGTGTGGAGAATGCGGCAAGGCCTTCAGCCACAGCTCGTCCCTGACCAAACACCAGCGGATCCACACGGGGGAGAAGCCCTACGAGTGCCAGGCATGTGGAAAAGCCTTCACCCAGATCACACCACTGATTCAGCATCAGAGGACACACACAGGCGAGCGGCCCTACGAGTGCAGCGAGTGCGGGAAGGCCTTCAGCCAGAGCACGCTCCTGACCGAGCATCGGAGGATCCACACAGGAGAGAAGCCCTACGGGTGCAACGAGTGTGGGAAAACCTTCAGTCACAGCTCATCGCTTAGCCAGCATGAGCGGACACACACGGGTGAGAAGCCCTACTCGTGCAGTCAGTGCGGGAAGGCCTTCCGGCAGAGCACACACCTCACTCAGCACCAGAGAATCCACACCGGGGAGAAGCCCTATGAGTGTAGCGAGTGCGGGAAGGCCTTCAGCCACAGCTCGTCCCTGACCAAACACCAGCGGATCCACACCGGGGAGAAGCCCTATGAGTGTAACGAGTGTGGCAGAGCCTTCAGCCAGCTTGCGCCACTCATTCAACACCAGAGGATCCACACGGGAGAGAAGCCCTATGAGTGTAATGAGTGTGGCAGGGCCTTCAGCCAAAGCTCCCTCCTCATAGAACACCAGAGGATTCACACCAAGGAGAAACCCTATGGGTGCAACGAATGTGGAAAATCCTTCAGCCACAGCTCATCGCTCAGCCAGCACGAGAGGACACACACTGGGGAAAAGCCCTACGAGTGCCAGGATTGTGGAAAATCTTTCAGGCAGAGCACCCACCTCACTCAGCACCGGAGGATCCACACAGGAGAGAAGCCATATGAGTGCAGGGACTGCGGGAAAGCCTTCACACACAGCTCCTCCCTTACCAAGCACCAGAGAACTCATGCTGGGTAGACCCACTCCACATGTTCTGGGACCCAGCAAAGCCTTAAGCTATAGCGCATTGCTTACTAGATTTGACCCAGTCATACTCCTGAGAAACAACACAAACGTTATACACAAGGCTTCATGCTCAGCAAACTCCTTACACCCCCACAGAGAGTTCATATTTATGGAAATGATTGTGGGAATACCTAGCTCTGGGTCATCCATCCCGGGATATCAGATCATCCAGACAGTAGGGAAGTGTGGAGTTAATCACTGTTGAGGACTTTCAGCCATGAGTGGCCACTAATGCTTCATTATAGAACCTACAAAAGAGAAATGGAAAAAAATGTGGATCTGGGGTGGCTTCTAAGGATTCACCATATTCCAAACCAGAGATTTTCAAAGTGGTGACAAACTCAGCGAATGCCTTTCATATAAAAGAACCAAACGCAGTCAGAATTTATCATTATTGTACATTACATTTTTGGCAGGGGTTGCTTATGAATGGTGCAACTTGACTCTGATATTCCCTAAAAACAATATGGCAGAGTGTTCCAGACATGAGAGTGGCACTTTATGGAATCACCATGAATATTCAGCTGTCTCAGTACAAAATTTTCTGATTTGTGTAAATTCTTTGGTCAAGGTACATGGCCACCAGCCTCACAGATGTGAATGCCATATGACAAAGTATCCATGTACTATAAACAGATTTTAAAGTAGTTATATGCATTATATTGCAATAAGTTAATCTTTATATGCAATGGAATTGAAAAGATTTGTATAGGAAGACTTGAAAGGTAAAGCCACTTCCATGGAGTCTTGCAGATTCTGAGATGGCTTTTGCTGCTCTGTTCTTGCTATAAATTTTTCTACAGGACTCACAGGCATTAGAAATGCAGATGTTGCTGTTTCACAAAAAGAGGAAGATTTTTTCTTTGTTAAGCCACCATCTTATGAGCAAGAGCACACCCACGTTGGAACCTTATGTTTTGCGAGATTTATCTCTTGAGAAATGTACAAGTTAATCTTTTGAACTGTTGTTTTTTCATTGATTCTTTATCCTGGTGTTTAATAAGCTTTTGTTTTTATAAAATTTAACTTGAAGGCAGTCTATAGTATTTCACTGAACCCTGAATCCACTAACAGCAGTCACCCTGACAACCGTGATCCTTAAACAGTGACTTGTCACCCTCACTAGAACCCATATGTAAATTGCATTGGCTGGTTTTGGTCACTAACCATCAGTTAGGGTTATAACAATCAGTTTGACTTTTCTAATCACAGTGCTAGGATATAAGCTTCCAGTTAACTTGAAATTTCTCCCTTGGGGAAACCATGTTGCAAATAGTCTTCCAATACTGTTCCTCAGTATGCTTGTGGAATGCCCCCTCTTTTTTGGACTTAATTTCAGTCATTTAAAAACCATGTGAGAAAATCATGGCTTGCCGCGCCGCTCCCCGCTCGCAGCCCCGTGCCTCGCTCCTCTCCGAACATGGTAAAAATATCCAGCCCTACAGAGACTGAATGGTGCATTGAGTTTCTGATTGCTGTTTTCCAAAAGCATGCTGGAAGGGACGGTAACAACAGCAAACTCTCCAAGGCCGAGTTCCTTATCTTCATGAATACAGAGCTGGGTGCCTTCACAAAGAACCAGAAGGACCCTAGTGTCCTTGACTGCATGATGAAGAAACTGGACCTCGACTCTGATGGGCAGCTAGATTTCCAAGAATTTCTTAATCGTATTGGCGGCCTGGCCGTAGCTTGCCATGACTCCTTTATTAAGTCTACCTCTTCCCAGAAGTAAATCAGAGGAGCCTTTGGGCCTGGCCTGCAGCCCCACTCCCTTTCCTTCAGCCTCCCAATTATCATCTACCCCTCACAGCCCACACATACCCTGAGCCAGGCACACCCACCACCCCATGCAGGCCACTTCTGCTGGTAGTAATAAAACAATATTGTTTTTTAAAGCACACACTGGAGAGTCAGTAAATGTGTGCAAGGGAGGGAGATGACTGAGAGGAATATAAATTAGATTGATGGAAACAGTAACCAGAAGTTGCAAAGTAAGTAGTAAAAATGCATCTTGGGTGTATACATAATCATGACTAATGATACCAACATAATCATCTCTAAATTATTCAAACTGATGGAGAGACATCACTTATTGTTCACTAATTAAATGTCTATACACCCCTACTACAGGCACTGTCATACACTCTGAGGATACAGCAAGACAGACAAGGTCCTGCCTTCACTGAGGTTACCTTCTAGTGTGTGGGGGGGAAACAATAAGTGAATAAAGAACTATGAGAGTGAAAAAAAAAACACTTAAGAAAATCAGTAAGTAGTGCATAGCAGCACTCTCCAATAGACACAACGTGTAAGCCCCATCGGTAAATTTTAAATATATTGTAATAGTCCCATTTAAAAAGAAGAAACAGGTGAAATTAATTTACTATTTGTCCCTATATATCCCAAATGTTACCACTTTGACATGTTGTTTATACAAAAAAATCACAATTGAGATATTTTGCTTTCTTTTTATACTATGTCTTTGAAATCCAGTGTGTGTTTTACATTTACAGTACATTTTAATTTGCTGTAGCCACATTTCAAGTGCTCATTTGCCACATGTAGCCAGCGAGTGGCTGTACAGGACAAGGCAGCTCAATAGCCTTGGTCCTTTGGTCAGGTGTTCTGTCCTCCCTCCCTTTATTACATGTATCCTCTTCCCTTTCCCTGTGCTTCTATCCTTGTGTAGCTTCTTGTCCTCAAGGAAATTAGATGTGCTGGGAAGAGCAGCATCAAAGTCAGTCAGAATAGAGAGAAGGAGACAAGGTGAAGATTGGCCAGAGATAATAACACCTGCATTATTTTGTGGTGGATTGGGAGGTGGGAGGGGTCTCACATTAGGAGCCTCTGCACTTGTGGTTTGTTGGCTTTTTCAGAGAGGCTTGCCCTGATGCCTTGGTGAACACCTGTTTTATGACTTACTGCTGTCCTTGGGTTTTTTGGTGCTCATGTTGTCCCAGATGTGGCCAATAATAGTCCCTTCAGGTAAGTTCCTGCCATCCCTGTGACATGCCTTCATCATTTTCAGTATAAGATGTTATAAACTCATCTGGTTTCTACCCTGAAATCAGCCCCGAAATCAGCCATATTTCTGCAGGTCCAAAGAACTGGTTCATATTAGTAGGGGATGCTATTCAGGACCAAATCTGAGTGCCAGGTATGCTCACTGCTACTAGGTTGTCTACTGCTGAGCTAGGAAATAAAGGCGCATGTATAAACACTTACATAGATACACACAAAAAGGTATATGGGTGCATATACATACACAGAAATACCTCCCATTCCAATCTGTGACTCCCCGTATTTTTATGTCCCTCTTCAATAGCGAGAATGCTAAGACCCCTAAAATAAACATACTAATTTGCTGAATTCTAAAATACTTGTAAAATAGTTTCAGAGTTGCTTTTCTCAAACCACTACAAAAACAAACCTAATAAAAGAAATTTAGAATTTGTTTGCTGTTCTTCTTCCATCACCACCCTGCCCAACACATGGTAAAGCACACAAATGGATGATTTATTCTACAGAGAGACAAAAATATCGCCAGATGTCCCCACTTGTTAACCTCAGGGTAAGCTGGGTTGGGTCAGGCATTAGGGAAAATGGGTCTGTGCTTAACTCCCATCCAAAGGTGCAGGGATATGAACCATTGAGAAGAAACTTGGTAAGGACCTGGGAAGGATTAGATTTATCTGTCCCAGAGTCTCCCTCTCAGAGCAGTCTCCACTACAGGACACCAGAACCTCCTACTGCAGAAGCCACGCCCCTTTCCCTACACTTCTGGGAAGCCTGGGAGGGTTGCCCTAAGAACTGCCTCAGTTTGTGTGTGGCCTCTCAGGAGCCCAACTCTCAAGAGACAGTTTTTGTCGGCCAGAGGCTGGAGCTGGAGAGCTGGTTGTTTCACTGAGACTTCTGGAAACTGTCCTTTCTATAAACTCACGTGCTCACTGGTTGAGAGAGGCCTGAGTTACATTATGTTTTGAGGATCGGTTTTCATGGATTGGCCATGAAGTAAATGAAGCTGAAACTCCAAGGTCCCTCACTCTATTGCACCCCTTCCAAAGCCTAACACCTCATTTTATCTTAGTAATTTTTAATTCTTCCTCCCAAAGAGGGACTTCTCAGTCGTGTGAGCGACAGGCCCAATGAATCTGGACTGATCCCTCACTCAGGATACTCAAGAAACACACACACATTTATAATGAAGATGCTCACAAATTTTATATATGCACTGAACACATACATACCAAATCTTGTACACAGAAAAATGAGTGGAAGGACGGATACTGAGATGTCAAAAGTTCCTATGAGCTGGGAACATGAGGAAAAAAATTTTTCTCCTTCATTTCTTTTTTTTTTTTTTCAGTTTTCCATTATTGGGAGAATTTTTTTCAAAATGGTGAAAAATGAATTTTATTGAAGTGCTGTAAATAAAGAATTTCCAAGGGAATTCAAAAACAAATGCAGCCAAAATTCCACGTTTTATAGTTACAATGTAACAAATATTTGTATTCTACTTCTTGAGCTACACTTTGAAATTTTTCTTCCATGTTGCTACAGCCTTCTTAATTATCATTATGCTTCATTATTCTTTGAATGGCTCTACCAAAATTTCAGTCATCATTCCTCTGTAATTGGGTATTTAACTCCATGTAAATAGGCATCCTAGTCACTTGTATGTATTTTACTTGTAGTATTCCACCTAGATCCAGAGAGGATTTCAGCCTCTCAATGTATGTAGCTTTCTCCTTTTTTTCCCCACTAATTCTCTAAGAAAAATCACCACACCTGAAATTGAAAGTTCAAGGAACACAAATGTCAAAGTAGTTCTTAAGCAACTGGGCTGTTTGTGTTCCAGATAGTTGCACTGGTTGACACTGATTTACAAAACTCATCAACCCAAATAATAACAGGGGTCATGTATTAGTGTGCTCGGGCTACCATGAGAAACAAAAAACAAAACACACTGGGCTTCCCTGGTGGCGCAGTGGTTGAGAGTCCGCCTGCTGATGCAGGGGACATGGGTTCGTGCCCCGGTCCGGGAAGATCCCACATGCCGCGGAGCAGCTGGGCCCGTGAGCCATGGCTGCTGAGCCTGCGCTTCCGGAACCCTGTGCTCCGCAACGGGAGAGGCCACAACAGTGAGAGGCCCGCGTACCACAAAAAACGAAACAAAACAAAACAAAACACACAGGGTAGGTGGCTTAAAACAGCACAAATTTATTTTCTCACAGTTATGGAGGCTGGAACTCCAAGATCAAGGTGCTGTCAGGGTTGGTTTCTGGTGAGACCTTTTTTCCTAGCTTCCTCTGTGCACACTTGGCAAGAGAGAGCAATCTCTGCTCTTTCTTTTTATAAGGACACCAGTCCCATGGGATTAGGGCCCCACCCGTATGACCTCATTTAACCTTAATTATCTCCCTAAGGCCCTATCTCTAAATTAGGGGTTAGGGCTTCCACATATGAGCTGGGGGCAGGGGCAAGGAGGGAAGGCGGACACGGTGGCACACAACTCAGTCCATTACATAAGGTATTTAAGCATCTCCTTCCCGTTGGAACTCATTCCCATCTTGCCAGGTTTCCATTTATGTGGTTTACCTTCCCCCATCCCTATGAACACAGCTACCCTCTGACACTCCGTGTGAACCCACTAACACTCAAGCAGAGCAACCACAAGACTGTGATGTGAGTGAGGAAATAAATCCTTTATTATGTTAAGCCCCCGTGATTCGGGCACCATCACAACAGACTGCCTGCCCAAACACAGTGACAGAAAGAGGCACCAGTTTCTCCATCCACAGAAAGCAGTCAAATTTATGCTCAGGCAATGAAAACAATGCTGCAACCTGAGATTAAATGCAAAACTCAAAGATCGCCTTACGTAGCCCAAGGAGTTAAGTTCCCCTTGCCCACGCAGGCAGATCTCATCAACCTTTATTGGTGTTTTCAACTGGTTTTGATCACAGTCACCCCCACTCCCTGCCTAGTAAGATATACATTTTACATTGCAACCAGTTCTCATGTTTAGATGTATGGCTGAAAAGTTTCACAAAACAATATTTGCCTTTACTACATTATGGATTTTGACCTATTTTATTCTATTTCATTGCTCTGTAATGCCGGTGGCCACCCACTAATTTGATTTTTCAACTCACTAATGGGATGAGACATAGTTTGAAAACACTGCAATTACTAGGCTCCGAGTGTTTCTGTGATCTTTGTAAGCCACTCCATACCCATGTGAGTTAAACTGGAGAACGGTACGCTACTGAGGACTCAGAAGTAAACCTGCCATCACATATTTATGGAAAAAACAAAACAGCAGGCAAGATTTCTGCTTGAACAGCAGCCCTGGGAAGTTCTAAAAAGAGGAACAGACAGGACTGACTTCAAGAAAGAGTTGGCAATCACACACTTTAAGGCAACTCGTACACTTTGCAAAGACCAATGTTCCAATGTGTGAGTGGTGCTGAAATGGTCAGAGAAGAAAGCAGAGTCTTCTTTCACTCCTGGCGGCTTGTGCTCACAGGTAAGCATCTTTACAGCTGTGTTTGCAAGGTGAGGGCTTCATGTGGGCCCTTCCTGGGTTCTAAGTGCTTCAGCTACCTTAGCTCGTTTAGAAAACAAGCAGACTTAAATCCACACTGACATCGCAGGAAGCCAACGCAAGGGTTTCGAAGGAGCCCAATGTGTTACTCTGAAATTTCAGGCAGGTAGTTGTCCTTCTCTGGGGGCACTTACAGAAAGTGGCTCATCTCTATGCCTCAGAGTGCACAGGGAAAACATCACCTTCCATGTTCTCCAGGAGCCTGCCAATCCTCCATTGGCATGGGCTCCACATGCAGCATGGGGGTGCCTAGGGCACTCTCCAATGCATTGCCTTTCTCCTTCTCATGGGAATTCTGGTGCTTGGCCAGGGCCAGGCTGAAGTGGAAGTTTTCCAACAGCTCTGGCATGTGTAGAGCTTCCTGCCGTGGCTCTTGAGATCCATGAACGGGAGATCCACACAAAGGTCCCCCCGCAAGTGCTACCCACCTAGGGCTTCCCTTGGGACACCCCCCAGGCTCATGTACTGCAGGGCAGCACATGGCTAGAGGTGGCCCACGTGGCCAGGGACCCTGTACTCTGCCCAGCCCAGGAGGTCTGAGGGACCTGTGATGCCCAAGGGCAACAAAACCTGAGACTTGATGCAGAAGAGCAAGGTGCATGAGGGTGGGGAGGCAGCTGCTGGGTGGGGGGCTGGGCAAGGCCAGGAGTCCTGGTTGGTGGGAGGTGGGACTTGGGGACAGCAGACACAGCAGGAAGGGTGAGGAGGGGAGCTGCCGCTGGCAGCCACAGTGCACCCTCGGGGGGACTAAGGGTGCACCTGACACAGCCAGAGGGACAGGGAAGAGGCCATGGAGTCACCACAAAGTGGGTTGGTGGGGAGCCTGCAGTCAGGGGCCACCTGGCCAGCACTCCCCAGGAGGCAGTGGGACGGCTCGAGTCAGAGCCCTCCCCCTGGTCTCAGAGAACTCCCCCAGCTTCACCCACCGCTCAGGGCCAGGCTCGTCCCTTAGCTTCCTGGGGAGGCAGCAGCCTGGGTGCCCAGCCCTGGAACCTCAGCCCAACCCCACTCCTCATCCTCTGGCCTCCCTGGGGCAGCTGGCAGCACACTGATGAGGGAGGGAGGGAGGTTGATAAGACAGGGTGGGACAGGCCCTGTGAGCTGCTGGGCAAGTGGGTCCCCACCCACCCACCTTTGGCTCAGCCTTTGTGGGCCTGGCCTCTCTGGTCTTCTCCTCCCCGATGCTCTCCTGTTCCAGAAGCACGGGGTCTGGAGCAGCAGAGACTGGGGAGAAGGGAAGGCAAAGCTGAGGAGAGTAGATCTCACAGCTGGGCACCCCCAAGCCAGTCAGGGAGGCCCCAGCATGGTCACATCACAGCAGGTCCCAGGGTTCCACTGACCCCACACGTGTCCTCAACTGACAGAGCAGAACAGCCAAGAAGGAAGCAAAAAGCAGCTCAAGCTCAGCAGTGGCCCTACACATTCAAACAGAAGCCAAAAGGAAGATAACACATTTTTCTACCCATCAGGTCGGTAGAGATCTTAAAAAGCAACCATACGCAGTGCTGGTGCACACGGGGAAACAGGCACCCCGCACATATATGCTATAGGACTTTCGGAAAACCACGTGGAAATGCCCTTTGTCCAGTGGTCCTGAGGATCCCACCCGACCCAAACAGAACTAACCTCCCACACCCAGGCACATGTCTGAGGACGTTTCACTGCATATTTACAGGAAGAGGCAGAAACCTTAACGGCAGCAAAATTCCCACTCTAGGACAACGAACGGTGGATCCTGTGAAACGCCATGGAGGTGAGGAGAGGCCATTGGATATCGAGCCACTGCCTGGAGGGGCCTGGGTGGGTGAGGGGTTGCTCCATGCAAACAGCCAGTGCTACAGGCATCATTTTCAGGGAAACGGGCTGCCAACCTCTGCACAGGCCCGTGGGTGAGATGTGTGCATACACGGGTGAGATGTGTGCGCACTCAGGTGAGATGTACAAAAGGACACGAAGGGGCAAATGCCAAGGTGCGCACCTTGCTTTGATTTGCAGAGGGTGTGAGGGAGTGGGGAGATTGTTACTTTCTTCTTTATACCTTGATGCTTTTCACTGTTTCTGATAAGCACATACAATTTGAATCATCTCTGA
Source organism: Lagenorhynchus albirostris (assembly GCF_949774975.1). Taxonomy (NCBI): domain Eukaryota; kingdom Metazoa; phylum Chordata; class Mammalia; order Artiodactyla; family Delphinidae; genus Lagenorhynchus; species Lagenorhynchus albirostris. The sequence goes on along the minus strand of NC_083113.1, from coordinate 2,016,784 downwards.
AGAGGAATTTAATTAAAAATAATACTCATGACATTCACAGAGCCTGTGGGGAGAAGTCGGAATTACAGCACAGACTTCCAGGCCTCAGCTACCTGGCTTCCCTCGGGTTCCCTCAAGAACTAGCACAATGTCTCCCTCCTGGCCTTTCCCAACCACAGACCCTGGCCCACCACACGTACCCAAGAGCTGGCTGGTCACTCACAGGTCTCGGGGGTGCCTGGGTCTTACTGGGTTCTGGGTCTTTGCTGGCTCTCGCCGGCCCACCTGGTAATGGCAGACAGGAAAGACTCAGTGTGCTTCCCTGTGACACACTGCCTTGCTCAAAGCTGTGGGTGGACCCCAAGGGAGATCTTGATGGCATCCCCGTTTCCACCCAAGGGGAGAGTAAGCCCAAGAGGTTCACAGTAAGCCCACAGGGCTGGGGGTGGGGGACGAACATGGACGCAGGCTTCTAACCCTGAGCCCAAGGCTCCAGGGCCCCATTACCACCAGTCCATAGGCCTTGCCCTCAGATGTGGTGGAGACTGCCCACTCAGCCCCAGTGCTCCCCTTCTTCCCATAATAAGGAGACGGAAGTGTGCCGAGAATACTTACTTAGTTTTTAAGGGGCTGCTTCCTCCTGCTTCCTTACATCTGGAAGGCAGATGTGAGGGCAGGAACCCAAGCAGCGTTCCTGGCCCATGAGGCAACCATGAGGGTGATGCCCCTGGGCAGGGTGGTATGGGCCAGATCCCTGCTGAGGAGCTGCCCCACCAGCTCAGAGTGTTTAGCTTCTGTGCCTCTTATACATGAGGGAACTGAACTCTCTCAGGTAACCTGCTGGCTGGGGTCTGGGATCCATTCTGTCAATGTCACTCCTTCCAGGGCTGATCCCCTCCCATTCCTCAAAGGCATACTGTCCTCTGGGAAGGTGGCCTCACCTGGTTCCGCCAGGGCCTTGGTGAGGTCCTCCACCAGGCAGGCTGCCTTCTTGCAGCTCTTGGGCTGCTCTGCCACCACCCTGGGCTGGAGCTTGTTGAGCAGGACGCCCAAGAACTGCTCCATCACCAGCAGCTCCATCATGTGCTCCTTGGAGTGCACCTCAGGCTGCAGCCAGTCTCAACACAGGTCCCAGAGCCGGGCCAGGGCCTGGTGGGACCGAGCCACCTCCTGGTAGAAAAAGTTCCGGAAGTGCAGGCAGGAGAACTCAAGGAGCCCTTCCAGGGTTGGTCTTGGGCCCCTCCTACTGGTCCCCAGCTGTTGACTCCAGTGTGGGCAATTCCAGGGGAGTTGGGGAGTTCCTGGGGGTGGCAAACGCTTTCTCCAAAGGCAGCATCTTTCCAAACATGCAAAGTGCCTGTTGTGGAGGGTGAGTTCACGGGATTGAGGCTCCGAGGGAGACAGACCAAGGATGACAATATGCTCTGGGATCTTAGCCAGAGTCCAGACCTGCAGAGGGACAAAGAGGTACCCACACAGTGAGAGGCACAGGCCTGTGAGTGGGAGTTCAGGTCCTGGCCAGCCCTCTCCCCATCCTCAGCTGATCCTGAAGGGTGGAGACAAATCCCCTTCACACAGGGCTGTGCAGAGCTCAAGCTTCGCTACCACCTCCAGGCCCAGCCCTGCCCGCATGTCGCCTTCTCCCCATATTTCCACATCAGATGACTCAGGGTATTCACAGCGGCTCCTGGCCTCACGCAGAGATTACTCACTCATTATAAAGGGGGAAAAAGTGCCTTTAGAATGAAAAACACGTGGAGCAAGGAGCGTCTTGTGTATCTCAGCTGCCTTCCTCAGTCCCTGCCAAGAACGCGCACACTGGACCCGCTCACGAGGAGAGACAGACAACAAAGAGACAACCTGCGTGACCGGCCTGGGCGCCCCAAAAGCCTCAAGACCAGGAATTTAAGGAAGTCACAGTCCCAAGGAGCAAGCAGAGGAAAAGCAACAATGTGTCACGCCGGGCCCTGAACTGGCTGGGGAGCAGAAGACACGTCTACAGGAAGTTGTTGGGGTGACTGGGGGAAGAGGGACCAGACCCTGGTATAGAGTCAAGGATGGTGGAACTGTCCAACTTGTCCTCCGATGAGTCAACTAAGAGACAGGTCTGTATATGATGGGATGGGGGGGCGGAGAAAATGGAGAGGGATAAGGGAGAGAGAGGCAGCGGTGTGCAAAACATAAAATACCAACAGGTGAATCTGAACAAAGGGTATGCAGAGTCCTATCTGACACTATTTTAAAAAATCCAAAAAACAATCCTCTGTGGTCCTCAATGTCCGTTGCCGGCTGACCCATTCTTGCCCTTTCCCCGATACGGTTTCCCTCGCCCACCTAAGAGGTCCCAGAGCAGAGGCAGGCACCTCACTCAAACCGAACCCACGCCCGGGTGACGGGGTAGAGACGCAGGGCGACCGGCCGGCAGAGACGACCCCGCTCGCAGCCCAGGGCAGCTTGGCACCGTCCCCTGCTCCCACCTGAGCGCCCACCACAGACACCCTCAGCCGTCAAGCCCCCTCCGGTCTCCTCGGAACGAAGCTGCGCGCGTACACGAGCCGGGCCGCTACAACTCGCACCTCAGGAACGGTACGTCGCGGCCGCCAGCCTGCGTTCCTTCGACGAAGCGGCCCCGGGAGCCCGGCGCGATGGCGTCGGGCCAGACTGCGCGTGCGCGGAACCTGTAACGCCCAGAAGGCAGCAGTCTATCGGCGCGGACTGGCGCAGAGCGAAGACGCGACGGCAGACCAGACAGCCAATCAGAGGCCGAGCTAGCCTAGCCTGGCGTCCGACCTCCCTTGCGCCTGCGCTGTCCTTGATGCCATGGCAACGGCGTAAACAAGAGAAGACCAGAGAGAGAGACGGAGAAAGGAAGAGAAGAGACACATACGCAGAGACAGGGAGTGGGGCATAGAAGAGGAGACACGGACGCAGAGACGGGGAGGGAGAGAAAGGTGAGGACAAGAGGCGCGCACACACAAAGATGGAGAGACCAGAAGGCCCAGAATCCCCAAGATAGCGAGATACTGAGGAGGACAGACACAAGGAGACCAACAGATGGAGACACAGAGAATGAGAGGAAGACAGACTCAGAGAAGGGGAGATTCAGAGCTTGGGAGACTCTGATGTGGAGAAAGACCCAAGACAGGGACAAGTAGAAATGGGCAGGCCTCGAACGGGGAAAACAGAGACCCTGAGATAAGAAGACCTAGAGATGGAGACAGAGAAGGTGAAAAGCAGAAACGGGGAGACAACAGAGACAGAGAGACCCACAGCCTTAGAAATAGAGGTGAGGGACTTCCCTGGTGGTGCAGTGATTAAGAATCCGCCTGCCAATGCAGGGGACACGGGTTCGAGCCCTGGTCTGGGAAGATCCCACATGCCACGGAGCAACTAAGCCCGTGCACCACAACTACTGAAGCCCGTGCGCCTAGAGCCTGTGCTCCGCCACAAGAGAAGCCACTGCAATGAGAAGCCCGTGAGCCGCAACTAGAGAAAGCTCGCGCACAGCAACGTAGACACAATGCTGCCAAAAATAAATAAAAATAAATAAATTTATTTTTTTTTAAAAAAAGAAAAAGAAATAGAGGTGGGGACACTGAGAGACAGGGATGTGGGGGCAAAAAAAAGCGTTCTGCATATCCAGGGAATTGACAGAATTTGAAGACTAGCTATGCTGGGTGCTTCAGGAGTCGCTGAAACGGAGGAAAACGTAGGAGAAGTGACGGGTGAGTGATGTCCTCCAAAACCCCAAATAGGTGTCACCACTCCAATAGACAGGGCCAGGGTCAGGATGCTGCTTCCCATTCCAGAATTTTCTAGAGGGCAGTTTATGAGGCTGTAATTTTGTGCAAGCTGATTTTTTTAAAAATGTTTCTCTGAACAGTTTATTTTACATATATACAACAATACTCTCATTTTCCGGTATTCGGTTCTATGAATTTTAACTTATATAACCGCCAACACAATCAGAACAAAGAATAGATCCATTGCACCAAAAACTCCTTCCTGAAGACATACAGATAGCCAAAAGCACATGAAAAGAGGCTCAACATCACTAATTACTAGAGAAATGCAAATCAAAACTACCATGAGGTATCACCTCACACCAGTTAGAATGGCCATCATCAAAAAGTCTACAAACTATAAATGCTGGAGAGGGTGTGGAGAAAAGGGAACCCTCCTACATGGTTGGTGGGGATGTACATTGGTACAGCCACTATGGAGAACAGTATGGAGGTTGCTTAAAAAACTAAAGACAGTGCTACCATATGATCCAGCAATCCCACTCCTGGGCATATATCCGGAGAAAAATATGGTTCAAAAGGATATATGCACCACAATGTTCACTGCAGCGCTGTTTACAACAGCCAAGACATGGAAGCAACCTAAATGTACATCGACAGAGGAGTGGATAAGATGTGGTACACGTATACAATGGAATATTACTCAGCCATGAAAAAGAATGAAATAACGCCATTGCAGCAACGTGGATGGACCTGGAGATTATCATACTAAGTAAAGTCAGAGAAAGACAAATATCATATGATACCACTTATATGTGGAATCTAAAAAAATATATACAGGGACTTCCCTGGTGGCGCAGTGGTTAAGACCCATGCTCCCAATGTAGGAGGCCCGGGTTTGATCCCTGATCAGGGAACTAGACCCCACATGTATGCCGCAACTAAGAGTTTGCATGCCACAACTAAGGAGCGCATGTGTCACAACTGAAGTGCCCGCCTGCCACAACTAAGACCTGGCAAACCAAATAAGTAAATATTTTTAAACAAATAAATAAATAAAATGATACAAATGAACTTATTTACAAAACAAACAGATTCACAGAATTCGAAACAAACTTGTGGTTACCAAAGGGGAAACGTTGGGGGGAAGGGATAAATTAGGAGTTTGGGGATTAACATATACACACTACTATATATAAAATAGATAAGCAACAAGGATCTACTGTATAGCACAGGGAACTATACTCAATATTCTGTAATAACCTATATGGGAAAAGGATCTAAAAAAGAATGGATAGGACTTCCCTGGTGCGCAGTGGTTAAGAATCCACCTGCCAATGCAGGGGACACGGGTTTGATCCCTGGTCCGGGAAGATCCCACATGCCGTGGAGCAACTAAGCCCATGAGCTACAACTACTGAGCCCACGCGCCACAACTACTGAAGCCTGTGTGCCTAGAACCCGTGTTCCGCAACAAGAGAAGCCACTGCAATGAGAAGCCCGCGCACCACAACGAAGAGTAGGCCCTGCTCACCACAACTAGAGAAAGCCTGCTCACAGCAATGAAGACCCAACACGGCCAAAAATAAATAAATAAGATTTTTAAAATAAATAAATAAAATAAAAATAAAAAAGAATGGATATATGTATATGTATAACTGAATCACTTAGCTGTACACACAACATTGTAAATCAACTATATGCCAATAAAAAATTAAAGAAAAACCTCCTTCCTGGTGACCTTCTCCCCCACCCGTAACCCTGGCAACCACTGATCTGTTTTCCCCAGTATAGTTTTGCATTTTTCAGAACGTCATATAAACAGAATCATAGAGTATGTGGACTTTAGAGATTGGCTTTTTTCCACCAAACATAGTTCTTTTAAGATCCATTCAGTTCATTCCTTTTTATTGCTAAGTAGCATTGATGCTAAGGATATACCGCAGTTTGTTTAAACATTCATCACTGAAGGACATTTGGGTTGTTTCCAAAATTTTGCTATTACACATAAGGCTGCTGTAAACATTTGTGTACAGGTTTTTGTGTGAACCTTCGTTAGTCTTCATTTTTCTGGGGTAAATGCCCAAGAGTGCAATTGCTGGGTTACAAGGTAAGCACATGTTTAGTATTAAAAGAAACTACCACTCTTTTCCAGAGTAGTTGGACCAGTTTACATTTCCACCAGCAATGTATGTGTGCACCTGTTTCTCCACATCCTTACCAGTGTTTGGTGTTATTGTTTTTTAGCCTTTCTGATAGATGTGTAGTGACATTTCGCTGTGCTTTTAATTTGCATTTCCGTAACAGTTAATAACTTTTGAAAAAATTTCATTGAAGTATATTTCATTTACAATGTTGTGTTAATTTCTGCTGTACAGCAAAGTGACTCAGTTACACATATATATTTTTTCCCTTTCATATTTTTTTCCATATTATGGTCTATCACAGGATATTGAATATAGTTCCCCGTGCTATACAGTAGGACCTTGTTGTTTATCCATTCTATATATGCTAGTTTGCATCTGCTAATCCCAAACTCCCAGTCCTTTCCTCCCCACTCCCCTCCCACTTGGCAACCACAAGTCTGTTCTCTTAACAGTTAATAATGCTGAGCATACTTTCAGGTTTATCTGCCATCTGTATATCCTCTTCAATGAAATGTCTGTTCATGTCTTTTGCCCATATTCTAGTTTTTAAAAACTGTTGAGTTTGGAGAGATCTTTTTATATTCTAAATGTAAGTACTTTGTCAGATATATGGTTTGCGAACCTTTTCTCTCAGTCTGTAGTTGTATTCCCTTAACAGAGCCTTTAGCAGAACAAAGTATTTTAATTCAGAAGATGTCCAAGTTATCAATTTTTCTTTTATGGATCATGCTTTTTATGTCAAGTTTAAGAACTCTTTGTTTATAAGTCCCAAGGACTTCCATTTTGCTTTTTACGTATAAGTCAACCATCAATTTTGAGTTAATTTTTGTATAAGATGTGAGGTTTATGTTGAGGTTCGTTTTTTTCCCCTATTGATGTTGGGCGTCTTTTTTCTGACACTAATTCCGACACCGTATGTGTAGTTTTTTTCAACACCAACCAATTCTCCAACACAAAAGGTGCCCAACAATTCAATTCTGAGACTGACTGCTTACAATTAGCGCAGGTCAAGGGCTCAGTCCCACTTCAGATGCCTGCCACGGGCTATGCACACTTCTGCTCAGCAGCCTTCAAAATCAGTGGTTCCCACAACACGCAGGCCCCTCAGGTTGAAATTCACTAGAACTCAGGAAAACACTTTACTTAATGTTTACCAGTTTAATATAAAGGATATAACTCAGGAACAACCAAATTAAAATAGGGCAGCGTTTGGAAGCGGGCAGTGTGCAGAGCTCCCGTACTTCCTCCCGGCATGCCACCCTCTCAGCACGACGATGTGTTCAACAGCCCAGAATCTCTCTCTCAGCCATTAAAAAGACTGGGGCAGACACACATGCACACACGGAATGGCCTCCAGAACACACCGTGAAGAGAACAATCAAGGTAGAACACAAAAACCTACAACCTAGGTGTCCAGAGATCGCCCTTTCCTCCGCCCCCATTAAATGCCTCTAGAAGGATACACAAGAACACATCAACAACTGTGGTCTCCAAGGAGGGGTCTCAGGTGAGAAAGAGGCTCATTTTTCATTCATCTGCTTCCCTCCTTTTTAATTCTTTACCACATGCATGGGTTGCTTTTTCAACTAAAGTAAAAATATTTGGTCCCAAACAGAGAACTACAAAAGCTAGATGGAGGGACAGTTAAGGCTCTCTCCAATGACAAGCAGCGAGAACACACCTGGATGAGCTTAGAGACACAGGAGAATCCACTGGCTGTCTATCAGGGCATCTCACAATGTGAGTGCAGCCTGACCCCGGGAGCGGGGAAGCGCCAGCCCTCCACCCCGTTTGTCTCAGCCACTCCTCTCTATGAGGCCTCACACTCCTGTCTCTGCCCCCACCATCTGCTTTATTCTTATCCCTGCCCACACCAGAGAATGACAGCCCCAGCCTCCAAGATGGCCCGTTCTCACCAGTCCAGCAGCCTCAGCTGACTGCTCAGAATCCTGGAGTCCAATCACACACGTGTAAGGGAAGTGGCCACACTGGGGACCCCAGCTCCACTGGAAGGAAGTTAGGACAACAACTTGCTGCTCTTCCAGCACAGCAATCCAACTGAGGCCCTGGTCCTGACTGCCAAGAGGCACACAAGGCCAACCTTGTTCAAGTGGAGCAGGTCTCAGTCTTCACACGACCCCCAGGGAGGCAACATCTCATAAGAAGTCTTGCTCCAGACTGGACGGCACATGTGTGGCTCAGTTACCCTGGGAGCAGCAGTTATCATCTGACTGTGGTTCAGCTGCTGGGGCAGGGCCTGTGAGGAGTCTTGGGTGAGTGGGAGAAGCTGTGATTTGGGGCAGAAGTCCTTGTGATACTGAGTCCAGGAGCTTGAGGTCCAAACAGGACCAGGCTCTTGCAACTGCTGTGGGATGGATGTGTACCACAGTGGAATGAGCACTGGGCAACATCTTCCTTCTCAGCACAATATGCGCCATCACTCTGGGGCACACGTGCCAGAGAGCTCATCTTCACAGCGCCTGGAGCCCCACCTCCACTCCGGTCAGGCATCTGCACACAACCCAGCTGCCATCATCCACACCCTGGAGACTCTAGCCCTCTCCCACGTAGCTCCTTCAGGAGGCTTCCAGCCAATCACGTACACCAGGGTTTGGGAAGCAGTGCCAGGTGTGAAGTACTGGCGACAGGGGCCCAGAGCCTACAGAGGTTGAGAAGGCTGCTGATGTCCCTTCTCTTTCAGTCTCCTGAGTCAGAGAGGGGTAACATCAACAACAGCAGCAGCAGCAACAACAGAAACATGGGGAGTTCCCCGGTGGCCTAGTGGTTAGGATTCTGGGCTTTCACTGACGTAGCCTAGGTTCAATCGCTGATTGGGGAACCAAGATCCTGCAAGCTACATGGCTCAGCCAAAACAAACAGAAATATCAATAACAAGAGCAGCAGTAACGGTAGGAAATGCAGTAATAGCAACAGGGGTGGGAGCCGGAGCAGCTGATCCACACTGAACACTGTCACGTCCCAAGCACTCTGCATACCTCACTTCTCTTACTCCTAATGAGGTAGGGCTTATCCACATTTTATAAGTGAAGAACTAAGGCACAGAGAGATTCAATAATTCACCTGAGATCACACAGCTACTGAGATGTAATCCCATGAGAAACCCCAAGTCTGACTGAAGTCAAGAGATGTGCTCCTAACCATGACACTAACATTCACGTGGTGCGGTCCAATGTTTTCATGCAATGTCGTACAATTGTTCTTTAACTGGGATTAACTTTCCTGTATAGGCCTTCTGAGCAGCCAAGGAATTGCCAGTTGAGTGAGCGTCTACTGACCATCAGGCACAGCGTTTTCTTTTATAACTAAAAGGTCCGAAGTGTGCACACACATATATACACACAATACTAAATAAAGCTATTTCGATATATGAGCTAGAATAGAAGCCCCATGAGCTCAGGAACTCTTTCCTGTTTAACCAGCTTGTTAAGAGCCTATGCACACTTCTGTGTTTTGCTTCCCTCCACCTTAAGAGAATTTTCAATCTTGTAATAAAACAATTACAGGTGATACAGGCTACAGGAAAGGAATAACACTTAATATGCAGCAACACGGCAGGGACTACATCACCACATTTTGTTCCAGCAGGTAGGTCGTTAATCATTATCTCAGCAACAGTCTCTTCCTTGAAAATTCTCGTTTCCTCAAATGAATGAATCTCACTAGTCATTTAGTTCCTCCTCCTGATATTAGTTATTTTATTAGACCTCTAAAATGGAATACAGTTGAGTCCTTAGGGTTCTATGTCAGGACTAACTTCCAGGCAAACACTTTTTCTAGAAATGTGTTAAAAACCTGACTGTGGGTTTGTAATGGGACAATTGCTCTATAGGGGGCTCCTCTCCAGAATTCATTCTCTGATACACTAGAGTCCCACTGTCCGATGAAGTAGCAACTAGATGTGCAGTTACAGAGGATCTGAAATGAGTGAGTGTCATATGTTTAAATTATTAGTATTTGGAATATACGTGGTAAAATAAAATGTTATTGACATTAATTTCACCTCTTTCTTATTACTTTTAAAAACATGTGGCCACTAAAAAATTTGAAATTATACATGTGGCTCACATTATATTTCCAGCAGACAGCATTACTCTGGAAGATCAGATCTCCAGGTGGAAGCTTTCCCACATCAAGTGTACGTTTTCTGTCCATCTTTAGTATGAGCTTTCTTTCACAATAAACTTAGTATCACCTTAAGGGACTTTCCTGTATTATCACTTCATATTGGCTAATTCAAAAATACGTTCCCTTTTACCTAAGAGTTTCAGCAAGCGTTCTTTTTGTTTGTTTAATATTTTATTTATTTATTTATTTGGTTGTGCCAGGTCTTAGTTGTGGCAGGCAGGCTCCTTAGTTGAGGCACGTTGGCTCCTTAGTTGCAGCAGTTGGGCTCCTTAGTTGCGGCATGCATGTGGGATCTAGTTCCCTGACCAGGGATTAAACCCAGGCCCCCTGCATTGAGAGCACAGAGTCTTAACCTCTGCACCACCAGGGAAGTCCCTTGGCAAGGGTTCTTACTGAAACCTCAAACTCATCACATTAACCAAATCTTCTTTTTAATGCAAATAAAAGCAAGAGTTCCAGTTTAAACGTTTCCCACGTTAATTCCATTCCTAGACTTTGATTTGCATATCATATAACAACAGAGAGAAACGCCACGAGAAGTTTCCCCCTGCCATCCTGTTTCCCTCTCTCAACTGTGTCACCATCCTTCAAAAGGTTTCATTGTGATGTGTCACAGTCTCATGTATGTTTAGCACAATCCCTGAAGGTTTTGTTTTGTTTTGTTTTTTGTTTTTATGGTACGCGGGCCTCTCACTGCTGTGGCCTCTCCCGCTGCAGAGCATAGGCTCCGGACGCGCAGGCCCAGCGGCCATGGCTCACGGGCCATGGTTCATGGGCCCAGCCGCTCCGCGGCACGCGGGATCCTCCCGGACCGGGGCACGAACCCGCGTCCCCTGCATCGGCAGGCGGACTCTCAACCACTGCGCCACCAGGGAAGCTCTCTGTTTCTGTTGACACACAGGTACAGGGGCTCTTGATCCTATATCCTCTGATGCTTGGTCAGACAGGAGCTGTCCCTGAAAGCTTTACCACACTGATTACACTCGTAGGGTTTCTCACCAGTATGAATCCTCTGGTGACGGACGAGGCCAAGGATGTTCCTGAAAAGTTTCTGACACTGGTCATGGCCATAGGGCTTCTCTGGGGCCTGATGAGGTAAGCCCTCTCAATGAAAGTTTTCCCACATTCTTTACACTCACAGGGTTTCTCCCCAGAATGGACTTTGTGATGTACAATGGGGTGACCATTGCAGGTGAAGGATTTTCCACAATCCGTACACTTAACAGGGTTTCTCTCCAGTATGAATTCTCCCATATTCATAGGTTGAATCTAAAATATGACACAAATGAACTTATCTACGAAACAGAAAGAGACTCAGATATAGAGAACAGACTTGGGGGTACCAAGGAGGAGAGGGGGTGAGGGAGGGATGCACTGGGAGTTCGGGGTTAGTAGATGCAAACTATTACATATAGAATGGATAAACACCAAGGTCCTACTGTATAGCACAGTGAACTATATTCAATATCCTGGGATAAACTGTAATGGAAAAGAATATAAAAAAGAATGTATATATGTGTATAACTGAGTCACTTTGCTGTAGAGCAGAAATTAACATAACATTGTAAATCAACTATAGTTCAAAAAAATAAATTTAAGAAAAAAGCATTAGGGACAATTGGGAAAATTTGAATATGGATGGATTATCAGATGATACAGAGAATTATTGCTAGTTTTCTTAGCAATAACAGTATTATGGTTGTGCAGAAGAATGCCCTTATTCTTGGAATTTATGTCCTGACATATTTAAGGGTAAAGTGTCATATCTGCACTTATATTCAAATGGTTATACATACACACATAAAGAAATACACATATTATACACACAGTAAATATATATGCACACACATAAATATACATAGATGCGCATAAACATACATACATACACCAATATACACATATAAACACGTGTACATACATATATACACACATACACACAAATACACAGATTAAAATACATATACACAAATATGCATTCACATATACACATACATATTACAAATACATACTATATAACTGTTATATACTGCATACATATAAATCTAGATGATGGGTGATGGGTGTTCATTATACTCTTTTTTCAACTTTTCTGTTAATATTTTAGAAACTTGTTAAAATAGAAAATAGGGAAAACGTTAAAATAGAAAATAGGGAGAGATACTACCTCAGGGATCAGGATTCATTAACACCCAGGTGAGAATAAATTTGTAACAGTTTTCTCAAAAGGTGTTCAAGAGATGGTTACAGGCATTTTAACGGGGAAAATATGAAACTAGCTGGGACCTGTATGAAAACCATGCAGTTATCACCCTAGCAAAATGCTGACTTGTAAAATCCTTTCTACACAGTAGATTTTGATGCAGGAGAAAACAGGAAGGCTGGGGTGTCTGGACATCTCTACTCTGCCTCGAAGAACTGGGGTCGAGGCAGGTAGAGCTGTGCAAACCACTCAGTTCCCTCCAGCCAGCTCCAGAATCGTCTGGCCCTCCAACTGCTTGCAACAGCTGGCAGCTGATCCAAATTGAAAGCTATTTTATCTCTTTGTTCTATGAGTTAAATATGTTTCTGAAAAGTTGTAAGTAAATGAAGTAGGGCAAACAATTCTATTTTAGATTCAACAGGGGAGCATCCTATTTAAATAAAACCTGTATCAAATTCCATTTAAATATTTTACTATTAAAAATGTCACTCTAAAATTAATATAATGAATTAATATAATACACACTCAATATGGAAAACTTAGAAAACATAAAATACAAAGAAAATTGTCTTGGGTGCATTTACTTCCTGTTTTCTTCCTGCAGAATCTTTTTCACATACTTAAAGTCAAACTGTACAGACAATTTTGGGCCTTCTTTTTGTTTTTCCCTGTTAACATTATATTATTGGTAGTGTCCATATCATTAATGTGTCTTTATTAGCATAAAAAAATGACAGTCTCTTTGGATGATAATTTTGAGTTTAAATCAAAATTTAGGGCTTCCCTGGTGGCACAGTGGTTGAGAGTCCGCCTGCCGATGCAGGGGACGCGGGTTCGTGCCTCAGTCCGGGAAGATTCCGCGTGCCGTGGAGCGGCTGGGCCAGTGAGCCATGGCCGCTGAGCCTGTGCGTCCGGAGCCTGTGCTCTGCAACAGGAGAGGCCACAACAGTGAGAGGCCCGCGTACCACAAAAACAAACAAACAAACAAACAAAATTTAAACCACACAGCAGGGAATTCCCTGGCGGTCCAGTGGTTAGGACTCAGTGCTTTCACTGCTGTGGCTCAGGTTCAAAAAGTAAACCACACAGCAATGTAGTGAATCAACACTGGCATTCTTTTTAAAATGATGTAAATTAAAATTCAAAAATTACATAAGAGGACCTCACACATAGTGTTGTTTCATCAAACTTTTCCTCCAGTTACATATGTATGGGGGTCGTGATGTAAATGTGTTTCTTACAATGCCTGGGTTAAAAAACCTGGAGAACCACCAGGCTGAAGAAATCCTTACTCATTTCACAAGGACACATGTTCAAGATGCCCCGTAAGGCATTCTTGGGAATGTTGAAAAACCGTAAATTTACAAGATGTCCATCAACAGGTGGTGGGAAGGAACAAATGTATTGTGGCAGCCTCACAAGGTGGAATACTGCACGGTAGTGCAAACAGTATGTGCAGAAAACTCCACTTAGTACACAAGAGGTTGGTGAGAGAAGCAGGTAGCAGAGTTTCACACATTGAACATATCAATTTCAAACACACACACCATGTTGTTCGAAGCTATGGATATTATAAAGGGAAAAGCTGTAACGACAGCCTGGAGACAACAGATGAGTGCTTGCTAGATGTATACCACACCACCTCTATGATCTCAAGTCTCTTGGACAAGGACTAGCTCCTTCCCATGGTCGCACAGGAATGGCCCTTTTCCACTCACTCAGCAAGTGTTTACGGAACACCTACTGTGTGCCAGGCCCTGTTTAGGCAGGGATGATTCATCAATGGATGAGACAGATGAAGACCGCCACCTGGGACATATCCCTGGTGGCGCGGTGGTTAAGAATCCACCTGCCAATGCAGGGGACACGGGTTCCAGCCCTGCTCTGGGAAGATCCCACATGCCACGGAGCAACTAAGCCGGTGCGCCACAACTACTGAGCCTGTGCTCTAGAGCCCGTGAGCCACAACTACTGAGCCCGCGTACCACAACTACTGAAGCCCTCGTGCTTAGATTCTGTGCTCTGCAACAAGAGAAGCCACTACAGTGAGAAGCCCGCACACCCCAATGAAGAGTAGCCTCCGCTCACCGCAACTAGAGAAAGCCCGCGGGCAGCAACAAAGACCCAACGCAGCCATAAATTAATTAATTAAAATAAATAAATAATAAATAACAATAAATAAATTACAAAAAAGAGAGAGACCTCCACCTGGTGAAGCTAGCATTCTGGTGGGGAAGATGCAGACGAAGGACGAAATGCAAAATCTGTCGCTATCAAACACTCACTGCAAACTCAGAGAGCGCACAGACCTGGGTCAGTTTTTGGAGTTACGGCTGGTGGCCCTGACTGCTCCAACCTCCAGCACTATCCTCGACTCAGAAACCAACCAGATTCAGGGAACACGCTGTCCAAGGAAGCAGGCAGGGCTCTGATTTTCACTGTTATGCAAGCTCCTTACCACCCGGAGTCCAGGAGCAAAGAGCTCCTGGCCAGCAGCCCCAGCCCCTGAAGGATTCCGGCTGTTACCGAGCAAGGGAAGCCATGGGGGACTTGGAGCACAGATGGGACATGATGTGACACATAAGCTGACGGGCTCCTGCTGGGGACCTGACGGTGGGGAGGGCAGAGGCAGGGGAGCAGGGAGCAGTCCCGTTACAGGGAGAAGGGGTGGTGCAGTGGCTGAACTCTGGAACTATATCGGAGGTACAGGCATGGGACTTTCAGGCAGAGATGATGTGGGGGTTGGTGAAAGGGAAACATCATGGCGGACGGTGGGGAAAGTGGGCAGAAGACGGAGACGCTATTTACAGAGAGTGGAAGGACTGGCTTTGGGGCCCAGAGGTTCTGCTGAGGACCCCACAGTCTGAAGTGTCTGTCCCGGGGGACCGGGCGGGGGGCGGTGAGGGTGGATGACAGCTTCAGGGGATTAGGGGCCAGTGGGTAAGGGCACCTCAGTCCACGACCGGGGTTTGGGGATGAGGGAGAGTTCGTAGTGGGCAGGGGGGAATCGGTCTTTGGAAGAGCAGAGGGGGGCGGGCAGGAACAAGGCTGTTGTGTGAGGAAGACGAAAAGAGGGGAGAGCATCCTTGGGAGTGCGACACAGGAAACTGAACAGGTTGTGCAAGCCCAAACCTTGTGAGACGGGGGTGGAGGCGTTTGCACCTAGGCAGGGGGGAGGAGGGCTGCGCACCTGAGAGAATGAAGACAGGCAAGGACCGGGAGGAGGTTAGGGAGTCGTGCCCAGGGGGAGGGAGAAAGAAGGGGAATCCGCCCACGCGGGAGGAGAAAGGACGAAGGGAGAGGAGGGGGATATAGGGGCCCGCGCCCCATGGGAAGAGGCGAATGGGGGTCTGCACATCACGGGGAGGAGCGAATAGGGGGTCCGTACCTCACGGGTATGGGGGAAGACTAGGGGGTCTGCGCGCCATGGGAGTAGGGAATAAGGGGTCCGCGCCCCATGGGGAGAACGGGAGATAAGGGGGTCCGTGCCACTCAGGCAAAGGTGTCCCCCCCCACTCCCGGGCACCCGCGCCCACCCCGCTCCCGCCCAGCCCGGAGGTGGCCGCCGCGCAGCTGCCAGTCGCCTTGGACGCCCTGACGCTCCCCACAGCCAGACCTAGGGCTCTCTCCCCGCCCGGGGGTTGAAAACCGAGGCCCAAGAACCACCTGAAGGGAACCAGTGCAGGACACCGGACCGTCGACTTCCTCTTCCCTGTCAGCGCGCCACCTGGCTGTGCGCATGCGCAGGTTCCGAAATGCCGCTTCGCCGGGCGCCGGGGGCGGGGGCGGGGGCGGGGGGCGGGGTTCTTTCCCAACTCTGTAGGGGGTCGTGGTGACTCACTGCTCACGTTGTCTGTGCTCACCTGGACTATGTGTCTTTGATGAACTTTATGTACAACATCAGTGTATCATTTTGATGTACGTTCCTTTGTCCCGAAAATGTGTATGAATGTATCTTTGACTTCCAGCAGGTGGTACAGTTCTCAGAGCTTTTTGAGAGTCTCCTGGGTTATAATCCTCAGTTTGGCTCAAATAAAATCCTCTTCTTTCTCTTCTTAGTTTGATTGTTCATTGAATTTTCATGGACAGGTTAAACAGAGTTGCCATGTAACCCAGCTATTCCACTCCAAGGCATCTACTCAAGAGTACTGAAAGCATATATTCACAAAAAAACCTTGTACATGAACAATTATAGTAGCCTTATGCATAAGAGCCCCAAAGCGGAAACAACCCAAAGGTCCATCAACTGACAAACAAAATGTAGTATAGCCATATGATGAAATATTATTCAGCCATAAAAAGGAATGAAGTACTGACACTTGCTACAACACGGATGAACCCTGACAACATTACGCTGAGTGAAGTCACAGCACCTGTCGTATGATACCATTTATATGAAATGTCCAGCGTAGTGAAATCTGTAGAGACAGGAAGTATATTAGTTGTTGCCAGGGGCTGGAGGAAGGAGGGAATGGGCAGTGACTGCTAATTGGAGGGGGAGGGGTAATGAAATGTACTGGAATTAAAGAATGGTGATCACTGCATGACCTCATGAAAATACTAAAATCCATTGATTTGTACACCTACAAATTTTCTCTACTTAAAAATTGTTTAATCTATTTTACCAGAAAGGATTCAGTTGAATTCCTTTGGTCACTCTCAGCCTAGACATCCTAGACTTATGTATTTGCTATTTTCTTCTGGGTTAAATACACTCTCAACCTATTCATCTCTTAGGGTCTTAAGTGCTGCCCTTGTAAATGTGTTTTTTTTTAATTTGGCAAAGGCAGCCTTGAACCCTATACCCGCCTCATCTCCAGTGAAGCCATTTCCCCAACTGCTGTCCACGAAGGGATTTCACCTATGGCCTTTTGCCCCTCCCACGGTGGAGGGAGTCTCTTCTCCCTAAATCCCATTCTCTCTTGGTCCATAACATCATCCACCCTTAGCTCCCCTCCTCCCTTCTTGGCCATTTCATCTTCATCTGGCTGCCTCCTTTCCGTTTTTCCCATGGTTGCTTGCTTCCTGGGTCTCCTCCCTGAGTGTTCCCCTAACATGGTCTGAGGTCTACAAGGCTCTACCTACCTTATCCTGCCCACTCCCCTCACCCCTTTCTCCCTCATGCCTCTAATTCCCCTCCCACATCAGCACATACCACTCCCTGCAGGGGCAGTCTTCCTTCTCTACCCCTTGGTTAATCACTCCTCACAGCTCTCTGCTGTTATTTTGTTTCTTTTTCCTATTCAAGTTCACGTCGATGCTTTTGTGATAGTTTGATAAATGCCCATCTTGCTTTCTAACTAGCCAGTTCCACAAGGCTGGACACACTGTCTGTCGTGCTCCTAGTTAGACTCTACAGGGACCAACGTGCCGACATACATCGGAGATGCTCATCAAGTGTTTGTGGATTGAATTAACTGGAAGATGTTTTCCAAAACATGAATCATGATTGCTGGTGACAGCTGAGGCTCTGGATGTGATTTCTTATTTTCATATTTTTCTGGACATTCCAAGTCTTGGCTTTCAGTGAGCAAGGATTACTTTAGAATCAGAAAACAACAAAGACATGCACCCAAGGTGTGGCTGTCCACTGTTCACTTGTGCTGGTGTACCTCCATCTAGCTCTTTTAGTTCAACAAACATTTATTGAGTACTTGTTGTAGTATTCCAGCAGCCAGGGATAAAGCAGAAAACAGAACAAGGTGTTTACAGTCCAGCAGGGAAAGTAAACAAGCACAATGTATCAGTCGCATGGGTTGATGCCTTGGAGAGACATAAAGCAGGGAAAGAGGACAGAGTGTGACTGTTGGGCAGAGGCAGTTGCAGTTTTAAATAAGAGAATTCGGGGAAGGCCTCACTGAGTAGGTGCTGTGTGACTGACAAATTGCAGGAGGTGAGGACCTGAGCCAGAAGGTGTTGGGGGAAGAGGATCCCCATGCAGAGAACAAGGATTGCAGAGGCCCTGACATGAGAACATGCCTGGTGTGTATGAGGAAGAGCAGGGAGGCCACTGAAACTTGAACAGAGTGACCAAAGGGGAGATGGGAGAAGAGGGAACAGGGAGGTGACGGGGCTATCAATTAAAACATTATGGGGCTTCCCTGGTGATGCAGTGGTTAAGAATCCGCCTGCCAATGCAGGGTACACGGGTTCCAGCCCTGGTCCGGGAAGATCCCACATGCCAAGGAGCAACTAAGCCCGTGCACCACAACTACTGAGCCTGCGCTCTAGAGCCCACGAGCCACAGCTACTGAAGCCCGCAAGCCACAACTATTGAAGCCTGTGCGCCTAGAGCCCGTGCTCTGCAACAAGAGAAGCCACTGCAGTGAGAAGCCCGTGCACCACAACGAAGAGTAGCCCCTGCTTGCCGCAACTAGAGAAAGATCGTGCACAGTAATGAAGACCCAACGCAGCCAAAAATAAAATATAAATTAATTTATAAAAAATAAATTAATTAAAAAATTGAAATTTCAAAGGCTGGCCAGGATGCAAAGCATCACAAAGTCTCATTTGTTGCTGGTGGGAAAGCAATATGGCACAACCGCTTTGGACAGGAGCTTTGCAGTTTCTTACAAAGCTCAACATAGACTTACTGTAATGACCCACAATCGCACTCCTAGGTATTTAACCAAGAGGAATGAAAACCTACGTACTGAATGTTTGTGGTCCCCCACCCCATCCCATTCATGTTGAGCTCCTAATCTCTAATATGCTGGTATGTGAAGCTGGGGTCTTTGGGAGGTGATTAGGTCTGAGGATGCAGTCCTCATGAATGGAATCAGTGCCCTCATAAACAAGACCCCAGAGAACTCTCCTGCCCCTTCCACCATGTGAGGACACTGCGAGAAGATGGCCATCTATGAACCAAGAGCACATCTGGAACTTCTACACATTCTTAGGAGATGGACTTCTATTAGAATGCTGAAAGGTTCCTTCCCCTCAGCCAGTGAAGGGGGCGGAAGCTGGGAGTACAGGTACGGGGCATCTCATCCTTAACTTTTCTGAGATCTCTTTTCACTAATGGCTGTTCATTAATAGGACTTAATTTTTCAAGACTAGTTCTGGAATTTCCCAAAGGGCACTTGGTTGAGCAGGCCATGCTTTCTCTCAAAGCAGCAAACAGACACCACCAGAGGGTTTTTTTGGTTTGTTTCTTGGCATCGTGGTAAGGCCTGTGAGATCTTAGTTCCCCAACCAGGGATTGAACCCGGGCCCCCAGCAGTGGAAGCACAGAGTCCTAACCACTGGACTGCCAGGGAATTCCTTTTTTTTTTTCAAGCTGAGTTTTTAAACTTTCTGGGCAAGGGAATGCACATCGAATACTTCTCCAGGTAGGAGCAGGGAAGGTTAAAGTTCTAAAAGAACTAGAAAGGGCAATGTATTAATTTCCTATGGCTGCTGTAACAAACTGCCACAAACTTTGTGGCTTAAAACTACACAAATGGACTTCCCTGGTGGCGCAGTGGTTAAGAATCTGCCTGCCAATGCAGGGGACACAGGTTCGAGCCCTGCTCTGGGAAGATCCCACATGCTGCGGAGCAACTAAGCCCAGGTGCCACAACTACTGAGCCTGTGCTCTAGAGCCCGTGAGCTGCAACTACTGAGCCCATGTGCCACAACTACTGAAGCCTGCGTGCCTAGAGCCTGTGCTCTGCAACAGAGGCCACTGCAATGAGAAGCCCGCGCACCGCAACAAAGAGTAGCCCCCGCTCACTGCAACTAGAGAAAGCCTGCGTGCAGCAAGGAAGACCCAATGTAGCCAAAAATAAATAAATAAATTTATATATATTTTAAAAACCACTACACAAATGTATTCCAGAGCCAGAAATCTGAAATGAGTCATATGAGGCTAAAATCAAGGTGTCAGCAGGGCTGGTTCCTTCCGGAGGCTCCAGGGGGGATACCAGTGTCCCTGCCTTTTCCAGCTTCTAGAAGCTGCTTCCATCATCATATCCCATTCTGACTCTGATCCTCCTGCTTCCCTCTTGTAAGAACCCCTGTGATGACACTGGGCCCACCCAGATAATCCCCGTCTCAGATCTTTGACTTAATTACTCCTTCCAAGTCCCTTGGCCATATAAACCATCAGAGGTTCCAGTGATTAGGATGTAGACCTATGTGGGAGGCCATTATTCAGCCTATCAATGAGGGTTCCTGACTGCTGTGTTTTATTTTTATTTTTTTGTCTGCGCCACGCAGCATGTGGGATCTTAGTTCCCCAACCAGGGATCAAACCCTCCTGACTGCTATGTTAATCAAGTATTGCAACCCAGCCTGTGGGAGAACAGAAGAGGGCCTGGGTCTGGACAGGAATGGTTAAAACTAGCCGTACTGGCCACCAATCAGTCAAGGCTTGTAAGAGGCTACGCCCTGGGGCTTCCCTGGTGGTGCAGTGGTTAAGAATCCACTTGCCAATGCAGGGAACACGGGTTCGAGCCCTGGCCTGGGAAGATCCCACATGCTGCGGAGCAACCAAGCCCATGTGCCACAACTACTGAAGCCCACACGCTCTACAGCCCGTGCTTCGCAACAAGAGAAGCCACCACAATGAGAAGCCTGAGCACCACAATGAAGAGTAGCCCCTGCTCGCCGCAACTAGAGAAAGTCCACGCACAGCAACGAAGACCCAACGCAGCCAAAAATAAATTAATTAATTTTTTTTTTAAAAAAGAGGCTATGCCCTGGGTCTCTCTCAGATTCAGCTGTTAGCCCCGGTGTAGAGAAGCCCAACATCCAATTGCAGCATCTCCAAAGCAAGAGCTGCACCAAGGAGAGTTTTCCTCTTGCATTGCCCTGCAGGGGGTGGGGTTGGGGTTGGTGTTCCTAATTTGTATGAAGGTGAGGTGTAGACTATCAGCGGCCCTGCTGCAGTCTCAGCCAGGAGGAGGCTGAAAGAGTGCAAGGAGGACCAGAAGAAAGAGGGAAAGGGCAGGAATGAGTTTTCTTTAATGCTTGTGCTAGTTTTCTATTGTTGCCATAACAAAGTACCACAAACATAGCTTAAAACAACGCAGATTTATTATCTCATAGCCTTCATTAGCTCAGTGACCTTCCCTCTGACTCTGCCTCCATAGGAACAAGTCAAACTTCCAAGGGGAGCCACCCCGGGGCTCCGAGGCTATGCCAACCAGTGTGAGCAGCTCTCAGCCAGCCAGCACTGCAGGGCCTCAGGAGGGATGCTCCCAGGTCCTCCCAGACCTCTCTGTAGCCTCCTACTCCCCATTCCCGGAGACCCACCCTCTTCTTCACAATAACACCCTCTCATTATCCAAGTCCCAAAGAAAGAAGTTATTCTTAGGCCCTGAGCTGTGGGATGCTGATTCAGAGAAGTTTCTGCCGAGATGCCCCCATCCATGCTTACAACTGCCCTGCGACCCTGACTTAGCCACTTCTGGTTTTAAAAAGGTCCAAAGAAAACCCAAACTCACCTCTTTTTATCTCCACCTTTTTATTCCTCATCAAATGATTATAACAATGTATGATTTGTGATAGAGGAAAAATCATACACAAGTAACAGTCACTTAGGAGACCCCATGTTTATTTCTCTATGATCAACTCCCAACCTACATCCGTATGTGTGCACACTTTACATGGCAAATTTTCTATTTTATGCTTTTGGTTGCCGGCCATATTATAAGCGTTTTCAATATGGCAACAAAACCTTTATCATCATGGTTTGGCATGGTTGCATGGAACAAATCACAAGTGTCCCAAATGAACAATGAGGGGTGACAATGTAAACATAACAACTCAGTGTTTCTCTGTTTGTTTGTCTCAACAACTAAAGCAACGCATCATATTTCTCAGCAGCAGCCCTTTCCTTCTTAGGAGAACCTGCTTTGGTCTCCATATTAAGAGGAATAACATCACTGTTCATTCACAAGCGACTTCCTCACCCAGGTGCCCCTGCTGAAACGAGTCCTCAGCACCTGGCAGGAATGTAACGCGGAAATACATTCAAATGTCAATCCGCTGTAATTCTGTGGTTGCTGTGAGTTGGAGCACTGTGTGGGGTTTCTCACCAGCATGGCTTTGCTGACACAGCTAAGACAGCAAGGGCTCCTGCCGACAGCTTCCCTCGCTGGATTCCAGTAAGAGTTTGCTTACGAACAGTAAGGCAGACACTCCCTCTTAAAGGATTCCTCTTCCTGATTACACAGGCTCTTTCCAGTTTAAGGACTCGGATGTACGGGTAGGTGAGTTCTCCAGGGAAGTATCTACCTGACTTTCTCAGGTTTTATTCCAGTGTATGCACTATCATGTTTGGTACAGGCTGAATCATCCCTGAAGCCTTTGCCACATTTACTACCATCCTGTATCCTCTGCAAGAGTTCCCTAATGTATAGACTTAACAGGATGGCTGAGGAATGTCTCACATCCACCGGTCCACTGGACAGCTCAGAGCAGTCTTTTCCACTGACAGGGAGGAGCCACCCCTGAAGACACTTCTCTCTCACATAGGTTTTTGAGAGCCAGTCGGAAGATGAGTGTGGCCCACGTTCATTAAATATCCATGGGTTGTTCTCCAGGGTGTGATCTTTGGTGTCGGATGAGGGAAGAGCTCCTTCTGAATGTTTTCCCACACTGAGGACAATGACTGGGACCCTCCCTGCTGTGGAGCCTCTGATGTACTGCCAGGTGAGAGTTCTGCTTGAAGGACTTTCCACAATCTGGACACTGGTACGGGGTCTCCTTAGTGTGAATTCTCTGGTGTTTGGTCAGACAGGAGCTGTCCCTGAAAGCTTTACCACACTGATTACACTCATAGGGCTTCTCGCCAGTATGAGTCCTCTGGTGACGTATGAGGCCAGCGATGTTCCTGAAAAGTTTCTGACACTGATCACAGCCATAGGGCTTCTCACCAGTATGAATCCTCTGGTGCCTGATGAGGTAAGCACTCTCAATGAAAGTTTTCCCACATTCTTTACATTCATAGGGTTTCTCCCCAGAATGGATTTTCTGATGCACAATGAGGTGAGAGTTACGGTTGAAGGATTTCCCGCATTCCACACATTCAAAGGGCTTCTCTCCAGTGTGAGTCCTCTCGTGCTGGGTGAGGTATGAGCCATCTCGGAAGGCCTTTCCACATTTGCTACATTCATAAGGCTTCTCCCCAGTGTGGATTCTGAGATGCACAGTGAGGTGGGAGATGTCGGTGAAAGGCTTCCCACACTCATTACATCTATATGGTTTTTCCCCTGTATGAGTTCTTTGATGCAGAATGAGGGACGAATTTCGGTTGAAGGTTTTCCCACATTCTAGACATTCATAAGGTTTCTCCCCAGTGTGAATTCTCTGGTGTTGCGTCAGAGCTGACCCATCACTGAAGGCTTTCCCGCATTTACTGCATTTATAGGGCTTCTCTCCTGTATGGATTCTTTGATGCACAATTAGGTTATAGTTCTTGGAGAAGGATTTTCCACACTCATTACAGGTATAAGGTTTCTCTCCAGTGTGAGTTCGGTGATGCAAAACAAGAGAAGAGTTCCGTTTGAAGCACTTGCCACATTCAGTACATGTGTACAGTTTTTCTCCAGGGCTGTTCCTCCTGTTTTCATTAAGAGATGAACTCAGGGTAAAGATGTCCCCAAAGTCCTTACCTTCATACAGTTTCTTCCCTCTTTTCATTATTTTTTGTTCAACAAGAGGGGTAAAATGGTTGAAAGACTTAACACTTTCAGGGTATTTATAGGGTTTCTCTCTAGTT
This sequence comes from Lagenorhynchus albirostris, assembly GCF_949774975.1. Classification (NCBI taxonomy): domain Eukaryota; kingdom Metazoa; phylum Chordata; class Mammalia; order Artiodactyla; family Delphinidae; genus Lagenorhynchus; species Lagenorhynchus albirostris. The sequence continues at coordinate 1,992,862 of NC_083113.1, read as the reverse complement.
TGAGTTCTTCCAAATTGAATAACTTCTATGGAATGGTTGAAGGCTTTCCCACAGGTGTCACTGTCACCCGTTCTCTTAGCTACGTAACTTTTCTGACAATTGTGTAAAGTTGGGTCACAATCCAGGCTTTTAACACCTGAGCCACGTACATGGAAACCATTTCTTGTGGAAACTCTCTGACGTCGTGGAAGGTCTGGGCTCACGCTCAAATGCTCCCCAAATCCGGGATATTCACGAATTGCTTCCTGAGCTCCTGGTTCCTCCTGAGTTAAAGCTGATTGCCTCAAATGTCCCTCCTGGTTCTCACAGTCCCAACTGTTACCTAGAATGGAGAAATGAGGACCCTCTCGTGTAAATCCTTCCACCTCCATGTCACAGGACAGTTCTTCCTCAGGAATGTTCTCAGCTGTCATTTTCAATCTTCTGTCCCAGGCTGGAAAGCAAAGAATGAAAAAGACAGACTTAAGTACATGAAGTCGTGTGTGGAAGAGGAATGAAAGATGGTGACAGGCCAAGTGTGTAAGTGTGTCTTTTTACTTGTTTTCTTTTTGAAATTCAGATCTATATGAGGGAGAGATACTGTGAGAGTCGAGGGATGGAGCCAAGAACAGGCTCAAGAAGAGCCACATGGCATTTCCACCCTCCTAGAGAACAAGCAGGGGGAATGGTGTTGGGGGTAAATATCACCAAAAGGATTAGCCTGAGACATGGGAGATCAGAGGCCAGGTGTCACTCTGATGACACAGTAACACATCTCGGCCACTGTGATCTTGTCCCCATCACGCACTTCCCCTACCAATAACCAGTACACACTCCAGATCCTCCACTTCACAATGGGCTTACAATAGCATTGAATGAGCAGTTTTCACCCCACCTTTGTGGTCAGAGTTCTGCCTTCGTGGATGGGACACAACACAGGCCTGGTGACCTGACACTTCTGAAATTCCTAGATCTGTCAATGACCTTCCTGCAGGGTTATTATGAGAATTACATCATGTGTGCTGGCTCTGAGCTGGGGAACAGACAGTACTGTAAGTGTGCCAGTGTCTTCACTGTTATGGATCTTTCTCTAACCATGCTCCCACTCCTTTGACTTGAAGATATCAAGAAAACTGGCTCTCGGGCTTCCCTGGTGGCACAGTAGTTAAGAATCTGCCTGCCAATGAAGGGGACACGGGTTTGAGCCCTGGTCCGGGAATATCCCACATGCCACAGAGCAACTAAGCCCATGTGCCACAACTACTGAGCCTGCGCTCTAGAGCCCACGAGGCACAACTACTGAGCCTGCATGCCACAACTACTGAAGCCCATGCACCTGTAGCCCGTGCTCTGCAACAAGAGAAGCCACCGCAGTGAGAAGCCCGTGCACCACAATGAAGAGTAGCCCCTGCTCACTGCAACTAGAGAAAGCCCGCGCGCAGCAACAAAGACCCAGCACAGCCAAAAATAAAATAAATTAATTTTTTAAAATTTCCAAACAACAAAAAATAGAGTAAGAGTCAAAATACAAGTGGCAGGTGGAGAGACGATACTATAAAGTATAAAAGAGACAAAGGAATAGTGCCAGATATCTATAAAAAAATTCTTCCAGAATAGCATATAAAAGGGAAAAAACTGGATAAATGGTACAAGGAGGAACTTGATGGAGAGAAAATAGAAATGTCCTGAATACATGAATTCTTGCTCATCCGCACCTAAAGGCATTTACAAACTGTAACTTTAAGAATACAAAATATGCACATTTCAGATGAGTAAAAGTAAAACAAGGCATGATAATATAATGCTTGAGCAGGTCATGCAAGAAGAGAGTTGGTGGGCACGTAAAGAGGTCAGTCCACTTGGCGGTGTAACTTGGTAGTGGCCATCGAAACATAAAACGGCACATTCTGCCACCTTGCAATACCACTTGGTGGTGTCTTAGATTCAGAAAGCCTGAGTCCCAAGCATAACTGGACATCAAGCTATACCTAAGGAGATGGTCTTAAAGGCCACCAGGAAAAAGACAACCAGTGAAAGAGTGAGCAGTACTGTGATTAACTTGGTAACAAAAATAGAAACCTGATAGTAATGGAAGATTACCATCAAAGTGCCGAAGGAAAAAACTGTCAGAGTGAAAGTAAGGGACTTCCCTGGTGGCACAGTGGTTGGGAATCTGCCTGCCAATGCAGGGGACATGGGTTTGAGCCCTGGTGTGGGAAGATCCCACATGCCACAGAGCAACTAAGCCCATTGCTGTTCCACAGTAGTGTTGTGGCATTGCTGCGCCACCACTACTAAGCCTGCACTCTAGAGCCCACAAGCCACAACTACTGAGCCCTAATGCCACAACTACTGAAGCCCATGCCCCTAGAGCCCGTGCTCTGCAACAAGAGAAGCCACCGCTTCTCACTGCCCGTGCACCACAACAAAGAGTAGCCCCTGCTCACCACAACTAGAGAAAGCCCACATGCAGCAATGAAGGCCCAACGCAGCCAAAATTAAATAAATAAATAAAAATTTTTAAAAAAGAGTGAAAGATAAAGGCAACTTCAGAAAAGCAAAAGCAGGGTTTATCTCCAAGGACACTTGCCAAAAGAGTTAGAAAAAAACTGTTCTTCAGGGAAAAAAAAAAACCCAGAAGGAAGGAATGGAGAGAACATGTATTTAAATAATATCCAGCACTGACCGCATAAAATGAAGCAGTAACAATGACTCAGGGGTTAACAATGGGATGGACTAAAATACTGAATGGCAGTGGCCTGTGAGATGAAAACAGGGTAGCAAAATTAAGTGTCCTGACATTCTTATATTGTTCATGATTCATGTTAGACCTGGTCAAGTCAGGAATAAAAGAATAAATGTCATGTAAAACTTCCAAGCCCACAGAGCAGTGGTTCTCAACCAGAGACGGTTTTACCCTCAAAAGATACTTGGCAACATCTGGGAACATTTTTGGCTGTCATGACTTGGGGTCAGACGCTACTGTAATCTAGGGATGCTGTGAAATACCTTTAAAACACAAGACAGCCTCTCACACATAGAATGACCAGCCTCAAAACTCAAAAGTAAATAGTGCTGAAGTGGAAAAACCCTGTTACAGGAGAAAAGAATAATAAAGAAAAGGAAAAAAAACAGATCAATCCAGAAGAAGGTGCTAAGGGGGAAAGCTCAAAAAGGACAAGTTAAGATAGAAAGTATAAAATAGGACATCACAATAACAATAAATGTAAGTGGCTTTGATGGGCAAGATAAACACTGTGTCAGACTGCATTTAAAAATGTGTTTGTAACAGACACCAAAAGCAAAAGGACACAGAAGACAAAAGCAAAAGTTCGGAACAGACAAATGCTAACCAAACAAAGATTGAATGGTGTTTTGCTAACCAACAATAAACTTCAAGGATGATAAAAGGGCAATATAACAATGGCAAAGATGTCTACATTAACAGCATGCCTCCAAACACAGAGCAAAGTCAGCAAATCCAGCCATACTGGGAGGGTTTATGAACCTCTTTCAGAAATGGAAATGCAGAAAGACTGAACAGAGACAAGCATAAGAGAATGTAATTAGCCAGCCTGGTCACACAGCTGACTGAAGACCCACTACCAACAATTAGAGCCAAAGGCTTTCCAAGCACAAGTGGAACATTTGCTAACATTGGTCATAAACCAGGCCAAAGAATAAGTTCAACAAAGACCAGACCACAGTCTCTTGACTACAAATGTGTTCAAGTTAAAAACCAGTAACAGAAAGAACGCCAAATACAAAAAATAATAGTAAGTTTAAAAAAAAAACCCTATTTATTTGGAAAAATGAAAACCTGTTTCTCAGTAACTCACAGAGAAATGTTGATGCAAATTAGAAAGCATCTACTTAGAAAACACGGAGAACTGAACAACTGATGATGATGGCACATCTCAAAACATGTAGCAAAGGAGGGTGCAGCTAAACAAGTTGCTAGGCGAAAAATGTTGGTCTTTAATGCATGGGGCTTTTTTTTTGGTTTGGTTTTTTTTGTTATTGTTTTTTGTTTTTGTTTTGTTTTGTTTTTGTTTTTGTTTTTTCTGGCCATGCTATGCAGCTTGCGGGACCTTAGTTCCCCAACCACGGATTGAACCTGTGCCCTCAGCAGTGAAAGCGAAGAGTCCTAACCACTGGACTGCCAGGGAAGTCCCTAATCTTGTATTTTAAAGAGAAGACTGAAAGTTAGTGAGATCACTGTTTGACTTAAGAAGTAAGGGAAAGAGCCACAGAGAAAACCAACAGGAGGTGAAAGGAAGGTGATAATAAAGGTAAGATCAAAAATTACAGAAACCAAAAACAAGGAAACAGCCAAGAACATGAAGAAAACCAAAAGTCTGTTATTTGAAAAGACTAATGAAATTACCTTTGGCAAGAGTAATCATAAAATAAAGAACAAGAAGGCATACATAGGTGATATTCGTCATAAAAAGGGGATTTAATTAAGAAACAGAAGAAAGTTATCAAAATGGCAACATTAGATTTATCCTACAAAAGAAGGCCTATGAAACATTAGAACATCTACTGATACGATTCCCGACATTTTCAGATTAAAGTAGAAGACAGCCCCCTACATCCTATCTCAATAAATTCAGAAAGTAATTTGAACAAATCTCACCCAGACTCTTGATCAAAATGCTCTCAGATTAAAGTAGTAGACGCCTTTACCCTACGTCAATAAATTGATAAGGTATTTTAAGGAAAGCTCCAACTCATGATGAAAATTCTTATCAACTATGAACACAGGGAATTAAGGTAAACATCACACGTGAGGAAACATGAGAATTGTTCAGTCTGAAGCCAAGGCCAAGACCCCAGAGGCCTGCTACGTCCACAGCATTCAACAGTGATGCGGAGGGCCAGCTGGCCAGGAGGACCATATCCCCAGCTGTCACTCCTGGCTGCTCCTGCTTTTCAGACCTCCTGAGGCTGCCTTATTACCATGCTGCATGTTTCCTCTTCTGAGCCTTCTGAGTAGACTGGGGCCTGGGTGGCCTACAGCTGTCCTGTGGAAACAAGAGATGGACAGCACCTCCCTACAAGTCTGTAAGGGGAGGATGTATGTGTGCACTTAAAAGAAATGAGGTAAGTCAGACATATATAGGATGATACCACTTAGTTCAAATTTTTAGACACACAAAGTATTCTCGAAGTAAAAATATTAAAATGCCCTGGCAACACATCTACCAAAGCTGTGATCATGACTGTCTTGGGAGTGTGAAAGGGAACAGCCCTAGAGAAGCAAAGGGAATGTCCACTTCATCTATAATAGATACTTCCTTTATTGAAATAAGACTTACATACCACTAGGAAAGTGAAAAGACAACCTACCAAACAGGAGAAAATACTTACAAAGCACGTATCTGATAAAGGACTTGCAGAAGATATAAAAAACTCTTATAGCCCAATAATTACAGGACAACCAAATTTTAAAAATAGGCAAAGGATCTGAATAAACATTTCTCCAAAGAAGACATACAGATGGCCAATAAGCACATGAAAAGATGATCAACATCATTAGTTACTAGGGAAATGCTAATCAAAACCCAGGCTTAGGGGCTTCCCTGGTGGCGCAGGGGTTGAGAGTCCGCCTGCCGATGCAGGGGACGTGGGTTCGTGCCCCGGTCCGGGAAGATCCCACATGCCGTGGAGTGGCTGCGCCCGTGAGCCATGGCCGCTGAGCCTGCGCGTCCGGAGCCTGTGCTCCGCAACGGGAGAGGCCACAACAGTGAGAGGCCCGCGTACCGCAAAAAAAAAAAAAAAAAAAAAACCAGGCTTTCACTGCCATGGGCCTGGGTTCAATCCGTGGTCGGGGTCAAGCCACACAGCACGGCAAAAAAAAAAAAAAAGACAATAACAAGTGTTGTGAGCATGTGGAGAAACTGAAACCCTCACACACTGTTGGGGGGAATGTAAAATGGTACAGCTGGGACCTCCCTGGTGGCGCAGTGGTTAAGAATTCACCTGCCAATGCAGGAGACACAGGTTTGATCCCTGGTCCGGAAAGATCCCACATGCCATGGAGCACTCAAGCCCATGTGCCACAACTACTGAAGCCCGCGCACCTAGAGCCCGTGCTCTAGCCCCTGCGTGCCACAACTAGAGAAAACCCGCGAGCAGCAACAAAGATCCAACACAGCCAAAAAATAAATAAATAAATAAAATGGTGCAGCTGCTTTGGAAAACAGTCTGACAGTTTCTCAAAAAGTTAAACAGTTATCATATGACCCTGCAATTCCACTCCTAGGTATCTACTCAAGAAAAATGTAAACATATGTCTACACATAAACTTCTCCATGAATTATGAGTACACAACAGCACTATTCATGATAAACAAAAGCAGAAACAACCCAAATAAATGTCTACCAACCGATGAGTGGATAAACAAAATGTTGAAATACACACAATGGAATATTCTTCAGGCTTAAGAAGGAGTGAAATACTGATAAATGCTTCAATAACACAGATGAATCCTGAAAACATTATACGCAGTAAAAGAACTCAGACACAAAAGACTCCATAGTGTATGATCACATTTAAGTGAAACATCCGGAAAAGGCAATTCCATACACACTGAGAGTCAATTAGTGGCTGCCAGGAGCTGGGAGAAGGCAGTATGGGGACTGACTCCTAATTGGTATGGGGTTTCTTCTTGGATTGATGAAAACGTATTGGAAATACATAGTGGTGATGGCTGCACCACTTCGTGCATATACTAAAAACCACCGAGTTGTGCACTTTGAATGAATGAATCATATGATATATGAATTATATTTCAATAAAGCTGTGATAAGTAAATTTACACCTATAAGGGGACAAGTTTCACCTAGCCTGACCTGCAGCGCTTGACCTTGGCAGTATTTCCCCTGGGGGCATCCAGAAATCTGTGGAGGTGTCAGGTTGTCACAAAGACGGAAGCAGGGGGAACTACTAGCATCTGATGGCCCTGGACCAGGGATGCATACTTGCTAATACACTTGGGACTGCTCCACGTGATGTTTGACCAACCTGTGGACCGAAATCCCTGCAGGTATTAACCTGGGGTACTGAACTACAGAATAATACTACGTGTGTTACAAGACATCAGGGAAAAGGTGCCTTCATTTAGGGGAAGGAAGTTGAATGGAAATCCAGATACAGCCCTGAATTTATGAACTCATTCCCTATTTTGCATCTCTCTCCTTGACCAAAACTGGCCATTCCAACTCTACACTCAATCAGTGAGGGCCTGAGTGCCATAGCGGTTACTGCAAAAAGAACAATCACAAGCATACAGGAGGACATTAGGACAGACTTCAGGGAAATAGTATTAAATTAGGGTATTTAATGCAGGAACTACACTGAATTTCATTAATTAAGGTTGTTTTAAAAATCTCGTATTATTGCCCTCATACATATCTGTGTAGCTATTTTTGGCACTACAATGATACCAAAACTATGTTGTAAAAAATTCACCTTGATGCTGTTCACAAATTTGGGGGGGGGGAAGTCTCTATTCCTCCCCCACCCCACTCATCCTCTGACCTCAGATATTCACAATACCACTTCTCTGGAGCCCCAGTATGACTCATTTTCCCCAGCCTGTCCTTCTCTTCCCCATGGCCACCAAAGAAGGTGGTCTCTAAGGCTTTCTATACACTGAATGTTGCCCCAGCACATGCTGAGACTTCAGGTCTGTTTGGAGAACTGTTTTCTGTGATAAATTGTCCTGATGTTGTTCCAGGTCATAGCAGAGGGGGTGACTGACCCTTCACCTGTCACCCCAGATCATCCAGACAGCCTGGGTTGCCTTAACTGCGTAAGTGCTTAGAACCTGCTTCCACCAAGGTACTTTCTTCCATTCCTATTTAATACACCTGGTCTGGATCCACCCACAACATTCACTGTTCCAGCAGCATCCAGCCATACCTCACCTCATTCAACTGCACTGAAGACAATGAATTCTGACTGTCCCATTTCTCTTAATCCAAACCTACAACCTCCAGCAGCAGACTGCTTCTTATGTTTTCCAGGTAGCTGTGCCAAACATTTAAATATAGAGGTAATTTTTTTAATACAAATGCCTTTCCTTTTATTGATTCTTTACATTTAATTTTTAAAGTTATATGGGTATTTAATATTATCTATATAATTCTTTTCAGGACAGTAAAAGGCATATTGCTACTATTGATCATAAAGACTGAGCATTGGGCTTCCCTGTTGGCACAGTGGTTAAGAATCTGCCTGCCAATGCAGGGGACAGAGGTTCCAGCCCTGGTCCGGGAAGATCCTACATGCTGCGGAGCAACTAAGCTCGCGAGCCACAACTACTGAGCCTGCGCTCTAGAGCCCGCGAGCCACAACTACTGAAACCCACGCGCCTAGAGCCTGTGCTCCGTAACAAGAGAAGCCACCACAGTGAGAAGCCCATGCACCGCAACGAAGAGTAGCCCCTGCTCGCCACAACTAGAGAAGGCCCGTGCACAGCAACAAAGACCCAACACAGACAAAAATAAATAAAATAAAATAAATAAATTTTTTAAAAAAGTAGAACTCCTCCTGTGGAAAGAGCAGAGACAGAATGGCTTCAGACAATCCACCTTTAAAAAAAGAAGAAAGACTGAGCATTACACAAAAAATAACTCAAAATGCATCACAAGCTTAAATATACAAGCTAAAGCTATAAAACTCTTAAATGAAAAACATAGGCATAATTCTTCAGAAAGCTGAATACAACACCAAAAGCACAAGTGACACAGTAGATAAACTGGACTAATCAAAATTAAAACCTTCTGTGCTTCAAAGAATGTTACTAAGAAAGTAAAATGACAATCCACAGGATAGGATAAAATATTTGCAAATCATATATCTGATAAGGCACTGGTATCCAGAATAAATAAACAACCCTTACAGTTCAATAATTAAAAGACCAATAACCCATTTCATAAATGGGCAAAGGATCTGAATAGACAATTCTCCAAAGAAGATATACAAAAGGCCAATAAGCATAATGAAAAGAAGCTCAATATCATTAACCATCAGGGAACTGCAAATCAAAAACACATCGAGATACCATTTCACACCCCCTAGTGTGGCTACAATCAGTTCCACTCCTCGGTCATCCAAGAGAAATGAAGACATATTTCCACAAAAAAAACCCCACAAAACTTGTATGTGAATGTTCACAGAAGCATTATTCGTAATACTCCCAAAATGGAAGCAACTCAAATGGTTATCAACTGATGAATGGATAAACAAATTAACATATTCATACAAGGGAATATTATGCATCTATAAAAATGAACCAAGTACTGATACATTGTAACATGGATGAACCTTGAAAACATTTTTAAGTGAAAGAAACCAAAACAAAGGACTACATATTGTATGGCCATTTATATGAAACGCCTACAATAGGCAAATGCAGAGACAGAAAGTAGATTAGTAATTGCCTGGGGCTAAGAAGGATGGAGGAAATGGGAAGTGAGTGCTAACGGACAGGGGTTTTCTTCGGGGGCATGATGAAAATATTCTAAAACTGATCTGGGTGATGGCTGCACCACTTGGTGAATATACTAAGAAGCACTGAATGGTATACCTTAGAGGGTGAATTATATGGTATATGAATTATACCTCAATACAGCTATTTAAACAATTAAGCAGGTGTTGAATCTGTTGGGAGTCGGAACTACTGGTCTAGACTCCACTTGGCATGTTTCTGATATCTTGGGATTAAAGCTTGCGGAGAGGGCTTCCCTGGTGGCGCAGTGGTTAGGAACATGCCTGCTGACACAGGGGACACGGGTTCCAGCCCTGGCCTGGGAAGATCCCACAAGCTGCAGAGCAACTAAGCCCGTGCGCCACAACTACTGAGCCTGCGCTCTAGAGCCCATGGGCCACAACTACTGAGCCCGTGTGCCACAACTACTGAAGCCCGTGGGCCACAACTACTGAGCCCGTGGGCCACAACTGCTGAGCCCGTGGGCCACACCAAGCCCACAAGCCACAACTACTTAGCCCACGTGCCACAACGACAGAGCCCGTGAGCCACAACTACTGAGGCTGTACTCTAGAGTCCATGGGCCACAACTACTGAGCCCATGTGCCACAACTACTGAGCCCACGAGCCACAACTACTGAGCCTGTGTGCCACAACTACTGAGCCTGTGCCCTAGAGCCCACAGGCCACAACTACTGAGCCTGCACTCTAGAGCCCACGAGCCACAACTACTGAGCCCACAAGCCATGACTACTGAGACTGCTCTCTAAAGCCTGCAAGCCACAACTACTGAGCCCGTGGGCCACAACTACTGAGCCCATGCTCTAGAGTCCGCGAGCCACAACTACTGAGCCCACAAGCCAACTACTGAGCCCATGAGCCAACTACTGAGACTGCTCTCTAAAGCCTGCAAGCCACAACTACTGAGCCTGTGCACCACAACTACTGAGCCTGCACTCTAGAGCCCACAAGCCACAACTACTGAGCCCGTGTGCCACAACCACTGAGCCCACGAGCCACAACTACTGAGCCCGCGCACCTAGAGCCCATACTCTGCAACAAGAGAAGCCACCACAATGAGAAGCCCGTGCACCAAAATGGAGAACAGCCCCCGCTCGCCACAACTAGAGAAAGCTTGCGTGCAGCAACGAAGACCCAATGCAGCCAAAAATAAAAATAAATAAATTGATAAATAAATAAAATAAAGCTTGTGGAGAATTCCATTCCCAGGCACTCACCTCTGAACGGCTTTATACCCAGTCTCTATGACCCTGCAGAGGGATCCACTTAAGCCCAATGACTGGATGTTTGACATCAATGGTTGCCAGACCTCAGATGACTGACCCCATCTGCATGGTTCTTGCCATCTCTGTGGATCACACATGATAATGTTTACTTCTTCAAATGATACATTCTTTAACAAAAATAAATTGTTTGCCACTAACTTTAGTCCTGTCCAAATAAAGTTACCCACCTCATTACCAATTGTGATTAACAGCCTGACTTCTTTTTTTTTTTTTGCGATACGCGGGCCTCTCACTGTTGTGGCCTCTCCCGTTGCGGAGCACAGGCTCCAGACGCGCAGGCTCAGCGGCCATGGCTTACGGGCCTAGCCGCTCCGCGGCATGTGGGATCTTCCCAGACCGGGGCACGAACCCATGTCCCCTGCATCGGCAGGCGGACTCTCAACCATTGCGCCACCAGGGAAGCCCCTGACTTCATTTTTGATGACTGACTGCTGACAGCTTTCAACCCCCCATCCTCACCACCACCTACTGCCCCTTCTCCTTCTGCAAACGAGGCAAACTAACAAGAAAGCCTGAGTGTTTTCTCCTTGGTGTTGGCAGGAAGTTCAAACCATGCAAGCCCCAACCAATGCAAGGCCACCCTCATCTCAACTCCATTAATCACTACAGAAGCCCAGCGAGCTTCCTTTTCCTGCTGTCTCACGATTTTTGTTTATTTGGTTTTTGGCCGCGCCACGTGGCATTCCGGATCTTAGTTCCCCGGCCAGGGATTGAACCCACGCCCCCTGCAGTGGAAGGGAGAAGACTTAACCATTGGACCACCAGGGGAGTCCCACTCACACTTTTTTGGATCATCATGGGAAGTCTGCCCTGCTCTCCAAGACAGTCTCATTATGTGAGTGATAAACCTTTTGTCTTCTTGTGGGAGGGTGTGTAAGATATAAAAAGATGTGTGTTTGAGGCAGGGAGAAAAGTAGGGTAAAGCTAATGAGGCAAAGTATTAATAACTTGATAATCTGGATGGTTTTACAAGTGTTTATTGAACTATTCCTGCAACATTTCTGTAGGTGTAAAACTTCAAAATAAAAAGTCGAGTGCTAAGGGAGAGAAACAATCAATAGAAGGGAGAAAAGTTGCTTGCTGTGGGTAGAAAAAATAACAAAGTCTTAGTGTTCAAAACATATTTTTACAAGCCCAAGTCGCTAATAAGCAATTTTTTTAAAATTGGCAAAGGATAAGGGATCTTTCTGGGGTGATGGTAATTTTGATAAAGGTTTGGACTGCATTTGCCAAAACTCATCCAGTGATACAATGAGTATCTGTGCATTTCAATGTAAGTCAGTTTTCCCTCAAAAATTTAAAAAGCAATATTGAACTCTAACTGATGTTAAGCGTAGTAAGGTGTTTGAGGGGGAAGTGGAGTGATATCTGCCATTTACTTTGACTGTATCCCAAAAAGATTAGTGGGTGGCTAAAAGGGTGGACAAAGGGAACAAATATAGGGCATACAGCAAGTATAGCAGAGAGTTAATGAGTTGGTATAAGGACGCACAAGTGTCTTAACTTTTCTATATGTAGAAAAACTTTTATCGTAAACTACTGCGGGAAGAGGAGCTAAGGAAACGAACCCACTAAACCAAGGAAGAGGAAAGCGAAGTGGCCACTAACAGCTGGAAAAACGCAGCCCTCATTGAGAAGTGCAGCAAGATCTGATTTTGCAGCTATTAGGTGGGGAAAAAACAGGTGATTTGACACCTCCCGGTCTGCCGAGTGGTGGGAAACGGCACAGTCTGCGGACGCAACGCGGCCACCTCGGCCCGAGACCCACCGACGCCCACACGGGCCCTCCCACCACCCGGCAGCAGAAGAGCGGCAGACCCGGGGCTCGCCCCAGCGGCCGGGCCAGGACACCCGGCAGGCAGGGGCAAAAAGGCCCCTATGGAAGGACGAGCGCGGAACCGCCGGGAAACGCGGAGGAAATCGCTAGGGCGTCCTCACCCTAAGAGGGAGCTTCCACACCCGCCGAGGTACGTCCACACCCGCAGCGGGGCGTCCACACTCGCCGGGGGGTGTCCTCAACTGCAGGGGACGTCCACACTGCAGAAGGGGGGCGTCCACACCTGCCGGAGGGGGCGTCCTCAACTGCATGGGACGTCCACACTGCAAAAGGGGGGCGTCCACACCCGTCGGGGGACATCCACACCACAGAAGGGGGGCGTCTACATTGGCCGGGGGCGTCCTCACTCGCTAGGGCCGCCGCGCCTCGGGCGGACCCTCGGCCCTGCGAGTCGGACGCGCCCACTGACCCCGGGAAACCCGCCGGCAAACGCTCCGCTCCTGCGTCACCAAGACCCAGCGGACACCGCCCCCCGCGACACACACACCGCCCTCGGGGGAAATCGGGGAACCGAAAGGGCGATGGGCGCAGCGGACTCACCGGAGGCTGGCCGGCCGCACCTGCGGCAGCGGCGGGAGCTGCCGCGGCCATGTTCGGTACAAATGCGCGTGCGCGCGCCGGGACCCGGATGTGCGCGTCCCAGGAGACTCCGCGGCCACCGCTGGACCCTTGCGGTGTAGAGACCCGAGTGCCTGCCTTTCGCTTCTGCTCGGCACCGCGCCGGATCCAGTCCCCTCGCCCTGGGCGGGAGTCGGCCGCAAGGTTCCGAGCTGTCACCGCCCGCCCTGCGCCCAGTCTTCGCCTCCAGCCCAGGGACTTAAGAGCGGTTCTGTCAGGAAGAGCTGTCCCTTCGCCTCATTTACTTATTCAGTTATTTATTGATATCAATGTGGATTCGCTGACATTTATTTTCGCTTTATCCCAGGACATCATTATTGTGCAGCCTTATTTTTATGTACTGCATAGTTTGCTGAAATAATTCTATATCATCACATTTTTAAGAAAAATATGTTAAAATTCAGATAAGGGCAACTCATTATCCATTGACAGTATAGTTATTTCCTTAGAAATCTAAACAGAAGCTGCACATTTTTGGAATTAATGGGAGTTAGGTAAGGATTTTAGATGGACGATTAGGAATGCAAATCAATGTATGTGTTGTGGAAAAATCAGTATATAAAAATTAGCAGCAAGCAGTTAGAAAATGTGCTTTTGAAAGAAATAAATGTTCTCAGTTTTATGTATGTGTATAAAATAAAACAATTTCAAAAAGAAATAATTAGTATATGTACAAAAAATAATAAATACCCACACTTCCACTATCCAGCATGAATGTGGGGGGGCAACCCCCAGAGTAGCCCAGGCAGGATGTGTGTGAGGCCTAGGGTACCAGGCACAGTTCCTACACAGCCTAAGTCAAGGTGAAGGAGACAATTCTCAAAGAATCTCACCCAATATATACACTTTTTTGTTTTCGTATTGGTGATTGTAGGGTTTTTTTTAGTTGAAGTATAGTTGATTTACAATATTGTGTTAGTTTCAGATGTACAACAAAGTAATTCAGGTTTTTTTTTCAGATTCTTTTTCCACTATAGGTTATTATAAGATATTGAGGGTAGTTCCCTGTGCTTACAGTAATCCTTGTTGCTTATCTATTTTATGTATCATAGTTTGTATCTGTTAATCCCATACTCCTAATTTATCCCTACCTCTCTCTCTTTCCCCTTTGGTAACCATAAGTTTCTTTTCTCTGTGAGTCTGTTTCTGTTTCTGTTTTGTATATAGATTCATTTGTATTATTTTTTAGATTCTACATGTAAGTGATATAATATTTGTCTTTCTCTGTATGACTTATGTCACTCAGTATGATATTCTCTAGGTCCACCCAAGTTGCTACAAATGGCAATATTTCATTATTTTTTATGGCTGAGTAATATTCCATTACATATGTATACACATATATGTATATGCAATGTGTATATATATAATATATACATACATACCACATGTATATATGTAATATATACATACAATATCTTATTTTTAATATTTATTTTATTATTTATTTGGTTGCACTGGGTCTTTAGTTGCGGCAGGTGGGCTCCTTAATTGTGGCACGCAAACTCTTAGTTACGGCATACACGTGGGATCTAATTCCCTGACCAGGGATCGAACCTGGGCCCCCTGCATTGGGAGCGCGGAGCCTTAACCACTGCCCCACCAGGAAAGTCCCCATACCTTCTTAAACCAATCATCTGCTGATAGGCAGTTGGGTTATTAGGGTTTTCCTCTTAGTCCCCACCCAGGGACACAGGTCCCAATGTGGTCGCCTTTCTTCCCTTCCTGCCCAATTACTTGTGGATCTCTCTTACAGCCTTGGATGTACAGGAGTTCTTCTGCCAACTTCCAGTTCGTTTTCAGTGAGAATTGTTCCACATGTAGATGTATTTTTCATGTGTTCATGGAGGGAGGTGCGATCCATGTCCCTCTTACTCCACCATCTTGATCTATCACCAATAATCTCCCTTTTGATTAGGTTAAGGTCAACTGATTTAAAACCTAAATTACATCTTCAAAATCCCTTCCTCTTTGCTGTACAACCGAAATGAATCAGGGTGTAATACCAGGAGGTGGAAATCATGGGCGCCATCTTAGAATTTTGCCTACCACAATGTCCACTCTAGAAGTTGAAATGCATTGATTTAACTTGCAGGCCCTTGACAACCAGCAAGTCTGCACACTCCCCGTATGTCTGTTAATTAGCTACCCAATCTTTTTCAGGACTGGTCACTTTACATTGTTTATCCATGTATATGCTGGAGTCTATCTCACAACTGTGTATGAACCTTTATGTAGCAGCTCCCCTGACTACTTTTCCTCTGATGTTCTTATCTGGCTTCTCCAGGTGTCATAGTCAGGGTCAGCATACACTGAGATGGAGTCAGAAGTACAAAAGTTTATTGGGGAGTAACACTAGTAAAAGAATGAAAAAGTGAAAAGGGGAGAAAGCAGGATTGGCCAGGAGGCACTGTCAGACCACCATGCTGCCCAGCAATAAGCTCAGGGCAGACTGCCGGTGAGAGGAGTCTTGTGTGGGGTGCAAACATCCAGGCCTGTGGGCCATGGACTTGAGTGCTTGGTGGCCAGAGGCTGCTGGGAAAAGAGTGTGACCCGGGCTCCTAAGGAGCTCACAGCTGACAGCAGGTCCCTCTTTGAAGGCAAGTCAGCGTGGCAGCCAAGCAATAGTCTATCCTTGGTGCCTTGTCCTCTGTTGGTGCACATAGTGCCCTTAAAGAAAAAGATCCTTCACTCAGGTTACAAAGCCTTGCCTGGTCGAGTCCTGCCCCCCAGCTCCATCGGGTTCTAGCCCCTTGGTTTCTGTGGCCTCTGATCCTCTTTCAATTCCTAGACTTCTCCATCAGGAACAGAAGCCAGAGTGCTCAAGATTCCTTAGGGTCTACCAAAATGGTATCATTCCTTTTAAAATTAGAGGAGAAAAATGAATGTAATCCAGTCTGGCTTATGTTCATCTTTATACCAATGTAGTAATAAAATGTATTTTTTTCTATTTTTTGATGGAGGAAGGAGCCCACGAAGGCCAAAGTGCCTCAGGCTTGAGAAAGAAGGTCGGGATCTCCCCCTGCCTTGCCCCTCCTCACACCAGGTTCTCCGTTATCAGACTCCTCTGCTCTGAAGAGCACTCTCCTCTGTACTCCCTCTTCTGGTCAGTGCCTCATTTTTTCAGATTTTCTATTGCTGATGATCCCCAAGTACATCATACCAGCCTAGGCCCCTCCCTGTACTCCAGACTAAAACATTCTCCTGCCTCCTTGACTCTCCACTGGAAGGCCTGATGAGCATCTTACATGCCCCAAAGCGAATGCCAGTGCTGTCCTCAATTCCAGCTCCTCTCACAGCGTTGCCTGTCTTGGTCACCAGCATTTCCATTCTTTCCCTGATAAAGGCCAAATCTTTTTTTTTTTGGTAATAAACTTATTTATCTATTTATTTATTTATTTATTTATTTATTTTTGGCTCTGTTGGGTCTTCGTTGCTGCGCACGGGCTTTTTCTAGTTGTGGTGAGCAGGGGCTACTCTTTGTAGTGGTGCACGGGCTTCTCATTGTGTTGGCTTCTCTTGTTATGGAGCATGGGCTCTATGTGCTCAGGCTTCAGTAGTTGTGGCACATGGGCTCTAGAGCACAGGCTCAGTAGTTGTGGCACGTGGGCTCTAGAGCACAGGCTCAGTAGTTGTGGCACGTGGGCTCTAGAGCACAGGCTCAGTAGTTGTGGCTCGCGGGCTCCAGAGCGCAGGCTCAGTAGTTGTGGCACATGGGATTAGTTGCTCCACGGCAAGTGGGATTTTCCCGGACCAGGGCTCGAACCTGTGTCGCCTGCATTGGCAGGCGGATTCTTAACTGCTGAGCCACCAAGGAAGTCCCAGGCCAAATCTTCTTTGGTGTCTGGACTCTACTAATTCATATCCTACCTGTGACTGGACAGCAGGTCCTGCCAGCATCATGCTCAAACCTACCCAGAATGCAGCCAACTCTCACTGCCTGCCTGACAGCCAGCATCTCTTACAGTGATCATGTCGCCAGCCCCCCTGGTTCTATCCTTCTCCCCAGCTAAATTTCCCCATAGCAGCCAGAGACTTTCCATGGCACCTCCCTCTTTTGCTCAAAATTTTTGAGGGCTCCCAGCTCCCTCAGTGGGGAAAGTCCACACCACAGCCTGCAAGGCAACCAGGTCAGCCCTGAGCTCACACCTTTCTTTCTCTCTGCCTTACTCAGCTCCAGCCACACTCGTCCTCTCCCTGGTGCTCCCATGCATGATATGCTCCCACGTCAGGGTCTTTGCACATGCTGTTCCCCCCTTGCCTGGAATACGCTTCCATCAGATATCTGCCCAGCTCATTCCTTATCCTCTTTAAGTCTTTATTCATACCTGGCACATACTGGGTACTTAATGAATATTCATTGACTGAAAACCAGTCAGTTGAATTGTTGGTCCCAATTTTTCACTGCCCTCCTTGAAGAAGGATTACATGTCCTCACATGCTGCTAGTGACTTGCAAAGCCTCCCTGTGCAAGTGGGAAGGAGGCATATATATGTGATATATATGTATATGTATATATATACACACACACACATATATGTCTATATTTGTATAATTATTTATATTTTTTCCAGGCTTGGAAACTGGATTCAAAAACAAAGAGTTAGCCAGAAATCAGGGCATTTCTCTTAGAATCATATGCTGTCCTGAAAATAGAAAGATTCACAAAGGCTGAACTACATCCCTCCACATTTGGCAGAGAACAGGAATGTGAGGCTCACTTAAGGAAGCAGCAGGAGAACCAGAAGAGAGGGGTGGAACACATGGCCCTTGAGGAAACACTGATTCAGGACAGAAGCGGCAAGAATAATACATTTGGGGGAAAAGTTAATTAGAACTCAGTCCTTCCTTCTTCCACTATACAATGACATCAGAGAAGTCATACTCAAGAGAGATCATACCAATGTGTTGAGTGTACAGAAGTCTTAACAGAGCTCAACCCTTATAACCATGAGCAAATTCATTCAGGAGACAAATCTTACAAATGTGTTGAGTGTGGGAGAGTCTTTTCTGAGAAAGATTGTCTTTCAGTACATTTTAGGACTCATATAGGAGAAAAATTCTATAAATGTATAGGCACAAATTATCCCTTACTCAGTATGAGAGAATTTATACTTATGAGACACTTCATATTTGCAGTGAATTCAGGAGCTTATTTTCAAGGTGTGATTGCTTTATGTCACACCCAAGGATCTATAAAGGAAAGAAACACTACAATGTAATCATTCAGGGAAAAGTTTCACGCTTTTCTCAGTTACTCAACATCACAGCACACACACTGGAGAGAAACCTATGGATATATTCACTGTGGGAAAAGCTTTAAACATAGCTCAGCACTTATGATGCTACATCAGAGAACTCATACTGGGAAAACCCTATACATGTAAATGGTGTGGAAGAGCCTTCAGGAGGTGTTCTCACTTTATCCAACACAAGAGGACTCATACTGGAGAACATTTTGAAGAGAGGCAATATTGGCAGGCTTTCAACTATGGCTTTCACATTATTTGACACCAGGAAATTCATATAGATTAGAGAAACTCATTGAACATAATATGGAAAAGCTATTGGTTGGAATTCCATGTGATTTGATATCAGAAATAAACCACAAAGGAGGCAGAATCCACAAGTTATTTTTGACCCATAAACAGGTACCTGAATGTAATAAGACTCTGCACTTGTAACTCCCTGCAGTCACAGATAACAAGGTATGAGCACTTATGCTCTGCATGTGCCCTTGATTTCCCATAGAAAGTCATTTAATGGGACTCGGGGTCTAGGCCTGATGGACAATGTCTCATAGAAATGACTGCCATAGGTAATAAAATGTAAATGTTTCAATGACAACAGCATATTTTTTACATCATATAAAAATCAGAGAACCACCAAATTTGAAGTGTCATGCAGAGATCATTTATCTTATAGTATCATAGGGATCAACATATGTACAGTTTTATAGTAGTCATAGAAGAGAGCTGAAAAATATGCCAACAATTTCTTTCTTGCATAGTCCTGTCACGTCAAACAAATTACAGACTTTTATAAAAACTCACAAATGTTTCACAAGTGGCATTCCACTACTAACTTTGAGAGAGGTATCATAAAGAGTTGCCTGCATCTTCAAGTTTCTAGGGGCATAGTCAGTGTTCAGGCAGGACTAAAAAGACATACCACACACAAAACTACAAGAACTCATCAATGAATTCTGTAAAGTTTCAGGATACAAAATTAATATACAGAAATCTGTTGCATTTGTATACACTAACAATGAACTATCAGAAAGATAAATTAAGAAAATAATCCCATTTACAACTGAATCAAAAAGAATAAAATAACTAGGAATAAATCTAACTAAGGAGGTAAAAGACCACACTGGGAAAACTATAAGACATTGATGAAAGAAACTGAAGATGACACAAACAGATGGAAAGATATACTGTGCTCATGAATTGGAAGAATTTATATTGTTAAAATGACCATATTACTCAAGGTAATCTACAGATTCAATGTGATCCCTATCAAAATACCAATGGCATTTTTCACAGAACTAGAACAAATAATTCTAAAATATGTATGGAAACACAAAAGACCCCATATAGCCAAAACAATCTTGAGAAAGAATAAATCTGGAGGTAGCATGCGCCCTAATTTAAAACTATACTGCAAAGCTACAATAATCAAAACAGTATGGTACAGGCACAAAACCAGACATATAGATCAATGGAATAGAATAGAAAGACCAGAAATGAATCCAAACTTATAGGGGCAATTAATCTACAACAAAGGAGGCACGTATATACAATGGGGAAAAAGATGGCCTCTTCAATGAATCGTGTTGGGAAAACTGGACAGCTACATACAAAAGAATCAAACTGGACTACTTTCTCACACCATGCAGAAAAATATATTCATAATGGATTAAAGACTTAAACGTAAGACCTGAAACCATAAAACTTATAGTAAAAACCATAAGCAGTACACATTTTGACAATGGTCTTAGTAATTTTTTTTTTTTTTTGCTATGTCTCCTCAGGCAAGGGAAACAAAAACAAAAATAAACAAATGGGACTATGTCAAACTAAAAAGCTTTTGCACAGCAAAGGAAACTATCAACAAAATGAAAACGTTGCCAACTGAATGGGAGAAGATATTTATAAGTGATATATAGGATAAGGGATTAATATTCAAAATATTAAAAGATCTCATAGAGCTCAACATCAAAAAAAAACAAACCGAATTTTAAAAGGGCACAGGATCTGAATAGACATTTTTTCAAAGGAGACATACAGATGGTCAACAGGCACTTGAAAAGATGCTCAACATCACATTCAAAACTACAATGAGATATCACCCCATACCTGTCAGAATGACTATTATCAAAAAGACAACAAATAACAAGTGTTGGCAAGGATGTGGAGAAAAGGGAACCCTTATCCACTGTTGATGGGAATGTAAATTGATGCAGGCACTGTGGAAAACAGTATGGAGGTGCCTCAAAAAATTAAATCAGGGAATTCCCTGGCAGTCCAGTGGTTAAGACTTTGCACTTTCACTGCTATGACCCAGGTTCAATCCCTGGTCAGAGAACTAATATCCCACAAGCCACGCAGCACTACCCAAAAAAAAGAAAAAAATTAAATCGAACTACCATATTATCTAGAAATTCTACTCCTACGTATTTATACAAAGAAAATAAAAACACTAATTTGAAAAGATATACGCACCCCTATGTTCACTGCAGCATTATTTACAATAGACAAGATATGGAAGGAAAACTAGTGCCCATCAGTAGATCAGTGGATAAAGAAGATGTGGTATATATACACAATGAAATATTACTCAGCCATGAAAGAATGAAATCTTGCCATTTGCAACAACATGGATGGACCTAGAGTTATTATGCTAAGTGAAATAAGTCAGACAGAGAAAGACAAATACAGCATGATTTCACTTATATTTGGAATCTAAAAAACAACAACAACAAAAAAGAACAAACATAACAAAACAGAAAGAGTCACAGATTCAGAGAATAGGTGACTGCCAAAGGGGAGAAGGGTGGGAGGAGGAGAGAAATAGGTGAGAGGGATTAAGAGGCACAAACTTCCAGTGGCCAAATAAATGAGTCATAGGTATAAAATGTACAGTGTGGAGAATATAGTCAATAATTATGTAATATCTTTGTACGGTGACAGATGGTAACTAGACTTACCATGGTGATCGTTTCCAAACATATAGATAAATCAAATCACTATATTGTGTATCAGGAACTAAAATAGTTTTGTATCGTAGGTCAATTATACTTCAAAACAAACAACCAAATAAACTTATAAAAAAAAGATCAGATTTGTGGTTACCATAGGGGGGGAGGGGAGGGGGGAGGGGGAATCTGATGAAGGCAGGTTGATGGTACAACATGATAAATATACTTATTGCTGCTGTATGCTATATAAGAAAGATATTAAGAGAATAAATCCTGAGTTCTCATCACAAGTAAAAAACTTTTTTTCTGTTTATTTAATTTTGTATCAATGTGAGACAATCGAAGTTCACTAAACTTATTGTGATAATCATTTCACGATGCATGTAAGTTAAATCATTATGTAGTACGCCTTAAACTTATACAGTGCTGGATGTCAATTATACCTCAATAAAACTGGAGGAAAAAAAATAAAATGTTTATTTTAAAAAAGACATACCACAGCCTGGTGAAGTGTCCGTACTCCAAGGGTGATACTGGGACTGGGAGCAACCTCACCCATAGCTGCTCAAAAGGGTATATGGTTCTGGGGAAGGGATGAGGGGAAATGTCCCACACATGAACTCTGAAGACCTTCCTCTCCCTCTCCCTTTATGAGAATCCTTTGAAAATCTGGTTTTCCTCCTAAACCCAAGGGAGAGCTCCTGCTCTTCCCTTATACTCCATGGAATACCACCTTTCCTTTCCAGCACTACCATCAAATCCTCCACCAAGATACCCATCTCCTTGCTGCTCCCTGGATGTTGAGACTTTGTTCAGTTCCAGATCCCTGATGGAAGCAAGTCCAGAAACTTCCAGCACCAGCTGCTCTCAGATGGGGCATATGTCCTTAGAACTCAACTTGAAGAGAGGCTTCTGGGGCAGATGAGCTTCACCCAGGCTGGCTTTTGTGCCAGCCACCGTGGAGGGGTCACCTACAGATGCCAAAATGTGAGCCACTCTTTTCCAGCTCTTGTCACAGCCAGGACATGGACACTTGTGTCAACCTGAGCCAACGGAGCCTGAGGAAGTCTACAAGAAAGAGTGCTTCTGAAGAGAATGCATTCCTTTGTTGAGGTAGGCAGAGTAACGGCTCCCCAAAGCTCCCCACATCCTAATGCCTGGAACCAGTGACTATGTTATCTTACAGGGCAAAAGGGGCTTCGCAGATGCAATTAAGTTAAGGCTCTTGAGGTGAGATTATCCTGGGCCCAATGTAATCACGAATGTCCTTGTTTTAAGAAGAGGCAGGAGAAGTCAGAGTCAGAGAAGGCAATGTGATGAGGAAGCAGACGTCAGAGCCAGAGAGAGACTTATAGATGCTACACTGCTGGCTCTGGTGATGGAGAGAGAGGCCATGATCCAAGGAGTGCAGGACGTCTCTAGAAGCTGGAAAAGGCGAGGAAAGCGATTCTACCCTAGAGCCTCTAGAAGGAAGGCAGCCCTGACAATATGTTGATTTTCGCCCAGAAAGACCCGTGTTGGACTTCTGACCTTCAGAGCTGAGATGATAAATTCGTGCTGTTTTAAGCCACAAAGTTTGTGGTAATTTGTTACAGTGCCAAAGGAAACAAACACACTCCCTGATGGCTATATCTTCAGCCAAATGTTGTATGGCTTCGTGTGATGTGTGAAACTGTGACAACCTCCTTTAGGCCATGAGGACACGAGCCTTGGGATTAAGCAAGACAATACACTGAGGAGAGCTGAGCAGAAGATGCAGAGCACCTGAAACCATCCCTGGAAGCCCTTGCTCTGGATTTCACGCAAAGAGATAGTGAATGGTGGTACATTCTGTTACTCATGGCCCCAAAAAATCTCACATGATAACCCTTTCTTGCTCCCAACAAGCTTCTGCTCTCAAGTCTCTTGTTTAATCATGCTGAGACACAAGTCAGGGACCCTAGGAGCAGCCATCACAGGTAATAAGCTTCTGCAGGCTCAGGCTAACACTTGCTTACCTGACTTAGAGTCACTCCTCAGGAGGTGGACACCCCACAAAGAGCAGAGAACCACTGTGGTCAGCATGAAGGGCCAGCTGCAGTCTGAGAGGCACTGCCAAGGGGCTACAGAGGAGGCAAAGAAACATTCCAGAGTTCCAAGGATATGATGTGAAAACACAAAGGAACAAGGGTATATGGTGGATTCATCAAATTACACATGCAGACATGGGTACACTCTCCCCCTCAGTCTTCATAGTGGGTGACATGGGTCCTCTCTGGGTAGGGGAAAAAAAAAAGGTGCTTGAAGAAAACCATACCTCCATTAAAAAAAAAATGTGCCAACTTGCTGAACAAGATGAATCCTCTGCCACCACACACACACACAAAATTCTATGATTATTACTGCATGCTGTTGATGGCTTTGAAGTCTAAATTTATTGGAAAGGAAAAGAATTTTTTTGAACTAGTACTTTCTGAGGGCATTTCTCCTTAAGATGAGTTTGAATCCAACTTGATTGTTCTTGTGAAGATGGCAGTCAGTTCCTTTCCTCACATTTTAAAGAGGAAGTACAGAGCAAAGTCAAGGGCCAGGCTCCCAAAGAGCCCACTGTAATCCCGTAATCCCATTTGCTGTTGTATTGAGCCCAATGATGATTTGGGATTTATAGTTGGCCTTCCCAACCTGGAACATAAGACTCATCTTCATTTATGCAATTTTACTTGTAATTCTTTCCAGAAACTTATCTTCCTGTAGGTTCCTTGCATTTCCCAACAAATTAATCCCAGACAGTTACGTCTCTATGCTTCTACTCTGAATCTCCTTTTCAATATACTTGTTAAGGTTATACAGATTTTGTGTGTACCTGTGTGTTGATTCATGTATCTTTCTTTCTTTCTTTTTTTTTTTTTCTTTTTTTGCGGTACGCGGGCCTCCCTCTGTTGTGGCCTCTTCCGTTGCGGAGCACAGGCTCCGGACGCACAGGCTCAGTGGCCATGGCTCACGGGCCCAGCCGCTCTGCG
Organism: Lagenorhynchus albirostris; assembly: GCF_949774975.1. Lineage (NCBI taxonomy): Eukaryota > Metazoa > Chordata > Mammalia > Artiodactyla > Delphinidae > Lagenorhynchus > Lagenorhynchus albirostris. The sequence goes on along the minus strand of NC_083113.1, from coordinate 1,968,423 downwards.
GCATGTGGGACCTTCCCGGACCGGGGCACGAACCCGTGTCCCCTGCATCGTCAGGCGGACTCTCAACCACTGTGCCACCAGGGAAGCCCTCCAATTGGATTTTTAAAGTATTCTAATGTTATCTATTTTTTAAAATATTTATTTATTTAGGCTGCACTGGGTCTTAGTTGTGGCATGCAGGAGCTTTGTTGTGGCATGTGGGCTCTTAGTTGCAGCATGCATGCGGGATCTAGTTCACTGACCAGGGATCGAACCTGGGCCCCCCGCACTGGGAGCAGGGTGTCTTACCACTGGACCACCAGGGAAGTTCGTAATGTTATCTATTAATAGAAGCATTTTTATATTTTCTTTTCTAATAGTTACAGCTCTTACGTCTGTTTCCTATCTTTTTTGTGGTAACAAGGACATACAGAAATCTTAAACTTCAGATTGCTGAAAGCAGATATCCTTCTGTTCTGGATGTGTATATCAATCCATGGTTATTGAACAGAGGAGTGAATAAACAAGAGAATGAAGAAAGATGGGGGTCAATTTTCATCAGAGAGGAAAAGGTCAATTTCCTAAGGCAGAGAGAAATATTGAAATGGGTTGTATTCAGGACCAGCAGTAAGCAGGTTGCTGGCTTTTCCCTTGTCTACATCCTAGTGGCCAAAGGATGAGACACTCCTACACTTGATGATACCAAGAGGGAAAGTAGGAGCCTGGTCCTGGATGACAGTGGTGGCTTAACGAGTACCAGGAAGCTCCTACTTGTAGACATTCATTTCAGTGAGGAAATGGTGTTTATTTATGGTAGTTGGATTTTCAGTTATTTACAGCTAAACACACCCTATAGGATACAGGGTACAAAGCTTTGAACTGGATTATTCCAAAGTCAACTTACTGGTTTGTCCAGTATTCTGTGGACTTCTTACACTCCTTTTTGAAAGAGATCACTTTCTGGAAGCTGTATGTGGTCTGTCTCTGCTCAGAGCTCAGGTTCTTCACCTTTCCCCCATGTGCTACATCCTGTCTGGATTATCATGATTTTGAACTTATTCTTGATGTGTGGGAGAACAGGCGACGAACAAATGTGTAGCAGTAATAAATAGACCCCAAAGCCTATTTTCAGGAAATAGTTATGATACTAATAATTTACAGGTAAAATGCTGATTAATTTATTCCTCCTTCTCTAACCTGAAGTTCTTAAGCTCTGAGGAGTTGAGAAGTGTCCTAGAGGCTCATGTTTCAAAGACAAAAATATACATCTTTCTTCATTTTCTTGTTTTTTTAATGACTTTTAAAGTGTTCCCCTTCACATGGAACACTTTGAGATGCTATGTGTGATGAAATAATAACGGTGAATGGAGATCAAATTGTAGGTCCATGACTCAGTCGATTGAATGCCACCAGCTACCATAGTGATTTGGTCAATATATAGTTTTATATCTCTTATTCTTAGTCATAAATTGTTTAAATTAAACCAATAGTGGACTACTGATTTTAAAAAGCATATGAAAGAATGTTAATATATTTCAACAATTCAGTATCTCAATAAACATGTTTGTCAGACTATATTAAGAGAGGAAAAGGGCAAATTAAACTTTGCAATTGAATGAAACGATTATTACTGCTAATCCAGCAATTTTCATAAATGATCCACAATGCCTTTTCTGCAATTCTAAATTCTAAAATGTTTTCTAATGAAAAGCTTCTTCCCCCTATTATGTCTCTGCAAAATTTACCTGAACTAACACGGCTATTTACACTTTGTTTCTCTCTAACTTAGTGGGACTCCTCATATATTTTCATACAGATATACCCAGACGCTGCCCCAGACCTGTTGGGATGTTACATATTGCGCAGTGTATGCACCTTACTATACTGCTAAAATCCAAATGCTTATGAATTCTAAAATACTTCTGGCCCTGAAGGCTTAGAACAAAGGATTAGGGTCCTGTATGCAAACAGGATGCATAATATTTTTGACATTTTACATGCATAATAGTTAACATTTGTTCAGAAATGTTTTTTTAATGTAATCAAATTACAGTAAATTAAATAGTATGATTAATTTGCTAAATGAAAAAAGAACATGCAATTTATTATTAAAAGTTGTATTCAAGTGGGTTTCATGAATCAATCTCAAATACTATACTTATTTAAAAACACTTTTTAACCTAAAATCATGTTTTTATTCTATACCATACAAACAGAAAAAACTGAACTTCCAAGAATGCTTTCTTTCTTAAGATGTTAAGGCCTCCATCAAACTTGAAGGTGAATCACTGGAAGCATCTCTAGTCACATCCAAAACAAAACAATAATATGGCTAATTAATTGCCCAGTCATACTACCTAGGGCTATAGAACATCAATTTTTTTAAAGTCAAAGTATGGAAAAGAGGCCTAAATTATTTAATGAATGGGATGTTATTTTATCAACAGCCAAGTAAAATCCAGGGAAGTGCTGTTAGAAGTAAAGACATCTGCATAGTCTCTAAATACTAATATGCAAAAGTCAACAGATATACTGTCTTAATTGCAACAAATAAGATGAACAATGTGCAGCCTGCACGTGGATATTCTCCACAGTGGCCATAGAAATTAACAACTCCCAGAACAAGTTTAGCATGCAGTGGACAGGATGATCCAAACAGAGGCACAGGGCTGCTGAAACCTGCTAGGAAACCCCAAGGAAGGGGAGAAAGAGTACACTGAGCCCTGGGTCAGAGTAGGATAAGAGAGAACCAAGCACCAAGGAGGAGAGAGGACATCAGAGCCTGGGCCCTGGAAACTAAGGAAGATGAAAGGACACCAAATACTGGACTCTGAGGAAGACATGAAAATAATTTGTCCTGGGCTCCCAAGAAAGATGAGAGTGGGCTGGGTTCAAGGAAGAAGAGCACACACCGGGTCCTGGGCAGCGAAAGACTTCTCCCATTTCCTAGATATGGGCATCTCGCTCATAGAAGAGGACACGGGGTAGAGAATCCTGTCCAGCCCACTCCAACTCCCTGATTCTTTGCTTAACCAAACATCAGACAGGCTACCCTTAACTTTCTCCCCAGTAAGCCCCATACGTGTACTTCCTCGTAGAATCCCATTTTAGCAAGAATCCTAAGTCAGTTTATCACGAATTCCTTACTCTTGATATCTGATCAAACTCCTCATCCCCACTCTCTATCCCAGGTGATATCCCATCACCTGGGCCTGCCTTCAGTAAAAAAGCCTATTATCTTGGTTCAGCCAGAATCCCCCCAGACTTGATGTCTCCTTTTCTTCATTTTCTATCCACCAGTATCCCACTCCCCCAATCCTAGGCCATAAATCCCCACTTATTCTGGTTGTATTCAGATCTGATCTCAGTTCTACACTGGAGTCTCCCTTCCCCGGTTGCAATAGTTTATTGAATAAAATCTACTTTCACCGCTTTAACTTCCGTCTAGCTCTGGTTTACCGTAGACAACAGCCACGCCCCCATCCCTGTGTCTTGGGTCCACTTAACCCTGCCCTTCGCACAACTTGAGTAGACAGTCCTGACCCCCACTCCCCTCCCTGGGCCTGGAGGACATTTAGTCTCAACCTCTGCACACTTTGGGGCAGGCCCGTCCCTCTTTTCCTCCCAGGACCTCTGGCTGATTTCAGTCCCGTCTCCAGAACATTTCCCACCCTCCCAACCCGCCCCTTTTTCCTCTCCATTAGACGTGGACGCACCTTTAGCACCGCCCTCTTCCCAGAACTTGGCAAGACTTTAGCCCCGCCCCTCCGCACTTCCGGCCCGCCTCGCCTCCCCCTACGTTGGGTGTGAGCAGAAGCTCGCCCCGCCCCTCAGCACTTCCGGCCCTGCCCCTCCCAAGCTTCCCTTTATCCACTTCCGGCCGGTCCCATGCGTTAGCAGCCCTCGTGGCAGGGTGTGGATCCCTCCCGGCCTGCGTCGTCGCCCACCCAGGTGCTGTGGCCCAGCGGCCTGACTTGCCCCTCCCAAGGCCTCCTCCTGCCCAGCGGGACCGCCGAGAGCGCTCTCCCCCGCCTGGGCTTCGCCTGCCGCCCCGAGTTGGCCGGCCAAGATGGCCGCCGCCCGCTAGGTGGGGCGCACCGCGCCGCGGGGGTGCCTGGGAGTTGTAGTCCAGGCCGGCGCGCTGACGCACTTCGCCGCGGGCCGACGGGCGCCATTGTGCGCTGCGCGCGGGGTGAGTGCGGCGGGAAACTTGCGCCCGTCGGGGGCTCAGTTCTAGGGCCGCTCCGCGGGGAGCGCCGAGCCGCGGCCCCTACCATACCAATCGTAGCAGCCCAGAGCCAGCCTCGCCTGCCGTCCTTCCGCCGTGTGGCCTTTAGGGGCAGTGGGAGTCGGGGACTCGGGGCCCAGAGGACGCGGGGCGGGGCCACCCCCTCCCGGCGCTTGCGGGCAGACGGGGGCGGGGGGTGATTCCCTCTCGGTGAGGAAGGTGGGAAACCGTCCCTTTACGTGTTCAAGAGCAGGTGGAGACATTCCTTTAGGGCGTCTTCCGAGGTGGGGAATGGACTTGTCATTTCCTGTTGATTGGGCCGAGGGGGGCGGGGGGCCTTGGCGTAGCGCTCATGCCCCTCCCACCTCCCAAATTCGACCTTCTCAGGACTCTGCCCACTCCCACGAGACACGTTGAGGAAGAGGAAGGTATGGCCACCGGGCTTCCGACGGCCTGGTTCCGTGTGAGTAGAGGCTTCTTTATGAGTTTCTGAGTCTACCCCTGGATTTGGGAGCGGGGGTGGCGGGCTGATGGTGGGACACCACCTTCCCTGAGATGCCCCCGGGCCCCGTAGCATCTCGGGAAGGGGAAGGGGAGGGGGAGTGGATGGGAAGAAGAGACCCTAGTGAGTGGAGTGATAACAAGTTACTTTCCAAGGAAGTGGTTAGAATAGAGGTCCAAGTATGGGGGATACTAATTTACCGTTTAAACTGGGGGTGGGATGGGGGTATGCATTGTCAGGTCTAAGCAGGGATCAGGCTTATATTTAAACAGTACTTTGGCATTAGAGCTTAGTCCCTGAGAGAAGAGAGCTGAGAATGAATCCTTGACAGGTGAAGGAAGTAGAAGCAGTATGGGAAGTGGGTGGGGGCTGAAGGCTGGGGTTTGATCATTCAGCTCACATAATCTCCTAGCAGGAGGTATACACACTGATACAAATGTTGGAATCCCCAGGTCAACAAAAAATGGAGAGGTTTTCAGAGAATGAAAAACCTTCTCCAGCCTCATGGGTTGTCTTCCTTGCTGTGACCTGATAGGGTCAAGCTTGCGTTTGCTGTTTCAGACAAATGCAGGAACTCATGGTGAGACACACCTGGAATGCTCAGGTCACCGTGTTGATTGTGCCTACATGTGCTCAGTCAGCCTCCCCTTCCTGTCAGCATGGGTGACAACAGGCCCTGGCTGAACACGCACCTGTGGGTTTTAGGAACCAGTGATCTTTGAAGATGTGACCCTGGGTTTTACCCCGGATGAGTGGGGAATGCTGGACCTCGAACAGAAGTCCCTGTACAGGGAGGTGTTGCTGGAGAACTACAGGAACCTTGTCTCAGTGGGTAAGGATGGCCTCTGTGTCAATAAAGATCTGCGCTTTGCAGCACGAATGTGGTGCCTCTGAAGTGTGTGTCTGCTTCGGCTCAGCCTGCAGAGATCCGAGTTCAAATGTCAAGGCCCTGGAGCCTGAGGGAGAGGGCTTTACTTTGTACCCATTGGAAAAGGGCAATTTCACATATAACTTCTGAAGCTTTACCCAGTCCATCCGTCAGAGGCGTTGAATACTAGGGAGGTGGGTCTATCAGGAATGTTTCCAGATGCCGCAGTGGATGTTTACTGTGTTTGTAACAAGAATTTCAGGACGTGGTGTCTGTGTCTGACAGCTCAGGAGTATCATCAGAGACCCTCATCCTTTCCATCTCTCCATGGTTAGCGTGAAGTTTTCCATTCTTAGGTTAGTATATGCATGGCCGTGATGCCAAGCATCATGTCCATGTTCAAGGCAGAAAGAAGGAGAGACGGCAACCCTGGCTAGTTCTCTTTCTACAGCTGTCATACAAAGAAAAATAAAAATGCCTTAGGCCCCCAGCTGACAAACTTCCCTTTGTGTCTTGCTGGCCAAAACCAGGTCCCAGTGCCTCCTTTACTGGCAAAGGAGTCCAGAAAAGCAAGCAGCTGGCAAATGGGATGGGTAGGGTTATTAACACTGCTCTAGACCAGAAGTCATGCCCTAGCAGGGGAGAACACAGGGACAGAATTGCTACAGCAGGAAAGTATTTTCTCCCAAACACAGACCCCCGCCCCAAGCACTGTCTCTTTTCCCTTGGGCAGAACATCAGCTTTCCAAGCCAGATGTGGTATCTCAGTTAGAGGAGGAGGAAGAGCTCTGGTCGGTGGAGAGAGGAATTCCTCGAGACACCTTTTCAGGTGAGAACCAGGCACATGGGAGTCCTGGCACGGGAGTCCTGGTTAGTGAGGAACTAGTGTCTTAGAAAAGGAGGTGGATGGGGAAAACCCTCAGTGGGGTGTTGTGATGAGTAGCTGCAGACATGCTGAAACAAGCCCTGCATTTTCCTCTGGCTTCAGAATCAGGGTGTACTGCTTGGTTGAACATGAACATGAACCTGTTGCCGGTGCCATGTTGGCAACAGGGGCACCCTCACCCTGCTTCACTCATTGTCTAACTGCCCTTCCATCCTGCCATCTCCAGTAACTGGTGTGTGTCTCTGGCTAGATTTTTTAGATACATTTACATTTATGGATATATATTTGTTTTGGGAGGTGTTTCCATACTCAGTGCAGACAGGTCTGCATCATTCATTTTAACAAATGCAAGTGTAGTCCACATTTGATTTTTTTACTTTGTTTGTTTTTTGCGGTACGCGGGCCTCTTACTGTTGTGGCCTCTCCCGTTGCGGAGTACAGGCTCCGGACGCTCAGGCTCAGTGGCCATGGCTCACGGGCCCAGCTGCTCCGCGGCATGTGGGATCTTCCCGGACCAGGGCACGAACCCGTGGCCCCTGCATCGGCAGGCGGACTCTTAACCACTGCACCACCAGGGATGCCCTGATTTTTTCACTCTTGATGGACATTCAAGTTGTTGCAAAAAACTTCCTCGCATACTTTTTTTTGCACTCAAGTTGGTTTTTTGTAGGTAAGGATTTCTAGAAATGGAACTTAGAATCAACCAAGACGTAAGTGAAAAAATCTGGTAGCAACAAACTGCTAAGATCTTTTAAAATACATATAGCTGCTCAAGAACATGAGAGCTTTTCCTTTTCATAAGATACCAGCGATTTATAGTCCTCTTTTAAGATTTTCAGATGTGATGGGAAAAGATATGTTTAGTTCATATTTCCCTCATGAAGTTGCATGTATTTTCATAAGTTTACAGATCACTTGTATTTTTGGTTTTGTTAGTTTATGTATTTTCCCTTTTCCTATTTGGTTTGTCTTTTGTGTGTGTGTGGTCAGGAGGACTCTATATACTATATGTTATGGATGTTAATACTGCAAATACCAGTCCAACATTTACCTTTTTTTTTTTAAAGGGCTTCAAATGCTTGGCCTTTTTATTTATTTATTTATTTATGGCTATGTTGGGTCTTCATTTCTGTGCGAGGGCTTTCTCTAGTTGTGGCAAGCAGGGGCCACTCTTCATCGCAGTGCGCGGGCCTCTCACTATCGCGGCCTCTCCTGTTGTGGAGCACAGGCTCCAGACGCGCACGCTCAGTCGCCGTGGCTCACGGGCCTAGTTGCCCCGCGGCATGTGGCATCTTCCCGGACCAGGGCTCGAACCCGTGTCCCCTGCACTAGCAGGCAGATTCTCAACCACTGCGCCACCAGGGAAGCCCCAACATTTATCTTTTACCTTTATTTAGTCTCCATAAAGAAGTTTTATGATTTCAGATATTTTTTCTTTCAAATCTGTCTTTACTCCTATTCTAGGTTTCACGTCATACATAGGCAAGTTGTACCAATACTTTTGTCAATTCTGGTATTTTTGTGTGGGGGGGTAGCTGTTTCCTATAACTGGGTTTCCTTGTGTATATGATGTGGGGCACAAGTTTTTTCAACACCGTTTTCTGACTTGGTTCTTCTCATTATTGGAAACGCCGTTTTTATCACAGACTTAATTCCCATAGTCATCACCATGTGCAGGCCTTCTTGGCCCCTTATGCTCCCATGGTCTCTGTCAGTGTCTGAGTAAACACCATATTGCTGTACTTATTGTAACTTTACAACAAACTTGGATAAATGGTAGTTCCTCTCATTATTTAAAAAAAACAACAGATCTGTTTTCAACCAAATGAACTCACCATCAGCTTGTCAGGATTCGTTGAGAAAATCTTGTTAGAACGTGTCTTACCTTTGATTGGATTCAGACATTCCTTGATGCAGAACTGGTCTCAGTTGAGTTTTGGCACAGGTGTACAGAGGGATGTGCTTACCTCACTGTGCTAGTCAGGCCTTCCAAGTGCTGCTGGGAGTTCACTGTAGTTGCTGTTAATCTGCTCAGGTTAATCATCCCTTGCAGTCTTCCTTAGTTGTTGCAGATGAACCTGTCATGCTGCTAAATTCTATTATTTGTAACAGTTTTGTTAGAGTCTCACCAATTTTCTCAGTACAAAGTCATCTTACTGGCAAGTATAAAGGAGGAGGCAGTTGTATTATTTTACTTCATTTGCACGATCATGTAATTGCAGTCATCATATCTGGTACTTCCAAAACACTGGGCTGAGAGTGTGATGATTTGAGTATCCGGTCTTAGACTTAAAAGGGCAAGTCTCTAGGTTTTGACAAGCGTGCTGCTGGATTCTGTGATTCAAATCAGTTTTTATCTGGATAAAGAAATAGTCACCTCACCCTTTCTAATAAATGAAAATTAGTAATAGCCCCAATTTCCCCCCTCCAAAGCGACCATGGGGATTTTCTCATTTGAACAATTAACAGTGACATAATCATAGAAGTGCCCTTGTTGTAATGTGTTGCTGGTGTCTCTTAACTTATTTTTTTAGGGTTTTTGCATCAATATTCATAAATTAGGTTGGGGATGTAGGTGGTTTTCTTCTTTTTGTTTGTTATTTTTGGACACTTCTGTATCAGAGTGTACTGGCTTTATAAGGAGAACTTTGGGTGTTCTGCCCGCCTTTGTTCTCTGCTCTCATGAAAGTGGCTTCGGAGCAACCTGGCAGTCTTCAGCTGTGAAGCCTGCACCTGGCCCCATCTTTGGTGATGACCTTCTGTTTGCCACAACATAGACTAGAGTCTTCACTGACTCTTTGTCCCCCTTTCCTGGACTCCTTTGTTAGCCTGATGGCTCAACATTAATATTTTTTCTTTTCCATATTCACGTCATTCCTTTCATTCTCTACAGTGAAAACCTCCCTTCTAACCATGAGCACAGGTCACTAAACCAAACCTTACCTGGAAGGTCCCCAGCAACACAAGCACTTTGTATTCACCCAACATGGTTTCTTTCCCCCCGGGTTGATCCAGCCTCCTAAGGTCTCTTCCCATCTTTGTGGCTCTGGCTTAGGTCTGTGTCTCATCCTCTCTGGAACTTAAGTCCCATGTGGGCAAACCTCCCAGGCATGCAATTCTGCATGGTCTAGTAGTTTCCTAAATCTAGCTGCTGTCGGGGGGCATTGGGCACCTATGGTTCTGCACATCTCAGGGGAGCTAGCTTGACAGGTGACAGGAGATTCAGGGGTGGTGCTCCAGAACGAGAGACCTTGTGCAGGGAGGCTTACCAGGACAATTGCAGGCTAGGCCTGAGGTGATAGGTGCTTAACACGTTTCTGCTGTGTCACAAAGAGTCCTTTATGTGATTTTTTTTCTTCCACTGCTTCCCCTTTACTTCACAAATATTTGTGGAAGGCCTCTTGTGTCCTATGCAATATAAAAACAAAAACAAAAAACTGTACACTTAGGTAGTAAGCCAAAGACCTAACATAATCCCTGCCATTGTAGACTCCTTAGTCTAATAGATGACAGCCTTCTACAAACAAGCTACATAGATATAACTGTGTAAACACAAACAGTGGTAAGTACTGAGAAGAAAAAGAACATGGTGTAAAGTAGGGAGCAATGGGGAATTACTCTAGAAGAGTTGGTCAGGTGACAATGCAGGGGTGAGATTTAAGCCGATTCCTGAAGAAAAGAAAGTCAGCAGACGTAAGAGTGGTGGGGAAGAGCTTCCAGATACAAACACCACTTGGGGTTACTGTGAGAATGGAGCAGGCATGGTACATTCTGGGAATGGAAAGTCACCCACTGGGCTGGGAGGAGGTAACCGAGTTGTACTGACGTGCAAGTTAAGTTTGGCAGAGCACACAGCGCTTCCACTGTGAAGGGGGTTTGATTTTCATTGAGTACGTGTGTGGTGTGCTTTTCACAGCTCACTCTGTGAAGATGGAAGGGCACAGACGGAAGCAGGCAGCAGGCTGTGGTAGCATCTAGGGAAGAGGTGGCAATACCTGGCCTGACAGCGTAGCAGCAGGGTTGGGGAGAAGCTGGCTCCTCCCCATTCGTAGGTGGATTCAGTGGGGCTAATTGAGTAATTGACCCAAGAGAGCAAAGGAAAGGAAGGTGCCAAGAACTGCTCATAGGTGAAAGCTTCAAGGGATTTCCTGTGACTATTCTTTGTAACATATGTATTTACTATATATATATTTTTTTTAACGTATCAGTATTTCATTTTAAAAATACAGTAACAGCGATATTACGACCCTGGAATTTTTGGCATTAGTCATTGACATGGTTAAGTCTGATAAAGGCAGAGACTTTTGAAGGTTGGAAATAGAGGTTTTCTTTGGTTTTTATTTTTATGTTGAAATAATTTTAGGTAAACAGTTAGTTGACTAGTACAAAGAACTACCTAATAGCTTTCACCTAGATCCAAATGTTTTTAGAACTCTCCCATGTCTTGACTGGTTCTGTTAATGAAGTATGAATGAGAGGGGACTTAGAAACACCCAGGTAGAGGTTTGTAAAGCCAGCTGAATGTATCTGCCTGGACCTCCTCTTGAGGCAGTACATAAAAACATGGGAATCATAGGTGTTTGGAATGGCCTGCTTTACTATCAAGAGAACTTCTCATCTCCTGCAGTGGTCTCTTTCTCCCAGCACTAATGTAGCTGTGCCTCTCCTCAGTGCAGAGAACTGGAACTGAATGAAAGCTAGGCCTCTCTGGTGCAGCTCATTTTGCATGTCTTCAGCTCTCCGTGACAGTAAAAATGGCAGCATAGGCATTGGTTGAAGTAGAAGGGAGACTGGATAAATGCTGAAGACAGGTATTCATCTTCAAGAAGGCACTAATTTGAAGAGATGCTATGAAGATAAGGAATGTGGAGAAATACTTGATGGCACTCAAATCTTCCACCTTCTCACTCAGTGTTCTTCAAGAAAGTATTACTATATGTGTGGTTTGGGTGGAAAGCTTGAGACATAATCTAGATTTAAACATTAGGAAAGCAATAAAGACACTATTTTGAAGGTCATGATTGTAGGAAAGCCTGAAGGATATTTAACTTTTTTTGACTGGTTAAGAATTTAAGCAGGAGAAGAGCCCTGCAAATATGAACGTGGCAACTCTCAAATTAGTACAAACATCAATAGAAAAAAATAGCTTGTACAAGAAGATTTTTTTGTTGGGAGGAAGAGAAGGAAATTCTTCTCCAGATTTCATCCTTTGTGTAGCCTGAGAGGACTCACATGGGCTATATAAAACCAACATGTGGGGGATGTAGGAAATCAATTGTTTTATACAAAGGATAATTCTTTCAAGAACAAGACTAGTGTGAGAAAGCCTATTCTCAGCTCAGCCTTTAAGAGAAAGCTCACACAAGAGACCCTGAATGGAGGAAATCCTTTTCATCGTGAGTTTTCAACATGAGAACTCAAACATGGAAGAAATCTCAGGAATATAATCATAGCAGGAAAGGCTTCTGGCCTGATATAGTCTGATTTGAGAGAATTCATACTGGACAAAAAGTTCCAGTTCTGTTCAATTTGGAAAAATTCTTATACCAAATAATTATATCTGAGAACTCTGAAATCATGGGAACATGATTGCTATGGAAAGGTTTCATGAATAGCTCTCTTTTTCAGCATCATAGAAGTCATACTGGAGAGTGTCTGAGAAAATAATTAGTGTTAGGAAGGTTTCAGGAGTCACAGAACCCACTGGCAAGAAGCCCTTCAGTAGGAGTCCTCATTGTGTTCAGATCAGAGGACTCATATGAGAGTAGACTCTCAATGCAATATGCACAGGCAAATCATTAATCTTAGCTCTCACCTTATTTGACAGAACAACAGAAAAACTTACACTGAAAAGAACCACACTTAATAATATAAATGAAATGTCTCATTGTTTTTATGTCAGATAGGTCATAAGGAAGGCAAACTCTGCAAAACTTTGATCACGTAAGGATAGCCATCCCTTGGTATCCATGGGGGATTGTTTCAGACTCCTATGGATACCAAAATCCGTAGATGCTCAAGTCCCTTATATAAAATGGTGTAGTACAGTGCTCGCTTTGGCAGCACATATACTAAAATTGGAACGATACAGAGAAGATTAGCATGGCCCCTGCATAAGGATGACATACAATTCATGAAGCATTCCATATTTAAAAAGAAAATAAAGTGGCGTAGTATAGTCAGACATGAAGGGTCAACTGTACAAATATATAGTAAAACATTCTGTTTTTCCAATTTGGGTTCTATTATCTATCTGATGTGAACATCTAGAACAGATGTTAAGTAGCATGGGTGAGAGCATGCATCCTTATTTCAGTTTCCCTTGTAAGTCCCCAGTTCTAGGACAATGACTGACTTTCTAGCTCAGGAAACTGTTGAGAGAATAAATGGTTGGAAAATTTTCAAGAGACAAGAGGGAATCTTCAAAGAGGAGACTCTGAAGACTAGGCCAGGCTCTGAGACAAGAGAGTAGGTAAGGGATGATAAAGGGAAATCTTAAGATACTGCTACAAAGAACTTTGAGAGGGTCACATCCTTGGGGACGGTGCAAAAGTCTACAATCTTGAGTGACCATCAAACATGTTTTGGCAGGAATCCAGCCTATCAGGGTGTGGTCACATACTGTGCAGTCTTTATTCAAGAATACTTTATGTTCTCTGTTATCATCCATCTATGTGTTCTCTAGGACCATGTTATCTTAATCCTTTTATCTGGGGACCACTCTCTCTGGTGTCCAGATACAGTCCCTGGAGTAATTTCAAAGCCTGAAGTGCTTTAACTGTTAATTGAATAAGAAGGAAAGTAAATGAACTAAGCATTTGACTCAAACCTTTTTCAGCGAAAAAATACTTCCAAAAGTCCTGAGGGAAAATAAGATAAAAGCAGGAATAAATGAGTCAGAAATGAAGAAGAAAAAAAGCCCATTTTCTGGATAGACAGAATAAATAAAAGGCAAACTAAAAACCTATACAGGGAAAAGAAACTCTATTCAGATATTCAGCAATACATGTAGTTCTCATTATAGTACTTTACCCAACTGTTATAAAGAATAAGCCAGCTCTATGTACTGATATGAAACAATCTCCAAGAAATATGTATTTCTTAAAATATATATCTTTAACATACATATCTTCACATATATAAAGATATATAGATGTACATGGGTTTTTTTCCCTTAAAACTATACACACACCAAGTATGAATGTGTCAATTGGTTATCATTGGGAGAATATAGAAACTGATAGAATGTAACTGTCTCCCAAGAAGGAAACTGGGTGGGAGGGTGACTTTCCATTTTTAGAGGTGCTGCCGGTAACTATGCTTATAAAATGGAAATGACTGTCTTCTTCCTGCTATGTCACCAGTTCCTGCCACAACGTAGGTGCTCAGTAATTATTTGTTGAGTACAGGAATGAACCAACAATAAGATGGAAAGATTTCTGGAAAAGTGTAAAGTTGGCAAAATTGGTCCCAGGAGAAATGTAAAAAACAACTTTTTCTTAGAACAAAGTGGCCAGTTAGTTGTGTTTCTATATTGACCTGGGCAGTGAATATTTTCCAGCTTCCTGTTAAAAGATAGTTTCCATGGAACATGAGCTACTCAATGACAACACAGGGTGCTATGTTAACAGGTTCTTCTGCAATGTATACATAGCATCGTTCTCACCAAAGCACAAAATGAGAAAAATATTGAAAAGGAGGAAATATTTGTAGCTTGTAACAACACCTTTTTTAAAAAAAGCTAATCCTCTGAAATAGTTATAAGAGTTGAGCAGTTACAACAGATTGCAAAATACAGAAGCAAATAGCTCTGGCTTATACCAGGAATAACCAATTTAACACAGATAGAGGATAGCTTTTGTGAGTGATACTTTTTTGAAATGGAACCTAAGAATAAATTGTTAATGAGCAGGCTCTATTTGGAGAAAGTTATGTTAGAGTGCCATGGAAGACTTAAGTAAGTACTGTAAAAGCACTGACTTCTTTTGAGAGCTTACAAAGGCTAGAAGTGTGTGCAGTCCCTTTCTTAAGTCCTATAAGTCCTCCACAGAAGTGCTGCTGTGGGAGCATGAATGCAAGTCCCTGACCTGGCTGGTCTGGGAAGAAGCAGGTGGGGTGCAAACCAAGTGTCCTCTTACCCCATGGCCTGCTTAGGCTCCTAAGTAAAAGATGGGAACTTTGTAGCAACAGCCATCCTCCCATGGTAACTTCAGATGGGACACTCACAGTGCCAGTGAGATTTCCTGAAATTTGAAATATGGGTAAATCCAGACATAAGGCCAAAAGGCCCAAATGTCTTGGTGAACCGTTCACCAAGGCACTTAGTAGCTGTGCTGTGTCAACAAATGCTGCTTGAGCACCTGCCAAAATGCCAAGTACTGTTATAGGGGTGGGTCACCACGATGAACAGGGTGGAAAGGCCCCCTGTCTCACTGGGCTTACATTCATTCTAGAGTAGCCACTGGCACTTGTGGCTGATTAAATGTAAACCGACTAAAATGAACTTACCAGTCAGTTCCTTAGTCGCACTGGCCATCTTTCAAATGTTCACTGGTCACCTGCAGCTAATGGCTACTGTGTTGGACAGTGCAGATCTAGAACATTTCCTTCACCAAAGAAAGTTCCACTGGGCAGTGCTGTTCTAGAGAAGGTGGAGAGAGAAATTAGTGAGTCAGATACTTTAAGGTGGCAATCAGTGCTATGAAGAAAAATGAAACAATAGGGTATCTATCAAGGAGTGGGGAAGCATGGGTAGGCAATACTAGTTTAGAACTGGGCAGGAAGATAGCTCTGAGATGATGACATCAGAGCTGAGAGCTGGATGGGGAAGGAGATCAAGGTGGAGATGCTAGGAGAGACTATCAGACAGGCAAGTGCAATGACTTCTGGATAAGACACATTTGGGCACGTTTGAGGAAAAGTAAGATAGTTGCTGTGTGAAGCCCTCTTTGGTGTAAAGGGCATAAAAGAAGAGGGTTTGGATCCCAGCTGCTCCCTTCCCCAGTGTGTGGCCTTGGGCAGGTTCCTATCCTCTCCCAGCTTGGATTTCTTTTGTGTAAAGGTTGGACGCTATTGCTTAGTGGGGCTGTGGTGGTGTAAAAGCCCAGGTCCTGGGGGGCTTTCATGAAATGGTAGCTACTGTTACTGATTCAAAGACTTTGACTGATGTAAAGATCGTCATAAGTGGCTTTGGCAGATCCTCCTCTGGATCTGGCCTAGGGGTTTCCAATGCACGAGACCCAGTTAGCAGCCTTAGCGGTGCAGTGGGGGAGACACGTTTAGAAGGCGATAT
Source organism: Lagenorhynchus albirostris (assembly GCF_949774975.1). NCBI lineage: Eukaryota > Metazoa > Chordata > Mammalia > Artiodactyla > Delphinidae > Lagenorhynchus > Lagenorhynchus albirostris. The sequence goes on along the minus strand of NC_083113.1, from coordinate 1,952,668 downwards.
AGCAGGGTGCCCAGCAGAGCTGAAGAGAGTGATGGGGAAAGGACAAAGGGTGAGAGCTGGGGGCATCCTGGACAAGGAGGAAGAGGGACAGGGGAGTATGCAACAGGGATGAGGGGAACTGACCCTGCCCCCGCCCCCCAACAAGCTGGTAAAAGATCATTGTAATTAGTTACTATTATATTTGTGGACTGGTAGCCCTAGTGTACCTGGTTAATCAGTCCGCGTTCCCTAGGAAAGTGGGCACGTGGGCACTATGAAGGAGACAGCTTACCTGGAAAGGAGCAGCAGAGAGAACATGAGAGTAGAAAACGGTAATTAGAAGAAGAAAACAGCAGCTCCCATCAGCCTTTACTATTGTTCATGCAGTACTGGCTTTGGGTCCCTAATCACTTAGGACTTAGGGGAAACTGAGGCCCAGAAGAATTAAGCCCCTTGCCCAAAGGCTCAGTGAATTTGTGTAATAGCCCCCTAGCTAGATAGGGGAGTTGCAGGGGAGGGGACTAAATTGCCCAAATTCCCCCCAGGGTTATTCAGCTGGTGGGTTGAAAGCCAGTACTTGGAGCTGCAGCTGATAGGGATAATTTTATGCAGCCCCAGGCAGGTAGGTGGGAAAGTGGGTGAGTCAGTCAGCCCTGCCTCAGTGAGGTGGGGATCCAGTTTCAGCCTTGTTAGCTGATAAACACAGCTGTCAAGTGGGGCGAGTACTTTTCTGGAACGGACAGCCGTAAGGATTACCTTACAGGTTTTGGGGAGTGGTCCAAGAGATGAGACGGTTAGAGGACTGAGGTGCCTAGGATGACATTTACCCATGGGTTTAGAGGCTTCTGGCCATCTCACATACTGCAGAGCACCCTGTAGGTGCTTTATGACAACTGCAGAACCAGTGTCCGCCTGAAGGGCTGCTACAGCAGGGGGAAGGCGGATACACTGGAATCTCAGCGCCAAAAACATCGGCAGAGTTCCTGACATCCAAACCCAGACAGGCTCTACAGTTTAAAACTGTAAACATTTTCAGTGAGCATTCAATGCAAGATTCTAAGAAAACACCCTGGTGCCCCCGAGGATAAGAGGAAGTAAATATATGATCAAGATTAAAGGAGAAGGGGTGGGGATGGAGGGGATGAAGTAGAATAAAAAGGACCCAACGTGGTTTTTTTTAAAGGAGAAAGCATTAAATAAAAATTCCTCTGATTAACCAAGGAGTACAAAACGGAAATTTCAGAATTTAAAAAGCTATGAAGCAATACGGAAAATTAAGTTTGTTCTTAAGTGTCATGCATGATTATTGCTCAAAATGGTGCCTGTGGCCCAACACGGAGCCGCTAGGGAGCCCCACGCCCACCCCTTGTGGGGGCTGCTTCTCAGGCCAGTGTTGCTGAGATTCTGGTATAATCTCCCAAGTTATTCTCAGAGAGAAATTCCAACCAAGCCTTAAGAGCTGTTAAGAGCTGTAAGTGAAAGAAAAGTGAACTAAGCTTTCAAGAATGACCGGGTGGTGGTGGGGATTACCCTCCAGAAATCCTAAGGAACAGGAAGGGAACTAAATGCTCAAGATAACGCAGATATGAATTGGGCGGGCAAGCCTCCCGATGAAACTAACTCAAAACCTTATTTGGGAGGAAGTGGGGGGAAGAGGTTAGAAGTGAGAGATCAAATGCCTGCCATGATTTTTATCAAGAAAAAAGTCACTTTAAACGTAGGAAAGAAGTGACTGGCAGCGGCCGATAAGCCACAGTATGGCCCAGGACCTGTTTTTCAACCCTGGAGCGCCCAAGGCCAGTCTGGGGTGGCGGGGCGGCCCCACCCGGCACTGGGCGACTCCTGACCCCGAGCTGACTCACTCGGATAGCGCGCCAGCAACGGGCGACGCCCGTGAGGTTCGTGGAGGCCGCCGCCGACCCGAAGTGTGTAGTCAGGAATTTCCGAAAAGGGAAGACAAAGCCGTAAGGAGACAGGGGAAGAATGTGGGGGCGGGGGAGGAAAGTGGGTGGGGAATCCGGGTGGTCGTTGCTCTCGGGGAAAGCGGCCGCGCTCCCCTCACCCCGCGTCACCCAACGGGGAAGACCTGCAGCTCGGATAGGTGTGTGTGGAGGCTGCGTCGGCGTCGCCCCAGGACGCGTCCACCGTCGCCGGGGAGGCCGGGAGAGAACGCGAGTGGAGGCCAGAGGCGAAAGCCCCACCACTAGCCGAGCAGCCATCATCCTGCTAAGGGCCTCAGGCTAACCCAAACCACCAACATGGCGGGGCCGGAAGTCCGCGGCGTGGAGGCTCCTGGGAATTGTAGTGAGGAGGGTGCCTGACGCACTTCCGTCCAGGCCGGAAGTCGCGGCCCCGCCCTCCTGGAGCTCTGAGAGGAGCGAGTGAGGCTTCAGGGTCGGGGTGGGTGGGGCATGGGCTTTTTACCGCTTCACCCTTTGGAGGAGGGGCCGGGCGCGCTCCGCGGACTCAGCTAAAGCCAGCTCCTCAGCAGCCCACGCTGTCTGATAAGTGCGCCCGGTGGACGATGTGGCAGGTGCTTGGGAGGCCGCAGACAGCGAGGAAAAGCACAGAGGCAGCGTATGCAGGGAGCCGCTGCTCCTAATCGCTTCCTGAGTCTTTTTTTTTTTTTGTAACGCAATTGTAATTACTCCCACAGTAGTGTGAGCAAAGTTGCTCCTGTGCTCCAGGGATAGAAAGCCAAATTCTGACAGCAGGAGTTTGCAGCAAACTAAGCGTTTATTGCGTGGAGACAAGTTTCAGATCCACTCCAACTTGGTCTTTGAGTTAGGAGTGTTTTAAAGGAAGAACTGAGTCTAGGGTTAATCATCGTTTTGTGACATTACTTAATCGTGGTTTCAGAAGTCATCATGTCTCTGGTTTAGGATTCTCTGGCTAGGTGGTCCATGGTTCCAGGATCTGTTAGCTCATATTACCGTGAAGAGATAACTTGAATTTGTACTTTAATGATGTTGTCAATCACAGCAGTATTGGTCATCTGACACTGGTTGATTGATGTTCAGTTAGCACAGGATTGAGGTCAGCAAGGACAAGAAAGGGGATAAAGTTTTGGATAACAGAGGTTAATCATAAACTCGGCAGGGGGATTGGTTTTAGGGGGACTCATTCAATAGTAATTTCCTGTTCTGCTTTTTACTTCATGTGACAGGAACATTTCTATGTTGTCATAATCCCCCTAAAACCAGTGTATTAATTTTTTTAATGCTTACATGGGAATCTTTCACAATCTTCTTGACCTGTGTTTTAACACTACCTGTGTCTTCCAGTTTTATTTCATCATTTACCACATTGCTAGGAAGTGAGTGTTGTGGAAATAAAGACCACTCAGAGGAGGACATGCAGAGGCTACTTACTCAGAGCCCACCCTAGCAAGGTGGTCAGCCACCGTCCCTTATGTTTGGTAGAGACTAAGGCAGGCTGGAAGTGGGAAGATTCATAGTGGAAAAAAGGAGAAGGTTCTGATTGGAGATTATTGGCTTGGGGTCAAAAAGAAAACTCTATAAAACAGAAATCTAACCAAAAATAAATCATAGTCTGTGTTATTTACTTTTTTTAATTTATTTTTTTAAACCTCTAAGTCATTTAGAATTAGCATTTCTTCTTGGAATTATAGAGAGCTTCCCTTAGCATTTCAGGACCATCCTGGAGTTCTGTTCAGCAAATGCTCTGTGGACTCTATGACAAGACCCAGCGTCCCTGCCTTTCCCAGACATCCTTGTTCTTGGCCCCCATGGAGGTGGGATCAGGTTCTATTCCCCTCATGGCTGCAGGCATATACAGCATAACAATTCTTGTTATCTCTTGGTCTTTTTTTTCCTTCTATGTTGAGATATAATTTATATACCACAAAGTTCACCCTTTGAAAGTATACAATTTAGTGGTTTTTACTATGTTCACAAGGCTGTGCAACCATAAGTATGATCTAACTTCAAAACAGTTTCTGCATCCCGAAGAAGAAACCCTGTATCCCTTAGCCATCACCCCAAAGCCCTTCAGTTCCCCCATCTGGAAACCACTCATCTGCTTTCTGTCTCTATATATTTACCTATATTGGGCATTTCATATAAATGGAATTATACAGTATGGGGCCTTTTGTGTCTGGCTTCTTTCACTTAGCATAATGTAGTCAAGGTTCATCCATGCTGTATAGCTAGACCATATTTTGTTTGTCCATTTATCATTTGTTGGACATTTGAGTTGTTTTCCCTTTTTGGCAATTATGAATAATGCTGCTGTGAACATTCTTGTACAAGTTTTTGTGTTGACACATGGTTTCAATTCTCTTTGATTGAAACTCCTGGATCATGATATAACTCTGTGTTTAACTTTTTGAGGAGCTGCCAGACTGTTTTGCAAAGTAGTGTAGCAGTCTGTATTCCTACTAACAGCGCACAAGGGTTCCAATTTTTCCACATCCTCACTAACAGTTGTTACCACCCATCTTTGATAATAGCCATCCTAGAGAGTATGAAATTGTATTTCACAGTGGTTTTGACTTGCATTTTCCTGGTGGTTAACGATGTTGCTCACCTTTTCATGCATTTTTTGGCCATCTGTCTTGCTCTGCTTTTGACTTACAGAGTGTCCTGAGGCTCAGTTGGACCCTCAGTTCCATCCTTTTCCTGCTGGGAATCCCCTGATGAAGATCGAGGTTGTTGAAATCCTCACACTGAACGAGGAGGTGGCTCTTCCCCGGAATGCCCAGATCCGCGCCCTCTATGCTGAAGATGAGGGCCTGAGCCCAGACATCCTCAGGGAGCCCACTCAACATCTGGATAAGCATCCAACTGACCCTGAGACCGCTCGCCAGAGGTTCCGGGGATTCCGCTTTGAGGAGGTGGCAGGGCCCCGAGAAGCCCTGGCCCGGCTGCGTGAGCTGTGCCGCCAGTGGCTGCGGCCCGAGGTTCACTCCAGGGAGCAGATGTTGGAGTTGCTGGTGCTGGAGCAGTTCCTGGGCGCGCTGCCCGGGAAGCTCCGGATGTGGGTGGAGTCGCAGCACCCAGTGGACTGCCAGGAGGCAGTAGTCCTGGTGGAGGATGTGACCTGGATCTCTGAGGAGGAAGGTGAGTGCAGTGGAAGACTGGGGAGATAGCAGTTCCTGTGAAGGCATCTTGGAGGGTGGGGGCGAAGGAACCCCAGGCTTCCTGGGAGGGGTAGGGGAAGGCTGGTGCCCACTCCATCTACACCAAGGGCATCTGCTTCCCCCCCCTCCCCCAACCCCAGTTCATGAATCAGAGCTTTAGATACTTGCTTGCTGACGTACCTGTCACTACCCCTGGGCCAAGGCTCTGAGAATGGCTTCCTCTCTGGACCCTTTTGTGGAAATGGAAGGTCTCAGGCCCCACATCAGAGCTGCTGAAACCCTTGGGTGAGGCCTGGCACTGCGTTCTTTAATGAGCCCTCCACACATTTCTGATGGAAGCCAGCAGATAATGTGCTTCATTTTCATCCCTCTGGGATCCCTGCTATATCAATATCAGTCACACAGGTGTTGTATTTCTGGTACGCCTTCTCTTTTTTTTTTTTTTAATATTTATTTATTTATTTTACTATTTGGTTACACTGGGCCTTAGTTGCGGCAGGTTGTCTCCTTAATTGCGGCTCGCGGGCTCCTTAGTTGTGGCAGGCGGGCTCCTTAGTGACAGCATGTGAACTCTTAGCCGTGGCATGAATGTGGGATCTAGTTCCCTGACCAGGGATCGAACCCGGGCACCCTGTATTGGGAGCGCGGAGTCTTAAACCACTGCGCCACCAGAGAAGTCCCCTGGTGTGCCTTCTAACATCATACACTCAGTGGAGGCTGTGGATAAAATGGTGACTGAGATAGACAGGACTCATGGACTTACGAGCTCAACAAGCCTCCAATCTAGCAAGAAAGATGGGAGTCTGACAAATGAACGTGTGTTTGACGGTGTTGGGTAGAGAGGGTAACGGTGGTGGTGGGCCAGGGGGACGGCACAGGTTCGGGACGTATTTGGGAGCCAGCCTCCATGAGGCTTGATGTCCTTCAAGCTGAGTTCTGTGGAGCGCAGACCCTGCTCTCTGTGTCTGTGATGGGTACCTGGAAGATGTTTCTTGAGTGAATGCGTGAGTGACTGTTTGATTTTGATGCTTGAGGAGGAGGGGGGAATCTGAGGCTGGATGGTGGGATTCAGAGAAGAGGGCTTCCTGGAGAAGCAGGTGCGGGGAAGGAGAGGGGCAGGTGGCAGTGGGAGTGGTCTCTTCCACAGGCACCGAGTCTGGGGTGCTGTTGTCTGCAGGGTGAGGGCCCCAAAGTTATCCACACTGGAACCCCTTGAACCTCACATGGCAAAAGTCATTTCACATGTGTGATTAAGTTAAGGATCTTGAGGTGGACGGATTATCCTGGATTATTTGGATGGGCCCAATGTCATGAGGGTCCTTATGAGAGGCAGGCAGGAGGGTCAGAGTCAGAATAGGAGATGTGAAAACTGAGGCAGGGGTGATACAAGGAAAGTGTCACGAGCAATGTATTTTACATAGCCTCTAAAAACTGGAAGGAGCAAGGAGTATGTTCTCCCTGAAGCCTCCGGAAGGAATGCAGCCCTGTGAACACTTTGATTTTAGCCCTTCGAGGCTGTGTCAGGCTTCTGATCTCCGTAATTGTAAGACAGCAAATTTGTGTTATTTTGAGCCACTGGCATGGCAGCTTGTTACAGCAGCACCAGGAAACTAATATAGGTGCCAGGGAGGCAGTTGTTGAGCTCATTGAGATGAAAGGCAGTGAGTCCGTTTCACACCTTGGGGGTGAATGAAACCCATTAGTGTTACAGCGGACAACAAAAGAGGCCTTCCAGGGAACCCTATGAGTCCTGCGTTTGTGGTCAGCATGTCCATTGAACCTCTTGGGCATGACTGCCACAAGCCTTACACAGAGTGGCCCAAGGGAGAAGGACAATATATTGAAAAAGTCCAAGGGTGATCCAGCTTCAGGCATGGCTAGACCCAGCAGCTCCACTCATCTTCAGGACTCGTCCTCTCTGCTATATCATACTTCTGCTGGCCTCTGATGGCTTCACTCAAAGGCACTGTTTCCATGTAGGGGCTCCCAGGATGGAATTTCTCTTTCCTAAATGTTCCAACAGATGCCCCTTTGGCTCTGATTGGCTGGCTGGGGGGCCCATGTTCATCCCTGATCCAGTCATTTTGGCCAGGAGGAAGCAACGGCCTGCTGGGCCAGCCTGGGTCACATCGTGTGTCCTCCTTGATAGTGGGGTGGCGTCATCATTATAGAAGCCCAAGGACCATGTGAGGACACATAAAGAAAGTCAGACATTGAAGAGCCATGGTCAAGAGGGGCCATAAAGCCAGGCAGAGCTGTTTTCTGAGGTGGAAGAAACTTGGTAAAATTTGCATCAAGATGGGTTTGGGGGAATGAGTCTGGTCCTGGGGCCAGGGGAAGTTCCCCACTCCGTGGTGTAGCAGGAAGGAAGGATGAAGGGGTGGAGGGCGTGGAGGCCGGAAATGGGGTCTTTGTCTCTGAGGAGAAGGTGTGAGGCCAGCTGCTGAGGTGAGCGTGGAGGTGAGGCAGCTACTTCAGGGGAGGGACTGGGTCCGGAACAGTCCTTGGAGGGGGAGTGGATGGGACCTGCAGTGGGGACAGTGGTGCCCTGTGGTCACACACATGGGGATTTGGACACAGGCTTTGAGAGAAGAATGAGGGGCACGATAAGTTATGGGTCCCAGAGATAGACGTGGGCTGTCCTTGCCCCACCTAACCCTGCGCTGCCGTCTCTTCCCAGAACTGCCCACCCAGGGCCCCACCAGCTCTCTCCAGACCACAGCTCAGCAGGAGGAGGACATGGCCACCAGGCTGGTGAAGGCACTGCCTGAGGTGAGTGGGGAGTGTCACCCTTTCCTTCTCTGGTCCCAGCATCCCCTGCAGGCCTCCCACAGGCAGGCCTTTCAGAGTGCTGAGTGTGAAGGGCAGGCCTGCTCTCCTGCGACTGTGGTGTCATTGGAGACCACGACAGGGCAGTGACCAGGAGTCGGGAAATCTGGAGGGAAGAGGGGGGAGGGGCCAAGCGTTCGCAGCCTCGGGCCCAGGCGTCCAGATCAAGGCTGGATCCCAGTTAGAACAAGAGGCTTCATCCTTCAGAAGCGCAGAGCTGGGTGTTTATAACTGAAACAAAGCCTGGGATTTGCTTCAGAATCGTCAGAGCTGGGGTGTAGACGAAGTAGGACTGGCCCTGTCTTGCTGACTGTTGAGGCTTAGAGGGCAGCCAGTGGTGGTGTCTGTGTGGTCTGGTCGGGGCTTGCACCTGGCTTGCGCATAGGAGTGAAGTTATCAGCTCTCGTGTAATGAGTGGCCTGGGGCAGGCTTCAGGCACAACTGTATTCAGGGGCTCCAGCCTCCCCCTTCTCAAGCAGCCTCTGCCCCTTTTGGGCAAAATGCCTCCCAGATCCAGACAGAGGGCGGTGGGAAGCCTCTTCCTCCCGAGTGCTGGTCAGCTCCTCGGAAAGGACTCAGCACGGTGCGGCCCAGGCAGCCACCCCAGCCCCAGGCAACCCCTGTCCCCGTGGGAAGGGGCTGTTCCAGAATGGGGTATGCCCAGGGAGGTGCAAGGCTGGCCCGAGGGGTGGTCTCCGGTGGGAAGTCACGGGGAAAGGGCAGAGGCGGTTTGTTTGTGGCACTCTGTAGTTCCTTGTGAAGTAGGGCTCTTCCTCCAGCCTGGGCCCCAGACTCTGGTTTTGTGAGAGCAGACCCATTGGACTTTTTACAGGCCCCAGTCAGTGTTTCCAAGCAAACCTCCAAAGCTGGGGCATCCCAGCACAGTGAGCTCTGTCGGAATGTCCCCGCCAGCCTCTCTTCTGTCCCCAGCAAGGGCTCCCTGACCCTCCTGCTGAAATACAAGGTGTGTGACATTGCAGGAACCAGTGACCTTCCTGGACGTGGCTGTGGACTTCAGCAGGGAGGAGTGGGGGCTGCTGGACCTGACACAGAGGACCGAGTACCACGACGTGATGCTGGAGACCTTTGGACACCTGGTCTCTGTGGGTAAGGCCCTCCACGCTTCCGGGACTGGGATGCCATGGGGGCTCTGAGTCAGGGCTTACACCCTCTCTGGGCCCTGGACATGCCCTCGAGTCCCCTGCACCGTCCAGGGCCTCTAGCTGACACTGTACATTGGGAGGGGTGGGGCTCGTAAGAACAGAGGCAGCCTCAGGTCCAGTGAAGGACCGATTTGCTGTCCACCCTCAGGGTGAATGAGAACAGGGACTCAGAGCTGGGAGACGCCCGCAGCCCTTGCCCAAGCTCGGTGTGTCACTCTTTGCTGCTTCACTGCTTTCAGTCTCCCTCCCCAGGGTGCATGACTGTGCTTGGAAAACACAGCTTCTGGACATTTAATTATGTCGTACTGTCGACCCGTTTTAGCACTTTCTGTTTACAGTGTCTGTACCTTTGTGTTTCTTTCAGGGTGGGAGACTACTCTGGAAAGCAAACAGTTAACTCCAAACCCCAACACACCCGAGGAAGAGCCAGCCTGCCACCTGAAAGTGGAGGAATTCTCGAGGGATGACACCCAGCCCTCTACCTCAGGAGACATCTTGCAGGCTGGGGCCCCGGAGGTCTTGGACACAGCGTTGAAACCAGTAGTGCTCACTCAGGAAAAAACCCTCCCTCAGAAGCCACCCGGTGAAAGCCCCAAACCCCAGGCAAGCACAGGTCCCGACACAAGCCACATCTCCCTTCAGAAGGCCATTCCTAGAAAACGCTTGCGCAAGCGTGACCCCAGGGTCAAAAAGACGACACACAACCCCTGTGTAAAACTTCATCAGAAGAGTTGCAGCAGGGGAAAGGACCAGGAGAGCGGGAGCTGTGGGAGAACCTTACCCCAGGGCACTCAGCAGATCACGTTTACGCGAATTCACAAAGGGAGCCAGGTGTGCCGATGCAGCGAATGCGGGAAAACCTTCCGGAACCCCAGGTACTTCTCCGTGCATAAAAAGATCCACACGGGAGAGAAGCCCTACGTGTGTCCGGACTGCGGGAAGGCGTTCGTGCAGAGCTCCTCCCTCACGCAGCATCAGAGGGTTCACACTGGGGAGAGACCCTTTGAGTGTCACGAGTGTGGAAGGACTTTCAACGACCGCTCGGCCATCTCCCAGCACCTGCGGACTCACACCGGGGCCAAGCCCTACCCATGTCAGGACTGCGGCAAAGCCTTCCGCCAGAGCTCCCATCTCATCAGGCATCAGAGGACTCACACCGGCGAGCGCCCCTACACCTGTAACAAGTGCGGAAAGGCCTTCACCCAGAGCTCGCACCTGATAGGGCATCAGAAAACGCACAGCGGGGTGAAATGCAAGAAGAAACAGCCTATCTCATAGCCCTCAAGCCAGGTGAAGAGACATCGCCTTTGCAGCCTGATCCTGCAGTGTCACATGAGCGAGCCTGGTTGAGATTCCGGACTGAATGTGGAAAGCCTTGAGTGATGAAGTTCTCAAGACCAAAGGATGACCAGGGAGACCGCCCTGCACCTAAGTCAGTAAGAAAAGCAGTGGGGAGTATCGCTAATGAATACATCAGTTGGAAAAACATTTAATTTTTCGCTCAGTTGATTTGCCATTTTAATTTGTTCGTTGGTTATTAAAAGTGATATTAGTGAAACCTGAAAATGCTTATAATCTGTTTAAAAAGCCAGGTACCAAAAAGTCTGTGCACTGATATTATATTTGTGGTAAGGTATTTATGCATATGGACAAGGATTGAAAGAGAACCTAGATAAATAAACTATATATTTCTGTGGTAGGATCTCTGTGTGTTTTTTCCCACCTATTTGATTAAATGTTTTTTCACTAATGACTTGATTAAAAGAAGCAATGTTAAAACAAAAGGGGTGGGCCCTGGGTAGACCTGGAAGTTGTGCTGGGGTAGATAAGGGGAGTGGGGGCCGAGGCAGGTGAAGGAAATGCTCTGGGAGCATGATCAGCGGGTGGCAGGGCAGGTGGTTGCACGAACCTCCTTCAGATGAATGGACATCTGTCAGGATTATATGAGGAGCCTGGATGATGAGCTGGAGGATGATCAACCAAGGGAATGGTGGATGATGTCACCAGGAGGGCCAGCAATGCCCTCGTCTCATGGCAGGAGCCTCTGTACTCACCACTCTCACTAAAAGAAACCTGAAGGTAATAAATGCTGAGTTAGGAAAGATATAAGACTATATGGATAGCTTAATATCATAAGCTGACTTCTTCAGAGGGTCAGAGAAACTCATCTCTGAGGTGAATGGAAGAGTTTCCACTTTCCTTAGCGTAGGATGAAATGATGCAGGATTTGAATATACATGCGACTTCCCTGGTGGTCCAGTGGTTAAGACTCCACCCTCCCAATGCAGGGGGCCTGGGTTCGATCCTTGGTCAGGGAACGAGATCCCACATGCATGCTGCAACTAAGAGTTCGCATGCCACAACTAAAAGATCCCCCCATGCCACAACGACGATCCTGCGTGCTGCAACTAAGACCTGGCACAGCCAAATAAATAAATAAACTGGTGGTTCCTAATCTTTCCCCAACCGCACGTAATTCACACTTGTACCACCCAGCATTACAGTCATAGATTTGTGGTCAGGGCTCAGGATGTGTCTGAATATCCTGGGTGGAGGGTTGTGAGTGGCAGAATGATGGCCCCCAAAGATGTTCACTGCTAATCCCTGGAACCTGTGAATATGGTACCTCACATGGCCAAAGCAGATGTGATTACATTAGGATTTTGAAACAGGGAGATAATCCTGGATCATCCCAGTGGACCCAGTATCATCACAAGGGTTGTTACAGGAGGGAGACAGGAGGATCTGAGTAAGAAAAGAAGATATGGTGACAGAAGCAGAGATTTGAGTGACGCAGGACCATAAACAAAGGAATGTGAGGGGCCTCTAGAAGCTGGAAAAGGCAGGGAAATGGATTCATTCCCTAGCGCCTTCAGAAGAAATGCAGTACTGGCAACACCTTGATTTTAGCCCAGTGATAGACTTCTGATCTCCAGAGGGTAAAATAATAAATCTGTACTGTTCAAGCCACTGGGTTTGTGGTAATTTGCTTCTGCAGTAATAGCAGGGGGTGTACATGATTTGAAAGTTTCCACCAATGGATACTGTACCCAAAGGGATGGTCTATCCCTCCAGGAAGCACTGGATCTGGGAAAGGGAGAGGGGACAGGCACTGTGCCTAGGGTTGGCAAACCGCAAGGAACTAGGGGCTTGGAATTGTGTGGAATGCTTCTCTGTTCTCACAGAAACATGGAGATTGCATAGGAAACTCCAACAGTCTGGAAGAGTAGGCTGCTCAGACTTTTTGGTGATCCTGGGACTTAGACTTTTGTCTGGTGGAAAAGGGTGCACATGTATCCTCTGGGGCAGAGGCAGCTGAACTTGTAGAAATGGATGAGGATAGTAACTGGGAGGTAACTGGGAGAATGAGTCAGCTGAAAGCTGGAGAAAGTGGAGAAGGGTCCCATTCACAAAGTAAGATGTGGCTTTCCGCTGCCTCAGATTCCTAGATCACAGAACATAGAAACAGCCACCATTATGGTTCCTGTGGAGCTGGAACTTAATGAAAGCCAACCAGCGGATACTTAACCACTGCGCACCAGGGAAGCCCACTGTGGTAAATCTATTAAGTGGAGTTCTCACCTGGTTGCACATTAAAGGACTCATGCCTAAGAAAAACTGTATAATGTAATCAACGTGGGAAGTCTTTCACCTGGTGCTCCCAACTTGTTGACATTACATAATTCGTACTAGAGAGAGACTCCATGAATGTGTATGTGGGAGAGCTTTCAGCAGGAGGTCTTAACTAATTAGGCATCAGAAAACTCACACTGAAGAAAAACTGTTCTGTTGTATTTGATGTGGGAAGTTTTTCAGTCACATCCTTGATTTTAATGTGTATCAAAGAAAGAATAATGCAGGGACTTACCTAGTGGCACAGTGGTTAAGAATCCGCCTGCCAATGCAGGGGACATGGGTTCGAGTGCTGGTCTGGGAAGATCTCACATGCTGCAGAGCAACTAAGCCTGTGCGCCACAAATACCAAGCCTGCTCTCTATAGAGCCCGTGAGCCACAACTACGGAGCCTGAGTGCCAGAAATACTGAAGCCCGCGCACCTAGAGCCCGTGCTCTGCAAGAAGAGAAGCCACCTCAATGAGAAGCCCGCACGCTGCAACGAAGAGTAGCCCCTGCTCACTGCAACTAGAGAGAGCCTGCGTGCAGTAACAAAGACACAATGCAGCCAAAAATAAATAAGTAAATAAATAAATATTTTTTAAAAAGAATAATGGAGAGAAGCCTTATGAATGTAGTTAATATAGGAAGTGTTTCCTTCAGAGGTCTGGCTTTATTTCACATCAAAGAACTCACATTGAAAAGAAAGAAGCCTTAGGAATGTAATCAGTGCAGGAAATGCTTCAGTTGGAGTTCTCACTTTGTTACTCTTCCGAGAACTCACACTGGAGAGGAATCTCATGAATGCCATAGTGTGAAAAGTCTTTCCACCAGAATTGTCACCATATTGGACATCAAAGAATCCATACTGGAGAGAATCTGTATAAATGTAATCAATGTGGGAAATCTTCAGACAGAGCTTTTATCTTATAGTGAATCAGAAAATTCATAAGGGTGAAAAACCATGAGGGACTTCCCTGGTGGTGCAGTGGTTAAGAATCCACCTTCCGACTAGAGCCCGGATGAAAAAAAAAAAAAAAAAAAAAGAATCCACCTTCCAATGCAGGGGACACAGGTTCAGTTCCTGGTTGGGGAATTAAGATCCCACATGCCTTGGGGCAGCTAAGCCTGCACACTGCAACTACTGAGGCTGTGCTCTCTAGAGCTTGAGTGCCACAACTAGAGAGAAGCCTGCTCCCGGCAACAAAGATCTGGTGTGCTGCAACTAAGACCCAACACAGCCAAGTAAATAAATATTTTAAATTTTTTTAAAATAGGGGCTTCCCTGGTGTCACAGTGGTGTAGAATCTGCCTGTCAATGCAGGGGACACAGGTTTGAGCCCTGGTCTGGGAAGATCCCACATGCCACAGAGCAACTAAGCCCGTGCGCCACAACTACTGAGCCTGTGCTCTAGAGCCCATGAGCCGCAACTACTGAAGCCTGTGCTCCACAACAAGAGAAACCACCGCAATGAGAAGCCTGCACACCCCAACGAAGAGTAGCTCCCACTCACTGCAACTAGAGAAAAAGCCCGTGCACAGCAACGAAGACCCAACACAGCCAAAAAGAAATAATAAATAAAATAAATTTTTTTTAAAAACAAAAAACTTGAATGTACTGCGAAAAAGCCTTCAGCAGACCATCTGACTTATGGAACACCAAAGAATTCATAGTGAAGGAAACCTTATGAATGTAATCAGTGCAGAAAGGCTTTCAGATGGTGCTCTCCCCTTGCTGGACATCAGAGAACTCATTCTTGAAGAAAACTGTTAAACAACAGTTTTTAGTGTAATGACATATGGTCAATCTCTGCTCTGCAGCTGCTGCATCTCTAGTGGCAGAGAATATCCCTGCTGTCTTCTCTCTGAGAACAGCCAAAGGCAGGCATTCCTTTCCTTTCATGACACCAAGAGAAAGAAAAGCTGGTTTGGAAAGCTAAAAGCCCACAAAATGGGAAGGAAAGGGATGTGTGAGCAGTGCGTGGGAGTGGCGCCCCCTGGAGTTTTGTGAGGGGCTGCCCAATGGGGCAATGTTTTGTTCCTGGAACTAGGAGCACACCCAAGCCTGCGGGGGTCCAGCTGATCGAAGGTGAGCTAGTCAGCAGTGTTCCATCTGGTCCTGGGTAGGGTGCTGGGCTTCTTCTGCTTGCAATATTCCCTCATCCATGTGAGACAGAGTGGTTCCTGCCAGTGGCACCAACACTCAGCTTTTACACCCCAACTTTGAGGGCTCCCCCAGTAACAATGAGGAAATTGATCTTCCAGAGAAGAGGAGACATGGCTTAGACCAAACCAGGAGTTGAGGGAATCTAGGATTTCCAAGTCAGTCTGGTCTAAAACCGGCAGATATTTGAAAACAGACAAACAAACAAACAAACAAAAAACACAAGCTCTGCAGCAAGATGGCCTTGGTTCAAATCTGGGCTTTGTGTCTTACCAGCTGTGCCTTTCGAGTTAGTTACTTAACCTCTCTGTGCCTCAGCTTTCCTATCTGTTCCAAGGGGAAGATCATATAGAGGCTATCTTATACGGTTGCTAAAAGAACTGAGTCAATACACACGTGTGCTTTACCAGGCTGGTAGTCAGTAAGCCCTTAATCTATTACTGTTGTTATTACTATTATTACTAGCTCCTCTTTCAACACTTGACAATTTATAAGCACTAAATAATAATAGAGAAAACCCAGAAACACCCTGAAAAACAAAGACAATGAGGGAAGACCAGCACTACTAGATAGTAAACTGTATTATGAAGCATCTATAAATTTAAAGTTGTAGTATTGGCACATGAGTAGATAGACATATTCAACAGAAAAGAAAATCCAGAAGTAGACTCAATTACATATGGAAAGTTAGTGTATGATAAAAGGAGCACCTCAAACAGTGAGGAAAAAGTAGACAATTTTGCTAAACTACTTAGTCTACCTGTGGCAAAAGATAAAATGAAATTCATTCCTCACACCTTACACTAGGATGAATTCTGAGTGGATCAAAGATTTAAATGTAAAATATGAAGCTATACAAGTACTAGGAGAAACATGGGTGAATGTCTGCAAAACTTGAGACTATTTCCTACCCATGAATTAAAATCCCGAAGCAATAAAGGAAAATACTGATAAATTTGATGGTGTAAAAATAACCATTTGCATGAAAAAAAAAACAACACCATTAGCAACATAAAAAGATTACAAACTTGGAAAATTGCAATTTTCAAGGTTAATATTGCTAATAAGGAACTTCCAAAGCTAGAGTAAAAACCAACAAAAAAAAATGGCTAAAATATGAACAGTTCGCAGAACAAGAAATGTAACAGTTCTTAAACATATTAAAAGATGCTCATAACTAGAGAAATTCTCACTCATTAGAGACACACAAATTAGAACTGTATTGGAATACGATTTTTTACCTATCAGATTGGCAAAGATTCAAAAGTTTGGTGCCATAGCCAGCTGATGAGACGGTGGAGAACACGTCCTACCATACATTGTTAGCGGGATGCGAAACGTATAACCTCAAAGGACAGGAATTGGGCAAAATTAAAAACACATTTATCCTTGACCCAGTAATCCCATTTCTAGAGATCTATTCCAAATATACACTGCCCAAAATGCAAAATGACGTAGGCACAGGAGTATCCATTGCAGCACTGTTTGTAATAGTCAAACACTCAGTACAGCTTACATGTCATCAGTAGGGGGCTGGTAGAAGGAACTGTGGTCCTGCAACACAATGGTGCCCTAGCAGCTGGCAGAGAGTGATCACCCGCCAAATCATTAGGTATAAGCAACGAAGTACATCAGAGCACTATGTGTGATATGGAATATTTTACCCAAGGAAGAGTGTGGGATACACGTGCAGAATGTATTTGCTTAGATACTTTTTTAAGTGGAAGGATAATCCAAAATTAATATAAATGATTACCAGTGGGAGAGGGCAGGGATAGAGGGAGGGGCAGCCAAAGAGGCTAGGCTTCTCTAAGTGTAATTTTGCTTTTGTAGTTTTCATTTTGGAACCATGAGAGTGCTTTGCATAATTAGAAATTACTTAAGTTTTAAGTGATCTCTAAAAATTGAAAGTGTTCAGTGAAAAGCTTATCACATGAATAATTATTTCCATTAACTTAAAAACACAGCAATTTCACCTTAGAGATAGATCTTAAGGACAAAAAGAACTGCAAATAACTCTTGAACTGTCAGTAATAAGATTGGAGGTAATTTGAAACACAAAGCAACTAAGTAATTCTGCTGATGTAATTGGGAGCCAAGATTTTCAGCTTGAAAAAAAAAATCAAAGCATAAAATAAATAATTAAAGCCCTGTCACACTAAATTTGATATAGAAATATCAGGATAAATCTAAAATGTTTCTCTTATATATATATATATATATATATATATATATCCCAATTTTTAAATGTCCACTGAAGAGGTTTTTAACAATAATTACCATAGTAGCAATGAGAACTACTAGTACCCAGGTTATGGTCTCTAAAACACATTTCCCATTAAACAGAACCAGGGTTCCTCAGCAAAATGGCCAATTCCAAGGCTGGTACTGGAAATTTACAGAATGAGCCTGTAACATCTTCTCAGACAGGAAAGTAAATAAGCTATCAAAGGCTACTGAGGTCATGTCAAAAGGACACAGGAGTCAGACTGAAGGAGCTGATCTTGGCCAAAGTTTGGTTAATTGAAGCATCAAATTGTTCACTGAAATAGGTTAAACCACAGAGAATATGTTTAAAATCCAAGTATATAAAACACACTCACTGGTCACCTTTGAAGGATGCTAACACATTTCAGTTTTTTCAAAGCAAAGGGAAAGAATGAAGCATTTGTCCTCTCTCTCCTGTACATCTTAGGTGGCGCCCGAACAGGGACCTGAAGGTAAGTAATCGCGTGATCGCGGGACCGAAGGGGAATTTGGTCCGCTCAAGAGTAAGCGAAACCTTCGGGATCAGTAGATTAACTGTAATGGGGAATTCCCATTCAGTAGAATTTCAATACATTAGACTCCTGAAACAGTTATTACGGAGTTCAGGAGTAAAAGTGAAACCAGAATCTTTTGATGAATTGTTTGCGCTGGTTCGTAAACATCGTTACTGGTTTCAACCTACTGGTCATAACCAGTTGAATTTAAAAGTTTGGAAACAGGTTATACGAGCCTTAAGAACAGCTCATCAGCATGGATACCCTATATCTGTCCGTGTTTGGTCTCTTTGTAAATTAATTTCCCTTGCCCTGGAACCATTACAATCTAAAACTGAAAATAAAAATGGGGCGCGCCCTCAGCGTCCGAATTCTGCTCCCGATCATTCTGCTGCTTTTCGTACTCTGTTTCGTGAGTCTCCTATAGAGGACCTTCCTCCGCCTCCTCCTCCCCTTGTGTCTGAGACAGGAGAGGATTTTTCAGGTTCCAGTGATGAAGGGGCTTTTTCTGATGATGATAAAGATCGGGAGCAAGCTAGCAAACAAAATGAGATGCCACTTTCTCAACAGAATGAGATTTCTGATATACTTTCAAAGTTAAAAAATTTGATGGTTAAATTGAAAAAAAATAAAAACAATGAGCCATGTCCTACTATTCCTTCGGCTCCTCCTTTAGAATTAACAGCTTATCCTGTTGGAGCCTCTCGTCAGTTTCGCTTTCCTCTAAAACCTGAATCTAATAAACTTTTATTGGAAGAAGAGATGAATAAGGAAAAAAAGCAATATTCTGAGTCATTTTTTGCTTTCCCTATTGTTAGACAAGCTATGCCTGCTAGTGATCAATTTCAGAATGGATATGTAAATGTTGAGTATAACCATCATGATATAAAAATTTAAAAAATGCTAAAAGAAGCCATTAATGCGTATGGGATACATTCTAATAATATTTAAGGGCTTTTGTCTGGATATGCTACAGAAAGCATATTAATTCCTCATGATTGGGAAGCGATTGCCAAAACTGTTCTTAAACCTGGACAATATATACAGTTTAAGACTTGGTAAAAAGAGGAAGCTAAAAACATGGCAAGGACTAATGCGACCCGCAATCCTCCAGGGCCACTTTTAGATAAATTAATAGGAGCAGGCGCATTTAGTAATCTACAAGCTCAAGCTCAATTTGATGATTTACGAATCATTCAAATACGTATGTGTTGTTTACGAACATAGTTACGAATGGAAACCCCTGAAAAAACAGCACAATCTTTTACTAAGTTAATGCAAGGGCCTGGTGAGCCTTACACTGATTTCTTGTCTAGACTGCGTGCAGCCATTCAAAAAGCTGTAGCACAAATAGACGTACAAGATTTATTATTACAATCTTTGGCCTTTGAGAGTGCAAATCCTGAATGCCAGAAGGCATTGCGACCTTTACGGGCTGTAAACGCTCCACTCGAGGAGTATATAAAAGCTTGCCATGATATTGGATCTCCTACTTATCATGCCAATTTACTTGCAACTGCCATAAATAAAGGTTCAACTAGAGCATAACTGGCAAATTGCCTGTGCTCATTATATAGGCAAAATACATAATCTCTATCCTTCTGATAAACGTTTACAACTTTTGAAAAAGACTAATTAAATTTTGACAAAAATAGTTCAATCAAATCCTGTTATAGGACCAACATTTTTTACTGATGCCAATAAAATGGGAAGAACAGGATATGCTAACAATCATGATCAAAATGTGTTACAATCTCCATATGTTTCAGTTCAAAAAACAGAACTATTTGCTGTAATACTATTGTTACAAGATTATCCAATTGCTCTTAATTACAGACTCTCAGCATGTGGAATTTACAGTTAAAAATATTGAGACCGCTTTTATCCCAAATGATGGATCAGAACTGCACTCTTTATTTTTGCAAATACAACATATAATTAGACTACATACTGCACCACTTTATATTACTCATATTCGTGCTCATACTCATTTACCCGGCCCATTGGTAGATGGAAATGATTTTATTGATACTTTAGTGGGTACCGTACAGTTAGCTACAGCAGAACATCACAGATATCATACTAATGCCAGAGGATTAAAAAATAAATTTAATCTTACATGGAAACAAGCAAAAACTATTCTCTGTACATGCCCGCAATGTGCTGCCATTAATCAACCTTGTTTGAATATTGAAGTTAACCCTAAAGGCTTATCTGCTAATGCTATCTGGCAAATGGATGTAACTCAATATCCTGGTTTTGAAAAGTTAAAATATATTCATCATTCTGTAGATACCTACTCTCATTTTTCATGGGCAACTCCATTATCTTCTTAAAAAGCTGATGCTGTAATAACTCATTTATTAAAAGCTTTTGCTGTTATGGGAATTCCCGACAACATAAAAACCGATAATGCTTCTGCATATCACTCTCAAAAATGTCAGACTTTTTTTTTACAACACATAATATACAACATATTACAGGTATCCCAAAACACAGTACGGGACAAGCGGTTATTGAACGACAAAACCGCACTTTGAAAAAAATACTTATAAAACAAAAAGGGGAAGATGAGGTACAAAGTCCTAGGAAAAGAATACATATTGCTTTATTTACTCTTAATTTTTTGAATCATGGAGAAGATGATTTTAGTGCAGCTGACAGACATTGGACAAAAATAAGTCCAATGAACACAAGAACTTAGACAGCCTGTTTTTATATTAGATGAAAATACTAACACTTGGAAACCTGCCGAGGTTCTTCGTTGGGGCCGGGGATATGCTTTTGTTTCTGCAGGAGCTGAATCTTATTGGGTGCCGGCTAAAAAGATAAAGCTTCGGGATGGCAACTAAGCGTAGCTTTGATGTGACGGGAATGAAGAGGGGATTTGTGGAGATGGATTTGAGCAAGAGAGTATTCCGTGTGCCATTGGATCAAACAAAGAGGGCGTCTCCATTGACCTGGGGGAAAATGAAAAAGTTTGCAGGCACTGCTAAAAATCTTGTCATTTCACAGGGTAAACCCCTCACTAGCACCAATCTTTTTGTGGCTATGTTGGCAGTGTTGTCTGCACAGATAATAAGCATATAAGCCAATGAGATAAATTGTACTAACCATACTTATTGGACTTATATTCCTAACCCTCCTCTTAATATGGGTGTTACCTGGTGGGATGCCCCAATTCTTGTATATGTAAATGAGTCTGGATGGTTGCCTGGTCCTTTTGATGATAGAGGCCCTTTAAAGCCGGAAGAAGAAGGAAGGATAATAGAAAATTACACGGTGGGTGTTAATGGACCTCCTATTTGTATGGGAAAGGGAGATCATTGCCTTAAAATGAATTATCAGGCATGGTTAAATGTTGTCAAAAATGAAAACAGATATCATGGGTTATATCTTTTGAGTGCTTATAGTTTTAAAAGTTCTAATTCCACTCTTAATGAGAATGTTTCTGCACCTTTCTTGCCTCCATGCCAGGTGCCTCTTGTGGATCGATTATCGGATTGGGTCCATTGGACTCGATGCCGAGGAGAAATGGCTCGAGTTCTTGTTAATACTTCTTGGGGAAGCGTCATTGATTGGAGCCCTTTTGGCTCTGCCCGAGGAAAAAGGGGTCTGAAGAATTTACACTAACATAGAGAGGATAATACTATTTATAGCAATACTATTAATGATACCATAGTATGACATGCAGGAGGGTTTTCTCCTCCTGGTCCTCATTTAAATGGATATCCTATCCAAAATGATTTATGGAAGCTTATGACAGCTTTAAAAAAGATTAATGCCTGGGTAGGACATATGGTTAACAAATCTGAAAATCATAGTTTGACTTTCCATAAAAATGTTACTTGGTATACTCGTAGTTGTGTAAAATTACCTTATATATTGTTAAAGGAACCAGCTGTATGGAATGAGACTCAAGGTATTATAATGTGTAAAAATTGCTCTCTGTATACCTGCATTAACTCTAGTATATCTTTTAACATATCTACTGAAAGTTTGTATATCTTACGAGCTCGGACAGGTCTTTGGCTTCCTGTCAATCTTGGAAGGGAATGGCAAGAATCTCTTCCTATGGCTGTTTTGCAATATTTAGCTGATGCATTAAAAAGAAGTAAAAGATTTGTAGAAATGTTGATTGCAGCTGTCATGGGTATTATAGCTGGAGTTGCTTTAGAACAATCTATTCAGACCGTTGATTATATAACTGATTGGCATAAAAACTCTGAAATGCTTTGGTCCTCTCAACGACAAACTGATTCGGAAATACATTCGGAAATAGCATATTTACAACAAGCTGTGGTTATGTTGGGGGACCAACTTGTAAATTTACAAAGACAGATGAAGCTACGTTGTGACTGGAATCAAAGTGCCTTTTGTGTCACTTCGGTTCCATATAATCAGTCTACATTCCCCTGGGCAAAAATAAAAAAGCATTTATTACATCACAAAAATTTGACAGAAGAAATTGTGAATTTACAAGGGAAAATTCAACAAACTTTTCAGAAGAGATTACAACGACTTAATTCACAAGAAGTATGGACTGGAATTATTCAAGGACTTAATAATCTAAATCCCATGTCTAAATTACATGCTTTATTTGGTTCTACTGCAGGATTGCTAACGCTCATTATAATAATAATCATATGTTTAATTGTAGTCCGACGACGAGTGAAAGCTGCCAGCCATGCAACATCGCAACAAGCTGCCATGTCCTCCTTGATGCTGCACAAGCTGCAAAACAAAAAGGGGGAAATGTAGTAAAATAACTGAGGACATAAAAAGGAGACGTGACCCATGAGCCCCCCGCGCCCCAGCAAACTGGGGGCTGGCGAATAAGCCAGAACTGCAAGCAGTCCTGATTGCTTTGAGCACCGCCCCCCCCCCCGGCAAACCGGGGGCATGCGAATAAGCCAGAACTGTAAACAGTCTTGAATGCTTTGAGCCCCACCCCCACCCCGGCAAACCGGGGGCCTGCGAATAAGCATTGAGTGCTTCGGGCACTGATCCATGCGATGTCCTCGGTATAATCAGAATGGTGGGAACGCAAGGAAATGTCCTTGTGCTGCTTTTGCGCTCAAGGACAAAGCACGGCATGTTTTCAGGAAAGCCCATTATTGCTTGTATAATCAATAGAACCATATGTTGCTGCTTTGGTATTTCTGGAATGTTAAAAAAATAAGTCTTAAAATGTAAACATAGAT
Source organism: Lagenorhynchus albirostris (assembly GCF_949774975.1). Lineage (NCBI taxonomy): Eukaryota > Metazoa > Chordata > Mammalia > Artiodactyla > Delphinidae > Lagenorhynchus > Lagenorhynchus albirostris. The sequence goes on along the minus strand of NC_083113.1, from coordinate 1,929,853 downwards.
AATGCTTTAATAAAAGCTACCACAACAAGACAGACGGCGCTGTTTTGCCTGAGCGAGCGGCAGCCCTCTACTGCTGTGCTTCGGCACAATTCATCTCGTGTGATGAGCTTGCTTTCGGCCCTGTCATAAGATAAACTACAACATTAGGGAAACCAAAAAAGTTGGTAAGGGAAAATGTTTCCTTATGGAAGAATTCCAGCAAGTAGACACAGAAAAAATGATATAATTAGAAAACCACTATTTTGTAACTCCTAATGAAATAATGGGTGTAAGGCAATGATCATCAACGACTGCTAGAACCCATTCTGTGAAAAATGTTGGAGAACTTTGTAATAGACGGATCAGGCTGTCAACACCTGAATGATCGAAATAAACATCAAAGAAGCGTGCCAGATATCATGTGCCTTCTGATATGATGCAAAAGGAAACGTGCAACTCCTATGAAAGACTGTCAAATATACATACAAATTTGAATCTAATTAAGCCTCTAGATCCAACTACCAGTTTACAGGAAAAACAAGGGAAAGAGAAATGACACCATAAGGATACCATTACCAAAATCCAAAATGTAGGAAAAATTTACCTGGTTTCAACAAATAAATGGAAATGAAAAAGCATTTGTGGAGGAAATCCATAAACTACAAGACTTAAGCACACATTAACCAAATGCAAGGCGTGAACCTTTTTCAGATCTCAATTTGAATAAACAAAAAATTTTTAAGACGACACAATTTGGGGTAAACACTGGACATTTGACATTAAGGAATTATTGCTAATATTTTTAGGTGTGTTAATGATTTTGTAGTTATCTATTTAAACTCATTTTTTCCCATGATATCTTTTTCTTTTCAATCGCTCAGACATCCCAGGAAGTTGTGCCATCATTAGCCCTTTTTTTTTTAACATTTTATTTATTTATTAAAAAAAATTTTTGGAGTATAGTTGATTTACAATGTTGTGTTAGTTTCAGGTGTACTATTTTTTTTCTGATAGATATTGGTAACCTTATGTACTGATTATTAACAGCTTTATTGAGACATCATTCACATAAAATTCACCCACTTAAACTGTACAATTCACCCACTTAAACTGTATAATTCAATGGTTTTTAATATACTCAAGAGTTTTATAATGTTAGAACATTTTCATCACCCCCAAAAGACACAGATATCCATTTAGCAGTCACTCACATCGCCTCTAAAACTCCTCCAGCTCTAGGTAACCACTAATTTACTTTCTCTATGGATTTGTCTATTCTGGAAAAAATCATTATATTTTAGAGATATGTTCTTAGGCATTTATGCGTGAGATGATGTGTCTGGGATTTGCCGCAAAATCATCCAGCGGTGGCTGAGAGCAGGTAGGGATAGATTAAATTTAAAAAGCAGAATGCTGACAGTAAATGCAGCTGAGTACTGCACAGAGGAAGCATGGGGTTTCATCATACTATTCTCTTTACTCTTGTATGTTTGTAATTTTCTGTAATAAAAACAAACAAGGTCGTCTATTTTACCATAATGAAAAGCCCCAAGGTGGGCATAGGCAATATTGATTCAGTGACTCCGGGAGGATCCCATTACTTATTCTGTTTCTTTCCATCTTTCTGCTCTGCCATTCTCAGCATGTTGACTTTGCCTCTTGGGCTGGTTTCCTCATGGTGCTGGCATGGCGGTACTTTTCTATACATTACATGCAGACAACACTGTCCAGAGGCAATATAAGGGGACACACTAGTGTCTTATGTCCATTTTTAAGAAAGAGGGAAACTGCCCCAGAAGCCCCCAGCAGACTTGTCATTTCTCCTTGGCCAGAATGCCCTTGACTAATTCAATCACAGGGCAAGAGGTATGAGACCACTCCATCAAGAGTCTCCTTTGGGAAGTTAGGTTCCAGACATTCTGGAAGAATATACAAATTGCAGAGTCACATGAGCAAGTATGAAGTGTGCAAATAAGAAGCAACGGCCTTAGGTAAAGCAACCAAGAAGGTCAACTCCAGGAGAGTCAAGGCAAGGAAGACTGGTCACAGGAGCAACCCAGACACAAGAGCACAATCCAGGAGCTTAACGATGCCTGAGGTTCAAGTAGAGCCAGAGTGGTTCCCACCAGAAGGCAGGCCTGGGAAGGTTTCCTGTGGTCTCTCCCTCCTTGAAAAGCCAGGGCAGGTTACCAGGTCTGTGGGTCTTAGCCCCACAAACAATGGCCAGACCACATATAACAGAACTCTTTGACCCACAATCTCTATTTTTTGCCCCTGTCCCACTTACGACCCACCAGAGAAAGCCAGATAAGTTTCCCCGAGCAATCACATAGGATGACCCACTACTAGTTAGCCGGCCTCCAACTTCCATACTCCACACTCAGGACACACCTGAGGCCATTTCTGTTTGTTGCTGTCAAGCTTTCCCTCTCCTGTGCCGGCCTTTGAGCCTTTGCCAAACGCAAAGACTGTGGTGGACTCCCCTGCTCTAGCGGGCTCTGAAAAAACGTCTTCTGTGGTCCTCATCAGGTGGTCTCCCTTTACTTCCACGGCAGGTCTGGCCGTTGCAAAGGCCCACGAGGAAAGCACGAAGCCGTGCACGGTTCAGACACGAACGTCGCGCCCTCGACCTGGGTCGCAGACGCCCATGAGGAGAATCAGAGTCGTCCATTAATTCGGGGCCGAGGGGCAGAGCTAAAGGGAGCAACATTCTCAGCCACAACCCGAGCTGTCGTAAGAGATAAAAAGTTGGGTCGCCGACGCCCAGACACCAAAGGCCTCGACGCTGCCGCTGCCGCTGCCGCCGCCGCCCGGAGCAACGGCCGCAGCAACAGCTGGAAAAACCGCCACTGAAGCGAGAAAAACGGCCGCCAGCCCGCGGCCTTCTGGGACTTGTAGTTCGTTGCGCCGAGCGCGCACTTCCGCCACCCACCGGAAGTGCCGCCATTACCCGCGAGCGCAGGTGAGCCTGGCCCGGGAACCCGCGTGGGGGGTCAGCTGTACCCGCGAGGCCACCCCAGCCCCAGAACGTGGACACGTTTTCTTCCACTGGTACGTGGACTTTTAATTTAACTTGAAGAGAAAGCGTATGTTGTCCAGATGAACAAAGAATTAGGGGCAGTCCTGGCAGAGCAAATGGCATCGGGCAAACTCCGGACCAGGGTGTTGGCCTGTGTTGGTTGTGTTTGATGATGCCCCAAGTTAAGGGCTCGGTGTGAGAGGGGATCGGTGTGAGAGGGGGCTGTATAGCGGTGTGGAGAGCAGGGACACAAATTCCGTTGTGCGTGAGGGCTGGGGTTTGGATTACAGAGCCTCAGTAAGTAGAAGCATCAGGCGGTGGATAACTCAGTGCAAGGGATAGTGCCAAGGGAGTAGAAAGAATGAGGAGGACTCTCACTTTCCATGTCTAGTGAGGAGCCAGGATGGAGGCCGCAGTGCAAGAGATGAGGAACCGTGGTCACTCTCAGCTGTGTTGAGTCCAGGAGTCTTGTCAATGATAGAGTTAATCCATAGTTGATCTAAGAAAGAAACGGAACTTAAAAAAAAATTATTTGTTTTATTTATTTTTGGCTGCACTGGGTCTTCGTTGCTGTGCACGGGCTTGCTCTAGTTGCAGCGAGCGGGGGCCACTCTTCGTTGTGGTGTGTGGGCTTCTCACTGGGATGGCTTTTCTTGTTGCAGAGCACAGGCTCTAGGTGCATGCTTCAGTAGTTGTGGCACGCAGTCTCAGTAGTTGTGGTTCGCAGGCTCTAGAGCGCAGGTTCGGTAGTTGTGGAGCACACATGGGCTTAGTTGCTCCACAGCATGTGGGATCTTCCCGGACCAGGGCTCGAACCGGTGTCTGCTGCATTGGCAGGCGGATTCTTAACCACTGTGCCACCAGGTAAACCGAGAAATGGAACATTTTATTCAAGTGAACCTGAGGATTATAACTCAAGAAATAGTCTTTCAGAAAGCTCTGAGGACTGTTCCACCCTAGAGATCAAAGCACAGTTATATACCTTTTTGAGACAAAGGGTCATATATCAAATGATGAGTTGACAGTTTATGTAATCCAGAGCTGCAGTACAAAGCCAGTAGTGGGTCACTGTGACCCCTTACAAAGAAGGAACTTTGTCTCCTAAGGAGATAGGGTTGATGCAGATACAGGATACACACTAAATGGGAGGGAAGAGACCCAAACAAGCAGAGAAAAAGTTTATGTTTAAATTTTTCTTGTCTTGCCATAAAATATGAATTTTATTTCATCAAGTCTTTAGAGACATGGCTGGATGTGGAGGAGGGAATGGCAGTGACAGGGAACTTGGGAGGGAGGTCTAGGCTGGACATAAAGCCTGGGGCAGCCCTTGAAACCTCACCCCCTCACAGGCAGGGAAAGAGGAAACTAGAAAAGGAAGGAGAAAGAGAGGCCTCTAGAAAGAGGGACCCCTGCCAGACCAGCCCCCTCCTGGGTCCAGCATGAGGAAAAGAAGGGGAGTTTTATGTCCAGCTATAACCAATATAATTAAATCTGCTGTGCCCCTACTGTGTGTCAGCACAATGTTAAGCAATTGTAAATGCAGCTCACATAATCATCACAGCAGCACCACAAGGCAGGTGCTCTTCTCCCGGATGTCTACAGATGAGGCTCAGAGAGGTTAAGGAGGCCTGTTCAGAGTCCTACAGAGGCACGTGGTGGAACTAGGACTTCGAAAGCAGGCAGTCTGGCTGCGGAGGGGAGGTGTTCCCAGCCCTCACCCTAGGGTGTCTCCAGACTAGGAAGAAGAGGATCAGAGGGTGGAAATGGACACGGGTAGTAGGAGATTGCCCGTGGCTGGATGGGAATGTCAGAACAAGGTAGCATCATATAGAGTCTTCAGCAGCCTTCTTAGGTGTGGTGAACATCTGTGTGTGTGCATGGCGTGGGTGTGCTTTTGGTACAGGCAGGGTGAGAGGGAGTCAAACATAGGGAAGGGTTTGGGGCAAGATTCGGGAGGATTTTTGCCTGGCTGTCTCAGTGGGACTGTCACGTGACTACAGCCAAGATACTAGATGGGCAGAGTATGGGAAGCAACGACAGTGTTAAGCAAAGCAGGGGATAATAGGTGTGGCCCACGGGCAGTTGGGCAGCACCCAGCAGCTCCAGAAGGATGATACCCACCTCTCAGAGTGCCCTTAGCTGTCCTCCTGGTGATTTTCATATCCTCCTTGTCCCCATACCCCACCTCCGTTTTTAGAAACCAGCTGATGTTTCATTGGGATATTTTTTAATTGTACGATTAATTGTTTTGACACTGCCTCCACTTCTCCCTATTTAGTATCTTGAAATAAGAGGAAATACTGGTCCCTCCTTTATGTGAGTGTTGAAGGACTGCTGTGTATCTTTGGGCTCATGGTTCAGACACCGCAGCACGTGCCTCAAGGCATTTACCTTGAGCCTGGGGTAGCCCAGGCCCGGACCCAGGCAGACTGGCCCTCTCCACAACTGGAAAACTGGCTCGGCCACCTCAGCTGACCTCAGAGCCTTGAACAGGGAGAACACATGATCAGAGCTCCGCCTCTCTGCCCCTCACTCCCCAAGGGATGGTCCTCAGCTGGCATTGGCCACCCTCTCCTTTGGGGATGGGAATGGACTCAGGAGTGTGGAGATACTTAGGTGGGGCTGAATCCCTAATTGTTCCCCCAACCCCAGCCCTGCCTTCTGAGGACCTCTGCCCTCTTCAGGACAGCTTCTCCAGGTATGAGGAGGAAATGGAGGCATATCCTCAGCAGATCCTGTCTCAGGTGAGTTGGGGACCTTCTCTTTCATTGCCTTAGTCTCCTTGGCTGTAAAATGTGTCCAAGGATAACACCCAACTCCTCAGGCCAGCACACACGAGAGTTCTGTAATGCTGCCCTATGCCTTGGGGTGAAGTCTACAGGCTCCCTGCGTGAACAAGCCAGGAACTCCACAAACCTGGTTCCCTGGGCCAGGTCTCTGCCTCAGACTTTTTATTTGTGGTTTTTGCTCAGTGGGCCCTTGAGGGCAGGCAGAGCTGAGCCTCCATAAACATGCAGGCACTCTGGGCCCATTGATCCTCACTGAGACCACTCAGGAGGGCAGCTGAGAGTGTCCCCATAAAGAGCCACAGTCACCCTTAGATGGCTCACGGTGCAGCACATGGCGGGTGGGTGCGGGTCCCTGACCTCCTTCAGGGTCCCAGCATCATACACTTGCCTGTGCTTCCTGGGTGCCAGGGGTCAGTTGCACTCATGTCCTGTGAGACTCCCCGGTGCAGGAGGCTGTCTTCATAGTCGCATCAGGGCAGCTCATGCCGAGAAGTTCAGGGACACGTCCAGGTGTCCAGCTAGCAAGTCATGAAGCAGAGAGGCCAACTTGGTCTACTTGGGCTGCTGTAACACAATACCACCCGCTGGGTGGCTTGGACAACAGCCATTTGTTTTCTCACAGTTCTGGAGGCTGGAAGTCCAAGATCAGTGTGCTAGCAGGGTTGGTTTCTGATGAGGACTCTTTCTGGCTTTCAGATGGTGCCTTCTCTATGTCTCCACATAGTAGGGAGAGAAAGAGGCCTCTGGTTTCTCCTCCTCCCCTTGTAAGGACACCAGTCCCATCACATTAGAGCCCTGCCCTATGACCTCCATTAGCATTAATTCCGTAAAGGCCCTGTCTCCAGATAAGTCACATTGTGGGGTAGGACTTCAACATGCGGATTCATGGGGAAACAATTCAGCTCATGGCATTGGCCTTCTAAAAACACACCACAGCCCTGATTTGTCCCATGGGCCACTGTGTGCTGACCCCTGATCTAGAGCATCCTCTTTGACTGGCTTCCAATCTGTGATTTTGTAGAGAGGCTGGGGACGGGGATCTCCAAGAGGGGTCCCCGTTGTTTCCCAAAACAGAAAATCGGGATCACTGGTGTGACCAGTGGTAGATGAGATACCCAGGCAGAAATGAAAAGGCCATGGGCCTGAGGCTGGGTCTGATCTGAGCAAGGGGTTCTCCCTCCCCTGTACGGTCCTGTCCCCCCAACCTCCTCGTCGAGAAAGCAGGGTCCCATGGTAACACCAGTGATGTTTCAGCCACCTGTGAGCTTCAAGGACGTGGCTGTGACCTTCACATGGGAGGAGTGGGGACAGCTGGACCTGGCCCAGAGGATGCTGTACCGTGAGGTGACTCTGGAGACCTGCAGTCACCTGGTCTCCCTGGGTAAGGCAGGTACTGCCCATCGCAGGACCCAGAGTGCGGCTCAACTCAAGGGTGTGCCCAGGCTGGGCCAAAACGTGCTGGAAGTGGGTCCCTTTGAGATTTGGGTCCTGGTATTGCCGCTTACTCCATCTCCAGAGCAGATCTGTGGCTTGTCGTTCAGGGAGTGGGAAATCTCCTCGGGAGGATGCGGGGGCCCTCCTAGTCCATACACGTCTGACCCCAGGGGCGAGGGCTGGGCCTGTCACCAAGCAGAAGACCAAGCGCTCTGTTTTTCCTCCGTTGACCAGGGCTTCTGCTTTCAAAACCGGATGTGATCGCCCAACTGGAGCAAGGGGAGGACCCATGGAGGGTGGAGCCGGGACCTCCCCGAGGTGAGAACAGGCCAGCGGCCCAATGGTTAAGGTCCAAGGAGCAGGGAGGCCATTTTGGGGGAGTTTGCTCAGGTGTTCTCTGCTGCCTCCTCATGTCCAACAAGGCAGCTATGTTCTCATCCACATCAGCCTGTCTCTGTGCCCAGCCCACCCACAGAGAACACTTGTTGCTGTGGTCAGGACATGTCTCACACATGGGTTCATTTCTGTCCCCGTCTTCCTCTGGTCTTCACCCCTCTGCTGCCGCATCTCATTCCCATGTCCTCATGCCCCCTCTTTTCCTCCATCCTCTCATCCTGACTTCTACCCAGGGTGGAAGCTCCTCAGCCCTCCCCTTCAGGCTGGTCTTTGCTCTGCCATTTGGGTGATCGGCAGTCCTCCATGTTGGACGTTCCCATGTCTTCAAGATGATTCCAAAGTGTGGTAAAAACTTGTGCATCCAAGCCTTCCAGAAGGATTCCTACTAAATCTTCCTGGACCTCCTTTCCCACCTCCCCTCATCCCATAGGCCCACCTCCTACCCTGTGTGTCAGCCTAATTGGAATTATCTTTTTTTTTCTTTTTTTCTTTTAGAGCTGTATCAAAACACAGTTTACGTACCATACAGTTCACCCATTTAAAGTATGCAAAGCCTCTTAGTATATTTGCAGTATGTGTATCCATCACCACAATCTATTTTAGAACATGTTCATCATACTGACTAATTGGGCTGCTTCTGATCTTTTGTTGTTTTGTTTTAATTCATAGACTTTATTTTCTTATTTATTTATTTATTTAGCTGTGCTGGGTCTTAGTGCGGCATGTAGGATCTTTAGTCACGGCATGAGAACTCTTAGTTGTGGCATATGGGATCTAGTTCCCTGACCAGGGATCAAACCCCGGCCCCCTGCATTGGGAGCACGGAGTCTTAGCCACTGGACCACCAGGAAAGTCCCCATTGATAGACTTTATTTTTTAGAGCAGTTTCATGCTTACAGAAGGTACAGAGTTCCGTATACCACCCCACCCCACACAGTTTCCCCTATTATTAATGTCTCGCATTCTTTGGCACATTTGTTACAGTCGATGAACTTATATTGATAAATTATTATCAACAGAGATCAACAGTTTACATTAGGTTCACTGTGGTGTTGTACGTTCTGTGGGTTTGGACAAATACATAATGTTATATATGCACCACTATAGTATAGTACAGAGTAGCTCCACTGCCCTAAAGATCCTCTGTGCTCCACCTATTCACCCTCCCTCCACCCTAACACCTGGTAACCACTGATTATTTTACTGTCTCTGTAGTTTTACCTTTTTCAGAATATCCTATAGTTGGAATCATGCAGTACGTGTTCTTTGCTGAGTGGCTTCTTTCATTTAGCAATAAGCAACATGTTTGTCCTTTATACCACCTTGCCCTAGCCTGGAGGCATTTAATTTATCTCATGTGTTCCTGTGCCTTTTTACCCTGTTACTCTCTTGCCTGCAGCTTCTGTTATTTCTTACTTCTGAACTCTTACCTACTTTTACTTACCCTTGGTTCTCAAATGACATCATTCTGAATTTAGTTTACCAGCAGTGTCTTTCTTCTCTTCTGTCATAGACGTTACTTTCTTGCTGACCCACACAATCTGTCTTCCTCATTTCAAGATCTTGGTGCAGATGCTACTGTAGAATTTTAACCTCCTTTGCCCAGTTTCCAACAGCCAGGCACATCTTGGACATATCTTAGCCACTCAAAGATTTCTGTCCTTTCCTCCTCCAAATACCCTTTCACTCCCCTTCATGGGGCTGTTGTTTCATTTGAAAAGTTCTCATCATCAGAGATTCCAAGTCAACACCCCAAAGGAACACAGCAGTGTCTTGGGAAGGAGAACAGTGCTGGTCGTGGGAGAGGTTGGGCATAGATAAGGACCTTCCCCATGAGGGAAAGAAGGTCTTTGTTGGGCAGAAGGGAAACGTCCTCTTGGAAGTCAAAGGATAGCCAGAGAGTGTAGGTCATACGTTGCCAAATGGAGGATACTTATCTCCTTGGCAGGCATAGGGAGAGAAGCATGAGACCCTGGGCAAAGGCCTTGATATTACTGGGTGTGGGTGGCTACCAGACTGAAAAGGACAGTATGTGGACAAAGTGACAAGTAAAAAGGGAATCCTGGAGGATGCAGGCAAGGATCCTGAGCTGGGAGCCTGTGGCACTCTTTGTTAAAGGCCCAGTATCTTCAACAGGCCGAGGAATCCCCTTTAGAACCATAATAAGGGTGACGACATCAACAGTACCATGTATAGCAGTGCACCGTGTGCCAGACACTGTGTGAGGCTCACATGCTGATTCGTTTATGCCTCGAAGTAACCCTTGTTAGCTAAGCATTCGTATTCCTGGCTTACTGCCAAGGAAATCGAGCCTCAGAAGTTGCCAGCTGGTGGAGTCCACTTGTGGCCCAGTCTGGCCAAGCACCCTGCTTCAGGGGCCATAGCACTTTTCTGGGGAGTCTGTGACATCAATTCTGGAGTGGTTAAAGGGACTTTTATTTCTCTGTGGGCAGCCTGAAGTGATGGTAGAAATGGTGCATTAAGAATATTAAATTAGGGCTTCCCTGGTGGCGCAGTGGTTGAGAGTCCGCCTGCCGATGCAGGGGACACGGGTTCGTGCCCCGGTCAGGGAAGATCCCACATGCCGCGGAGCGGCTAGGCCCGTGAGCTGTGGCTGCTGAGCCTGCACGTCCAGAGCCTGTGCTGCGCAACGGGAGAGGCCACAGTGGTGAGAGGCCCACATACTGCAAAAAAAAAAAAAAAAAAAGAATATTAAATTAGTGTTGGTATTTGGGATCTCGTTTCAAGATCCAGCACCAGGAAATGGATAGACTAAGATTGTGGATCATAAGGTTGAGGCACATGTTAAGATCCTGTTTCCTGTGACTGCTATTACAGATTACCAACTTGGTGGCTTAGAACAACACAAATTGATTCTCCCACAGTTCTGGAGGCTACAAGTCCAAAATCAGTATCATTGAGTTAAAATCAAGGTGCAGCAGGGCCATGCTCCCTCCAGAGGCTCCAGTAGGGAATCCATTCCTTGTCTCTTCCAGGCTCTGGTGGCTGTGGGATTCCTTGGTCTGTGCCCACATCACTTTAGTCTTTAAGGCCAACACCTTCAGATCTCTTTGCTCTGTGTTCAGAATGCTTTCTGTGTGTATCAAATCTGCCTCTACCTCCCTCATATAAGGACACTTGTGATAACATTTGGGGCCCATCCAGATAATCTCCCCATCTCAAATCCTTAACACATCTGTAAAGATCCTTTTTCCAAATAAGGTATCATGTTGACAGGTCCCAGCAAAGAGAATGTAGGTATCTGTTGTGGTGATTGAGGGCTTTATACCTTCAGACCCAAATTTTTTGTGTGAATTTCTCCTTTAAGCTTCACCCTTCCCTGCTTATTTTATTCCTCTGCTCCCTCTTTGGGGACCAGTCCTCCTGAGTCATCTCTTCATTACCTTTGCTTGCTTTTTTGTATTTTACCACTGATTTCCTCTTTGCTGAGCCATCCCTTCCTTTCACACCCTGCATGAAATTACAGTCCATGGATTAGAAACAAACCCAGAGATACCTCTCATACTTGGTGGTCTCCTTCATCCCACTCTCCCCTCCTAATGCTGCTCCAGTAATTCAGGCAATTTGGATTTCTTTCAGACTGGAAGACCACACTGGAAAATAAAGAGTCAGCTTCTGAAGAGGGTATTGCTGTGGAAGAGCCATCTCACCACATGGAAATGAAACACTGTGTACAGGAGGAAGGCCCCTGGTTGGTGTCATTAGGAGAAGTGCAGCATTGGAGGGACCAGCTAGGGAAGCACCAGGAGGACTCTCTGAGTCAAACAGTACTTACCTCAGAGAGACATTTTGCTCAAGGGGGTAGTTATCTGAGTCTAAGCCTTCTACCTCCAACATTACCCACAAGGACACATTTCCATAAGCTCAACTCACAGGTTAAAAGGTTGAAACAGAACTCGGTTTTCATTAATCATCAGAAAAACTGGGCTGATCTGAAGTCCTGTGAAGATCATCAAAGTGCTAGAGCCTTCTGTCAGAGCACTTACTTGAATAAAATTGCAAATGTTGAAACGGGAAATAAAAAACCTTATGAATATACTGTCAGTAGTGACTCTTTAAACTGTGGTACCTCCCTTCATTTTCTTAATAGAATTTTTTCAGCAGAGAATGGCAATGACAGTAAGGATGATGGAAACAGCATTAATCATAGCATGTCTCTGAATGAACACAAGCCAATGAATTTTGGAGAAAGTCAGTACGAGTGTGATGAATGCCTTGTACAAACCGAAATAAGTGATCCTGGAGAGGCACCATTCAGATGTGAGGAGGACTGTGGTGCCTTCCACGTGGCCTCATCTTTTCCTGACTGTGACATCATTCAGACTGGAAAGAAGTCATATGCATGTAATCAGTGTGCAAAATCTTTCAGCTGTTGCTCTAAGCTTGTTGTACACAAGAGAACACACACGGGAGAAAAGCCATATGAATGTACTCGGTGTGGGAAGTCTTTCAGCCAGAGCTATGACCTGGTTGTACACCAGAGAACTCACACTGGAGAAAAGCCCTATGAATGCAACCAGTGTGGGAAATCCTTCACCCAGAGTTCCAAACTTATTAGGCATCAACGAACTCACACTGGAGAAAAACCATATAAATGTCATGAATGTGGAAAATCTTTCAGGTGGAACTCTAACCTTACTGTTCATCAAAGAATTCATACTGGAGAGAAACCTTATGAGTGTGCTCATTGTGGAAAGTCCTTCAGTCAAAGCTCTGACTTTGTTGCACATAAAAGGACTCACACTGGAGAGAAACCCTATGAATGTAACCAGTGTGGAAAATCTTTCATTCGAAGCACTCAGCTTATTAGGCATCTGCGAATTCACACTGGAGAGAAGCCATATAAATGCAATCAGTGTGACAAAGCCTTCACTGGGAGCTCTCACCTTATTGAACATCAGAGAACTCATACTGGAGAGAAACCGTTTGAATGTAATCAGTGTGGGAAAGGCTTCACTGGGAGCTCTCACCTTCTTTCACATCAGAGAATTCATTCTGGAGAGAAACCGTATGAGTGTAATGACTGTGGGAAAGCTTTTCGGCAGCGATCTCAGCTTGTTGTGCATCAGCGAACACATACTGGAGAGAAACCTTATGAATGCAGTCATTGTGGAAAAGCTTTCAGCCAGAGGTCTCCCCTCATTGTGCATCAGAGAATACACATTGGAGAGAAACCCTATCAGTGTAACATGTGTGCTAAAGCCTTCAGTCAGAGGTCCCGCCTTATTGAACATAAGAGAACACATACTGGAGAAAAGCCCTATGAATGCATTGACTGTGGGAAAGCCTTCAATGATCGATCAACCCTTACAAAACACGAGAGAACACACACTGGGGAAAAACCCTATGAATGTAATCATTGTGAAAAGGCCTTTAGCCAGCGGTGTCAACTTACTAGGCATCAGAGAATCCATACTGGAGAGAAACCCTATGAATGTAATGAGTGTGGAAAAGCTTTCAGTTGTAGTACATCCCTTATTCAACATGAGAAAACCCATGGGAGAGAAACCCTATGAATAATCAAGATGGAAAAGCTCACTGCCAGACTTTCTTTACTAGACATCAGATGACCAAGGTATGATTCTCAGAGTGTAGTCTAATGACCATATACATCAGAACTGCTTGGAGTGTGTGTGTTGAAACTGCATATTACCAAGCTTACCCTCAGTTTACTATATCAGAATATCTAGCAGTAAAATCCAGGAGCCTGCAGTTTCCAAAAGGAGCACACGTGATTTGTATATATACTAAAATTTATATACTTCTGCATTTAGGTCATGAATATGACCACTGATGAAAAACATTCAGTCAGAGCTCTCGGCAGAAGTTAGAAAACACAGAATGGAGCTGTACCCACCAGATAATCTTTTTAGTGCATACAGCCACGCAAACTCAACCAGACGTTGTCTCCACATTCATGGAGATGATGGGGAACCGAAAGATACTCTTTACACAGAACCCCAAACACTCAACCTAAGAAGAAACCATTGCATGAGGAAGTTGGTGTTTGGTAATGAAATTTGAAGCTAGCTATGTTCAGTGTAAACCAGCAATTAAAAACACAAATTGGGGAATTTTTTGGTGGTCCTATGGTTAGGACTTGGTCCTTTCACTGCCGGGACCTGGGTTCTATCAACGGTCAGGGAACTAGGATCCCGCTGCATGGCATGGCAAAAATAAACAAACAAAAAACAAATCGAAGGAAAACTAATGATGGGAAGTCTTCTAAAATGATTTTTATTGGAATTAAAAGTAGACTCAATTTTTCAGGGATTCTGTCATGCTCTAACTTAAGTTTGTTGCTCAGTTAGGTTGACTAATCAAAAGAGTCAAGTGAAGTGAAAACAGGGCTCAAAACGGTATATACACAGAATGTTACAACATATAAAATCATGTGCACAGATGGTTGGTTAAGAAGGTCAACTCGGCAGCATGTTCAAAAAAAGGCTGAAGTGTAAATCAGTGGTGAAGCAAGTGGGAGAGGCCATTATTGCAGGTTTGAGCAAGGTGAAAGCAGGTGAGAGCATCGCCTGGAGATGCAGAGTGGGAAAAGCTGTAGCTAGGAACTTGCAAAGAGGGAGCTGCAGGAGTGGAGGTCACAGCCCCCCTGTCAGAGCTGTAGACTGACAAGTGGGGCGGGAAAGCAGGGTTCATTGAAGGTCTGTCCGTGAAACTCCTAATTTGCTCTCCCCTCTCTTGCGTTAAGTATCTGGCCATGGGTAAGCAAAAAATATAGTAGAGAATGAATTATGTGCTATAAGAAAAAGTCTGAGGTCCTCGGCGCTGCCTATGGAGGTGGCCGCCATCTCTTACTCGGCATCATGGCTGCCCTCAGACCCCTTGTGAAGCCCAAGATCGTCAAAAAGAGGACCAAGAAGTTCATCCAGCACCAGTCAGACCAATATGTCAAAATTAAGTGGAACTGGCGGAACCCCAGAGGCATTGACAACAGGGTGCGCAGGAGATTCAAGGGCCAGATCTTGATGCCCAACATTGGTTATGGGAGCAACAAGAAAACAAAGCACATGCTGCCCAGCAGCTTCCAGAAGTTCCTGGTCCACAATGTCAAGGAGTTTGAAGTGCTGCTGACGTGCAACAAGGCTTACTGTGCTGAGATTGTGCACAACGCCTCCTCCAGGAACTCCAAAGCCATTGTAGAGAGAGCAGCCCAGCTGGCCATCAGAGTCACCAATCCCAACACCAGGCTGCGCAGCGAAGAAAATGAATAGACAGCTCATGTGCACGTTTTGTTTAATAAAACCATAAAATGGCCCCAAAAAAAAGAAGTCTGAGGGACTAGGGAATCTGGTGTATTATGCTCCAGAACAAGTGCTGCCTTATTTTGGCATTTCAAGGACATTCATCCTAACAGCTGGTTCTTACCCTTTTAATCCTAAAGCAAAGTGTGCCATTAAACCAGCCCCACCCATCTGTAGAGCTTCCCCTCTGTTTTTTTTTTAATTTTTTTTTTTTTTTTTTTTTTTTTTGCGGTATGCGGGCCTCTCACTGTTGTGGCCTCTCCCGCTGCGGAGCACAGGCTCTGAACACGCAGGCTCAGCAGCCATGGCTCACGGGACCAGCCGCTCCGCGGCATGTGGGATCTTCCCGGACCAGGGCACGAACCCATGTCCCCTGCATCGGCAGGCGGACTCCCAACCACTGCGCCACCAGGGAAGCCCCTCCCCTCTGTTTTTTGATAGCTTCTTCAATATCATGAGAGCTAGGGAGTGAATGATTAAGGAAGCCTCCAACATGAATGAAAAAATATCTGGGGCTTCCCTGGTGATTCTGTGGTTAAGAATCCGCCTGCCAATGCAGGGAACACGGGTTTGAGCTCTGGTCCGGGAAGATCCCACATGCTGTAGAGCAGCTAAGCCCGTGTGCCACAACTACTGAGCCTGCACTCTAGAGCCCGTGAGCCACAACTACTGAAGCTCACATGCCTAGAGCCCATGACCCGCAACAACAGAAGCCACTGCAATGAGGAGCCCCCGCTCGCCACAACTAGAGAAAGCCCAAGCACAGCAACAAAGACCCAACGCAGCCAAAAATAAATTAATTAATTAATAAAATTATTTTTTTTTAAATCTAAGATAAAACAGAAAAAAAACTGCCAAAGAGAACAGATATTCAGGAGAAATAAATATTTTAAATGTTTTATTCTAGGAGTGAGTCAAGAAATAATTGCAAATGAAAAATAAATGCAAGATGCTCTTTTAAAAAGAATAGACTCCCTGAAATTAAAAGTAAGACTGTTGGGCCAAAAAGCAAAGAAAAGAAAGAAAAAGGGAAACTTCACCAGAGCTGAAACATCTTCAGATCATGGATAGATTCACGCAGCATGAGAAATTGAGAACACAATTAAAAAGACATCACAGACTGGGACTTCCCAGGTGGTGCAGTGGTTAAGAATCCGCCTGCCAATGCAGGCGACACAGGTTCGAGCCCTGGTCCGGAAAGATCCCTCATGCCATGGAGCAACTAAGCCCGTGCACCACAACTACTGAGCCTGCGCTCTAGAGCCTGGGAACCACAACTACTGAAGCCCGCGTGCCTAGAGCCTGTGCACCAGAACAAGAGAAGCCACCATGAGGAGCCCACGTGCCACAACAAAAAAGTAGCCCCTGCTTGCCACAACTAGAGAAAGCCTGCGCAGCAACAAAGACCCAAGACAGCCCCCCCACACACACGCACACACGCACACACGCACACATATCACAGAAACTTCTGGAAAGAATTTTGAAAGTAGAAAAGGAATATTTTTTAAGAAAAAGGAATGTTTCTTCTAATTAAAAAAATCAGAGACTTCAAAGTAAGCAAATTGTTCGAGAAAATGTACAGATTGTACAAGACAATTGCAGTCCAAATGTGAAGCAAATGTTTTTAATATATATTTATTTACTTTTGGCTGCATTGGGTCTTCAATGCTGCACGTGGGCTTTATCTAGTTGCGGCGAGTGGGGGCTACTCTTTGTTGCGGTGCACGGGCTTCTCATTGCCGTGGCTTCTCTTGTTGGGGAGCACGGGCTCTAGGCTCACGGGCTTCAGTAGTTCTGCCACTCAGGCTCAGTAGTTGTGGCTCTCGGGCTCTAGAGCTCAGGCTCAGTAGTTGTGGCGCACAAGCTTAGTTGCTCTGCGGCATGCGGGATCTTCCCAGACCAGGGCTTGAACCCGTGTCACCTGCATTGGCAGGTGGATTCTTAACCACTGCGCAACCAGGAAAGCCCCTGAAGCAAACTTTAGAAAGGAGTATTCATTTGACCCTTGTGTTAATAATTCTTCCTGGAAGAGGCAGAGGACTCAGGAAATCGGAAAAAAAGAGGGGGAAATATAATCGTTGTTTTGATTGGCCTTTCACTGAACAGTGTTTGCATAGTTCTGATATAAAGAGTAGATACTGTTTATTTTTATTTTTCAATTTTAGGAAGAAGCCCAGATCTGTGACAGAATAGATTTCATAATGGCAACAGAGTGGCGTGCCATTGTTCCCAGTCCTGTCACCAATAGTAATGGCACAGCCTGTGACTGTTACAAAGTAGAAAGGGGAAGAGAAGTAGAAAGGGGGGAGTGTATCCCTGTATCATCATCTTAGGAAGCGGGCTTTTAAATACAATACTTTGGGTTACTTAGGAGACCAAAACTAGAGCTCAAAACAGTAATATGACAAAAAGTTGGAAGCAAATAGAAGAGCAACGACGTGAGTCAAATCTAAATTCCTTATCAGAGCAGGAAGCCAGTAAGGTCTACAGACTGAAAGAATTGCAGAGGTGGCCTCAGAAAGAACCAGAATAGAAATGGCTAAAAGTGGTTGATGGGATTTGTGACTGTTGGGTAAGGTGGGGCAGGAGACAGCTACTTTCCATTTTAAAACTTCTGTAGTGTTTTATTCCCTGGTGGTACACTTCTTATTTGGGTAACAAATTATTTCAAATGTGTACCTATAGGTGAGCAAAACTACAGTGCATGAAGACATCTGCAGTTGATTTGGGGGTTATGTACATGTTTCCTTTTGATTCAGTGTCACTGTAAATTGAAGATTAAAGAAGCAAGAACTTAAAGATGTCAGGCTCTTCTATTTTGCCAATCAGAGTTGATTCCAGTAGAGCAGGAAGGCTCCTTGGCTTCTTAGAATTCCTTGGAGTCCTTTTAAGGCTCTAAGACTTTATTTTCCAGAAGCCTTATCACCAGGAAGTCAGTGGGCCCCCGAGAGGTGCTGGTATCCTGGGACACCTGGGTGGACAAGACAGGTGTGTGAATTTGTATAACCACCAAATATTGAATGTACTCCCCCAAGGTCACTTTGGCAGTTACCTGGTATTTACTTTCCATAAGACCCTATAAGTAACGGCCCACATGATTCATATGAGACTCGGAGTTTGAGACAGGGAATGCCTTCCTACAGTGGCGTGGACAGAACAGAGGGGACTTTGCTGCCTGGTTAGGCAGTTGGTCCTGCTGCTGAGACCAACCTTGTGTAGCTTTCAGAAGATGCTGGGGCCTGGGAGGAAGGACTTGTGCAATGGATCTAGCAAAGTGAGTGTTGTTTGACAATTCTTGTTGACCAAACACCTGAGAGACATTTCCATTCAGCAAGTCTTAAAATTAGCCTTGTTCGGTGAAGGCACTATTTAGGGACTCAGTACGGAAGATGCGTGTGATGCCGCAGCGCCCTCAAGTCCCTTCTTCCCAAGATGGGGACGCCACACAGGAGCATAGGGGTTATGGGTTCCTGGAGACCACACCTTGTGGGAATCACACAAGAAGGATGCATGTAGGGGGCTGGGGGGAATGGAAGACAGAAGTTGCTGTGTACACAGTGAGTGCTTCAGGCCCTGCTCTGAGAGGGTTCTACCCTTTCATAAATCGGAAACCAGAGGCTCTTAAGGACCCAAGAAGTGGGCTCATTTGAAATAGGAACCCGAGACCTTTCCGCCCAAATGATTCTCATACCCAGTGGTTCCAAATCAAAACGTGCATAAGACCCACCTGAAAGGAAGTGTTAGAATTACAGCTTATTGGACCCATCTTAACATGTTGTAAAGAGTACTCTTGGGCTTCCCTGGTGGCGCAGTGGTTGAAAGTCCGCCTGCCGATGCAGGGGACACGGGTTCGTGCCCTGGTCCGGGAAGATCCCACATGTCGCGGAGCGGCTAGGCCCGTGAGCCATGGCCGCTGAGCCTGCGCGTCCGGAGCCTGTGCTCCACAATGGGAGAGGCCACAACAGTGAGAGACCCGCGTACTGCAAAAAAAAAAAAAAAAAAAAGAGTAATCTCAAAATTGTATATCCATATAACTATTTCCTCTTTGTTGGTTTCACTTACATTTGTGGCTTAATTTTTAGAAGACCTTAAACAGTTACCACACCTGTGTTACATGTGACCCAGGGGCTCCTTTTAACAGAAATCCATTCTCCCTGCCCACCCCCACCCCCACTTTTTAAAACACAGATACCAAAATAATCATAATGTATATTTGATACAACCAGTAGTGAATCTATTGGTGGCCCACAAGACCACTCCCACATCTAGAGATTTTTCTAGAATTCATAGGGCTCAGCATCCAACTGTACTCACAGCTGAAATTTACGGCAGTGGTGTACTAAGGATACACAGTTGTTGGGACTTCCCTGGTGGTCCAGTGGGTAAGTCTCTGTGCTCCCAATGCAGGGGGACCAGGTTCTATCCCTGGTTGGGGAACTAGATCCCACATGCATGCTGCAACTAAGACTCCATGTGCCACAACTAAGAAGTCTGCATGCCACAACTGGGAAAAAAAAATTCCGTATGCTGCAACTAAAGATCCCGCATACCGCAATGAAGATCCCATGTGCCTCAACTAAGACCCAGTGCAGCCTAAATAAATAAATAAATATTTTTTAAAAAGATACACAGTTGTAGGACTTCCCCAGTGGTCCAGTGGTTAAGACTCCACGCTTCGACTGCAGGGGGCACTCCACGCTTCGACTTCAATCCCTGGCAGGGGAACTGAGATCCCACATGCCATGTGGCACAGCCAAAAAATTAAGAATAAAAATAAAGGATACGGGGCTTCCCTGGTGGCGCAGTGGTTAAGAATCTGCCTGCCAATGCAGGGGACACGGGTTCAAGCCCTGGTTTGGGAAGATCCCACATGCCACGGAGCAACTAAGCCCGTGCGCCACAACTACTGAGCCTGCGAGCCACAACTACTGAAGCCCGTGCACTTAGAGCCCATGCTCCTCAACAAGAGAATCCACCGTAAGAAGCCCGCCCACCACAACAAAGAGTAGCCCCCACTCGCCGCTACTGGAGAAAGCCGGCGTGCAGCAACGAAGACCCAACACAGCCAAAAATAAAATAAATAAATTTATATATTAAAAAAACTTTACTTTAAATAAATAAATAAAAACAAGAGCTGTTCCCAAGGAGAAGATAATAGACTCAACACCCCACCACCACCTCTCTACCCTCTGGAGGGCTGCTGCTAAGGGGAAGGCAATAGACCCTCCTGGGACCTCCTGGGTTCCTCCTGGGACTTCCTGGGTCCCTCCTGGGACCTTCTCTGCCCACGGAGAAAGGAATACCACCAGGAAATTTTGTTGGGCTCCCAGTAGAAGCCAGATTCGGTCTCCTGGAGGCTGCCTGACCCGTGGTTCCCACAGCCACGGTGAGTGGTGAGTGAACACATGCTCCTCCTGGCATCGCAGGCCTGGTGGGGTTGGGTCCTGGGTGTGGTTGCAGGGGAAATGCCCAGCAGATTGCAGAAAGGTGGTTGGACTGAAGCGGAGAGATGCAGCAGCAGCAAAGGGATGACAGGGATGGGAGTGAGTGCAGAAACCGCGTGCCCCTTGGAAGCCGGCTGCCCCATCCCCGCAGTGACCACAGTCGTTCACCCTTTTGTCATGTTTGTGGTTTGCTGTCTGTCTCTCCCCACTATACCAGCAGCCCCGTGGGGGCGGGCGAGTATCTCTGTTCTCTGCCTTGCTGTGCCTGGTTCCTAGCACACAGTACATGATCAAATAAATATTTGTTCTGTTTCGACTGCATCCTGGTGAACGTCTGCTTTTCCTTTCTTCTTTTCTAATAAACTTTTTAATGGACTCTAACAGAACCACAGATATGACCCTTCGCAAAGGGAATACCCCAAATCGAGAAACAGGACATGATCAACTCTCAGAACCCGCCTGTGCCCCCTCTGGGCCACTAGCCCCCTAAACCTATTCTATTAACAAAATCTTTAAACGTTCATGTAATTGTAAAGCATAGAAATATTTTAAGCACAACGGCAGTATACGATCCACAGACAAGGAAAGCCCCAGGCCTCCTCCTGCGCCTTTCCAGCTGGGAAGAGCAGGCCCAGATTTCAACCCGGGCCGTGGCATTCCAGGTTGCAGACTGGCTTTCCGATGCCAGGCCACAGGGCGCAGACTGGCATTTGGAAGCGGGGCCGCAGGGCGCGGACTGGCATTTGGTTTGGGAGAACGATTCCCCCACCATCGGGGCCCGCAACACCATAGCCACTGGCGCTGGACCCCCGCCCGCCTAGGCGCACAGCGCGGCGGCCTGAGGGGCCCCATTGGCCGAAGGGCAAGCGAGAGGAAGCCCCCATTGGTCGAAGGCTCGATGAACGAAGGCTTTCATTGGCCGGGGGTGCAGGGCGCTGCACAGCCTTCTGGGAGCTGTAGTTGCAGCGTCGCCGGCGCGGCCGCCATTGTCCGGCGGGCGGCGAGTCCCGCGGTCTCTGTAGCGGGTGGGGCTCTCTGGTTCAGGTTCACCTCGGGCGCCTGTCATCGACCTGTCGGCCCAGGATGGACCCCGAGGAGGAAGCGGCGACACTGACGATGGCTACGGGGCCGCCGGCGGAACGGCTCCAGGTACGGCGGAACAATAATAGTAACAATAACAACGACGGCCGCGGGCCCCAGGCCGGGCATTTCCCTCAGATATTGACCCTTTACCCCTCGCAGCGCACGGTGAGCAGGGTCGGGCGTTATCCCCTGGTCATACGGGAAGACTGAAGCCCAGGTCGGGCGCCCCGACTAGCCCAGCTGGTGAGGGGTGGCGTCGGGAATTGAACCCAGGCCTTCCAGTCCCCGATTGCGTATGCTCCGCAAGTCCTCCCGCCTTTCTGTCCCGGCCTAGAACTTGGGGTCATTCCCGAGGACCGGGCTGGCCCCGCCCCGAAGGCCGACCACCGTGAGCATGGGTAATAGTAACTGGAGCAGAGATGCTTCAACATGCGGAGTCAACCGACACCCACCCAGAGCCCCGCTCCCCGAACCCCCTGGCCCGCGGACGGGGACAGCCTCTGGGGTGAGGACAGGTGACCACACACCGCGTTAATGGGGCGGGAGCGACCACCGCGTCTGACCCCTGCGGGGCTGTGGGGGACTGCAGTACAGGGTAGTCTGCTTGCAAGGCCATCTGGGAAGGCGCCTGATTCAAAGCTCCAGCCTTTCTAGACAAAGTGGCCTCTGTTCTCCATGTAGTGCTGACTCCACGTAGCAGGAACCAAAAGAAATTCATAATTCCTGAAGCTCCGGGTCTTTGAAGTTACAGACTTTCTGTCTTTTTGTTGTTGTCTGCGGGGGGTTGCATTTATTTCACATTTGGAATGCAGAGTGAGACTCTCGACAATCCTAGGTGTGCATGTGTTCAGAGACTTGTTGTTGCAGATTGGCAGGAAATGCTTTAGTTTGCTTTTGCTGTGGATGGCAGGGAGTGAGCAGTGTCAGAGAATACCAGAGCTGGACAGTAGTTAAAGCAGTAAAAACAGATTTTATTTGGGAACTGTTGCAATAGGGGGAAAGAGACTTCAGTATAGAGCTGGGCTCTATTCCGAATACAACAGGGAAAAGTGGGTATTTATAGTGGGGGGGCGGGGTAATTCTTGCTAAACTGACCTAAAACAGGATTATTGCTGAAGCACCCAAATGAGGGGATGTTATCTGGAGGATTGTGGGGGATGAGGACTTTGAAAAGATATCAAGAGTGGTCAGATATGGAGGGTGGGATCCTGGCTAAATCAGTGGATTTTTGGTAAAACTGAGTGATGCAGAAACGGACACAGAAGCCCAGAAGTCAAAGCTTAGTTGGGAAGAGGGTTGTAAGGAACCAGACTAAAGTTTGGTCAACGAGAGAGTCTGTCAGCAGTGAGAGGCTTAAGAGAAAGTGTGTTCATTATTGGTTGCTGTGTAACAAATAATGAAAAATGTAGTGGCCTAAAACAACAATAAATATTATCTCAGTTTCTGATGATAGGAATCCTGGAATGACTTAGCTGGTGGTTTTGGCTTGGGCTCATGGCAGTCAAGGTGTCAGCCTGGACAGCTGTCACCTGAGACTTGACTGGGTCTGGAGAATCCACCTCCAGGATGGCTCATTCGCATGACAGGCAGGAGGCCTGTGTTCCTTCTCATGTGGGCCTCTCTGTGGAGCTGCCTGGGCGGCCTCACAACATGGCACCTAGCTTCCCACAAAGTGAGTGATCCAAGAGGGAGCTATGTGGAAGCCACAATGTCTTATGACCTGGGGTCAAAATTCACACTCTACTATATCCTATTGGTTACATAAGTCAAACTTGCTCGTATAGGAGGGGGCTACAAAGGGCTGGGGATCCTTGGGGGCCATCTTGGAGGCCAGCCACCACAGGAGGTGAGGACCAGAAGTGGAGGGCTTCTGGTATTAGCGTCCTCTGGCTGCCATAACATTACTACAAATGTGGTGGCTTAAAATATATACATTTGTTCTTAGAGTTTTGGAGGTTAGAAGTCTGAAGTCACCTTCACTGGGCTGTGATCAACATGTGGGCAGATCTGCCCTTCCTGTCAAGGCTCTAGGGTAGAATCTGTTTCTTTGCCTTTTCCAGCTGTTAGAGCTGTAGAGCTTGCATTTTTTGGCTCATAGCCCTTTGTCCATCTTCAAAGCCAGCAGCATAGCATTTGCTTTAGTGGTCACGTTGTCTTCTCCCTTCTGTAGTTAAATCTCCCTCTGCCTTCCCTTCAGAAGAACATTTGTGATTGAATTTAGGGACCTCCTGGATAATCCAGGGTAATCTCCCTATTTTTAAAATCCTTAATCACGTTCACAAAGTCCCTCTCGCCGTTTATGGTAACGTTCACATGTTCCAAGAACTAGGACCCAGATACCTTTGGGGGCCGTTTTTCAGCCAACCATAGCCAGGCTAAAAGAGGTCATCCTGTATCCAAAGATGGAAAGGAGCCATTCAGGTGTTTTAAGCAGGAATGGTATGGGTTTGAGAAAAAACATTCAGGCATCTGGGGGGTGGGGGTAGGAGAGACACTGAGAGCTAACTAAGGCACTGGGTGAGGGGGGAGGATGGGGTCTGACAAAGCCCATCCCTCCGGGACTCAACAGTGTAGAGGAGGAGGAGGTTTGCAGGGGTCTGAAGACCTGGTGGCTGGGCTGTCACTGGTACCCCATGCAGATTAGGTGGTGGTGGGTGGGGGCAGGAGACACAGGGAGCATGTTGTCAGGATTGGAGGACCTTCTGAGTGGGAGGTGAGGATATGAGGACAGGAGCAGAGACCTCCGTTCCCAACCAAAGGGTTCTGCATATTTGCTGCACAATTTTTGTCAGAGCCATATGCCACCTGTACTATATTTCTTTAATATCTTTAATATTTTTAAATCTGACTGTATTTTTCTTAAAAGAAAATACAATTTTAAAATTGAAGTATTTGGTCTGTGATTTTGACTTGCATTTCCCTGGTGGTGAATGATGTTGAGCATATTTTCCTGTGTTTATTAGCTATTTGTATATTCTTTTATATCTTCTTGAAGAAATACCTATATAGATCCTATGCTCATTTCAATTGGATTGTCTTTATTTTTGAGTTTTAAGAGTTGTTTATATCTTGTGGATACAAGTCACTTATCAGATATATGATTTGCAGTTATCATCACCCATCATATGGGTGTCTTTTCACTTTCTTGATAATGTCGTTTGGAACACAAAGGTTTTTAGTTTTGATGAAGTCGGTTTTACTTATTTTTTTATTTTATTGCTGGTGCTTTTGCTGTTATATCTAAGAATCCTTTGCCAAATACAAGGTTATAAAGATTTATCACTATGTTTTCCTCTAAGAATTTTTTTTAATATTTATTTATTTAATTTGGCTGCACCGGGTCTTAGTTGCAGCATGTGGGATCTTTGTTGCAGCATGCGGGATCTTTAGTTGCGGCATGTGGGCTTCTTAGTTGCGGCATGCATGCGGGATCTAGTTCCTGGACCAGGGATCGAACCTGGGCCCCCCGCATTGGAAGCACAGAGCCTTACCCACTGGACTGCCAGGGAAGTCCCTTCTTCTAAGAATTTAATAGTCTTAGCTCTTACATTTATGTCTTTGATCCATTTTGAGTTCAATTTTACATATGGTGTGAGGTAGGGGACCAACTTTATTCTTTTGCATGTGGCTGTCCAGTTGTCCTGTAAGAAGTGTTTAACAGCCACTTAATCCCTATCACGGCTCCCAAGGAGTGATTCTTTGTAGACAAGGAAACGAGGAGGCAAAGGTGGGTACCTGCTCTCTGCCTCTCGAGGAAATGGCAGAGCCAAACCTTTGATCCAGCTTTTAATCATGGCCACAGCCAGCCCACAGAAGGGTTTCATTTGTGGGAAACATTTTAAATACGTTGCATAAACTTACCAAAATTTAAAGTTTTCACTTCATAAAATGTGACCGAATTTTCAGCTTCTCACCAGAGATTGGGAATTCTGACCACATGGGGCCTGTATTTCCCCACAGTCAACTGATTCTGAGTCCCAGCCACCCCTTCAGACAGGTCACACATATTACTCATCACTTCCCATGTCACCTCTTATCGGTTAAACCCTCGTAAGCTCTTACGTGGGCTCACTTTAGTCACTTGTGAGCCTGCCCAGTCTCTCAAGGCCAGTGAGTTTCCGACCTCAACTGCACATCCCTCTTTCAGGGAGGATGATAAGCCTTGCTTTGAGTCTGAGGATTTCTTAGTGTGTCAGTTAGTTGTTGCTGCACAACAGACTATCCCAAAATTTAGTGGATTAGAACAGTAACCATTTCTTTAGCCCACAAATCTGCAAGTCGGCAGTTTAATCTGGTCTCTGTCGGCACCGGCACCTGTCTGAGCTCAGTTGTAGGTCAGCTATGGTTGGCTTTGATCTTGCCTGGATACTTTCTCATGTCCTCGCCATACAGCCCACCCCCGCATGAGGCAGCCCAGTAGGTGCCCAGTGAAACCTGACTTGCATCGCTCAGAACGTGCACTCTCTGGACACTGGCCTGCTTGTCTTCACCTTCCCCTCTCCTCCTCCTTTTCCCGAGCGTGTTGATGAGGACAGTCCAGCTGATTGAGAGTGTGTGTGATGTTTCAGGAGCCGGTGACTTTCCGGGACGTAGCTGTGGACTTCACCCAGGAGGAGTGGGGGCAGCTGGGCCCTGCCCAGAGGACCCTGTACCGTGACGTGATGCTGGAGACCTTCGGGCACCTGCTCTCTGTGGGTGAGGCCCACTTCCCAAGCTGACGATCAGATTCCTGTGGTGACCTGTTCTTCGTGGGTTATGGGTCGTGGGGCCTCTGGTGTGAGGACTTGACCTGGGCTAGGGATCAGAGACCTTGAATTCTCATTTCCTATGGGACATGCGGGTAGGAGGGTGTCTGCCCTTTTCTGTCCCAATGCAAAAACTTATGAGGCGCTCCCATGTCCTGACGGTCAGGAGTCTAGGGCTGGAGCCTGGGCTGGTTCTTTTTCTCCAGAGCAGGCTCCCAGCTCCTTTGTCTTTTTCTGTTTCCAGGGCCTGAGCTTCCCAAACCTGAAGTCATCTCCCAGCTGGAGCAAGGGGCTGAGCTATGGGTGGCAGAGAGAGGAATTGCCCAGGGCCGCTGTCCAGGTGAGAACCCGCCAAGTGGGAACCCCTAACAGGAGCAGTTGTGCTGCTTGGAAGGGGTGGTGTGTCGGGATCCCCGAGAAAGGATACAGAGGAAAGTCAGCAAAGGGAAGAGGCGAGTGGGGCCGAATCCAGAGGGGGCCAGACGCCAGCTTCAGAATCCCTCCCTGGACGGGCAGTGAGTTGTGACAACAGGGGAGAAGTGTTGGCTGCCAGGGAGGCTCACTATAGGCTCTGTGCCAGGGGGTTTATTGGGGGCTGGGCACGTGGGCACCCCCTACCTGGCACAGAGCAAGACTCCAGGCTCCCAGGAGAAAGCAGGTGTTCACCCTAAACCATATTGTTGTCACAGAGTTTGGGCACAGTGAGCCTCTCTGACCGGTTAGGTTTGTGGCAACCCTCCCCAAATCCAAGTTCCCAGACCCAGCCAAAGACCAGCCTTGAAAGCTGGCCCTCTTAGGATGGCAGCCTGGGCCGACCCTGTAGCTCTTTTCTGCTCGGGCAGTCTGGGCCGTGTCCTCCCGTCCCCTGCCTGGGGCGCTCCCGGTGCTCTGAGGCCTCCTCACCTGTGCTCCCCTTTCTCTGAGCTCAGAGACCTCCTGCCTCTCCTCGAGGGGTCAGAATGCACCACTTCTTCCCTCTCTCAGCAACCTTCCCAGCGTGCCCTTACCACAGGATCGTTTCTGATGTGTGAACTTGCCCTTCATCTTCTCCGTTGCATTCTTGCACGTCCACAGCCTGTAAACTTCTTCCCTACACCCTTCTGTTCTCTCGGGAACAGGATTGTGTTCAGCCGTAGATACCTGACAACTGGGCTAGAGCTCCTCAAAGCAAGAGAGCAGCATTTTTCTCACGAAGCAGGAGCCCAGAGGTGGCCATTGCTGGTGCTGGCTTGGCATTGCAGGAAGGCCAGGGCTGATGGTTCTGATTCTCCTGGCCTTTCCTTGGGGCTCAGCGTGGCTGCGGCAGCTTTGGCCGTCACATCTGTGCTCCAGACAGGGGCAGGAGGAGCTGGGAAGAATGGCGCCAATCACATTTGTCCCCTTTTATCAGAATTCCAGATGTTGTCCATTGAGGTCTCCTTGGTCAGGAGGGGGTCAGCCCAGCTGCTGGGGAAGCTGGAAGGAGGGAGTCTAGATTGTCATCACTGGCTTATCCATCCCTTCCCTGGGGCTGGTGCGTTGGTACCCTGACTACTTTCTGAAAGGAGTGGGCTCTGGCCACGGGATATGTAACCAGCTGTACCTGCAGCCCAGCCTCCCACCTGAAAGCCTCTGACACCATCTGTAGGGAAGCCCTGGTACCTCCACAATAGGGTGTGGCCCATCACCCGGGGGCAGGACTAACAAGTACCCTGTCTCCTCTGAGGCCACGGAGCCTGTCTGACATCTTCCAGCCCCAAATGCTGGCCTTCACCCCCAGACCCTGAACTAACTCCCATCAGGCCAGCCCCCTTCCAGCTGCCAGGTCCCAAGCATGCCATAAAATTCATCCACGTAAGGTGTACGATTCTGTGGTTTTGAGTGTATTCACAGGTCGTGCATCCATCAGCAGCGTCTAGTTCCAGAACATTTCTGCTGCCCGGAAGTTGTCCATTAGCAGTACCATGGTTTGTTTTTACCCACAGCACACTCCTGACACCAAACGTGTGGGGTTTCCACATCAACAACCAGTTCTCCACCCCTCCAGACACTAGCCGTGTGTCCCAACGATTCAGTCCAATTCTGACGCTATCTCTGTGGAGCTGGTGCAGACCCCACGGCTTAAGGACTCAGTCCCATAAGGCTGCCCCCACTTCAGACACTAGCCACAAGTCAGGGCCTCCCATACTTCTGACCGACTGGCTGTAAATCGGGAGTTCCCACGGCCCCTCAGTTTCAGTAATGTGCTGTAACAGCTCACAGGCCTCAGGGAAACACTGTTTACATTTACTGTTTTTGTAAATGATGATACAAAAGATACAAATGAACAGACAGATGTCAGGGGAGAGGGGCTGAAGCTCCCCCTGAAGCTGTCCAGAGGCCCACCACGAGTCACCTCGTTAGCATGAACTCATATGGTTGAGGGGGACTTACTACAATTAACAAAAGACACTCCTGACCCCTCTCACTAAGGAAATCCCAAGGCTTTTAGCAGCTGTGTGCCGGGGACCAGAGATGAAGACCAAACACATATTTCTTATTAAATGACAATATCAAAGGCAGTCACTCTATCGCCTCATCCCTCCCAACCCCCGGCAACCACTAATCCACTTTCTGTCCGTGGATTTGCATATTCCATTTAAATGGAATCTTACAGTATGTGGCCTTTGGTGTCCAGCTTTTTTTTTTGTTTGTTTATGTTTGTTTTGTTTTATTTTTTTATTGAAGTATAGTTGGTGTATGATATTATATAAGCTATAGGTGTACAGTATACTGATTCACAATTTTTAAAGGCTGTACCCCACTTACAGTTATTATAAAATATTGGCTAAATTCCCTGTGTTGTATCAATACAATATATCCTTGTAGCTTATTTTAATACCTAATAGTTTGTATGTGTCTAGCTTCTTTCAGTGAACATCTTGTTTTCAGGGTTCAGTCATGTTGTAGCGTATGTCAGTACTTCATTCCTTTCCATGGCTGAATCATATCCCATTATGTGGATGGACCACACTTACGGACATTTGGGTTGTTGCCACTTTTTGGCTCTTGTGAAAAGTGCTGCTGTAAACATTCCTGTAGAGTGTTCTTGTGGACTGGCTGGTGTTTTTGTCCTTGTGGACTGGCTGGTGTTTTTGTTAAGTACCCTCTGGGTACTGTGCATGGAGTCCAGTTTGGGGACTGGAGGTGAGCGAGACAGGCACCTGCTGCCTGGTCAGGCTTGGCTCCTACGGCACCTGTCCCCCAGCCAGTGCCTCAATGCCTCGCATCTGAAGCATGTATTTTTGAGAACCTGCTCCCTGTCAGCTCTAGGAACTGGCTGTGGACATTCTGGTGTGGTGAGATGGACCCTAAGTGAATGAACACATAGAGTGTGCTGTGGACAGGATTGCAGCAGGTGAGGAGGTTGGAGAGGGCTGGGGTGAGCAGGGAGCCTGGCCCCCAAGGATGTCCACGTCCTGATGCCCAGCGCCCGTCCGTTGGATTATTGGGCCAGCCTATTGCAGTCACAACAGTCCTCTAGTGAGAGAGGCGGGAAGAGGACAGGTGACGTCAGAGAGGGATTGGCCAGCGCTCCGCTGCTGGCTCTGGAGGCGAGGGCAAGGGCCAAGGAACATGGGTGCCTCTAGACACTGGAAACAGCAAGGAAACCCATTCCTGCAGTCTCCAGAAGGGGCACAGCCCTGCCAAATCTGGCTCTAGACTCTGCCTTCCAGAGAGTAGGCGTGTGCTGCTGTAGGGGTGAGTGTGCGGTGAGTTGCTCCACCGCCACTCCACGCCCTGCCTGCGTGAGGGGCGATTCTGGAGGATCCGCAGGCCAGATGCTGCTCCTCCAGGGTGTCCGCAGACAAGAGGGCACCTGCACTTGGGGATCTGGCCTGTCACACCCAGGTCTTCTGTACTCAGCTACTCGTTCCCCACCCAAGCCTGCTCCTTCTGCACTTTGTTCAGTGTCTTCCTCCCCAGCTCCAGAGGGTCGCTGCATTGTCCTCAGCATCTAGGGTCAGACAGTAGATATTTTAGGCTTTGCGGGCAACTGTCACCGCTGAGACAGATTGCCACAAACACGGCTTAAGACAACATACATTTATTATCTCCCAGTTCTGTCAGACCTGACTGGTTTATCTGCTCTGGGGCCCACAAGGCCAAAGGCAAGGCAAGGCGGGCTGGGGGTCGGGGGGCCGACTTACTGGGAGGCACAGGAAGAATCCGCATCTAGACACGGGCAGGATCCAGTTCCATGCGGTCATAGGACTGAAGTTCCTGTTTCCTTGCAGACTCAGCGGAGAGCTTCTCTCACCTTTGAGAGGCACCCGCATTCCCTGGCTCATGCCCTCTGCCCAGCCAGCCTCTGCCTTCTACCTCCTTCTGCTTTTAAAGCTTGAGGGGATTGCTTTGGGCCCAGTCAGCTAATCCAGCATCATCTCCCTATTTTGAGGTTTAAGGTTAGCTGATGAGTAAACTTAATGTCACCTGCAAAATCCCTTGATAGCAGTACCTGGATGACTGCCTGAACAGCCACCGGCAGCTTCAGAATCCCGCCCACCTCTGTCACATATTTTTTCCTACAGCCCTTTAAAAACATAAAAAGCATCAGTCGCTTGGGGGCTGTAGTTGGCCAGCTCCTGACCTAGGCCAATATCTGGCCCATGGCAGGTGCTCAAGAAGTTTTTGTTGAAAGGATGAATGAGTGAAGCTGTGTTTACAGACAGGGCACTGGGGTCAATGTGAGAGCAGAATTGGGAGGCGGGGCAAGAGGTTAGGTCACAGGCCCAGGGTGTGTCCACTAGCCCCTCACAGCTCTTGGGTTTTCTTTCAGGCTGGGAGTCTGGACCTGAGGGCCGAGCACCGCCCCAGGAGCAGGGCCTTCCTGAGGAGAAGGGGCGGGAAGGCTTCCTGGGGGAGGCTCTATGTCCCGCTACACCGGGGGAAGACTGGGAATATGAGGGCCGGGTGCAGGGGCCCGAGAAGGACCAGGGTAATTTGAGGCAATTGGAATTCAGCCTCAAGGAAGCACTGGTTCAAGGTGGAAGCCACGAAGGTCTCAGACTTGGGGAAAACTGTGTCCTGAGTCCAAACCCAAATCCCCTCCCGGAGACTTCCAGGACAGAGTGTTTGTGTGCTCCCGACTCATGGGTTACAAGCTCGCAGCAGAACCCGAGTGCAGTCGGTGAGCAGATGGGCTCCTCGGGAAGACAGCCGCGTGACAACAGTGACTGCAGCAACTCTTCTGGTCAGGCGGTTCTGGAACCAGAACCCGAGCCTGCGCGCAGCCAAGTGCCGGACAAACCCTACAAGTGCGCGGACTGCGGCAAGTCCTTCAACCACAACGCGCACCTCACGGTGCACCGGAGGATCCATACGGGTGAGCGGCCGTACGCGTGCAAGGAGTGCGGCAAGGCCTTCAGCCAGAACTCCTCGCTGGTGCAGCACGAGCGCATCCACACGGGCCACAAGCCCTACAAGTGCGCGGACTGCGGCAAGTCGTTCTGCCACAGCACGCACCTAACGGTGCACCGGAGGATCCACACCGGGGAGAAGCCCTATGCGTGCCAGGACTGCGGGCGGGCCTTCAACCAGAACTCGTCCCTGGGCCGCCACCGGCGCACGCACACCGGGGAGAAGCCGTTCACCTGCAGCGTGTGCGGCAAGGCCTTCTCGCGCACCACGTGCCTGTTCCTGCATCTGAGGACGCACACGGCCGAGAGACCCTACGAGTGCAGCCGCTGTGGCAAGGGCTTCCGGCACAGCTCGTCCCTGGCCCAGCACCAGCGCAAGCACGCCGGCGAGGGCCCCTACGACTGCCGCCAGAGGCTGGCCTTCGAGCCCACGCCGGCGTGGCCGGAGCCCCTGACCCCTGGGGAGGGGGCTACCCGCAGCGACAGGCCCTTCAGGTGCGGGCAGTGCGGCAAGTGTTTCACGCAGAGCTCGCACCTCATCCGACACCAGATAACGCACACCAGGGAGGATCCCCGAGGCCGGGGCCGGCGGCGCCCGCAGCCCTGCAGCCGGAGCCCGCACCTCGGACGGCACCAGCTCGGGCCCACGGGTGAGAGCCCTGGGGCCGGGACAAAGGCAGGGCAGCCGGCAGGCAGGGCACTGGCCCTGTTTGACATCCACGAAATCATGCAAGAGAAAAACCCAGTGCACGTTATTGGGGTGGAAGAGCCTTCTGTGGGCACGTCCGTCTTGTTTGACATCAGAGAATCCACCTAGGGGAGAAACTCTGCGGATGACTTTTGAACCACAGGTACAAAAATGTGGTAAGTCCTACAAGGTGTATTTATGGAGGGGGGCTGGGGTAGAAATGCCCTCTGATTTCCTAAGGAAATGACGCTTCCCAAACACCTGAGCTCAGTGGTTCTCCAATCTATCAAGCCCAGTACCCTGAAATGAATTGACAGGTAATGTAACCCCCACACGTGTAATGTTGAAAAATCCATACGTGCCCCCATTTTGTAAAGGATAATTAAAGCAAAAGTAATTTACAGTAGGGTAACGTGTGCTGACTTGGTGGTATCTCTCCCCGTGACCTTGTGGCCATTGTGCCCGGAGACCTGGGGCATTGCCTGTTGCCGTCTGGTACACGGGGTGTAGTGTTGACCATGGAAACGTTACGAGAGGCATTCCTGTGTGGGTGTGATTTCCCAAAGTGGTGACTAAGTCTTGGAAAAGGTTTGAACAAAACAAAATGCCAGTGCATTTCTGGAAGGTTTATGTATAACATTTAAACTTGCAGGAATGAATTGGTTTGTACATGGAGTTGACCCAGGGTCTCAATTCATACATTACAGACAGGTGGTTGCACACATACGTGCACGGTCCCTTGGGACCAGTTCTGCACTTCAGAGTCATTAGAGCATGCATGGCAGCCACACTCATGCCCAAATCAAATGTCAGAGGAGCCCCCGTGAAATTGCACAGTGTTCCCTGGGGGATGTCACAGCTCCCGCTGGAAACCATCGCCTTAGAACAGCAGTGTGGCCTGTGCTGGAGGTTCTCACTCTGAGTGCTTTTGTTCCCCAGGAGACACTTGACGATGTCTGGACGAATTTTGGTTGTCATGACTGGCGGGAGGGAGGGGTGCCCCTGGCATCCAGTAGGGGAGGCCAGGGCTGCTGCTGAACATCCTATAAAGCCCCAGACAGCCCCTCAGCAAAGAATCACATGGCCCTGAGGTGGAGAAACCATGCCCAGCACAAGAGCCAATTTTCCCCGGAGTCTGTAAATTGATTGATCAGGGCTGTATTAACAATCCTATACGTTTGATTTTAACAAGTGATATCATGAGCATGTGCACAACATGTTTTTTAGTAATTTTTTTTCACTGTTTTTTAGCATTTGTAGTTGGTATGAAGGAAAAGAATCCACTTACTTTTCTGAGTAATCTAAATTTTATTTTGGACATTCCATGTAAAACATGGATAATACATTTTCACTGGCACCCCTGCCTGCCACGGGATTATTTTTACATCAGCCTCAGAAATCTTGTCATTTCATCCATTTTTCTGGATATCTCTAAAAAGCATGGACTTTTAAATATGTATATAAAATCACATTAGCTCATGCTGACAGAAACCATTTTCATAATCATTCTGAGCCGTCATTTGCCTTTTTCACCAAGTTCATGTTTGCACTGATAGTGCAAAAGCAACAGTGAGTAAAGCTGCCAGAGCCTGAGTGGGAATCAAGGAAGTGGTCCCGAGCTTGTTGTTCATAGTCTTCCTTCCCTGGCATTTCAGTAGAGGAAAAAAAAATGTTGGTTTCATTTAAGAATGTCTGGGATGAAGCAGGAAAAATGATTAATTTCATTAAATCTCGAGTAAAACTATATTACCATTTTCACATCTAAACAGAAATAACAGTAATTCCTCAATATATTATTAAGTATCTAGTGTTCAGATGTTCCTGGTTGCCTCATAAATTTTGTTTTGTTCTCTATTTGGTTTGTTCTAATCATGATCTAAACAAAAATCACACGGTGCATTTGCTTAATATTTTTCTTAGGTCTCTTTTAATCTATAGGTCTCCTTTCTTTTTCTTTTTTAGTCTTTTATATGTTGGGGGAAACAAACAACAGGATAACCTAAATTTTGTCCCCATCCCAAGCCTGCCCATCAGACCCTCCTTGGCCTGGTGGAGTGACTTCTGATTTGGCGTCAAGTCACCAGGCTGTGCTGAGGGGCTGTGTGAATGGTGTGACTCACTGTTCTGTTCTCAAAGTTCGTCTGCCCCATCTCAAGCACGGCTCCCCATCTTGCTGGGGTCTCTGCTGGAAGACCTTCGGAAGACTTTTCAGCTGTCAATGCCCAGGAAAGAGAGACGTCTGAGAAAATGGTTTATTTGTATACGATGCAGAACATTCTAACATGACCATTTTCATGTCCACAATTGGAAACTTCGTCTGGATCATCTTTTTGCTTTCCTCCAACTTTACTCCTCAGGAAAGCAAAATCTTGTGACCTTTGTCTATGCTGTTCTTGACATAAAGAAGAACCTTGTGTTCGAGATGTGATCCTTGGTATCTCATAGCAGAAAGGATTAAAACCAAGGATTTAAACCTGCCTGCTTTCTAACCTACAATGAAAGGCGAAATGCCCATCCCGCCGGGACACTATGTCGTGTGCTCCGGTTATACAACATGGTTCCTTTTTTTGTTTGTTTGCTGTTCCCACTGCAGCTGAGCTCTAGTGAAGTTAAACACAAACCATAAACATCAAAAATTGCAAGGAAGGAAAATTGGTTATGGTACATCTCAGCTTGTGGAAATTGTTCCTAAAAATGTCCACAGAATGTTGGGTTAGCAGAGCGTCAAGTTGAATGGAAGAAGTATCATCGTGGAAGGATACAACGGCAGTTCTAAGACCTCTGTCAGAATGGCATCAGCTCTCGCTGCCGAGACATGATAGTTGAGTGTCAGAACCCTGTCAGAACTTTCTCGTGTCCATTTCTGTTCTTTGGGTGCTGTGGGTGTCACAGCCAGTGGGGTTTCCATCCCAGCAGAGCTGGCCTCCAGGACGCTCAGAGCCAGCCTCACTGCTCATCTCCAGAGGTTCCACAAGAGCCCTCGAAGCCTCGCGTTTGCTTCTCTGCGCTCACCTGTCCTCTGGGCTTGTCCTCATGGACTTCCCTTGTCGGCTCTCACTGTCGCAACACCTCTGTCCTCGTGGCTTAGCCTGCACCACCTGCCACTTCATTCTTAGCAAATAACCTTCTCTTTCCATGGCTCAGAAAAGGTGTGTTTTCAGACAGGCAGTGCCTCACAGTTCTGTGAGGTGGTGGCATTTTACATGCAGGAGGATGGGGCCCAGGACAAAAGTAGCCATGGCCAGCTCGCACAGCTAGGAGCCAGAACTTGAAGTCAGCATCCCGTTAACAATGACTTAAACAGATCAGGCTGTGTCCTCAGGGCCTCAGCTACGTCAGAGGCAGTGCTTTCTCTCCCACCCCGGCCCTCCTCATCGCAGGGAGACTGCTGCAGCCTCAGCAGTTGCGTCCACGATCAGGACTGGAGGACGGGGGAAGGGCAGGCCTATGCTCGTCTCTCCAGTGAGGTTTCAAAGAAAAGCCTTTCCCGAAGCTTCCAGCCGGTGCTTCTTATGTCTCACTGGCCAAGCCTGGGTCACAGGGCGCCGTCTAACGACGAGGGCGCTTGGAAAGCTAGTGTTCAGCTTCTCTAACCTCTGTGGCTGAGACCGCACCCTTCAGAAGAAGGTCTCGGGAAGCAGGTAATGGATAGGCAGCTGGCAGCACCCTCAGCCCTCCGCCTCCAGTCTCTTCTTGGAGGAGTCGCTCCAAGGAAGCACACTTCCTGATCAGATGCCGCCACCGCCTCTCGGCTCGGCCTCTTCATCCCCTGGATAGTTCAGCCTGCCGGCCAGGCCCCCTTCCCTATAATGCTTGGTCCCCTGACATTCTGGAACAGCCCACTCTTCCAGATCCCTTCTGCCTCTCGAGGGGCTTCTTGCCCTCCCCTCCCCTCCCCTCTTAAATGTTGGGGTCCCTGGGGTGTGGTCCTGGAGGCCCGTTGCATGCTCCGCTCGCTCCCACATCTTGGTCTCTGAGCTTCAGGCTAGAACAGCAGCTGCATGCTTCTGGGCAGCTCCCCTAGATGTCCTGCAAAGTCCCAAAACACAGCCTACCTGGAGGGAAAGGCCATTTTCCAGGCCAAACCTGTTCCTCCTCCCCTGGGCCCTTGCACGGGGGTGGTTGCTACCCGTCACCCCATCCCTCAAGCCAGAAGATAGATATCCTGTTAGTTTTACCATCTGAACATCTCAGCTGTCTTCATTCCATTCCATTCCCACTGCCACCACTGGTGCAGGATGGCCACGAGAGGGGGAGTGACATGACACCAAGTGGCCTGGCCACCAGAGCCCTCCCCACTTTTGACTTTACCTCCTCACGGCCCCACCCGCGGTGTGGGGTGCAGACTCGGAATGCTCCCACTGCCAGTGTGCTCTGAGGAGGGGAGTCCCCGCGGTAACTTCACAGCTCTGGACAGCTTGGAATCCAGGCCTGCGATTGCCCCGTTCCCTCCGCCTTGGCCCGAAAAGTGGCAGCTGCCGAAGGGTCATGTTTCCACAGTTCTCAGAGTGGACACTGGGTGGGCTGAGGCCACAGTGGCCTCACCAGGTAAGCCTGGAACAAGCTTGTCACTGTTGCCGTTTGCCGCCCTCTCCCATGCACTGTAGATCTTTGGGAATTTTCCATTTCTCTTTTCGGGTCACGTTTTCTAGGCATCATATTCCTACTAATTTCCTTACAGATGCTTTGAAACCAAGTCAGATAAGAAACTCCTCAGGGGAAATTACTATAAACTAGGGAGAATATATGGTTTCATCAGTTTGTCAAAGTAATGCAAATTCTTTGTAGCAAAACCTGTAAAATGCACAAAAGTAAAATACACATAAGTATGGAGGCTTATTTAAATTTTAATTCCTCATACTTCCACCATCCAGAGGTGGTCATTACCTAAGATTTTGTTAATTTTCCTTGTAATTTTTTCTTGAAATATACATGTGTGTATACATAGAGTGAACATTAAATCTTATACACACAACAAAAATATTTATGTGTAGTTATCTTGTGTTTAGAAAATTAGAATCCCTTCTGTTTCTCTTGTAACATGTACTTCTTTCTCTATCTTGAACATTTTCCTCTGAAAATGGATTTCATGTAGCTTTTTAAATTACCTTTCAGGAGGATTGTAACAATGTGACCTCCACCCAGCATCTTACCAGCCTTGGCTTTTATCCAAAAGGGGGAGGAGGGATTCATACACATTTCTGAAGGAGTATGAATTGATACAGCCTCTGTGAAGGGCACTTTGTTGGTTGCTATCTAAATTACAAACACTTTGTCTCAGCAAACCAGTTGCTGATAATGAATCCTACAGATATATTTGTACCCGTGCAAACTGTATGTAGTTTTAACCATGGCATTGATCTCCAAAGTGAAAATTTGGAAACAACCTCAGTGTCCACCACGTGGAACTGGCTAAGTGATTTATGGTGGACTGGCTGGCTTTTACACAGCCCTTAAAATGGGGGCTGTCTTTATGAACTGTGGAAAAGAGCACCAAGATTGTTAAGTGAAAAGGTATAAACCAGTTTGTATGGTATGTTTCCATTTGTGTAAAGAAGAAGCCATTGCTTATGCACACACACACACACACACACACACACACACACACACACACACACACACTATATCTGAAGGGTACAGAGTGAACATACATACTACTATATATACTACTTGCTCTTGGAGAGGAGAAGTGAGGGGAAAAGGATGAATAATTTTCACTCTATATCTTTTGATATTTTTGGAATTTTGAAACATGTAAAAGTATTACCAGTTCAAAAAATAAATTTAAACAAAACCTTAATTCTTTAAAATTAAACTAAGTTTGTTCATTTGTTTCATTGTTCATTGTCTGTCTCCCCCCAGTTAAATGTCCCCATGACTGTGTGTCTTGGCCACACCTGTTCTGTGTATATGCACACGTGTGTGTTGAGCTAACAGGACCAATTGAGTGTAAAACAGCATAGACTCCATAAAGTTTCCTGCAAGCTAGTTGTAGCACATACATTTCCCATCAATAAACCAATCTATAGTAGGAATAGAAGAAAGTTTTATTTGAGCCAAACTGAGGACTATAGCCTGGAAGACAGCATCTCAGATAACTCTGAGGAACTGCTCCACTGAAGCATGGTTTTCAGTGCAGTTTTGTATCTTCTCAGAACAAAGAGCATCAGACAAGTCAAGGATACCTTCCTTCAAGGTTTCAAAAACCAAAAATAGGGCTTCCCTGGTGGCGCAGTGGTTAAGAATCCACCTGCCAAAAAAAAAAGAATCCACCTGCCAATGCAGGGGACACGGGTTCGAGCCCTGGTCCGGGAAGATCCCACATACTGTGGAGCAACTAAGCCCATGAGCCACAACTACTGAAGCCCGCGCGCCTAGAGCCCATGCTCCACAACAAGAGAAGTCACCGCAATGAGAAGGCTGCGCACCCCGACGAAGAGTAGCTCCCGCTCGCCGCAACTAGAGAAAGCCCGGGTGCAGCAGCGAAGACCCAACGCAGCCAAAAATAAATAAATAAAACATAAATTTAAACAAACAAAAAACAGTCAGTCAGTATGGCCTTGGCACCTGGGAAGGGAGCCTTATCATTGAAGGAGGACGGGCATTGCTGTCCCAGGAAGGAAGGCATTTAATTTTTATTTTTAACACGGACATTCTTTACTTCTGGTCAGTGCACCCTTTTCTTTAATGATTAAAGCAGATATACAATGTGTGTGTGATAGGCTGCAAACAGGCTTAAGTTTTAGTTAGCATAAAAGTAAAGTTAAATCGTGTACAAGCCAGAATGACTTCCCCGTACCTCAATACATGAAAATTTCTTCCATTAACACTTATACATGTATATGTGTGAGGAGGAAGAGGACATAAAGTACATACGTTGCATATCTAAAAGGACACAGGAAACTGTGCCTGTCCCTGTATGTCCAGTCCTCCAACCCCCCCCGGGGAAGACGGACTGACGCGTCCCCACGCTCTTCCCTTGGCGGTGCACTTGGACTTCATTTCCCAGAAGGGCCTTCACCCTATGCCGGCTGTTTCCAGGCACGGAGCGCGCGGGGCCCGCTGGGAGATGAAGTCCCCAACCACCGGCGCTGGGCGGAAGTGGCCTTAGTGAGCCTGCACAGGGCGACATGCGCGAGGGTGGGGGCGCCCCTGGGGGCGCCCCCCGACTCTGTGGTGAGTTCGCGGTCCCAGCGGGTTAGCGGTGCGAGTGTGAGGAACGGGGAGGCCCGTGTGTGCAGGCGGTGGGGCCCAAGGGGCGTGGACCGGGGCGGCCGGGCTGTGGGGGAGGGGAGAGAAGAGGCGGTGATGCGCGCCAGGAGGTGGGGGTGGGGAGCGACCTGTGCTGGCAGTTGAGACCTCAGGTGTGCATCCGAGCCCGACCCCGCATGTGTGACACCGCCTGTGTATGCAGGTATGACCTCAGGTGTGTGCCTATATGCCCTGAACCCGTAGCCACCACTCCCCCGTTCACCTCCTCCCCAGCCCCTGGCAACCGTTAATCTACTTTCTGTCTCTGTTCTGGACATTTCATATACATGGGGTCCTACAATATGTGCTTTTGTGTGTGTGCTTTTCTCACTGAAAGTGATGTTTTCCAAGTTCATTCATGTTGTGTCGTGTATCAGTACTTCATTTTTGTAGTTGAATAATATTCCATCGTATGGAAATAGACCAGTTTGTTTACTCAAGCATCACTGCTGTGAACATTCACACACAGGTTTGTGTGTGGACATATGTTCTCAATTCGGGGGACTGAGGCAGTTGGTGTGTCCCAGGGGAGCCCATGTGTATGGCTGTGGCCACACCCACTCCCTGCTGCCTGTGCTCAGCCAGCAGTACTTCATTTACGAGAATCCCAGCCCTGGGCCCCAAGGTTCAAGCCAGAAGCTTGGAGCCCCACTGCTGTGTGAGAAGTAGACTCGGGGGACAGGAATCCATCCCTGCCAGTGTCACCTACAACCTGGCTCCTCAGCCTGAGACTAAGACGACTGTCATGTATCTGGTGAGGCCAAGCAGTCCAGAGACCGAGCAGTTGATGGAGCCCGAGGCACCAGGTGAGGCAGACGGCAGGGTGGTGGTCACAGGGCTGGACATTTTTCAGAAACCAGGTCTCCCTCAAAATATGCCCTTCTCCTTGCCTTCCTCAGCCTAGCCCAGACCACCACCTCCTCACAGGTCTCTGCCACCCTTTGCCCCTTCCACCTCTCTCCACATAAGACTGGAGGGGTCTTTAACCCTGAATGGTGAGGCCACCCCTCCCCTTAAACCCTCTGTCACTGCCCAAGTCATCAGAGCAGGGTCAGCAAACTCTCCCTGTAAAGCACCAGATAGCAAGTATTTTGAGCTTTGCAGTCCAAGAGGCAAAATCAAGGATGTCATATAGGTTCTTATCTAACAAGAGAGAAAACACACATCCACACTCTTTTCTTTTTTCCTGACGAAATCCACGACTTCGTTGATGGACACTGAAATCTGACTTTCATGTAACATTTGTCTTCTTTTCACCTTTCCCCACCCCAGCCACTTAAAAATGTAAAAACTATTCTTAGCTCATAGACCATACAAAAACAGGCGGGGCCGTGTTTGCTGACCCCTGATTTGAAACAAATTCACACTTCTTTCCATGCCTTCCAGGACCTGCATGACCTGACTTCTACCTGTTTTCCTGGCCTCCCCTATGGCTCTCCCTTTGCCCATCATTCTCCTCCTCCACCCCACCGGCCACTCAATAGGGTATAAGCTTAGCCATTCAGAGGCCTTCCCTGGCCACCCAAACCCACATTACGCTTTTATGTCTTACCACATTTGAACACTACACTTGTTCCCATTCATCACAGACTGTAAATTTCATGATGTGGTGCCCAGTCCGTGGAGTACTTGTTAATGAATGAACAAACAGCCTCCCACAAAAGGTATTATTACCCCATTTTACAGATAGAAAACTGAGGCCCCAGGGGAATTGAGCAGCCCAAGGTCACCCATCAGGGAGTGGTGAAGGTGGGTTTGATCCTAGATCTGACATACTCCACTTACCCACCTCCCTCGCTTAGCAATGACACCAGGAGGAAGGGCGCACTGGGCCCCAGGGATCTGCTCACCACTCTCACCCCTGTGGGGAGGGGCAGAAGGCCTCAGTCAGCCGTTCTCTCCTGGGAGTCTCTGTCGGGACCTGAATTCAAGGCAGCTGGGACTATGATTTTCATCCCTCTTGAGTACTCGCCCACCTGGTAGCTCCACTTCATCCCCAACCGTCCCTGTAACAAGGGATCCTGAAAGGTGCCTTCTGCTGCTGTCACCCGTAAGCCCGAGAGAGCTTGGAGCTGAGACTTCAGACTGTTACACAGCATATCATTCACTTTGTACGAAGTTCAAGAATAGGCACAACTCCTGCGCTGTCAGAAATCCCAGCAGTAACCACCTCCTGGCTGGGGAGGGCATTGCCTGGAAGGGAGCCAGGAGGGGTCTGTCCGTGGTGCTGAAACGCCCCAGGGCTGAACTTTCCAACTGGTATCTTTGAGCCACGTTGTACGTATTGAAATCTGAATTAAATAAATAAACTTAAAAATCACAAATCTAGTTTCTCAGTCACACCACCTGCGTTCCTACTGCTCAGGAGCCACATGGGGCTGATGGCTGCCAAATTCCATCCTCACAGAAGGCTCTAGAGCTTGATCTGGACGATGGTTGCACAGGTGTGTGCTTGCTCAGAACTCATTGAGCTGAGCCCTGATATCTCTCTTTTTAAAGATTACTGTTTTGAAGGCACAGACTCAAGTCTGACTGCCTTGTTTCAAATCCCCACCTACCCATTATTTGCTTCACAACCTTAGATTTAACCCTTCTGTGCCCCTGTTTTCCCCCACCTGTATAACAGAGGGTAGTGACAGTACCTGATTGTCCCCACATTAGGGAACTGGGCCAGCGTGGCCCAGAGAGCCTTTGAGAAGCTCACGGGCTGGGGGTGGCATGGGGCCGCAGCTCAGGGACTCAGCCTAGGCTCAGGGACGGTTTTAGAGGCAGGGTCTGAGGCCCAGCCCCCAAGCATCAAATCAGAGGGCTG
This sequence comes from Lagenorhynchus albirostris, assembly GCF_949774975.1. Taxonomy (NCBI): domain Eukaryota; kingdom Metazoa; phylum Chordata; class Mammalia; order Artiodactyla; family Delphinidae; genus Lagenorhynchus; species Lagenorhynchus albirostris. The sequence goes on along the minus strand of NC_083113.1, from coordinate 1,887,555 downwards.
CTTTCTATGGATCCCTGAGCCCCATGACCCCTTGCCCAGCCTAGGAGCCAGGCAGGGATGCAGGGTGTAAAGGTAGTGTGGCCTTGGGCAGCAAAGACCCTGTGCGCTGTTCCCGTGTTGTGTTTCATTTCACAAAGACTTTTCACAGCATAATGCTGTTCATCCTCCCGGAGACTGTCCCTGCTGTACCTGAGAGCAAACAGGCCCAGAGCAGGGATATGGGGCCAGAGGTCCAGGACTTCCTGGTCCAAGCGTGCATCTTCCCCGGGTCACCCTGGATCCATGGTGGCTGTGCAGACCCCTGCACCAGAGCCGAGGTGGTGTGCCACATCCCCAGACTAATTCCAGGGGCACAGATCACCCCGTCTGTCCATGTGAACTCAGGCGTCTTCCCCTCTTGATGCCTCGTTTCCTTCCTGTCACATGGGTCAGGTAGTGTTGCCTCACTCGTAGGGGCAGAGTGAGGATCAAGCAAGCTGATGGAGGGTTCCCACAGCAGGCCTGGCACATAGCAAACGTTGGGAGCTGTGGTTCTGCGAGCCCTGGAGGGCGAACAGGAGGGAGCAGGCCGAGGGCAGGCAGCACAGGAGCAAACGCCTGTGGGAGGGTCTGGTCGGGGAGGGCCAGGATCCCTGGGAAAGGGGCCACTGGCTGGCAGGACTTCTGGGTGAGGGGACTTTGGGGCTGCGGTCCCTGGGGTCTGAGGGCAGATCTGGCCTACCTCAAGCCCCTCCCCTGCCCTCCCCCAGCTCCTCCCTCTCAGGGGAGGATCAAGGGCCATAAGCCTGAGGCCCAGGACACCACATTCCCGTCAGATGCTGTCCGCGTGAGTCTCCAAAATGCCTATGTTGTCAGCAGGCGCACCCGTTTCTGCTCCTGCTTCTGCGCCACTTCACCTGCGAGCTGAACTGGAGCTGCAGCCCCCAGGGAGGGTGGGTCCTGGGGCAGGGCCAGCCTCCTCCTCTCCCTCCCTTCCTCCTCCTCTCTCCACCCCAGGGTGGAGCTCAGTGACTGTCACTAATCGAGGGCACCTTGGGAGAAACCCTGACCCTGGGGAGATCTGGGACATGGGGTTCTCTGGCCACACTGTTTACCAGCCAACACCCAGGCTCATGACCACATCTAAAACTAATCACCCCCAGCGGCCCCACCTCCAAATACCTTCACATTGGGGGCTAAGGCTTTAACATAGGACTTTGGGAGAGACACAAATATTCAACTGGAATCACAGCACCCGGTATCAAGGTGATAACAGCGCCAACTCTTGGCTTGGGCCACTCAGCGTGAGTCCCCCCACTCCCTCCCCCATGACAACAGGGTGTTCACATCCTGCTGTTTCCCATGGGACTGACCCCTGTCAGACATAGCCCCTGGCTGAGCCAATGTGTGTGGGATGTTTCAGAGCCAGTGACGTTCAAGGACGTGGCCATGGACTTCACAAGGGAGGAATGGGGGTTGCTGGGCCCAACGCAGAGGATGCTCTGTGTGAGTGTGTGTGTGTGTGTGTGTGTGTGTGTGTTCATCCCCTGCCTCATGCCCGGTCACTCACACCCAGATGTGTCCTTGCTCTGTGTCCCCAGCTGGGTCCCCTTTGTACAGACTGGATGCCTCTCCCTGAATCACCAGGGAGAGGGCTTTCCCATGCCTCAGGGCACACACTGCACTACTGTTCAGCCTCTTGGGGCTGACTGACTTGTAGCAACCCCTTCCTCCTTTGTCACCATGGACAGGACTTCCTGATTCCAAACCAGATGTGATCTCCAAGCTGGAGCAGTGGGAAGACCCGTGGACTGTGGAGAGAGACATCCCAAGAGGTCCAGGTAAGTGAAGGAAGGTCTCTCTATCTAATCATTTTTTAAATTAAATTTCGTTTTTTCTCTCCCAGCTTTACTGAGGTGTAATTGACAAATAAAGGTTGTATATATTTAAGGTGTACAAGGTTGTATTTTGACATACGTATACATTGTGAAATGATGACGACAATCAAGCTATTGATTCAGAGTTACCTTTTTTTTAATAAATTTATTTATTTTTTTATTTATGGCTGCGTTGGGTCTTCGTTGCTGTGCACAGGTTCTCATTGAGTGGCTTCTGTTGTTGCGGAGCACGGGCTCTAGGCGTGCAGGCTTCAGTAGCTGTGGCTCGAAGGCTCTAGGGCACAGGCTCAGTAGTTGTGGTGCACGGGCTTAGTTGCTCCGCGGCATGTGGGATCTTCCCAGACCAGAGCTCGAACCCATTTCTCCTGCATTGGCAGGCAGATTCTTAACCACTGCACCACCAGGGAAGCCCAGAGTTACCGTTTTTCACCATAGTGAGAACACTTAAGATAAACTGTCTTAGGACATTTCAAATATACGATGCAGTATTATAACTATAGTCACCATGTTTCAGATGAGTTTATTTCTCCTCCTGGGGCAAGGAGGTGGCGTGTACACCCAACAGAAAAGAGCCAAACCCCTTACTCGTTAAGCAGTCAGTCCCCCCAGCCCCTGACAACCACTAATCAGCTTTGTGCCTCTGTGGAATTTTTGTATCTGGCTTCGTTCGCTTAGCATAATGCTTTCAAAGTTCATCAACATTAGCACATTATCAGCACTTTATTTTTTGTGGCTGAATAATATTCCATCGCATGGATAGACCACATTTTATTCATACAGTCTTCAGTTGACAGAGAGTTGGGCTGTTTCCACATTTTGGCTGTTGGGAACATTCACATACATACAAGTTTTTGTTTGAGTGCCTGTTCTCCACTCTGCTGGCCAGGCCCTGGTCCGGTGAGGGCGTGGCTGTGCCCCTCATGGCATCTGACCAAGGGGATGGCTCTCGGTGGCCTTGGCCCGTGCCTTTCTCTGTTCCCTTCTACCGTTTTCCTTCCTCGCTGTGCAGAAAAAGGTTAACACAGCAGGTCTGAGGCTGCTGTCCTTGGAAGGGCCTGATGCAAGGCTGGCCTTTGGCTGGTGTCTGAACTTGGATTTCGGGAGCGTGGGGTTCTCACCACTCCCTAAATGGTAACAGCGGCTCACTGCGCCTGAACCGTGCGTACCAACAACATGGTTTATACTGAGCACCTGCGTTCCTCCTGGGAGTCTGGAATTTTGGTACGTGCTCTGCGGTGGGTGCCCTTCCTCAGATGCAGGAGCCTCTGCTTGAGGCCGCAGGTCCGGGCCAGCAGCTCGTTCTGTTGTCCAAGTCAGGCCGCTGGGGCTCTGTCCCCGCGCAGATTGGCAGTGCACGTTCAGGTCACTGCTTGAGCACGTTTCTTGCTTACATTTCAGAATCAGAGCCTGGGTCCCGAGCTCCCGACAAAGGGCAGGCTCCAGGGCAGGTGATGCTCTAGTTCCAGGGCAGGTGACGCGGGGGCTGCCAGGGCACACACCATCGTGAAGTCACAGAGCACAGAGGCCAGGCGGCAGCGGGGACGCGCAGCCGGCGGGAGCAGAGCCCCGAGCGGAGCCTCGCAGGAGGTTTTCCCCGGCTGCCCTTCCTCACCGAGCATCAGGACACGCCGGCACGGGCGCAAGCTCCCGCGAACCATGTTCGCCAAGAGGGCGTCGCGTGCATTTCTGCCCTGGATCCGGGAGAGGGCGTGTGCGTGGAAGCCTTCGGCTCTTATCCAGACCACAGTCTCCCTCGAGGAGTCGAAGCTGGGGAGGACGCGCCGGCGCGCGGTGGGTGGGGAGGTGCGTTTGGCGAGAACGCGTGCCTCGTGGGCCGTCCGCCGAGTCCCGGCAGACGGAAGCCCCACGCGTGCGAGGAGCGTGGGAAGGTCCAGAGGACCCACGCGGGTGAGAAACTGTTCCCGTGCCTGGAGTGCGGGCGCGCCTTCAGCGAGAGCTCGTCCCGGGCCCAGCACCGGCGCATCCACAGGGGTGAGCGGCCCTTTGCCTGCACCGAGTGCACGCAAAGCTGGACCCTAGCCAAGCACCTGAGGGCGCACATGGACGAGCGGCCCTACGCGTGCGGGGAGTGCGGCGGGGCCTTCCGCCAGAGCAGGTCCCTTGGCGGGGGGGGGGGGGGGGGGGGGTCGGGGGGAGACCACGCGAACGCAGCGGGTGTCAGAAAACCCTCCGTGATCCTTTGGTTCTCATGCATCAGTGAACTGCGGACGTGCCAGATGCGGCGGAGACCTGTCCGTCCTGGGTGTGTTGTCCCCCCAGCCTGCGAGGGCCCTGGGAGCGTCAGGAACTTGGGGCTGGTACAGAGCAACCGCTGTTGCACTTCACGCACTTCTCCACGCAGGGCCACCTGGTCGGGTGAGAAAGCTGGGCATGGGCCTGGGACCTGTCCTCTGGAGATGCTTCTCCGTGAGCTTCAAGGGGAGTCACGGCCACCCCCAATCCTCCCCCATGTGCAGGTTCCCACGGGTGCCCACTCTCTGGTAGGAAAGATCCACAGGTGTGAATGGTCTTCCTCTCAGCAGGCCTGGAACAGCTCATTTCAAAGTTTTCGCCAAGGGAAAAGTGTAATTAAAAAACAAACAAGAAAAAAAACTATTTTAAAAAAAGGTATTTTTTTTTTAGTCCTTTGTGCCTTGCATTAACTCGGGCCATATGGTTGTCTGTTTCCCACCCCACCCCCAAAAAAAGGAAGCTCTGTGTGCTGAAACGTGGTGTCACCAAGTCCAGCTCTTTAAAAACTGTGTCGCTCCTCAGCTTCAGCATGAAGACTGTTGAAATCAGCTGCGACGGTGATGCCGGTGTAAGGCTTCCACACTGTGTGAGCACTTTGCAAGTGTTGTCCCATCTCATCCTGTCAGCGGCCCTGGGATGCAGGCATCTCTATCCCCACTTAGAGCTGAGATTCTGAGAGGTTAAACTGCTTGCCCAAGGCCAGCTGGAAGCCATTCACTGTTCAGGATGGAAATATTAGATGTAGCACATAAGGACAGCGTGGTGGAAGTCCATCCATCCCTTTCAGCGGACACCAAGACGTGTGGAATATAAAGCCCCCTTGAGTATTGGGAGACAACAGGAGGATTGGGTCCCATCTGAAGAAGCAACTCGAGGCAAAGGCAGCGTGGGAACTGGGCAGCCCTTGCTCAATCCAGACGTCGTTGGTGAAATGCCTGCTGGGAGCCACGAGCTTGTTCCCGTCACAGGCGGGGGCCTTTCACTTCCTGTACAACTTTGCTCAGGGCTTCCCTGTGGCCACCAAGGTAAGAACCAACCTCAAGCCCAGCCTCGAAGCCCCTGCACTTCCCCACAACGGCCCACCTTTCCAGGCTCATTTCTCGTCATCCCCCAGGCAGCTTGCAATGACCAAACCTACCTCCTTCCGGTTCCTTAGACAGCCCAGCTTGTTCTCGTTTCCTGTCCTCAGCATCAGCTCCAGGGTGACTCCCTGAGCAAGTCAGAGGCCCGTGGCCCCCTCGGCCCCCCCCCACCCTGGCAGCACATCCCTTGTGTGGCTTTTGCCTGTGTCTTTGTTCAGAGCCCCCCCCCCCGCCCCGGGCCAGGAGCCCCATTAGCACATGTCCACGTCTCTGTGTCCCTATCTCCTGGCACGTCACGTATGGGGAATGCGTGAGTGAGCCAGTGAGACACCGAATACAAAACAACTACTGGGGGGTCCCCCAGACCACCCTGTGGTTTGTGGACAGGGAATGTTGCCTGCCATTCCAATAGACAAAGATCAAGCCGTCAGCCAGTGCATGCCTCCAGACGGCGAGCCCTGAGGGGAATTCAGGATGGAGAAAAACAGGAAGCATTCTGTGGATAACACAGAATGCTATCCATTCTGTGCTTTGGATACTGGCCTAGATAGTTGATACATATCTAAGGAATAATTTCAATGAACCCAGACTCTTGCATCTTCCAATACATAGAAAAGCACTAACGTTGTTAACTTGAGGTGTCTGTTCTTCGCGATTAGCAGTAATCTTTTGATGTTCGACTACATGTTTTGTTGTTTGTTTTTCCAGCAAAAAGACCTCTATATCCTGGCTCCTCCCTTACCTCTTTGAACAATGTTACTGCGAACATTTCTGTATAAGATTTTGTGTGGACATATGTTTTCATTTCTCCAACTGTTTTCCACAGAGGCTGCATCATTTTACATTTCCACCGGCAATGTATGAGGGTTCCGATTTCTCCACATCGTCACCTACACTTGTTACCTGTCTTTCAGATCACAGCCATCCTCTTGGGTGTGAAGTGGGATCACAGTGTGGCTTTGATTTTTAACTCCCTGATGACAAAGGATGTTGAGCATCCATTCATGTGCTTATTGGCCATCTGCATGTTTTCCTTGGGGAAATGTTACTGTCTTTGCCCATTATTATTTTATTTATTTATGTAGCCACACTGTGTGGCTTGCAGAATCTTAGTTTCCCCACCAGCGATGGAACCTGGGCCCCCAGCAGTCCTAACCACCGGCCCACCAGGGAATTCCCTGCCCATTTTTAAATTGGGTTATTTAGGGGCTTTGTTGTTGGGTTATTTGAGTTGTAAGAGTTCTTTATATATCCCGGATGCAAGTTGTGTGTTTGTGTGTCTGTGTGTCTTTATGTGGGTCTGTATGTCTGTGTGAGCCTAAGTGTGTGGCTGTGTCTGAGCAGGTACAACTTTGCCTCCCCCCATGGACATGGAGAAGCAGAGGGCGTCATGATCATCTGGGAAGAGCAGAGGGTTTATTATCTCCGTGTTACAGAGAAGGAAGTAGAAGGCCAGATAAATGAAGTCATTTGCCCATAAAAGAGTTAAGAGGCAGAACTGGGAATTGAAATCAGCTGGGTCCCTCTCCATAGCCTTTGCTTCCTACTGCACTATGCTGTTTCTTATCCAGTGGCTCTCAGCCTTGTCTGCACATTAGAATCATCTGGAAACTTTTAAAAGTCTGGATGGGGACTTCCCTGGCAGTCCAGTGGTTAAGACTCCACGCTGCCACTGCAGGGGGCACGGGTTCGATCCCTGATCGCGGAACTGAGATCCCGCATGCCGCATGGTGTGGCAAAAAAAAAAAAAAAAAAATCTGGATGCCAAGGCCAAACCCAGACCAATGAAATTAGAATCTGTAATAGGCAAAATAATGCCTCCCCCGCCCCCCCAAGTTGTCCAAATCCTAATCCTCAGAACCTGTGAGTATGTTACCTTACATGGCAAAAGGGAATTTGCAGATGGGGAAAGTATCCTGGATTACCAGGTGAGTCCAGCGTAATCACAAGGGTCCTCGTAAGTGAAAAAGAGATGCAGGAGGGTCAGTCAGAGAAGGGGATGGAATGATGGCGAGGCAGGTGCACAGAACAAGGAACGAGGGCAGCCTCTAGAAGGTGGAAGAGGCAAGGAAATGGATTTCTCCCTTAGAGCCTCTAGAAGGAACACAAATGCCAACATGGTGACTTTAGCCCAGTGAGACCCATTTTAGGCTTCTGACCTCCAGAAACCTAAGATAAGAGATTTTTGTTGTTATGAGCCACTGCATTTGTGGTAATTTGTTCTAGTAGTGATATGAAACTAATACAGCCTCTTTAGACACAAACCAGACCAGTTAGCAGAGCCAACTGCACCCGTGTGTATAATAGGAAGAAGGACATGATGGTTCATCGAAGTGATAAAATAGGAACCAGGAAAATCTGGCGTTCCCTTCACTGGGGGGAGGCAAGTTAGACTTGGAGGCAGGGAGGTATCAAGGCAAGTGCTGCAAGACGTCGGTGACGTGAAGCTGGGCTTGGTGGAGAGGGCAGGGCTGGAGGGTGGGAAGCAAGAGCTGCCAGAGAGAAAGCCTTTGGTGGTGCAAAAAGGGAGAAGGTCATGGGCAGAGTTGACAATCTGGATGAACCGACTAGGCTCAGTAATTGCCTGGTGTGCAAACGGGGCTCAGTGCAGATGTGGTTTATTGTTATGATTATTGGGGTGGGCATCATGGGGCTGTGCTTTTGACAACAGAAGTGGGACAGCAGAAGGCAGAAGACCACAGAGAAGGCCAAGAAGACCCAAAGAAATGAAGGCCACCAGTGCCACCCGCAGGCCAGAGCCCAGCACTTGATGGGTGAGGTGGGTCTTTGTTGGGGAAAGTGAAGGATTCCTTGGATTAGGGTGCCCATGGTGTGCCTACCAGTGGTCAGGAACTGCAAAGGGACCATTTACATAAAATATCCGGAATAGACAAATCCCCAGAGGCAGGAGGCAGATCGGTGGGTGTCAGGGGCTGGGGGCAGGCTGCTAATGGGCATGGGGTTTCTTTTGGGGGTGATAAAAGTGTTCTGGACATAGATAGTGATGGTTGCACAGCCTTGTAAAGATACTAAAAACCACTGAATTGTACACTTTAGAAGGGTGAACTGAAGGTATGTGAATTACAGCTCCAAAAAAATGGTAAAAATTTTTAAAGGGGAAAAAGAAAATGGAAAGAGGGCCAGATAAAGAGGCACTGTGACCACATGGTTGCAGTGGGCCACACACATGACATACATGATGCACACCTTCCCACAGCATCCACACCCCTCACCCTCCTCAACACCTCACCTCCTCACCCGCCTCACCTCCTCACACACCTCTCACCTCCTCACACACCCCTCGCACCTCTCACCTCCTCACACACCTCTCACCTCCTCACACACCCCTCGCACCTCTCACCTCCTCACACACCTCTCACCTCCTCACACACCCCTCACACCTCTCACCTCCTCACACACCCCTCACACCTCTCACCCCCTCACACCTCTCACCTCCTCACCTCCTCACACCGCCCCTCACCTCGTCACACACCTCTCACACCTCTCACCTCCTCACACACCTTCACATCTCTCACCTCCTCACACACCCCTCACACCTCTCACCTCCTCACACACCCCTCACACCTCCTCACACCCCCCTCACCTCCTCACACACCCTTCACACCTCTCAACTCACACCTCTCACCTCCTCACACCTCTCACCTCCTCACACACCCCTCACACCTCTCACCCCCCACGCACCATGCATGGTTCCGCCTCCCGCACACCCTCCAGCCGGATCATCCACACACCGCCACCACTGCCCCACAAAGTCACGGCCGCTGTCCCCACGGCTCACGCACCTGGCCGGACTACAACTCCCGGCGTGCCCCCCGACTGCTGGGTGTGGGCGACGCGGCGCCTTCTGGGAATTGTAGTCCAGGTGGGCGGGCAGTCGCACGAGCCGGGGCGCCTGAGACGCGGCGCGTTCTGGGAGCTGTGGTCCCAGCTGGCGCACGGACTCCTCATTCCAGCGCCGCCGCGTCGCCTGCCGGGAGCGTCCGCCCGCGCATCAGCGGGTGAGGCGGGTCTGGGCGGGGGGTCCACGCGCGCATTGCCGGAGAGAAACCACGGGAAACCCTGAAGCGGCGAACGCCTGCGGTGGTCTAAGCGAGATGTGTGGGACCGACACGCGCAGATGGAGAGCGAGGGGCTGACCCCGAGCCGCGCGTGGACCGACAGACGGACAGACCGAGTGTGGAACTCTGTTCCAGTGCGGGGCCTGCTGACTGACCAGTTGTGTGAGTGTCTGGTTGTGTTTCTGTGTCTGACTCGTTTTGCTGTGTTTCTGACTGACAAGCTGGGAGCGTGTGGTCGGCTGATAGGATGTCTGACTGACCTGATCAAGTGTGCGACTGACAAAGAAGTTGTTTGAGATTTTGTCGGAGGGTTGTGTGTTGTTGTGCGTGAGAGGGTGTGTCTGTGACTGACTGATTTCAGGCGTAACCGAGAGTCTGTGTATGTGACTGGCTGAGACAGTGACTGATTATGAATGACTGGCGATGCTGTGAGCTCCTGTGTTTATTGGACTGACTATGAGTGACACTGAGAAAGTTTGGGTGCAGGGGTATATTTTGGGATATGACTGACAGACTATGCCTGAGGTAGGTTGTATGCATGGAACTATGTGATTGACTGGGAATTGTCAGGGGGACTATATTTGGATGATTTGCAGGGAGTTTACCAAGTATGTGACAGAGAATTTGTCTGCAGCTGAAATTATGTGACCTGCAGTCACCCAGCTGGGTTGATGTCCACTAGCACCTTCTGTGGCCTTAAGCCTGGCAGGGACTGTGGAGTCATCAGATTGGGCATCTACTGCATGTCTGCTGTGTGCCAGGCCTGTTGTCAGGTCGGGTACAGGAAGGAGCAAGAAATGAAAGAACTGCTCTCCTAAGTTGGTTGAGCAGCTGTGGACAGCGGACCTCGACCTGATGTGAGGTCAGCACGTTGGGGGTGAGCTGATCATGGTTCACGTCCCTGTGTCTCAGAGGCTGTCCTCAGGGATTTTCCAAAACAGCAGTTTCAGGGGTACAAAAGGGAGCTTGGAAACTGTCGCTGTATTTATTGTCAATCCTGCCACCCCTGTACCCACTTCTCTGAACAATGATTCCCTGCCTCAAACTCCGCCTTTCCTGGTCCCTCCGTTTTCTCAGCACCTATTCACTGTGCACTTGCTATAGGCACTGCGGCTCCAGCATGCCCAGTGTCTCTGGGGAAACAAGGTTAGAACACAGAGCTAGGGGAGAATGACCCGGGGCACTCAGAAGGATACTTAGCCTGCTTTCAGGTGCTGGGACGGCTCTTGGAGAAGATGACAGCTAAAGTGGGGCCTGGAGAACTAGGAGAAATTGCTCAGGTGCAGAGGGGGATTTTAGGACAAGAGAGTAACAGGGACAAAGGAATTCAGGAATTGGGATAATGGCAAAGGCAAGGTTGCAAGAGGCCCAAGTAAGCTTTACAGTGGAGTTAGGGGCTAGAGCACAGCTTTGCCAGAAATCACCAGCTGCCACTGAAAGGTTTCAGGATTGAGGTCTTGTTTTATTCGTGCTCACTTCTCCCTGTGCTCGAGGTCATGGCTTCAGTGCCAACAGTTGTTATCTGTTATTTTGCGTTTTAGATCCTAGCAGGTGTAAAGTGATATCTCATTGTGCTTTTTTTTTTTGCGGTACGCGGGCCTCTCACTGCTGTGGCCTCTCCCATTGCGGAGCACAGGCTCCGGACGCGCAGGCTCAGCGGCCATGGCTCACGGGCCCAGCCGCTCCGCGGCATGTGGGATCTTCCCGGACCAGGGCACGAACCCGCGTCCCCTGCATCGGCAGGCGGACTCTCAACCACTGCGCCACCAGGGAAGCCCTCTCATTGTGCTTTTGATTTGTAATTCTCTGGTAGCTGATGATGTCGATCATCTTTTCATGTGCTTGTTGACCGTTTGTATATCTTCTTTGGAGAAATATCTAGTCAAATCCTTTGCCCATTCTTTAATTTGGGATTATTTGTCTTTTTATTATGGAGTTGTTCTAGATACAGGTCCCTTATCGGATATATGATTTGCAAATATTTTCTCCCATTCTGTGGACTGCCTTTTCACTTTTTCTTTTTCTTTTTTTTTTTTTTTTTTTGCCTTGTCACACAGCTTGCACACCTTGTCACACAGCTTGCAGTCCAACTCCTAACCACTGGACTGACAGGGATTTCCTCTTTTCACCTTCTTGATGGTGTCCTGCAAATCACAAAGGTTTTTAATTTTGCTGAAGTCTAGTTTATCTATTTCCTCTTTTGTCACTTACCTAAGATGGCTTTGCATTATTTTTGAGTGTGTGTGGAATACTGACCACAAAACCACACACTGGGTCACAAACCAAGTCTCAAACCAGCAAATATCAAAGGATTAAAATTGACCAAAGCACATTTTCTGAGCACAACAGGGTTAATCTGGAAATCAGTAATAAAAAGACTATCAGAGGGCTTCCCTGGTGGCGCAGTGGTTAAGAGTCTGCCTGCCGATGCAGGGGACACGGGTTCGTGCCCCGGTCCGGGAAGATCCCACATGCCGCGGAGCGGCTAGGCCTGCGAGCCATGGCCGCTGAGCCTGTGCGCCCGGAGCCTGTGCTCCGCAACGGGAGAGGCCACAACAGTGAGAGGCCCAGTTACCGCAAAAAAAAAAAAAAAAAAAAAAAAGACTATCAGAAAACTCTGAATTGTTTGGAAATGAAGCAGCAGAGTCTAAGTAACCCACGGTTCAGGAAGAAACCAAAAGAGAAATTAGAATATATTTTTAACTAAATGATAATGAAGATGCAAAATCAAACTTGTGAGTGTACAGCTAAAGCTATGTTTATAGGGAAATTTATAGCCTGAAATACATGTATTAGAAGAGAAGAAAGGCTGAATGTCAGTTGTCTAAATATTCACCTCAGAATCTACAAAATAATTAGCAAATAAAGTAAGGGAATGCCCCTGTGGCTCCCAGGGGAGTGGGGTGTGTGTGTGAGTTAGAAGACAGACCCACTCTGTGTGGGAGGATCATAGGTCTGAAGCAGACTGGCCATGGGGTCAGGCTACTGGGGTTTGTAGCTCAGCAACCGCCCTTCCTTTCAGTATCTGGGAAACTTTGAGCAAATCTTTTTCTCCTGTCTGTCTGTCTTTATACCATATAATGAGAGAAAGCTCCCACCTGAGTTTGTTGTGAGTTTTAAACGAGTTACTATATGCAAGCATTTAGAAAGGTGCTCAGCACCAAATGGGCGCTGCCCTGATTATTTTGATCATCTGTGACTCTGTGAGAGTGAGTCACATCTCACAGGCCCCAAGCCCACATCTGCCCTACTCGGCAGCCACAAGGCAGGGCGCCAAGTTCACAGGATAACCAAGTTCTGATCTTCCTGCAGACCCATTTCCAAGGCTCCAGCCATCCCATATCTCACTGGAGGTCTGCTGCCCAATGGCCATCCCCAAGAGCCTTGTGAGCCCGGTGCCCTGGGAACAGGATGACTTTCTCCAAGTGAAGGTCGAGCATGAGGAGGCCAGCTCCTCTCAGGTCCAGGAGTCTAACTTTGGCCACACCTCCCACCCTGAGGCTGCCTGTCTGCGCTTCCGACACTTCTGCTATGAGAAGGCATCCCAACCCACGTGAGGCGCTGGCCCGGCTCTGTGAACTCTGCCGCCAGTGGCTGCGGCCCGAGGTGCGCTCCAGGGAGCAGATGCTGGAGCTGCTGGTGCTGGAGCAGTTCCTGGGCGCGCTGCCCCACGAGATCCAGACTTGGTTGCGGGCTCAGTGCCCCGAGAGTGGCGAGGAGGCTGTGGTGCTCGTGGAAGACCTGACTCAGGCACTGGACAAGAGAGGTGAGGGGGTGACAGGCAGGTGCTCATGGCACACGGGGCAAAGCCTGGACTGGAATGTTGGGGGTGCAGGTTTGCACTTGGGGGCACTCACCCAAACCCTCACACACTGCGTTAAGCAGGTCTGTTTTGACTGCCAGTGACCAAAAGCCCAGCTCAAACTGACGGAAGCCAAGGAGGGAGGTTTCATGGCTGTGTATCAGGAGTTCAGGTGACGGCATCAGGATTCTCTCGTTCTCCTTTCTTTCTCAGTTGAGTTTTCCTACGTTAGGTTCATCTTTAAGTAGCTTCTGTCCCCAAGGGAGACACAGTTGGCCCAGCAATCTCATGCTTGTGCCTTATCAATGTAGAAAGCTCATGGGGAGAACAGCGAAAGATCCCTGAGCTGAGCTTCACTGAGCTGAGCTTCACTGAGCTGGTCGGGGTCTTGTGCTTGTCTTTGACTGACCAAAGCCCCAGGGACTGATGTGAGCAAGGGAAGTTCCCCAAAGGAAAACCAGGATGCTGCTATCAGATAAGGGAGCTGGATGCTTGGGGCTGGGGAGGGGGCAGAAACGCCGTGTGTCCCGATGCACCCCCTTGGAGCCCTCCCTATGCTGACCTCCAGCATCTGGGTGAGACAGACCTGCCCCAGGCCAGAGTGGGCACCATTGCTTAGAGACCCACTCAGGTGTCGCAGCTCAGGGAGACCCGATGGGACACCAGGAGGACCCAGCCCCACCTGATGGGAGCGTTTGGTGGGGTGGGTGTACCAGCAACCAGGGCGGAGGTCGTGGGCAGGGAGACCATGGAGTTTGGGCTCAGAAGAATCATCGAGGCTTGGTACATCCAACCACTGCTCTGCCGCCTCCTGGCCGTGTGTTTCTTTTGTGCCTCAGTTTCCCTGTCAGTAAAACGGGGATTGTAGTCCTAATACTTACCTCAGTGTCATCGAGAGGTGTGAACAAGGCAGTCTATGCGGGCTGTGAAACGGTGCTTGCACGAATCAGACCCGTGGTAACTGGAGCTGTTAGGGAGATCTGTTCTGCTCCCTGAGAAACGAACCTTTCTGAAAGAGCTTGTCAGATGCGCTCCCTTGGCCCCATCAGCTATGCCGAGACACGGACTGGGTAGGAGGGAGGGCGCAGCCCCACCCGTCTGTAGGGTCAAGAGAGTCTTCAGGGAAAATGCAAAATGGCACTGAAACAGCAAGAAAGAACCACACTCCAGGCAGAGGGACTGGTGAGAGGCAGAGGCCCCTTGGGTATGGTATGCACTGGTGCATTCTGGGAAGAGCAGGTGGTGCAGTGTTTCTGGAATAGAGGAAAAAAGGGTGGTCGGGACCCAGCATGTGGCTAGGGAGGTGGAGGAACTTAGGGAACACCTGTGGGTCTAGAGGAGGAGGAGATTCTAGAGCTAAAATCCCGACTTGACCACTAGCTAACTGTGTGACCTTGTACAAGTTACTCAACCTCTCTGAATTAGTCATGTGGTCTTGTACCAATTACTTAAGATCTCCCCTCAGCTGGGCCTCAAGTTTCCTTGCCTGAAACCCAGTTGTCAAAGTGCCCCTTTCTTTTTTTTTTAAAGCATGGATCATTCTTTTTTTTTATAATTTAATTAATTAATTTATTTATGGCTGTGTTGGGTCTTCGTTTCTGTGTGAGGGCTTTCTCTAATTGCGGCAAGTGGGGGGCCACTCTTCATCGTGGTGCGCGAGCCTCTGACTATCGCGGCCTCTCTTGTTGCAGAGCACAGGCTCCAGACGCGCAGGCTCAGTAATTGTGGCTCACGGGCCTAGTTGCTCCGCGGCATGTGGGATCTTCTCAGACCAGGGCTCAAACCCGTGTCCCCTACATTGGCAGGTAGATTCTCAACCACTGCACCACCAGGGAAGCCCAAAGTGCCCCTTTCTGAGAGCAGAATGAAGCTGAAACGAGGCAATGGGAGTTACCCATTGCACTTGGAGCCGAGCACAGAACAAGAGCCTAACAGTGGCCAGCAGCCCTGGGAGGCAAGCAGAATAGCATCCCCCTCTTGCAGATGAGAAAACTGCGGCCCAAACAAGGGCAAGACTACCCAACCCTTGGAGCTGGCGAGCGGCAGAGCTGGGGCCCCGTTGTGGACTTAACCAGCAGTTATTCCGGCCACCCCCCCACTTCCTGGAATCTGTCCAGTAAACGATGTCCAGTCAGGCGTCCTAAGGTGCACTGTGTACCCGTCAAGGGCAGGTCCGTTCAGGAATGCTTCTACCTCGTACACAAGCCAATCTCCAGCTGCCGCTCAGCCACGCTCTGCCTTCACAGCACATTATAAAGAGCAGGCCTCAGGCTTCCCGGGGGCTCAGGGAGGCCCGGTGGAGGCATCACCCACCCACCCACAGCAGCAGGTGTCTACTTGGGGTTCAAGGTAGAGTCTACTGCATCCTGGATTGATTCCCTCATTCAGCCGGTATTTACTGAGCATCTGCAGATGCATCCAGGTCCAGGTGGCAGGGACAGAGCTCAGGCCTGCCCAAGGGAGCAGGCACATAGGCGCCTGGCGTGCTCGCTCTCTCACTCTCTCCCTCACTCTCTTTCAGATCCATTCAACCTCAGGGTTTTCCTCCTGACACTTGTGACAAAATCAGGAGCCTTAAAGAATGGAGAGTTTGCAGTGGGTGGTTTGAGGAGTGGATGGAAACATGTGATGCAGGTTTTTGTTTTTTCTTAATTGAAGTATAGTTAATTTACAATGTTGTGTTAATTTCTGCTGTACAGCAAAGCGATTCAATTATACACGTGTATACATGCTTTTTTATATATATAAATTTATTTATTTGTTTATTTATTTATTTTTGGCTGCATTGGGTCTTCATTGCTACGCGCAGGCTTTCTCTAGTTGTGGAGAGCAGGAGCTACTCTTCGTTGTGGTGCGTGGGCTTCCATTGCGGTGGCTTCTCTTGTTGCGGAGCACAGGCTCTAGGCGCACGGGCTTCAGTAGTTGTGGCACGTGGGCTCAGTAGTTGTGGCTCGCGGGCTCTAAAGCGCAGGCTCAGTAGTTGTGGCACACGGGCTTAGTTGCTCCTCAGTATGTGGGATCTTCCTGGACCAGGGAACAAACCCATGTCCCCTGCATTGGCAGGTGGATTCTTAACCACTTCCCTGGACCAGGGAAGTCACATACAATCTTTTTAAAATTCTTTTGCATTGTGGTTTATCCCAGAATATTGAATATAGTTCCCTGTGTTATGCAGTAGGACCTTGTTGTTTATCCATTCTATATATAATAGTTTGCATCTGCTAATGCCAAACTCCCAGTGATATCATATGGTATTTGTCATTCTCTTTCTGACTTACTTCACTTAGTATGATAATCTCTAGGTGCATCCATGTTGCTGCAAATGGCATTATTTCGTTCTTTTTTATGGCTGAGTAATATTCCATTATTATTGGTATGGAATACCAGTATATTCAGTATATATAATACCAGATGTGGTATATATGTACCACATCTTCTTTATCCATTCATCTGTTGATGGACATTTAGGTTGCTTCCATGTCTTGTCTATTATGAATACAGCTGCTATGAACATAGGGGTATCTTTTTGAATTATAGTTTTGTCTGGATATATGCCCAGGAGTGGGATTACAGGATCATATGGCAACACTATTTTTAGTTTTTTGAAGAACCTCCACACTGTTTTCCATAGCGGCTGCACCAATTTACATTCCCACCAACAGTATAGGAGGGTTCCCTTTTCTCCACACCCTCTCCAGCATTTCTTATTTGTAGAGTTTTTGATGATGGCCATTCTGACTGGTGTGAGGTGATATCTCATTGTAATTTGGATTTGCATTTCTCTAATAATTAGCAATGATAAGCATCTTTTCATGTGCCTATTGGCCGTCTGTGTGTGTGACGCCGGTTTTGATGGTGTGGGAGGACAGCACTGTGCCCTTTTGTCATCCAAGACACCAAATGAGAAACTCTCCTTTGGAAATGGGGCCAAATATCAGGAGTGGCCCACATCTCCCCTTTCAGAGTGAGGCCAGGGCCCAGCAGAGAAGGGAGGCCTGGTATGGAAAAAGTGGTGACACTGTGGTTCAGATTGTTGCAGGCTGGTGCTGGGATCTGAGCTCTCAGAGGCGAGCTGTAAGCAGAGCAATTCGGACGAGTCAGGGCCACTGAAACCCTGGTAGGAGAGCTTTCCCCAGGACCCACCTTTGGTGATGCCTGCGAACCTGAGGGCAGCTCAGAGAGGCAGGCCGGACTCTCAGCGAAGATGTGGACAAAGTCTGTCACCCAAGAGATGGATTTCAGGAAAACTTCAGGGCCTCACAAGGGCGCCCTCACAGACCAGCCCGGCTGTGAAGCTGGTGCTTTGGGGGACAGTCCCAACATGTGGCCAGACTTCACCTCCCAAGAGGAGACTCCTTCCAGAGAGAAAGTGGATCCACTGGATGGTTATGGCACAGAGCCTCCAGGCACGTACTTGGGGAGGAAGCCCTCCAAGGGTGGTGAGTATTGGAAGACGTTCCGGAGCCCCTTGGCCCTGGAGGCCCACCGGAAGAGCCATGCTCGGAAGATGCCCCACACCTGCAGTGAGTGTGGGAAAGCCTTCAGCCGGAGTGCACACCTGGCCCAGCACCAGGTGGTCCACACAGGGGCCAAGCCCCATGAACGCAAGGAGTGCGGGAAGGCCTTAAGCTGGCTCACCCACCTGACCCAGCACCTGCGCATCCGCACAGGATAGAAGCCCTACAGGTGCTACGCCTGTGGCTGAGCCTTCAGCGACTGCTTGGCTCTGATCCAGCACCTGAGGATCCACTCCGGAGAGAAGCCCTATCAGTGTCAGGTTTGTCCAAATGCCTTTGCACAGAGCTCGTCCCTCATCGAGCACCAGAGGGTCCCCACGGGGGAGGAGCCCTACAAGTGCAGCGACTGTGGGAAGGCCTTCAGCCGCACCTCAGCCCTCATGGTTCATTTGCGGATCCACATCACCGTCCTGCAGTGCCCGAGGAAGCCTCCCCACAGTGGCGCAGCATCGAAGAGAAACCTGAGTTCTGAAAGAGCTGGGAGGGACGGGGTGGGTGACTGCTGAATCCCCCCAAATGACCAGATGCTAAAGGGCAAACTCTGGGGCTGTCCGGGAACAGCTCTTCATTCTGGGACCCAGATGGAGGCCCCTGATGAACATAAAGCTATTCAGGTCATCTGGCGAAGCTTCTAGAAGGCTCCTGCTGCCCTCCATACCCCACTCAAGCCCATCTCAGAGAGAGGACAGCTGAGCTGAGGATGTGGATTGCTCCTCAGAGCCAAAGCAGTCAGGGTCAAGTTGCTCTCAGGACTCAGTGGTCCCTGGATGCTTGGGGCGGGGAGGCTCCAGCTTCACATTCCCACATGGCGTCTCTTCTTGCCTGTTCCTCTCCCACGCAGCCCAGGAGGGACACCTGCCCGTGCCCACCTCTGTGCCTTCACACGTGCTGTTTCCCTCCACCTGTTCACGTCTGACTCCAAGGCCAGCTTGTGAGGCTGCCTTTTCCAGACCCTCAGCCTCTATCGCATTTTCTGTGTCCTGAGCGTACGGCTGGCCACTTGCCCGGCATCCGTTTCTCCCTCCCTTCTCCTTCCACATCCCACCAGTCGTCAGCCCTGTTGGTTTTACTTACAACCACCTCTTCTCCATCTTCTCCACCTTTGTTACCTTATGCGAGCCCACATCACCTGTCACCTGGATTCCAGCAGGGGTCTCCTTCCTGACCCCTTCCTGCTTTCATTACACACACATACACACACCACACACATCCCAGACCACACATCTACACAGACCGCATACATACACACACCACACACATACACACACCACACACATACACACACCACACACATCCCACATACCACACACATCCCAGACCACACACATACACACACCACACACATCCCAGACCACACACATACACACACCACACACATCCCAGACCACACACATACACACACCACACACATCGAAGGCCACACATCTACACACACCACGTACATACACACAGCACACACATAATACACACAGCACACACATACCACACACCACACACATCCACACAGCACACACATACCACACACATCCCAGACCACACACACACACACCACACACATCACAGACCACACATCTACACACACCACGTACATACACACACCACACACATACACACACCACACACATCCCAGACCACACACATACACACATCACGTACATACACACACCACACACATACACACACCACACACATAACACATACCACACACATCCAAGACCACACACATACACACACCACACACATCCAAGACCATACACATACACACACCACACACACACCACACACACACACACACACACACACACACACCATTGTTTTCTTTTCCACACCAGCTTCCAGCAGGCTCTTCCCACAGCCCGAATCTGATTGTATCTCTCCATGTGGGAAGCTCTCCACTGCATCACCTTCCACAGCAAAGCTTCCTGAATGGGTTACAAGTTTGCCAAGATATAAGCTGCTTTGGGTGCCAAGCCGTCTCTCCAGTTACCTTCCTATGTGTGTAGGAATACTGTCATTTTTCTGTGTGTGCAGTGAAGATGGTTTCAAAGTCCTGCCCTGTGGGATAAACCTCAGATCCGTCATCTGCTGTTCACGGTCATCCATGACTGGCCCCCAGCCTTTGTCTCCCGTGGCCACACCTCCCACACACCAGCCACACGGAACAACGTGCGGTTCCTGAAGAAGCCACCCTTTTTCCCGCGAACGTGCCTTTGTGCCTGTGCCTGGAACCCACCTCTCTTCTTCCCTCCAAGATGTTTCCAGTATCCCTCCCCAGCCACCTCAGACAGACTTCAGCTTGCCTCCTCTGCTTCCAGAGTGCCTCCCCCTTACTCCTCTTAAGCCTCCTACCATATTATATGTACTCCTTACAGAGCTTGGAAACTGTGTTTCCCAAGGACACTGTAAGCTTCCAAGAGCAGGGGCCATGTCTTATTCTCAGTATCCACAGCACACAGGGCAATGGGCCCTGACCCATGGCTGCTGAATGCATGACTGACGCCTTCCCGGAGGCGGTCACCACGCTGCACCCTACGTCGTCCTTGTAGATGTTTACGTGGCTCTCTCCCCCGAGCCAGCTGTGGGCCCTACAGGGCAAAACAATCCAGTTTCTCCAGGGCCCCAGCACTCAGACCAGCCTGGCACGCAGCAGCCTCAATAAAATGTTCCTGTATTGAGTCCACCCTTTCCATGGCCCCAGAGCCCCCCTGGTGCCGTGGGCTCTGGCAGCCAGCATCCTGTCACTGCTCTCTGCCTTCTCTCACAATGCTGTATCCCTGTCCCTCTTGCAGGGTCCATGTCTGTAACTGGATATCGCAGCCTCTGTTCCTAACTGCCAGGGCGTCAGCCTTCTTTCCTTTGTTTCTCTGATGACCCCATCACGTGTGAACCATCTGACACACCCCATACTGTTGTGTACTGGTCATCGTCACCATCTCTCCCTGTGTTTCTCCCTCCGTATTGGATTCGTTCCTTCTGTGTCATGAGTAAACAAAGACCGACCGACGTGGATGGTTCAGAACAGGAAGGCTGAGACCCAGGGAGACGGAGATCTTGTGTCAGCATCTCTGAGAGAGTCCCAGGTACACCTAGACACAGGTCGCCTTCCACACAGAGTGCGGCCAAGGCCGAGAGACTGAGAAAGTTGACAGATGTGGGGGGAAACTCAGAGGCAAGAGATGCATGTTCCCAGTGCCCCCAGGCCTCCAACAGGCTGCAGGGAGTGGCCCTGAAGTTAGGCTGCTTTGGGGGCGTCGGATAAGTGACCTCCCTGAACCTCAGTGACCTACTCAGCCTGGAAAGAAGGGATGATCAGATGTGCTTGGATCTTCCTGGATCTTCCATCCAGGAAGATCCCACATGCCACGGAGCGGCTAGGCCTGTGAGCCATGGCCACTGAGCCTGCGTGGCCGGAGCCTGTGCTCCACAACGGGAGAGGCCACAACAGTGAGAGGCCCGCGTACCGCAAAAAAAAATAAAAATAAAAAAAGATGACGTAATAGTTTGAAACCAGGCAGGTTTTAACAGCCTTGTTATAGGACAGAATCACAGTGAGAGACTCATGAAACCATAAGTATAGTTGGAAATGAAATCACATTCTTTGTGATGATGGTGGAAAGAATATTTGAAGAAATAATGGCTGGAAACTTTCCCAATTTGGCAAAAGTTATAAACTTACAGGTTCGGAAAGCTCAGTGAACCCAAAACAGCAGAATCTCAAAGAAATCCATGCCCAGACACATCCTAATCAAAGCTGAAAACTAAAAACATTTCAACTTTTTGAAAGCCGCCTGAGAAAAACTATGCCTCACATAAAGATTAATACAAAAGATCATAGATTTCTTTTTTATTTATTTAGCTGCGCCACGTCTTAGTTTCACAGGATCTTCGTTGCCTCGTGCGGGATCTTTAGTTGTAGCATGCTGGATCTAGTTCCCTGATCACAGATTGAACCCAGGTCCCCTGCATGGGGAGCGCAGAATCTTAACCGCTGGACCACCAGCGAAGTCCCGTAAGATCATAGACTTCTTATCAGAAATCATAAAGGCCAGAAGGCAGGGAAACAACATTTTTAAAGTGCTGAGAAAAAGAACTGTCAGTCCGAATTCTATATGCAGTGAAAATGCACTTCAAGAATGAAAGCAGGGGCTTCCCTGGTGGCGCAGTGGTTAAGACTCTGCCTGCCAATTCAGGGGACATGGGTTGCAGCCCTGGTCCGGGAAGATCCCACATGCCACAGAGCAACTAAGCCCGTGAGCCAGAACTACTAAGCCCACGTGCCACAACTACTGAAGCCTGCAGGCCTAGAGCCCGTTTTCCACAACAAGAGAAGCCACCACAAGGAGAAGCCCGTGCACCACAATGAAGAGTAGCCCCCACTCGCCGCACCTAGAAAAAGCCTGTGCGCAGCAACGAAGACCCAGTGCAGCCAAAAATAAATAAATAAAATGAATTAAAAAAAAAAAAAAGAAAGCGAAGTAAAGACATCCTCAAGTGAAGCAAAACTAAGACAATCTGTTGCAAGCAGGCCTGTACTAAAAGAAATGCTACAGGGACTTTAGATTGCTTACATTAAGATATGTATGATGGTGGAAAGTAAAATTTATGACATTTTCTGGTAGGGTTTTCAGTGTATGTTAACGTGGTATATATGACAACTGCAGCATAAAGAGAGGGGGGTATCAAAATTCATTCAGTGACATATTTGAGATTTGTACATTTTACTGTATATAAATTATATCTCAAAGAAAACCATTAGTGTACAAGATTTTTTAAAAAATTTAAAGAGGAAAATAAAATAAAAATAAATAAATAAATAAAAATAAAAATTTAAAGAGGGGAGGATAAAGAGACCTATATAGTGATAAAGTTTCTAAATCCCACTTTAAGTGGTAAAATATTAATTCTAAGTTGACTGTGAAGAGTTAAGTATGCATACTGTAATCCTTAGAGAAATCCCTAAAAAAGACTATACAAAGAGATGATCAAAAACTCAGTAGATGAATTAAAATGGAACCTGAGAAAAAATAACCCAAAAGAGGGCAGGAAAGGGGAAACAGACGGATAACAGAAGGAACAAACAGAAAAGAAAAAGGTGGACCAAAACCCAAGCATATCCATTGTTACATGTAAATGGTCTAAACATACCAATTAAAAGGAATTTTTAAAAAAATAAAATAAAAAACCTACTTTAAATATAATGATATAGGTAAGCTTAAGGTAAAAGAGTGGGGAAAGGTATATAATGTGAAAACTCCATCAAAGAATGCTGCAGTGACTATGTTAATATCAAACCAAGTAGACTTCAGAACAAGGAAAATTACCAGGAATAAAGAGAGAAATTACATAGTAATAAAGGGCCAATTCACCAAGAACACAAAACAATTCCAAATATGTATGCATCTAACAACAAAGCCTTAAAATACAGGAAACAAAAACTGGTAGAGCTGAAAGAAAATAACAGGCAAATTCACAATTATACTTGGAGACTTCAACACACCTCTCTCTAGAATCAGCAGAACAAGAAGACAGAAAATCAATAAGGATACAAAAGAACTGAACAACATATCAACCAACTGGATGTAATGGATGAACTGCCAATAGTCGATCTTTTTTTTATCCACAAAGAAGTAATTTCCCATGATTTAAAGTAACACAAACCTATTTTTAAGCCTAACATTAGGCTGTTACTAATGCTTAACCCCAAAAGTCAATGACCTAAGTTTCCACCTGAAGAAAAGGAAAAAGAAGAAATTAATTCAGAAGTAAGTAGAAGGAAGGGACTAGTAATGATACAAGAAGAGATTCACAAAGTAGAAAAGAGACAATACAAAAATGAGCAAAGCCAAAATGTAGTAAGTTCTTTGAAAAGATTAATGCAGTTGATGAGCCCCTAGCTAAACTGACAGAGAGAGAGGGAGAAGGGACACCACATCAGTCATGAAAGAGGTGACAGCACTACAGACCCTGCAGGCACTAAAAGAATGCAGGAGTGTTACGAGCAACTCCATGCCAGTAAATCAGACCTCTCAGAAGAAATAGGCAAAAACCCAGTTTATCAAGTATTAGTTGATAATGCCAGCCTAATACACAACTGCTGTATGCCAGCATCTCGAGGGCCAAGCTCCAGGCAGGAGCTGGGCAATAGTCCAGGAGGGCGTCAGGTGGGGCAAAGGGGGCTCAGAATCGAGGGACAGTGGGGAAGGACAGGACTCCCACTCCTCCCACAGTTCCAAGTTCTGATGTGGGAGACCTGGCCTCTGGTTGGAGACACAGTCTGGCACCACCACATGGTGGCCACTCAGACTGGGAAGACAGAACTACACAATGCAGCCTCTGAACTGCCTCCCAGTTCAGTCAAGTTCTGTTTGGAGCCTCAAGCTGCCCACCCACACCTGCTGGCGACTGGGCAGAGGTGACTGGGGAGTAGCTTAACGGAAGAAGGCAGAAGAAGGCAGTCTTGAAAGTGGGGGCCCAGAAGCACCCCTACCCTCGGCACCCCTACCCTCAGGATCCAACGCGGAGCCCATCCACCTTCAAGACCCAGGATCCCAGCCCACTTCCCTCGGCTCTGGGACTCCAGCCCCCCTGCATCAGGGCTGCCATTGGCCAAAGACACATTTTTAAAGTCTGTCTTCACGTTTATTGTTTCCTGGCATGGTTGAGGAAGAGCCATCCCTGCCCTCTCCCCCCAGGGGAAGTCCAGCTTCCAGCTGCAGGAAGAGGGATCAGAGCCAGACTGGAGAAAGGACTTCCCAAGGATACCATCAGCAGCCTGGGTCTGCAGCCGAATCAGCTTCCTAGACAAATTTGACAGAAGAGAAATGCTAGGGAAAGGAGGCTCCCTGGTGAGTCAGAGCAGACCTCACTGAGACCCCCCAGGAAGGAAGTGGCTTGGTCAGCTGCCAGCTAAGACCCCCCCACCACACACACACACCTGGGCCTCCCTACAGGTGCTCCAGCTGGCCAGGCCACTCTCTGCTTTAGGGCCTTTGCCTATGTGGTTCCCTGCCTGCAATTCCCCCCCACGCACCCAGCAGACTAGGCCAGTGTTAGTGCTGGGAGGAGGTGCGGGAAAGGGCACCCCTGTAGGAGGGTAGAATCCGGGCAAAGGCCGGGAGCCTCGATGCGCCCACGGAACCGAGCTCCACCTGCCACCTGGAGCTCCACCGGGTCGCTGAGCTGGGACAGCAGGGAGTGGGCCCAGTTGGAGCGGTAGCCGCAGCTGTAGTTGCCGGCGTGTTGGGGCCCCACGTAGGTCAGCACGAGGTCCGCGGAGGGGTCGGTGGTCCAGGCCACCGCCGAGGGCTCCTCTTCGCCGGACCGTAGCAGCAGGAAGGAGACGTCGGGCACGTGGCCCTCGCAGCGTAGGACAGCATCGCGGCCCGGAGTCACGGCCCCCGTCCACAGGGCCCGGAGCCGCGGCTTGGGCAGGGGTCCTGGGAGAGCAGCGGGTCGGTCAAGTGAAGCCCCTTGCCCCAGGCAGCAGCGGCCCAGCCCCGCTCCGTTGCCCGCCCCCTTCTCCAGCCAAGGTTGCTGGCCTCACACCGTGGTCACTGCGCTGTAACCGTAGTGTCTCCCTGTACACGTCCCCGCACCCCCCAGGCCCGGGCCTTCTCTGAGACTCCCTGGGGTCCCCAGCGAACGGCACTCAGGGCTTCAAGACAGGTGAGAAGGAAGACAGGAGCCAGGGGAACGGGTTCCCGCAGAGGGCACAGCGCAGTCAGTGGTCTGGTGGTGGACCCTGTGCGGGGGGCTCTGCCTGACCTCCGACCCCAGGAGATCCGGATGAGGAAATCAGAGGAACACACAGACCCCAGGGCCGGCGGGGGCTCGGGGAGAATTACAGCTCAGCCCTCCGCCGTGGGCGCCCGGGAGCAGGCAGAGGTGGGGTCATAATCTGACCACAGCCGACAGGCCTGTCGCACAGGGAACCTAAGGCGTGAGCCAGTGCAAAGCCGTTAGCACTCTGAACCCTAAGTTCCGGGTCCTCTCTCCACGACCTCCACCAAAGCGCTACACGTAGCCCCGGTTGGAAACAGGCCAAAAGGCTGGGCGTCCCAGGGCCCTGGCGGCCGACCTCGCGCTCCCCTAAGGAGCCGCCGACTCTGCGGGCAGGACCGAGGCCCAGAGCGCTTCCCTTCGGCGTCCTGGGACAGGCGGGCACCCTCGTTTTGCGCACGGGCAGAAGGAGGCTCCGGACCAATGTGCCCGCCGCTCACCGTCCACGCGCAGCTCCACGGGCGCGCTGGGCGCGGAGCCCGCGAAGGGCGGCGCCGTGTCTGTGTAGACGCAGCTGTAGTTGGCCGAGTCGACCGCCGAGACGTCGCGCAGCTCAAAGTGGGCCTCCGTCCCCGCGGGGCTCAAGAGACCGTGCACCCGGCGCTGCCCCGCGCCCTCGCGCACCAGGAAGAAGCGCACGCCGGCGCGGGGGGCCCGGCACCGCAGCTGCACCAGCGTCCCCGGCTCGGGACTCAGAGTCGCGGGCTCGGCCGACAGCTCCGGCGCCGGGAGCGTCCCTGCGGGGAGGACGCGGCAAGGCTGACGCCCAACGCCGCATCTTTCCGCCGGAAAGAGTGCGCCCCGCTCCCTCTGCTCCTTTCCGGGAGGCCCGCCTGCACCGCCCTGCGTAAAACCGCACCATCCGCCCGACGTCCCGGCCCTCGTCCTCCTTGGACGCTCACGCACGCTCCTACACTGTTCCTAACTAATTTGTGTGCCCACAAAAATAGACGGGTGTGGGGTCGTGTTTTGTTGGAGGAGCATCCGCGCCCGCCTCCCCCGCCGGCGTCCACTCCTGGGGTTTACGCCCCTGGTCCTTGGCGGGTCCTGCAGCCCCAAACTGGCCACCCTCAACAGAGAGGCCTCGGCGCCCACCCGGACCCCGGAGGCTGGGGGCCCCCGTGCATGTAGCGCCTGCATGGCCAGACTTGCGCGTGGACCCAATTATTCTTCGCGGGGCCACGAGGCTGGGCTCATTTTTCTGTCCTCAGCTGGGGAAACTGAGGCCGGGCAGATGAGTCGGGATTGAGCCCTGGCAGTTACCGGGACCCTTCCCTGGGTCTTTCCTCCCGCTGCCCCGAGGGCAGAGCGCCCCGTCCTCCCTCCCCGCTGCCACATCCCCCAGGCTCACCATCGCTCAGCACCAGCTCGGCGGGCGCGCTGTCCAAGGACCAGAGCGCTAGCTCCTCTGGCAGCCGGTAGCGGCACGTGTAGACACCGCCGTCTCCTGGGGCCAGCGTGTTCAGCTGGAAGAAGATGCGGTCTGGGCTGGTACTGGCCATGGGTACCTGCAGCACGTCCTCGCCCCGCCGCAGCTGGAAGTGCACCCCGCTCAGGGGCGCCACGCAGGTGAGAGTCGCGCTCGAGCCGGGGCGTAGGAGCCCGGCAAACCCGCCATTCAGAGTCAGCTTGGGTGGCGGCGGCGTGGCTGCAAGGCAGGGACAGTCACTGGGGCGGCCAGAGTCCCAACCATCCCCGCTGTGGGAGCGTTCCTTGGAGCCCAGCCTCCAGACCTCTTGCCCCGGGAACAGCCTTCCTTGTGGCAAATTCCCACGCCACTATCAAGGCGGGGCAACTGCGTGGCCACTGTTTCCCAGACCCAGTCCTGGACAGGGGTATTCAGGGCCGGGGGTCAGGGTAAAAGCTACTCTGTCTCCAGGAGCCTTCTCCCCCAGGAAGCCCTCTGGGATGGTCCACCCACTCACCCAGCTCCTCTATGGTCACAGTGGCACTGGGCTCCGAGGGGGCGCCTGATGCGTGGGTCCGGTAGCTGCAGCTGTAGATGCCAGCCCGGTGGACTGGGAAGGTGGCCTGCCTGTCCTTTGGGGCCTCAGCCACCTCCAGAAACTTGTCATCACCTTCCCGCCTCAGCAGGAAGGTCACACCGCGAAGTCCCCCGAGGCACAGAAGTCTCGTGTTCAGGCCCGGTGTGATCCAGGGCACGGGTTTGGTTGAGAGCAAGGGTGGGGGCAGGGGCTCTGCGGCGGGGGCGGGGGGTGGGGTGCAGGGGTCATGGGTGGTTCTGCCTGACTTGGAAGATACGGGGCCCCAGCCGGACCTGGACCTCCACACTCATGGAAATGTGAGGGAGCCAGGAGATGGAAGGCATTGGTGGGGGTGGAGGGGTGGAGGGGTGGCGGGACAGGCCAAGACAGGGACAGGGGACTACAAGAGGAAGACGCGTTCAGGGCCCAACTGTGGCCAGGCCTGCCCTAACCGCTTCCTGAGGATTCAGTCATTTATTCCTCACAGCCTTCTAGGGTTGGTACAAACATCACCCTCATTTTACCAATGGGGAAACTGAGGCTCAGAGATGTTACCTGACTTACCCAAGGCCACCAGCCAGTCGGGGAGGGGGCCGGAAGAGAACAGGGAGAGTGAGGAGTGGAGGAAGGGAGGCCTCTCCAGCAGCCTCTCTTCCTGCCTCGAGGCCCGTGAGCCCTCCACTCACCTGCTCCAGTCACCTCCACGAGGTTGCTCAGGCTGCTCCTCCCACTGTCCGTGCTGTAGTGGCAGCGGTAGAGGCCCCGGGTGTCACCGGTCACTGCTCCCAGCGGAAATCTGTACTCGGTGGCAGGTGAATCCAGGTGCACCAGTCCCTGGGCCAGTCCATCCTTGAAGAGCTGGAACTCCAGGGTCCACAAGGGGCTCTGGCATGTCAGCGTCACGTTGGCCCAGGGTTCCAGCAGCGATTCGGCCTCTGCCCACAGGGTTGGCCTTGTGTCGATGTCTGTGTGGGGATGGGTGTCAGATCTGGGGGCCCAGGCAGGGGTTCACCCCACAGCGCCCACCATGCCCAGGCCCGGCCCACTCACATTGGACCTCCTCGGTCACTGGGTTCAGGGCGAGACCTGCGGAGACGCACCACCTGTGAGGCCCCATGGCTGTTCATTCCCGCCCCTTATCTGGCCCCGGGGACCCCAGGCAGGACGCCTCACCCCAGAGCAGCAGGAGGGCCACCCGTGCGGACATGGTCAGCCTCACTGCAGCCACAGGAGTGTCTGCCGGGTGATAAGGCCCAGCCAGGGCGGCCGGGAGGGTGGGGTGGGGGGGAGGGCGCGGGGCACTGACCTCGCAGCTCATTCGTATTTCCAGGAAAGCAGGGCTCCAGGGGGTCGGGACAAAGGGCAGATGTGGCCTCAGGAGTCTCAGCTATAGCAACAATCAATAACTGCAGAATGAATAAACTAAATTAATAATAAAGAGTAAAGATAACAAAATAAATGATATAATAGCAGCAAAGAATAACAAATGAAGAAAATTAATAATAAATAGTAAATGGAAAAATAATAAGAACATTTTTTAAATAAAAATAAAATTGTGAATTTCCTGCTGGTCCAGTGGTTAGGACTCCACTGCGGGGGGCAAGGGTTCGATCCCTGGTCAGGGAACTAAGACCCTACATGCCAGGCAGTGTGGCAAAAGAAAAAAAAAAGAGAGAGAGAGGAAAGAAATACATTAAAATAAAATAAATACTAAACCAAGTAATGTGATAAATAATAACAAGTACATTTAAATAATAGTATGGAATCATAGTTAGCAAACAAAATTACCAATAAGTAATAAAATGATTAAAGTGAAAATAATTAATTAATGATGAGAGAAAGGATAAAACACTAAGTATTAAAAACAGATAATGCAATAAATGACAACGAATTAATAAAAGTAATAAAATAATGTTAGAAATAGATAGTATAATAAATAAGAAATACATTAAAGTAATAAACGAATATTTAAATTGATGGTTTGTTTATAAGTAAAATAATTGATAATAAAATAAAAATAAGTAATAAAATTATGAGGCACCTACTGCTGTGGTTCACAGCATTCTGCGCGTGGACTTGGGCAGTAGGTGGTGTTACTATCAGTTCCACGTTAGGCGTGAAGGAAATGAGGCAGGTGGGGGCCTGTCCTTCTGGTACATTCCCCTCTGCAAGGCCTCTCATCTCCTCCCCCCAACAGCTGAGCAGTACTGGGATCCCCACCCACCCTGGGGCAGGTGAAGGCAGTGGGCAGGGCCCAGGGCAACCCAAGCCCCACGTGGGCCCACCCGACATGCAGTATTGGAGGTGTGCCGGCCAAGGTGGGATTCGCCTGTGTCTGGATTTTCTACACTTTGCATCATGCAGGCCTCCTGCAGGCGCATCCTGGCTCTTGCCTGGAGCTGTGGTTCCTTCTCCCTCGCTGGTTAATTCCGCAATGTGTGACCCACCATGGATTTGGAGACACATTTGCACCCAGGCCATTCAGTTCA
Organism: Lagenorhynchus albirostris; assembly: GCF_949774975.1. Taxonomy (NCBI): domain Eukaryota; kingdom Metazoa; phylum Chordata; class Mammalia; order Artiodactyla; family Delphinidae; genus Lagenorhynchus; species Lagenorhynchus albirostris. Next base: position 1,857,692 of record NC_083113.1, on the reverse strand, counting down.
GACCTGTGCTTCCACCCTGGTCCTGTCCCTGTGCTCAGGTTGTGGACAGTTTTCTGAGCTGCCTTTGTCATTTATTGCATTATCCATTTTTAATCGGCAGGCGGACTCCCAACCACTGCGCCACCAGGGAAGCCCTTTACTTATTTTTTAATTTTTGGCTGTGTTGGGTCTTCATTGCTACGTGTGGGCCCTCTCTAGTTGCGGTGAGTGGGAGCTACTCTCTGTTGCAGTTCACGGGCTTCTCATTGCAGTGGCTTCGCTTGTTGCAGAGCACAGGCTCTTAAGTGCGTGGGCTTCAGTATTTGTGGCACCTGGGCTCAGTAGTTGTGGCTCACGGGCTTTAGAGCGCAGACTCAGTAGTTGTGGCTCAAGGGCTTCGTTGCTCCACGGCATGTGGGATCCTCTCAGACCAGGGCTCAAACCTGTGTCACCTGCATTGGCAGGCGGATTCCTAACCACTGCGCCACCAGGGAAGCCCTGTGTTACTTTAAATCATGGGAAATTACTTCTTTGTGGATAAAAAAATCGACTATTGGCAAGTTCATCCATTACATCCAGTTGGTTGATGATGTTGTTCAGTTCTTTTGTAACCTTACTGATTTTCTGTCTTCTTGTTTTGTTGATTCTAGAGAGAGGGGTGTTGAAGTCTCCAAGTATTATTGTGAATTTGTCTATTATTTTCTTTCAGCTCTATCAGTTTTTGTTTCCTGTATTTTAAGGCTTTGTTGTTAGATGCATACATATTTGGAATTATGTCTTCTTGGTGAATTGGCCCTCTATCACTGTGTAATTTCTCTCCCGATAATTTTCCTTGTTCTGAAGTCTACTTGGTTCGATATTAATATAGTCACTGCAGCATTCTTTGACGGAGTTTTCATATTATATACCTTTTCCCACTCTTTTATTTAAGCTTACCTATATTATATTTAAGGGCGGTTTCTTATTTTCTTTTTAAAATATTCATTCTGGCAAATTATTTTAATTGGTATATTTAGACCATTTACATGTAACAATGGATATGCTTGGGTTTTGGTCCACCTTTTTCTTTTCTGTTTGTTCTTTCTGTTGTCCGTCTGTTTCCCCTTTCCTACCTTCTTTTGGGTTATTTCTTTCTCGGGTTCCATTTCAGTTCATCTACTGAGCTTTTGATCATCTCTTTTTATAGTCTTTTTTTAGGGGTTTATCCAGGGATTACAGTATTCATAACTCTTCACAGTGTACTTAAGAGTTAATATTTTACCACTTAAAGTGGATGTAGAAACTTTAGCACTATATAAGCCTCTTTACCCTCTGCTCTTCAAATTTTTTTTTAATTTGGTACTCTAATGGTTTTCTTTGAGATATTTATATACAGTAAAATGTTCAAATGTCAAATATATCACTGAATGAATTTTGATACCCTCCTCTCTTTATGCTGTAGTTGTCATTTATACCACATTAAAACCCTGTGGTATAAATGACATTTCATTGTCAAGGAAACTCTGCCAGACAATGTTATAAATTTTTCTTTCAACAATCATACATATATTAAAGATCGAACATACGCAATCTGTTACTCTTCCTTCATTCCCAAGGTTCAAATTTTCCTTCTGCTATCATTTCCCTTCTGACAAATGCTAAACTCCCTATTTAGCATTGCTTTTAGAACAGGTGTGCTGGCAACAAATTGTCTTAGTTTTGCTTCATTTGAGGATGTCTTTGTTTTCATTCTTTTTTTTGAAATATATTTTTTATTTACTTATTTGGTTGCACTGGGTCTTAGTTGCAGCACGCAGCCTCCTTAGTTGCAACACGTGGGCTCCTTAGTGGTGGCATGCCAACTCTTAGTTGCAGCATGCATGTGGGATCTAGTTCCCTGACCAGGGATCTAAACCGGTGCCCTGCATTGGGAGCGCAGAGACTTAACCACTGCGCCACCAGGGTAGCCCCTATTTTGCTTTCTTTCTTGAAGTGTATTTTCATTGTATATTGAATTTGGACTGACAGTTCTTTTCTTCAGCACTTTTTCCCCCGCTTCGGTACGCGGACCTCTCACTGTTGTGGCCTCTCCCGTTGCGGAGCGACAGGCTCCGGACGCGCAGGCCCAGCGGCCATGGCTCACGGGCCCAGCCGCTCCGCGGCATGTGGGATCTTCCCGGACTGGGGCACGAACCCATGTCCCCTGCATCGGCAGGCGGACTCTCAACCACTGCGCCACCAGGGGAGCCCTCTTCAACACTTTAAAAATGTTGTTTCCCTGCCTTCTGGCCTTCATGATATCTGATAAGAAATCTGTGATCTTTTGTATCAATCTTTATGTGAGGCATAGTTTTTCTCAAGCTGCTTTCAAAAAATTTAAATTTTAGTTTTCAGCTTTGCTTATGATGTGTCTGGGCATGGACTTCTTTATGATTATGCTGTTTTGGCTTCACTGTGCCTCCTCATGCCCCCTACATCCACAAGGGTTCTCCCCAGCAGGAAGCTAGAGAGAGAGGGGTTTTGACTGGGCTCACAGCCCTCCTTGCCCATATGGACTGTCTGGTGCTTGATGAAGTTGGACCACCAGCAGAAGCTTTTCCACATGCTTCTCACTCAGACAGTGTCGTAACCAGCCTTCAAGACAGCTGCTAATGACCCTCATCTCCTAGCTTCCACACCCTTGCTTGCATATTCTTCTCTGCATTGAATCAGGGATGGTCTGTGGCACGAATATTATATGGCATGAGTGACAGTGAGCGACCTGGACTCAACTCACTCACTCTGGGGAAAGTCAACTGCTGTGTCATTGGGACACTCAAGCAGACTTGCACAGCGGTCTGCATAGAGGGACCACCTGCCAACCACACTAGCAGCCAGCCATGTTTGACATAGTGGCTGCTCTGTTGTCAGGGGCCCTGGTGAGTGAGTGGGGGTGAGTGTTGCCCTTGCCAACCCATAATGTATGGTGGAAGTGGGGGGTTAGTTTTAGTGTTTTCAGTCGGTAGGGCATTAGCGTTGTCACTGCAGTGGAGCTGAGCCCACCTGGTCACATTCCTAGGCTCTCTCCAGAAAGACTCCCCTTGTGTTCAGGCTTGATGGAAACTGTTATTACACTTGCATATCAACCGGGTTTCTCTTTGGTTTGAATGTTTCTAGGTCTATCAAGACGACTGATGGGTGTGCATCATCCATGACACACTGACCACACTGGGAGTTTGCCTCCCTCATCAGCCCCCTCGTGTCCACCAAGGATTGAGTTCTCAACAACAGAACTCTTCAGAATAAATGTCCTGGTTGTCTGTAAAAGGTTGAGCTGTCCTTGGCGATACCACTTTAGCTGGGTTTCTCCTCAGGATGAATTGTGTGGATGGTAAAAAGAAAAAACCCAAGTTCCACTTTTGCCTGAGGTGCTCCACTAGCCGCAGGGGTGGGGAGACTTCCAGGTCTCCTGAATGGCCTCTTCCGCTTGCCCCACCGTACTGCTCTCTGGAATGAGCTCTCAGGTGTGCCATGTGGGTGGCAACTGCAGCCTTCCTCACATTCTTGCACTACTCAGGGTATCTGTCCAGCACGACTTTGCTGGTGTTTAGTAAGTATACAAGGAAGTGTAAACGTGCCCCTAAAATGCTGAGAATAGAACGGCAGGGGCATGTGTTTTCATTTCTGCTGGACTTGCAAAGAGACCAGCTTTGCGAATTTTAGCCTCTACTCCAGGGTGGAATGTGACGTGGCCAGGATAGCTGCAACTTGGGAGAAACCTCTGGAAAGAGTACTGGGTGACTGGCTTGCCGCAGAGCAGGGGAACTCAAGCCCTCGGGAGGTGAGTCCTGAATTAAGCAAGACACAATAAAGGGCTGGCTGGTGTCCTGCAAGCCAGGCCTGGGAATGGAGAGCCAACAGCTTCCTTACCCCAGGGGACCCACACATCCTCCTCTTCCCAGGCGACAGGATTTCGGGACAGGAGACAGAAAGTGAAGGATGATTCAGCAGGGCTTTGCTGCAGGGTCCACGCCACATTCAGGGAACCCCTTTGGAAGCATGGAGGCCCAGACGGTGAGGGACTCGGTGCTGAGCCCACCTCTGCCCTCCCTCCAGGAGGCTCTGGCTGGGCCCCCCGCCCGTGGCCTCTCTGGGCACCCTGATATGGTTGAGAGTCTTCCCTGCCCCCACCCTCAGTTAAGGTGAGGATCAAAAGGGGTGATTAAGGGCAGAGTGCCCAGCACGGTGCCCGGCCTGTAATGAGTGTGTGCAAATGTTGGCTTCTGGAGTGGAGAGTCCTTGGAGTTTCACTTTGGAAAGAGTGTGGAGGATGGGGTGGGGAATAAATTAGAACCATATACAAACATAACCATACATACAGCTAGGAAAGAAACGTGCTGCTCCAGGTCTCGGCTGGACTCCGCCTAAGTGGTGGCCTCGGGCAGGTGTAGCCACACCTTCAAGTCTCCCTCCTTGATTGCGCCCACGCCGCAGGGGCTTCTGGGAGACGTAGTCCATCCTGGCGTCCGGACAGGAGGGGACGAGCGCTCGGGGTGGGAAGGACCACCTGGCTTTGATGTAACGTGACATCCCCACCTGGCAATCACAGACCAGCTCAAAGTTGCCAGGGAATCCCGCCCCTCCCCCAACAGAGCCCTCTCCACAGCGACCACTGAACCGCCGGGCGGTGGGCAGGCAGAGTCCCAGCCCCAGAAGCCCCCGGCCAGCGGCCTCGGGTAGGTGCACGAGATGCGCAGGGGCCCACTCCTGATGCCAGGGAGGTCAGAGGCGGAGGCCTCGCCAGATCTAAGAGAGGAGGGGGGGCCCCAGCTACGCCAGAGGGTGTGCAGACACCCCCAAGGCGACCGAGGGATACTGAAGCCCCCTAGGAAGCTTCAGGTGGGGGACGCCTGTGGACGCCGTGTGCGCGAGGCGAGGTTTAAGGCGCCGCCCGCGGGCCGCTGCTGGTGCTCGTGGAGGTTGGATCGCTGGCTGAAGGCGCGGCCGCAGCGGCCGCACGCGTAGGGCTGCTCGCCGGTGTGTGCGCGCGCTGGGCGCGGGAGGCTGCAGTTGCGCACGAAGGCCTGGCCGCAGTCCGCGCAGATGCAGGGCTTCTCCCCCGAGTGCAGGCGCTCGTGCTGGTGCAGCTCGGAGCAGCCCCGGAAGGTCTTCCCGCACTTGGGACAGCCGTAGGTCTGCTCACCGGTGTGTGCAAGCCGGTGCTGCACCAGGCCGGAGCGGCCCTTGAAGGCTTGTCGCACAGCCGGCACGCGTAGGGCCTGGCGCTGCTGTGCGTGCGCCAGTGCCGGCTCAGGTTCGAGCGCTGGTTGAAAGCTTTGCTGCACTCTGAGCAGGCGTAGGGCTTCTCGCCGGTGCTCCGCCAGGTGCGAGAGCAGGCCGAATGCCTTGGTACGCTCGGCGCACTCATGGGCCTTCTCCCCGCGCGGCGAGCACCTCGGCCGGAAGGCTCGCGGAGCCAGGGCCGTGGCGCAGTTGCGGTGCTCGGCCGAGTGCGTCTTCTGGTGGCCCCTGGAGGCCGGAGCAGCGCACTAAGGCCTGGCCGCAGTCGGTTCACATAGGGCCGCTCACCCGTGTGGATGCCCTCGGGCTGCAGCAGTCTTGAGGTGCACGTGAAGGCCTTGCCGCACTCGACGCTGGCGTACAGCTGCTGAACCGGGCGGCCGGGCTCACGGGGAGAGGACCCAAGGCCTGGTCGCACCTAGGACACATCCGGGGGCCCTCGTCCATCCGCTGCTGCTCGTTGGGGCTCAAGCGCTTTCCGCACCGGGCGCACGGAAGGGGCTCCTCTGCCGCCTGCATCAGCTCCTGCAGGGCCAGCGGGGACATCCGGGTACAGGCTTCGCTGTGCCGGCCCGCGGCAGGAAGCTCCACGAAGGGACTCTGCTGGAGAGAGGCCGGCGGCAGGGTCCTGGGACAGGGATGTGCGCGCAGGCGGCAGTCCGAGTGGACCTTGCACAGCGCAGCGCGGGGGCAGCTCCAGTGCAGCACCTGGACCCCACGGTGGTCACACGCAGGGGTCTTCTTCCCAGGGGGTGTCCTGGGATGCTGCACCAGGAAGGAGTTCTGGCTGGAGGCCCTGGCACCCGCTGGGCACGGACAGAGGCCCTGCCCGGCATGCGGCCCCTGGGGATGACCAGGTCAGGGTCTGGAGAGGAGGTGGGGCCACGTGACTCTTGCACCAGGCGTCCAGCTCCTGCACTCTGACAGTCCCTGCAGTGGGGCTCACACCCAGGGGAGTTGTCCTGCTGACCACGTTCCCTCCACGCAGGTCTACCCCGAGAGGGGTGTCCTTCGGCTGGGTCCTCCTCCAGGGGCCTCAGCTCTGTCTTGTGCCTCTCTGCCTGGCCCCTGTGGGCTCCCTGGGGATCTACCTTGGGGCTGCCTTCCTGCCGAGAGCTCTGGGCCCAAGGCTGCATCCCAAGGGCAGCCCACAACACGGTGTCCAGGCTGTGGGATCTGGAAGAGCAGAAGAGAATGAAGGTTTGCAGGTCCCTAAGAATGCTGACCCCAGGATGGATGCCTACTGAGTGGCCCCCACTCTCGGCAATCCAGGGAAAGGGGCAGGAGGAATGACACCCGGCCATGAGAACACTGGAGCTTCCTGTCCCTACTCTCAGGACCCATGACACTCCAGAGACCTGCTTCCCTGCCTCTCTCTGCTCCCCGGCACCCTCCCTCCTCCTTGCCACTGCTGGAGTACCTTCACCCCTGGCTTGGGACCTCAGTGGCCCCTCCCTCAAGCAACAGGGACACCCCAGTTTCTCAGCTGCCCACTCCCCAGTTTCCCTCCTCCACTCTGACTACCAGGCCCCCGGAGCCATGCCCTGATGGCTCCCTGCCTCGGCCTGGCCCAGCTCTGTCCACCTGCCATTAGCCAGCTCTTCTGTAAGGTGTGAGATGCGACTCACCTGGCAGCAGGGCTGGAGGCCCAGTGTGCCCCTCCCCACTTCTACCAGGCAAGCTTGGTTCTCAGGACTGCCAGCCTCATCTACAAAATGGGTATGATAACTGTAAATATAAACAGCTGAGCAAGGGGGCCCTGCTCATTCCAGTGACAGCCAACACCAGAAAGGGGCTGATGTCTGCAATTACTATTTTCAAATTCATCTGTGGCCATTGTTGGTTTCCTACTGCTGCTGCTGCTGTAACAAATTACCACAAGTTTAGTGGCTTAAAGCCATGCAAATTTATTATCTCAGTTCTGGAGGTCAGAACTCCTCAATCAAGGTTTCGGCAGCATTGCTTCCTTCTGGAGGCTCTAAGGCTCGGTTTGCTTGCCTTATCCAGCTTCTAGACACCACCTCCTTCCCTGTCTTGTGACCCTGTCTTCCATCTTCAAAGCCAGCAGTGAAACATCACTTTCTGTGTATGTCATCATATATCCTGACCCTCCTGCCTTTTCTTGTACAAAGACACCTTGGGCCCACCACGAATCTCACATATCAAGATCCTTAATCACACTTCATAGTCCTTTTTGCCACGTGAAGTAAATTCCCAGGTTCTGGGTACTAGGACGTGCATATCTTTTGGAGAAGCAGGGAGCATTATTCTGCCTACCACAGTGGCCTTCTCTGAGCTTTTTATATGATTTACTGGGGAAAAACAGTAAATGCATCAAGATGCCATTTCGGTGAAACAAAACTATAAATACCTATCCTGGAATCTTGACAGATACTCAGAACCATCCCATCTGCGGAGGGGCTTGCTAGGTGGGGCGTGGCTGCAACATGCAGCTGCACTCCGCGAGGAGGGGCAGGACGGAGGAAAAGGCTCACCTGGTGGGGAGGAAGATGGAAAGAAGGGGAAGAAGAGGACATGCATGTCAATCAGGTTCCTGGCCAGTGACAGTCACTGATGACCAGAAAACTGACCTATTAAAGAGCCCATGGGTAAGGATGAGAATTTTCTCTAGGTTCTTGTTCCTTCCAGAACAAAGACAGATCTGTCCAGTGCAGCCTCTGCGTTATGAATGTGTGACCACGGTAAATCACCATCTCACTGAGCACCAGGGCTCAGGCTCGCCTCCTTTTGCTGTGTGGAAGGCAGATATTCCTCTATCAAACATTCCAGAACTCCGAGTTTATTTAGGGAAATTGCTTGTTCCAACCTTCTCCTTCAACCCACTGTTGCTTTCCCATCAGTTTTGCAAATTTATAACAAGCAGTTGCCCAGGAACTGAAAGCAATCAGGACGCATTTAAACAGGACGCTACACATTTTCAGCCAAGGACACATCAGAATGGCTGGATGTGGGTTCCTTTCAGGATTCTGCTGCCAGCTATCACTGGTGGGTTGTTTTGCCTTGGATATCTCAACCACAACAGCAGAGATGCACCAATGGTCTGCGCTCTGGGGGGAAATGTTTTTGAGTGGAAATTGGACACACTGAATTGGTTAAAGGTGAAAATGCAGAGGAAGGCACGTCCCGCAGATGGCGAGGGGCCATCTCACTGGCCGGTGCCACTGCTCTGCTCGTCAGGGGGCCGCTTGCTGGAGCCCAGGAAGCTGAAGGCCCAAGGTAGGGGTGTCTTGTCTGGTCCTGTGTTCAGCAAGTAACTGCTCTGGGGCATTCTCCAAAGAAACAAGGATGGACTTCCCTGGTGGCACAGTGGTTAAGAATCTGCCTGCCAATGCAGGGGACACGGGTTCGATCCCTGGTCCAGGAAGATCCCACATGCCGTGGAGCAACAAAGCCTGTGTGCCACAACTACAGAGCCTGCACTCTAGGGCCCGTGCACCACAACTACTGAGCCTGCACTGTAGGGCCCGTGCACTACAACTACTGAGCCTGTGCTCTAGAGCCCGCGAGCCACAACTACTGAAGCCTGCATGCTTGGAGCCCGCATTCCACAAGAAAGAGAAGCCACCACAATGAGAAGCCCACACACCGCAATGAAGACTAGCCCCCACTAGCTGCAACTAGAGAAAGCCCATACACAGCAACAAAGACCCAAGGCAGCCAAAAAAATAAAATAAAAAGTAAATTAAAAAAGAGGGCTTCCCTGGTGGTGCAGTGGTTGAGAGTCCACCTGCCAATGCAGGGGACATGGGTTCGTGCCCTGGTCCGGGAAGATCCCACATGCCACGGAGCGGCTAGGCCCGTGAGCCATGGCCACTGAGCCTGTGCGTCTGGAGCCTGTGCTCCGCAACGGGAGAGGCCACAACAGTGAGAGGCCCGTGTACCACAAAAAAAAAAGAAAAAAGAAAAAAAGAAACAAGGATGACAGGAAGGACATTCACAGAAAGATAGACAAAATGAAAAGGCAGAGGATTTTGTACCAGATGAAGGAACAAGATAAAACCCCAGAAAAACAAGTAAATGAAGTGGAGATAGGCAACCTTCCAGAAAAAGAATTCAGAATAATGATAGTGAAGATGATCCAGAACCTCGGAAAAAGAATGGAGGCAAAGATCAAGAAGATGCAAGAAATGTTTAACAAAGACCTAGAAGAATTAAAGAACAAACACCTAGAAGAATTAAAGAACAAACAAACAGAGATGAACAATACAATAACTGAAATGAAAAATACACTAGAAGGAATCAATAGCAGAATAACTGAGGCAGAAGAACAGATAAGTGACCTGGAAGACAGAATGGTGGAATTCACTGTCATGGAACAGAATAAAGAAAAAGGAATGAAAAGAAATGAAGACAGCCTAAAAGACCTCTGGGACAACATTAAACACAACAACATTAACATTATAGGGGTCCCAGAAAGAGAAGAGAGAGAGAAAGGACCCAAGAAAATATTTGAAGAGATTATAGTCGAAAAATTCCCTAACATGGGAAAGGAAATAGCCACCCAAGTCCAGGAAGCGCAGAGAGTCCCAGGCAGGATAAACCCAAGGAGAAACACACCGAGACACATAGTAATCAAACTGACAAAAATTAAAGACAAAAAAATTATTGATAGCAACAAGGGAAAAACGACAAATAACATACAAGGGAACTCCCATAAGGTTAACAGCTGATTTCTCATCAGAAACTCTACAAGTCAGAAGGGAGCTGCATGATATATTTAAAGTGATGAAAGGGAGGAAATTACAACCAAGATTACTCTACCAGGCAAGGATCTCATTCAGATTCGACAGAGAAATCAAAAGCTTTACAGACAAGCAAAAGCTAAGTGAATTCAGCACCACCAAACCAGCTCTACAAAAAAATGCTAAAGGAACTTCTCTAAGTGGGAAACACATGAGAAGAAAAGGACCTACAAAAACAAACCCATAACAATTAAGAAAATGGTAATAGGAACATACATATCGATAATTACCTTAAACATGAATGGATTAAATGCTCCAACCAAAAGACACAGGATCGTTGAATGGATACAAAAACAAGACCCATATATATGCTGTCTATAAGAGACCCACTTCAGACCTAGGGATACATACAGAATGAAAGTGAGGGGATGGAAAAAGATATTCCATGCAAATGGAAATCAAAAGAAAGCTGGAGTAGCAATACTCATATCAGATAAAATAGACTTTAAAATAAAGACTGTTACAAGAGACAAGGAAGGACACTACATAATGATCAAGGGATCAATCCAAGAAGAAGATATAACAATTATAAATATATATGCACCCAACATAGGAGCACCTCAATACATAAGGCAACTGCTAACAGCTATAAAAGAGGAAATCGACAGTAACACAATAATAGTGGGGGATTTTAACACCCTACTTACACCAATGGACAGATCATCCAGACAGAAAATTAAAAAGGAAACACAAGCTTTAAATGACACAAGACCAGATAGATTTAATTGATATTTATAGAACACTCCATCCAAAAACATCAGATTACACTTTCTTCTCAAGTGCACACGGAACGTTCTCCAGGATAGATCACATCTTGGGTCACAAATCAAGCCTCGTTAAATTTAAGAGAACTGAAATCATATCAAGCATCTTTTCCAACCACAGCACTATGAGATTAGAAATCAATTACAGGGAAGAAAACGTAAAAAACACAAACACATGGAGGCTAAACTACGTTACTAAAAAACCAAGAGATCACTGAAGAAATCAAAGAGGAAATCAAAGAATACCTAGAGACAAATTACAATGAAAACACAACGATCCAAAACCTATGGGATGCAGCAAAAGCATTTCTAAGAGGGAAGTTTATAGCAGCCTACCTCAAGAAACAAGAAAAATCTCAAATAAACAATCTAACCTTACACCTAAAGGAACTAGAGGAAGAAGAACAAGCAAAACCCAGAGTTAGTAGAAGGAAAGAAATCATAAAGATCAGAGCAGAAATAAATGAAATAGAAACAAAGAAAACAATAGCAAAGATCAATAAAACTAAAAGCTGGTACTTTGAGAAGATAAACAAAATTGATAAACCTTTTGCCAGACTCATCAAGAAAAAGAGGGAGAGCACTCAAATCAATAAAATTAGAAATGAAAACAGAGAACTTAGAACGGACACCACAGAAATACAAAGCATCATAAGAGCTACTACAAGCAACTCTATGCCAGTAAAATGGACAACCTGGAAGAAGTGGACAAATTCTTTGACAGGTATAACCTTCCAAGACTGAACCAGAAAGAAATAGAAAATATGAACAGACCAATCACAAGTAATGAAATTGAAACTGTGATTAAAAATCTTCCAACAAACCAAAGTCCAGGACCAGATGGCTTCACAGGTGAATTCTATCAAACATTTAGAGAATAACTAACACCCATCCTTCTCAAACTCTCCCAAAAAGTTGCAGGGGAAGGAACACTCCCAAACTCGTTCTATGAGGCCACAATCACCCTGATACCAAAACCAGACAAAGATACTGCAAAGAAAGAAAGTTACAGACCAATATCACTGATGAATATAGATGCAAAAATCCTCAACAAAATACTAGCAAACAGAATCCAACAACACATTAAAAGGGTCATACACCATGATCAAATGGGATTTATCCCAGGGATGCAAGGATTCTTCAATATACACAAATCAATCAATGTGATACACCATATTAACAAACTAAGGAATAAAAACCATATGGTCATCTCAATAGATGCAGAAAAAGCTTTTGACAAAATTCAACACCCATTTATGATATAAAAAAAAAAGCTCTCCAGAAAGTGGGCATAGAGGGGACCTACCTCAACATAATAAAGGCCATATATGACAAACCCACAGCAAACATCATTGTCAATGGTGAAAAACTGAAAGCATTTCCTCTAAGACCAGGAACGAGATAAGGATGTCCACTCTCACCACTATTACTCAACATAGTTTTGGAAGTCCTAGCCATGGCAATCAGAAAAGAAAAAGAAATAAAAGGAATACAAATTGGAAAAGAAGTAAAACTGTCACTGTTTGCAGATGACATGATACTGTACATAGAGAATCCTAAAGATGCCACCAGAAAACTACTAGAGCTAATCAATGAATTTGGTAAAGCTGCAGCATACAAAATTAATGCACAGAAATCTCTTGCATTCCTATACACTAACAATGAAAGATCAGAAAGAGAAATTAAGGAAACAATCTCATTCACCATTTCAACAAAAAGAATAAAATACCTAGGAATAAACCTGCCTAAGGAGGTAAAAGACCTGTACTCAGAAAACTATGAAAGAAATCAAAGATGACACTAACAGATGGAGAGATATACCATGTTCTTGGATTGGAAGAATCAATGTTGTGAAGATGACTATACTATCCAAAGCAATCTACAGATTTAATGCAATCCCTATCAAATTACCAGTGGCATTTTTTTTTACAGAACTAGAACAAAAAATCTTAAAATTTGTATGGAGACACACAAAAGACCCCGAATAGCCAAAGCAGTCTTGAGGGAAAAAAATGGAGCTGGAGGAATCAGACTCCCTGACTTCAGACTATACTACAAAGCTACAGTAATCAAGACAATATGCTACTGGCACAAAAACAGAAATATAGATCAATGGAACAGGATAGAGAGCCCAGAGATAAACCCACGCACTAATGATCAACTAATCTATGACAAAGGAGCCAAGGATATACAATGGAGAAAAGATAGTCTCTTCAATAAGTGGTGCTGGGAAAACTGGATAGGTACATGTAAAAGAATGAAATTAGAACACCCCCTAACACCATACACAAAAATAAATTCAAAATGGATTAGAGACCTAAATGTAAGACCGGACACTATAAAACTCTTAGACGAAAACATAGGAAGAACACTCTTTGACATAAATCACAGCAAGATCTTTTTTGATCCACCTCCTAGAGTAATGGAAATAAAAACAAAAATAAACAAATGGGACCTAATGAAACTTAAAAGCTTTTGCAGACCAAAGGAAACTACACACAAGACAAAGAGACAACCCTCACAATGGGAGAAAATATTTGCAAACGAATCAATGGACAAAGGATTAATCTCCAAAATATATAAACAGCTCATGCAGCTCAATATTAAAACAACAAACAACCCAATCAAAAAAATGGGCAGAAGACTTAAATAGACATTTCTCCAAGGAAGACCTACAGATGGCCAAGAAGCACATGAAAAGCTGCTCAACATCACTAATTATTAGAGAAATGAAAATCAAAACTACAATGAGGTATCACCTCACACCAGTTAGAATGGGCATCATCAGAAAATCTACAAACAACAAATGCTGGAGAGGGTATGGAGAAAAGGGAACCCTCTTGCACTGTTGGTGGGAATGTAAATTGATACAGCCACTATGGAGAATAGTATGGAGGTTCCTTAAAAAACTAAAAATAGAATTACCATATGATCCAGCAATCCCACTACTGGACATATACCCAGAGAAAACCATAATTCAAAAAGACACATGCACCCCAATGTTCATTGCAGCACTATTTACAATAGCCAGGTCATGGAAGGAACCTAAGTGTCCATCAACAGACGAATGGATAAAGAAGATGTGGTATATATATACAATGGAATATTACTCAGCCATAAAAGGGAACAAAATTGGGTCATTTGTAGAGACGTGGGTGGATCTAGAGACTGTCATACAGAGAGAAGTAAGTCAGAAAGAGAAAAACAAATATCGTATATTAACGCATATATGTGGAACCTAGAAAAATGGTACAGATGAACTGGTTTGCAGGGCAGAAACAGAGACACGGATGTAGAAAGCAAACGTATGGACACCAAGGGGGGAAAGTGGCAGGGGGGGTGGGGGGGATGAATTGGGAGACTGGGATTGACATACATACACTAATATGTATAAAATAGATAACTAATTACTTAGTTATCTATATAACTAAGTTATAAAAAATAAATAAAATAGGGCTTCCCTGGTGGCGCAGTGGTTGAGAGTCCGCCTGACGATGCAGGGGACATGGGTTTGTGCCCCGGTCTGGGAAGTTCCCACATGCCGTGGAGCGGCTGGGCCCGTGAGCCATGGCCGCTGAGCCTGAGCGTCCGGAGCCTGTGCTCCGCAATGGGAGAGGCCACAACAGTGAGAGGCCCGCATACCGCAAAAAAATAAAATAAATAAATAAATAAAATTCAATTTAAAAAAAAAAAAAGGATGACAAGAAGGACAGGACCCTGCAGGACCCATCACACATGTGATAATTGCACAACGCTTCCATCCCCTCTGGCCCTCTGCAGGACTGGCCTTTGACCCAGGGCAGGTGAAGCCGACACCACCCCCTCCGCTTGCTGGTTCTCCTTCCCCCACCGGTGGCATTGATCAGGGCTAATTCCTTGGAAATCCAACACTTCCCCCGTACTGTGGCAACTGCCACTTTGTACCTTGGTTTCACCACCTGACAAGTTAGCCAGCTGGATCTCGAGACCAAAGGGTGGGTACTCGGAGCCCCTTCTCCAAGCAAGTGTGAGGACACCTGGGTGACAATGAACACTGGCGCATCTCACCCCCTGCCAAACTGTCCATGCGACCCTGACAGACTCACCACCCATCACCACGTGAAAAAATGGGAGGATGTGAAAGAGAAACATCTCTTTCCCAAACACTTGTGGGTTTGAGTCCAAGGATATTCTTCCCAGGTGGGAAGTGGACTGGATGCAATCCTGCCTGTCCACCTGAGGTACTGACTGTGCAGCTTCCTGAGAACATGGGTGGGGGTGACATGGGCACACTGGGGAACAGGCAGCTGTGGGCCCCACCTGCCCACCAGCGTGATAATCAGCAGGTGGGGACAAATCTAACCTACAGCGGACACCAGCTCAGGGATGATGGAGCTGGGCTCAGTAGCCATGGCTCCTGAGGGGCCCTTCCTGGGGGAGGTCAAGGGAGGTGCTTTCTCTACAATGTGGAGCCTGCTGTGCAAATAGACAAGTTGAAAGGTCCAGGTTCCAAAAAGCGTCCTTGTACACCAGGACTGGCAGAGCTGCTGGCAGCAAGCCCTGTTGTGCGTCACCCACTGCAGATAAACTGCTCAGACTCATCCAGCACTCTCCACAGGCAGAGTCTGCCCTGACAAGGACAGATGCACAGGAAGAGCCGGCAGAAAAAGGCAAGTGCAGAACGCACTCCCACACGGCTGGTGGGAACGGAAAAGGACACGGCCAGCCACTGTGGACAACAGCCTGGAAGTTGCCCCAAATGGTTAAACAATGGTTAAACATGACACCGCAACTCCACTCCTATGTATCTACCCAAGAGAAATGAAGACAGGTGTTCAAGCAAAAACTTGTATGCTAATGTTCACTGCAGCATTCTTCATAACAGCCGTAACAGCTGTAACATTCTTCATAACAGCTTCATAACAGCTTCATAACCCAAATGTCCATCAACTGATGAGTGGCTAAACAAATTGTTGTCTATCCATACAATGGAATATTACTCAGCAATAAAAAGGGATGAAGTACTGATACTCGGTTGGACCTCGGAAAATATCATGGTCAGTGAAAGAAGCCAGACACCAAAAGACCACATAGTGTATAATTCCATTTATATGAAAAATCCAGAAAAAGCAAATCCAGAGACAAAGGGTAGATTCGTGGTTGCCAGGGGCTGAGGGGAGGAAGAATGGGGAGTAATTGCTTAATGAATATGGAGTTTCATTTTGGGGTGCTGGAATTAGTGATGATGACTGCACAACACAGAAAATACATAAACTAAAAAATATACCAAAAACCAACCTGAATTGTACACTTTAAAATGGTTCATTTATGTCATGTGAATTGTATCCCCCCCCCAAAAAAAATGGAATGTACTCATGCCACAAGGTGTTCCTGCCTTTGGCATGCCAGTGTGTCTGCCCAAGGCCGCCTGGGCCAGACCACCCTGCCACATCCAGGATGTCATCTGAGCCCCGGCTACAGGGACAATACTGCATGGAAAGGAAGTGTGTGTGTGTGTGTGTGTGTGTGTGTGTGTGTGTGTGTGTGTGTGTTTAAACAATACTCTTGTAGCAAGAAAAACAAGGTCTTCAAAATTGTTAGGTAAAAATAAAACATCAACTTCTTGCCCATGGCCAAGCTAACTGCACACCAAGCAGTTTTCACATCAGAAGCTTAATGCCAGGTTGACAGCATTCTCCCACAGGGCACAGACTTTTCTTCAATTGGGTGTCTCTTAATCCACTCGTTTCGAGAAGAAAACACTTTGTGGGAAGCTGGACATACCTGCTGGGAATAAATGGGTAGTATGCTGGGCACAGGGCGATGCCTTATGGTGTCCCCAGCCCCAGGGCACTGCTGTCACCAATTCACAGATGGCAAGCTGTCATTCAGTGAGAGCGAGACTTGGGCAGGACGTGGAGCACGTGTGCTCATGCCGAGCCTGTCTGACCCTGGAGCCCTGTCTCCGCACCCAGGGGGCCCACTGGCTCCTACCACCACCCACGGCTTTCAGCATCTGCTTCTCACAGGTGTGGACTTCACCCCCTGGCAGGTGTCTGCCAGTCAGAGAGCTGTGCAGGGCAGACCCATGCCGCCATCACCCCAGCTTTCCCTGTACCCCTGAGTCTCTGCCTCTGGGCGCTGCAGGTTTTGCGGATTTCCTTGGTCTGCCTCCGAGAAGCCAGGCTGACCCTGCAGGAGGACCAACTGCAGAGCTGCTGGCGCTGCCACCAGGACCCTCTACTAATGGGGATCAGTCCAGGGACACCACCAGGCTAGGATCTGAGGTCCCCACACACAAGGGGGGGGCTTCCCAGCCACGAGTGCTTATGTGGGGACCCTGCCACCCCTTCTCCTTGTACAACTATAACCCCAGGGTGAACTCCAGCCCCTCACACAGAGGAGGGGACGCCACATGAGTGCGGAGCAGCAGGAGGGCAGGTGCCCAGGTTTCTGTGCATAAGCTCAGGAGAGGGACCAGACTTCTACAATGTGTATCCTGGAAGCCCCAGAGCCGGGTTCCAGGTCCCTCTGACACAGCACCAGGTCACCTGTGTGAAGGACACTGGGACCTGCCCCAAGGCTTCCAGTGAATGCTGCCCCCGTGGGGTCATGACTGCTGGCCTCACATCCCGTTTTGCACAACAGCTGGCAGCCAGAGCAGGGCCTCAGGCCACCCCGAGTATGACTGCCTGGACCCCCAGGGACCCAGAGGCCAAGGACCCACAGGATGAGAGAAGACGCCAGGGCAGCCTGGCCAACCCAGGACAACCAATCACCGTGGAATCAGTGGGCATGAGGTCACCTAGGACTGAGCAGGTTCCACTGAAGGAGGCTGTAGTGGATTGAATGGCACCGCCACCCCCAAAAGATATGTCCACACCCTAATCCCTGGAACCTGTGAATGTGACCTTATTTGGGGAAAGGGTATTTGCAGGTGTACTTAAGAATCTTGAGGACTTCCCTGGTGGTCCAGTGGTTAAGACTCTGTGCTTCCCTATTTACAGTAGCCAGGTCATGGAAGCAACCTAAATGCCCATCAACAGACGAATGGATAAAGAAGATGTGGTACATATATACAATGGAATATTACTCAGCCATAAAAAGGAACAAAATTGGGTCATTTGTAGAGACGTGGGTGGATCTAGAGACTGTCATACAGAGAGAAGTAAGTCAGAAAGAGAAAAACAAATATCGTATATTAACGCATATATGTGGTACCTAGAAAAATGGTACAGATGAACCAGTTTGCAGGGCAGAAATAGAGACACAGATGTAGAGAACAAACGTATGGACACCAAGGGGGGAAAGTGGCAGGGTGGGGTGGTGGTGGTGACGGGATTAATTGGGAGATTGGGATTGACATATATACACTAATATGTATAAAATAGATAACTAATAAGAACCTGCTGTATAAAAAATAAATAAAGTTAAATTTTTAAATTAAATAAATAAAAATTTTAAAAAAGACTCTGTGCTTCCACTGCAGGGGGTGCAGGTTTGATCCTTAGTTGGGCAAGTTCCACATGCCGCTGGGTGCGGCCAGAAAAAAAAAAAAGGATCTTGAGATGAGATCATCTTGAATTCCTGGGGTGGTCCCTAAATCCAATGACAGAATCTTTATAAGAGGGAGGCAGACAGAGAAGACCAAGATTGGAGTGAGGCAGCCACAAGCCAAGGAACACATGGAACCACCAGAAGCCACGACAGATGTACAGGATGATTTCTGCCTCAGAGCCTGCCGAGGGTATGGCCCTGCCAACACCTTGATTTCAGACTTCTGGCCTACAGAACTGAGAGAATAAAGTTCTGTTGTTTTAAGATGCCCAGTAGGTTGTAACTTGTAGTAGCTACAGGAAACCAATTCAGAGACCGGCCCAGCACCCTGTACAGGATGGGTGGGTTGCACAGGGGGCTCTCCTGATCCCTGGTGATGCAGAGTCAGATGACTGCTCAGTGCCTAGACAGACGGTCAGGAAGACTGGGTGGTCCCAGGAAGCAGCAGCCCCCGTCTTACAGGAAGGGACCCTGAACTCACAGGAGGCAGGGGCTGAGGGCACCCATTAGCCATGTGCACAGGGCACCTCCAGAACTGTCCCCAGACACCCTGCTCCCACCGTGGCCCCTCTGCCCAACTGCTTCCCAGCACTGGACTCAGCAGAGGGAAGCTGCAGACCATGGCTGCGTCTCTCTGCCTCTCCTGCCCTGCTCCTAGCCTGCACCATCGAACTCCCTTACCTGTAGCTGGATGACTTTCCAGCCATGGACCCAGGATCTGTGACTGAGCTCGGCAAGGGCTGCCAGGAGCCTGTCCCTGTCCCTGAACTGCAGCTGCTTCAGGTGTTCTGCCAGTAACCTCCCGTCTGCCCTGGGTAACCATGACCTCCACTCTGAGTGCTCGCCCAGCTTTTCTAACTGTCCCCGGGGCTGCTGGTGTATGGGAATAGGACACGAGGCAGCCACCTTTGGGCAGGGAGGTGGGGTGCTGAGAGGTTAATATGACCCAGGCTGAGTCCTGCACAACTGCATGGCAACAGCCCATGGAAAGGAGGTTAGTGAGGTTGAACGTTCTCAGAACCTGGACATGGCCCACTGAGGCTAACAAGAGGGTTTTCAGGGAAATCAAGAGAGGCAGCTTTGAGGTGAGGAGGGCACAGATTCCGTGCTGAGGCCGGGTCGGCTCCACCACCCTGAATCACAAGCCAAGCTCACCCCCACTGACAGCCCCAGAGGACGCAAATCCTAGCGCGCCTGTCCTATTCTACACCGTACACCCAATGGGAAGGCAGAGCGTGACACACAGTAGGGCGAAAGGAGTAACCCTCTGAGTGCGGGCTAAACTCCCTTCTATGCCTGTCCTCCCGGTGGTGCCTCCCCTCGTGGGCCTCAGCCTCCACGATCGGGATGCGGGACGCGGGAGCCACATCTACAGAAGACAGACCCGCCCGGACCTGAAGGACGGACTTGCGGCGGCCAGCCGGGGCCCGGAGCATGCGGACCGGAAGTGCTCACGTCAGGCCTCCGCCGGGGACCGCGTGTGCGGGGGTGGCGGCCGCGCCGAGCGCCCCGAGGCCCCGCCTTGCTGGCTGGGGTCGTGGGTACGCGCAGGATGCCACTTACTCGCTGAGGGCTGCCGGCACGGGTCGCCTGCTCTCCGTCCGCCCCAGGACTCCGGTTGTCGTGGTAACCGAGGCCAGCGAAGCGTGAGCCTGCGTCGTCGCCAAGGAGATGGCGTCCCGGACGGGGCAGTGCAGCCCACCCGGCCGGGGAAAAGCGGGTGAGTGGCCAGGACGGTGGTTGATAGCCCTTGCCCCAAGTCAGACTTCTGGGAGATCTGGACAGGGAAAGGCGTGGGAGGGTCGCGGGTGGGAAACACCTGGGCGGCTCTGAAACGTCCCGGTGAGCGGGTCGCTCGCCAGAGCTGAAATCAGAATCTCTGCGAGTGGGGCTCGAGCATCTGGGTTTGAAAGCTTCAGGGCAGATTCCGAGGCCCCCGGGGCCCCAAAGGTGACGCTGAGCCTGCTTGCTCTCCTGGGAGGGAAGCGCTGGTCAGGCCCCGCCCCCCCCGCCCCCTATGTCAATCCGCATCTTTTGCCCACCTATCCCGTGGCCCCTGCACCACAGCCATACAGACACATCTGATGTTAGCCGATGCGGCCCCCTTACGGCACTCAGCAGCCGGCTGTGACGGCCCCAACGGTCTGCTCCCGCTGTGTGTCCCTTTCTCCATCCTATGGGTGTTTGCACATCAAACGCCCTGGCTCGGTGAGGTCTGTCTTCCTGCCCAGGGGCAGTGTTAGGGCTTGGTTGAAGCTGTTGGTGGGGCTTACCACGCTCAATGAGGTTGGAGCGGTGGCTGAAGGGCACTCGGAGGGCCGCTCGCCTGCATGCCTACCCTGGAACGCGGAGGCTTGGCCAGGTTGCTGCAGAGGAAGAAGCGTGGGTGCGCGCGTGTGCCGGCGTGTGGGCAGCTTCCACCTCTGGCAGAAGGCCCTTGTGCACTCCCTGGGGCTTCTCACTGCTGGCTCTCCCAGGGCTCAAGGGGCTTACAAAATTGGGACCTCTCATGTCTGTGGGTGCACTGCTGGGAGAGCGTGGAGCTCTTGTGAAAGGACCTCGTACTCTGGGTGCACAGAAAGGGCCACTCCCTCTCGAGTGAATTATCTGGCGCTGCCACAGGCCCGCCTACCAAAGGCCTTATTGCTGTCAGGCAGGCCTGGAGGTTGGAACTCCGACTGAAGGCGGGCACCAGTGAGCGGGGCTTGTCTGGACGGGGGCCGCCTGCAGCGTCTGCTCTTACAGAAGCTTGTTGCCTAAGATGCTCTCCCCCTCCCCCAGACCCCTGCCCCCTAGGGCTTATGCTGGGAGCAGCACGAGAAAAGCACCTCAGTACACTCACGGGGTGCGGGGGGGTTAGGAGCAAGACCCCTGGTCACACAGGACGCTGGAGAGGAAGTGGGGTTCCCACACGAGGCTCCTTGAAATGTCAGGTCCTGGACTGGGGCTCATAGCAAGGCCACAGCCCTGCAAGCCTGCGCCCTGGGGTAGCTGTCCTGCTGTCCACCACCCCTCCATGCAGGCTCCCCTCCTGAGAGGGGGGCCTCTCCGCACTGTCCTCTGCCGGGGTCCTAGGCTCCACCTCAGCCGCTCCTGACATCCCAGGGCAGCTCACTGGGAATCAGCCTGCTCAGTGTACTGGCCCGAAGAGCCGAGAAATGGAGAGGCTGGAAGTTTCCAAGAGGGGAAAAGGTGCCAGGAGCCATGAAAGCAAACCCCCATGGCTGAGGCATCCTGGAGCTTGGCCAAATTTCCTCAAGAGTCTTGAAAGCTGTAAAAAGGGGAGAACATAAAGAAAGGCGTTTCAGCAGGAGCTTAAGCAGACAGCTCAGTGGCTGAGGTGGTCAGGGGTAACTCTGTGCGTCTCCAGGCTTGCTTCTGCCCCGCCCCTCCACTGTCCTCTCTCACCTGTCTGACCACTGGCCCCCGGCTGACCTCTGCTTCCCTCGGACCCATCCCCTTCACCAGCTGCCCTGCACGTACTTCCGGACTCACCCAGTGCTGGCCATCTGGTGGCTGCACCAGCCCCACGATGGAAAGTGCTGCCGACCAGGGATTAGAGTGCAATGTATATGTGTGCTCGATGGAATAACAGACTCCGAAGAGGTCCACATCCCAATCCCCAGAGGCTGCGGACGTGCCACCTCGTATGGCAAAAGGGACTTTGTGGATGTGATGAGAGCCCAGGAGATAGGGAGAGTGTCCTGGATCATCCAGGTGGGCCCTAAATGTGGTCACGATGCTCCTTATAAGAGGGAGAGCCAGAGTCAGGGGAGGAGGAGATGTGATGACAGAAACAGAGGTGAGAGTGGTGCAGCCACAGAAATGAGGAATTTGAGCCGCCTCTGGAAGCTGGAAAAGGCAAGGAGCCTTCAGGAGGAGCGCGGCCCTGCCTACACCTTGATTTTAGCCCCTACGACTCACTTTGGACTTCTGACCTCCAGAACTTTAAGATAATAAACATGTGTTAAGTTTGTAGTAACTTGCTGCTGCAGCAGCAAGCAGGAAACCTGCATGAGGCACTGGGAGGCACTGGGAGGCACTGGGAGGTCTCTGACATTTCCACTCTGGCCCCTCTCTCTCTCGTCAGAGCAAAGGCAGGCCTCAAGCCCGGGGCCTCTGCTTTCAGCATTATCAAGCACAGTTTAACCGAAGGAGTCTGTCCAGGAATTTACACTTCGAGTTCCCTTCTTTTTCTGGCTGTTTCTATGTTTTGGTGGATGCCGTCAGGTTTCCTTCTAAGCAAAAACAAGCGAGTTGATGTAAGTCAGCAGTTCTCCACCAGGGAGAGTTTTGCCCCCCAGGAGGACCCTTGGCAATGTCTGAAGACAATTTTGGTTGTCACATCTGGGGTTGAGGGTGCTGTGACATCCACTGGGCGGAGGCCAGAGACTCTGTAACGCTCAGCACAGCCCACCCCCAACCCCAGGACAACATGTCAGTAGTGCTGAGGTGAAGAAACCCTGGTGTAAAGAAAACCGTGAAGCACAAGAGGCACGTGCAGGAGGAAAGGGTCGCTTGGACAAAGTGGAACTGGGCTTGGAGCTAAGTGAAAAAAGCCACACATGAAAGGGCATGTATTCCATGATTCCACTTTTATACGATGTCTAGAATAGGAAGATCCATACGGAAAGTAAGCTAGTGGCTGCCAGGGGCTGGAGGGTGGGGGGAATGGGAGTGACTGCTAATGGATATGGGGTTTCTTTTTGGGGTCATGAAAATGTTCTGGAATTACAAAAGTGGTGATGGTTGCATGACTTTGTGAAGATACTAAAAACACTCAATTGTACACTTTGAAATAGTTTTATGGTACATGACTAATATCTCAAAAAAAATTACAGTAAGTAGAGTAGTCAGTGAAGGCCTCATGGAGAAGGTGGGATTCAAAACAATACCTGGGGGGACTTCCCTGGCGGTCCAGCGGTTAAGACTCCGTGCTTCCACTGCAGGGGGCATGGGTTCAATCCCTGGCCGGGGAACTAAGATCCCACATGCCATGTGGTGTGGCCAAAATATAAAAATAAATAAGTAAAAGACATGTGAAAGTCATTAAAAAAATTTTTTTTAAAAAAAAGAAAAAAAAAGCAAGACCTGGGGGCAGGGGCAGAGTGAGCCATGAGGCTCCCTGGGGAAGAGCATGTTCAGTGAGGGAACAGCAAGTGCAAAGGCCCTGAGGAGGCCCGTGTGGCTGGAACAGAGCTGAGAGGGAGAAGAGAGTGGAGGGTGACAGGGGCCATATCCTCTGGGCCTAGCAGGCCACTGTGCGGATTGTTTTTTCCCGTGAGTGACACAGGGAGGATTTTGAGCAGGGGAGGGATGAAATCTGACTTGGGTTTTCAGAGGCTCCCTCTGGTTGCCATGTGAGAATGGATGTTTTCCTCTTTGGGGCCTAGCCCAAACCTCTAACTTTCTGCAGGGTTGAGGAGTGTCTGAGGCCCCATGGCTACGCCTGACTCCCAGACACAAGGAGCCTCACATGTCCCAACCCATGTCAGAGCCCCATTCCCCCGCTTCCCTGGAAACCCAGGAGATGGCCTTGCCCCTGGCGCCACCCAACCTGAATCAGGGGGCCACTCACTTGGCAGGGTCTGCTATCTGTCTGCCCCATGTCTTCATACTAATAACCTGGTGGTGGAGCCTCTGGTCTTTCCCTCACCATTCAGCCTCCTTGCAGACACCTGAGGGACCTAAGACTCCACACTGAAGTTGCTAAGTGGAAACAAAGGATGCAAAAGCGACCTCACAGGGAAAGTATTTCTGGCATTCAACTCACGGTGGCTGCCTCTGGGTGGATCTGGGACTGTGAGCCATCTCTTTATACCTCTGTGATCATACCTTTCCTGTATTTTGTCCAGTAAGTAGGTATTATGTAATCGGAAGGCAGCACGTTTTTGCTGTTACAACATTTCAGCGGCCCACTTGTCCTGACACCTGGGCCGAGTTATCTACTGTTGAGTAACAAACCATCCCAATATATGCATCCCCCACTTTTCAAAAGTTTGCTTTATGCCCCTTTGCTGTTATGAAAGACCTACATTAGTACCTATTTTATCTAAGTGAAAGAAATTTTCACTTTTAAGAAAAAAGTTAAAAAGCTAAAACAGCGTTCAGCATTTGTTTTGCAGTGAGCTGAGTGATAGAGGAAGCACACACCCCAATCGGGGCGAGGCATCGCCGAAGGAGCTCCTTCCCCAGAACTACTCTCACCACCTCAGCATCAAGCTGCCATAGTTTCGAACTGTGTCTGTGAGCATCTGTGCTTTATTTCTATTTATTTTGCGCATCTATTAGCAAGATGTGTCCTAAGGTAATTGACTCTTCGCTGTACACCATTTTGACTTAGGAAAGGTTTCATAGAAACGCTCCACTTTCGGCCAGCAGGGAAAACCTGTGCTTTATTAGGCTGTGTGTGGAGATGGAGATTCCGGCAAAACTCCATTCTAACCAGATCCTCAGGGGATGTAGCTCCAAAAGCTGGAGCATCAGGAGCCTGTAGCACAGCAGAGTTTCATAAATGTCTGCTGAATGGATAACCCATTTCTATTTACTTTTTGGCCGTGCAGCGAGGCTTGCAGGATCTTAGTTCCCTGGCCAGGGATCGAACCCAGGCCCTCAGCAGTGAACGCACGCAGTCCTAACCACTAGACCGCCAGAGAAGTCCCTGGATCATCCATTTTATTACTAAGCTAAAAGCGGCCACAATTCTGAGTGCCCGCTAGGCACCACCTGGCCCTGTGCTAAGAGTGTTATACACACTGATCCTTTAGTCCTCATGTCAAGTCTAGAAAGGCGGTGGCAGTACCCCACCCATTTTACAGATGGGGAAATAGGGGCTCAGACAGAGGAAGCCAGGCCTGGGCCAAATTCTTAGCCTTCAGATTTCCAGGAATCTCCAAACTTCAGCGCCCAGTGCAGGGCGTTAAATGCAGCTCTGGGGCCACCTGGAAAGACTGGCGCTCACACACCTCTCCATGAGATGGTTGCATGTGTCATCCCCACTTTACAGATGGGGAAACTGAGGCCCAGATAGGCAAGCCGCGCCTCCCGGGCAGAACCCATGCAGCCGGACTCGCAGCCACCGTCCACGATACAGTCCAGGGCTCGACCTGCACCAACGCTTCACCTCAGCCCCGCGAGCCGCGGGAGCATCGTGCCCGCCTCCACCCTCGAAGGGCGGAAGGGAGGGCCCCGGGGGCGGTATCCAGGCGCTCCCACCCTCACGGAAAATGGGTGGCTCCTCGGGAGCCCTAGCCGGCCCTCTACTCGGACCTGAGGCTCCGACAGAGCAGGAGGCTCGGGCCGGTCGCCCCTCTAGGCCGCGGACTCCCGCACAAGCCCGAGTTAGACCCCGAACCGCCTCAGCTCCGGAACCAACTAGCCGACCCCGCCGGGGCCCCGCGCGGACCGGAAGTGCAGGAGTCCTGGCGTTCGTCCTTCGGGGTGCCCTGAGCTGTCGGCTCTTGGCGCCCGGAAGACTGCCATCTCCGTGGTTCTCCGGACCGGCGCGGCGTCAGGAGTGACCAGAGGAGGCCGGGACGGAGAGGCTTGAGAAAATGAGGTTCTGCCCGGGGTCCGCCCCAGGCTCTGCCGGGTAGTTCAGCGGCGGAGAACCTGGCGGGAGGGGAACCGGCGATCTTGTCCAGGCTTGACTGGGCCTTGGGGTTACCATGGCGACCCCCCATTTCCCCCGCCTCCGCAGGGGGCGGTGGGAACTCCAGCTTCCGGGTGAAGCTGGAGCCTTCCTGCGATTCGCCATCGCCTTGGAGACGCATTACGTCATCCAGCCAGGCAATCACTTGGATTCTGGTGATTGGTCGTTCCCAGGGAAGGGCGGGGCTTCCGGTCTAGGTCCAACCTGTCAGTCGGTTCCAAGTGCAGGACTGAGGTAGGCCGGAGCGTCCCCCCAAAGGTTTAGGCCGTGTCCTTAGACCCCCGCAAGATCCCCATGGCCGGGTCCTCCCGCTCCGTGACCAGTAACTTCTTAAGTTCCCGCCTCTACTTCCGCCCAATCCGGATGCCTGGTTCTCCCCCCAATTCCTGCCTCTGAGTCCCCTCCAAATCCAGGTCTCTGTTTCTCCTGCAGGTAAGGCCTTGGATTCCTCTTCAAGTCCAGGTCCCCGTTTCTCTCCCAGTTTGTGCCTCGCACCTCCAAATCGCAGCCACCATAATCTGTATCTGTGAGACATCTGAATTCATATATCTGGTCTCCAAGATTTGAGATCCTGTACCCACTAATTCTGGATATTTGGATGTTCAAAATGTGTTTCTGGATTTATCCTTAACCCAAGCCTCTGAGACCCCTATTAATACCCTGTCCTAAGGTTTCCAAATCCAGCCCAGTTCCTCCTCCCCACTATTCTTTACCCCAAGTGCTGCAAGTGAGAAGACAGGTCCGGATTTGATCCAGCGTTGGCACCCCCGTCCTGCACATTCTGCCCTGTTGCCTCACTCCTGACCCCAATTCCAAAGAGCCACCGTGAACACGTGGTCCTAATTTACAGCTAAGCAAATTGAGAATGGGGAAGGGGCTTAGGCTGGCCCACCTAGCAGGTGAACTGGCCCAGGCACCTCCCTTGCCTTGAGGTCTAGACCTTCCGCTCCTGTAGCACGCACCCAGACCAAGCCAACCACCCCTGTGAGCCCAGGTT
This sequence comes from Lagenorhynchus albirostris, assembly GCF_949774975.1. Lineage (NCBI taxonomy): Eukaryota > Metazoa > Chordata > Mammalia > Artiodactyla > Delphinidae > Lagenorhynchus > Lagenorhynchus albirostris. The sequence continues at coordinate 1,830,743 of NC_083113.1, read as the reverse complement.
TAGACTCATGGTCAGTGGCCAAGGCAGTGAGAGGCCCAGGATAGTGGGAAAGATCAACTTGTTCTCTTCCAAGCAGCTGTGGGGGGTGGGGGGAGACACAGTCCTGCAGGAGTTAGAGGAACAATAAATATGCTTGTTTGTTCACATTCACTTGTTACTTTGTTTGAGCAGGTTTGGAACCAAAGAGACCATCTTTCCTCAGTAATTACATGGTTACTGGCTCAGCAGTCTTTTCTTTAAAAAGGGAGAAGCCGGGCTTCCCTGCTGGCGCAGTGGTTGAGAGTCCGCCTGCCGATGCAGGGGACACGGGTTCGTGCCCCGGTCCGGAAAGATCCCACATGCCGCGGAGCGGCTGGGCCCGTGAGCCATGGCCGCTGAGCCTGCGCGTCCAGAGCCTGTGCTCCGCAACGGGAGAGGCCACAACAGTGATAGGCCCACGTACCGCAAATTAATTAATTAATTAAATAAATTAAATAAAAAGGGAGAAGCCTAAGGCGCAGGGAGAGCCCCTCTCTGGATCATGCTAGATCCAGTGGAAAGGCCCAGAGTTGACTGAACTCATTTGTTTACTGGGCACTTAGTATGTTCAGAGATCTGCGGCACTGGGGGAGACATGATGCAGAGATGGTGGAGAGGCCAGCGGAGGAGGGAGAGGTCAGGCTCCGGGGCCAACCACCTTACAATCCCAGCTCTGCCCCATTTTGCTATGTGACCCTGGGCAAGTTACTGCACCTCTCTGGGCCTCCCTGACTGCCTAATCAAGTTGTTCTGAAGATTAGGTCTGACATGGTCTGATTCCCAGACTCCTAATGCCTACCTGGCATTAGGAAGGGGTTTCCCCAGACTGTGGCCAGGAAGAGGGGCAGACTCAGGTAAGGAGGTGTTCTGAACAGGAGACAGCAGGACTCTGGGTCTGGAATTGGTGTCTGGTGGAGGAGCGAGGCCTAGCCGCTTGGTGTCTGCCTGAAGCCCAGAGAGGGAGCAGCAAGACTAGGGAGAACTGCCCCATCCATCCTTCCATCCATCGTTTTTTCAGCAGTTACTTGTGAGCAGATACTGTGTGCCAGACTCAGTACTTCCAGCTGGGGACACAGTGGAGAAGAAACCAAACAGCCTCTACCCTCATGGAGCAGTTAGAAAATCAGGGCAGAGGAGATGGCCAGAGCTGGTCAGCCCAGAGTGAACACGATGCACCAGGAATGCAAAGGGGCTTCTGCAGAGACTTTCCCCCTCCAGCCTGAAGAACACAGCACCAACATCCCTAGACTTATGGGATCAGACTCCAGATTTTGTGCCAGGCCTGGGGACCTGAGGAGGCTGGACTGTCTTAGGCCTGGCAAGTAGTGTGTGATCATCAGCTATGCAAGGTGACCCCCTACCCCGCACCACATAGGGCTTTACTGCAGGACCTCTCTCCTGCCCTCCCATGCATGGTGGGTCATTCCTGTCAGGTCTATAAAGATGCCCATTATCGAGTGACCACTGACAGTCAGGCCACAGGCTCCAAACTCACCTTGTCTGATTTAGTTCTCACTTCCACACTGACAGGGGAAACTGAGGTTCAGAGGGGGTGGACCCCTGTCCACTTTGGAGGAGAAAGAGGCAGGGTTGGGGGGCCCCCTGGATCCTGCTGAGTGTGAGGGTGCCTGGTGCCTACTCCCAGCCTCCCTGTTTTCCCCCAGTCAGCACCTCCCCAGCTGTTTCCCCCAGGACCGGGGAGGGCCCCCCAATGATCAGAGAGGGTCCCTCCAGGACCAGGAAGGAACCTACTTAGCTCCTCCCCAACCCCAGTAAAAGGTCCGAGGCTGCTGCTCTGTACATACCAAGGCAGAGGCCAGGGATAAGGCCACAGGCTGCAGTGGCTGGGGGCCTTGGCCTCTCTGGGTGCGGCTCCCAGACTTCAATCCACCCGAGCCTGAGGTCTAACCCGCTGCCCAGACCAGCTTCAAGGCTTGTGTCCCCCTGAGCAGTGGCATGAGCTGTGACTGACGACGACAGTCCAAGGGGGCCCAGAGTTTCTGGTCTGAAACGCTCCTGGAATTGGGATAGGGATAGGGGCGAGCCTTTATAGTCAGTCAGTATCCTTTACAATCAGTCAGCAAACGTCGCGGCTGCTGAGCACCTGTAATGCGCATGCCCCGAAGGTGGGCAATTGGGGTTGGTGCGGACAAATGAAGGACCGCCTGGGTCACGTGGCTGGGCCCCTTCGGGTCTGAGAAGGGCAACTCCCACCCTTAGACGATGAGGTGGGCACCTGGAGGTGAGGAGCCTCAGGCGCCTTGGAGACCAAGCTCTGCCAGATGCCGCTCCCTGCCATCTGCAGCCAGCATGGGTGTGCAGCTACAGTGGTCGCTGTCTCTGCGAAGCCCGCCGAGGAGGCGTCCACAACCCAGTTCGGCTCCAGAGTCTAGGCGGGGGATGTGAAGTCTTGGCACGTGCTCCCCACGCAGACCGCCGGTGTCACTGGGTGCGGCTGCAGAGTGCGCAGGGCACGCACCACCGTGCCTGCCCTGCGCTCGATCAGTGACCTCGGCAGCACAGGCCCCAGCTGGATCAAAAAGGGCGGGGTCCCGGTCCGGGAAGATCCCACATGCCGCGAAGCGGCTGGGCCCGTGAGCCATGGCCGCTGAGCCTGCGCGTCCGGAGCCTGTGCTCCGCAACGGGAGAGGTCACGGCAGTGAGAGGCCCGCGTACCGCAAAAAAAAAAAAAAAAGGGCGGGGGCTGTCCCTCAGGCTCCACCTCCAGGGCACCTCCCCGACCACCTCCCGCACGCGGTAACGGGGCAGGAGAGGCGGGGGCCAAAGAGAGGCAATGGTCGGTCGCGGGGGTACCCCGGCATGGGGTGAAGGGAAGGGTCCCCTTTCGGAGGCTCAGGCCCCAAGCAGCCCAGAGCGCGCGAGTGTGGGGAAGGGGAGCCCGCGAGTGGTGCCCGCCCACGCTCGTGGGGCCCGGACCACAGCGGACAGCAGTCGCGACGCCCTGGCCTCACTGAGTCGCCGGGTCCCGTACGGGCAGCGACGAGCGCGGGCCAGACTTCTGCCCTCATTAAACATGGCGGCGTTGACCTCATACAGACCTCTGCGCCTGTGCAGCGGACCCCTACGAACTGGCAAGTGCTGGAAGTTGGACATCCGCCAGGCACAACCTTTGGGCCCGCTTCTGCAAGTACGCATGCGCCGGGGGTTTACGGTTTCCGTTTGGCCCAGAGGACGCCTTTACATGCTCGCTCCGAATTGGTCCGTAAATACGCCTTGTTCTTCTGCGCACGCGCGGCCTTCGGTGACCCGGAAGTTCTCGCCTCCCTTAAAAGCGTCGGCCCGCAGCGTGCGGCCTTTTCTTGTCTGTGCCAGGGCGGCGCGTGGTCTATGCTGAGCGACCGAGACGCCTCAGGTGCTGCTTAAGGTGAGGCTGCCGCGGAGACGGAGGTCTGAAGGCCGATTCAGGGTCTTCCGGGAGCCGTGGGTGGGACCCGAGGCCGGGGGCTTCCCTCGGGCAGGGGACAAGGATGGAGACGGGGAGAAAGTTACTCTCGCCCCTTTGCTGATGCCCCGCCGCCGCCGTAGCCTTGCCCCCAGCGGACTGGGGAATGTTGGCCTGGTCTCTGCAGTTGTACTTTATTTATTATAAGAAGTTCCTGTTATCCTTACATGCACGATGCACACTTTGGTCTGGACACGCTTTCTCCTAAGTAGCAGCCCCTAATCCCCCCGTCGGGGTCGGACACCAAACTCAACCTTTGCACTGGTAAAGCGCAGAATTCATACTATTGATCCTTCTGTTTTACTGATGAGGAAGTTGAGTCCACAGCGGCTTGTAGACTTTCCTAGGGTCGCAGAGCTCTTGAAGAACAAGGTTGGGGTTTGACTTCGAGCGGATGCAGCATCAGGGCATTTGGCATCCCCTGCCCGTCTCTGGGCCGCCTTGCAACCGTTGAGGGGGTGCCTGCCAGCTGTTAGCCTCAGGGTTCCTGGGTGAGAGACAGGTGTTTCTTGCTGACAGATGAGTGGTTTTTTTAAGGTTCCACAAGGTGGACTCAGATGCTCACAGCCTTTCTCAGTTCCTGGTAACTTCCCAGTTCTCAGGTTGTGCGCTAACCTCAGAGTCTGTGGTGAGTGTGCCTGGGCTTTGACAGTTTCTGTCCCTAGGATGACGGAGTGGGAGACAGCTGCACCTGCAGTAGCAGAGACCCCCGACATCAAGCTCTTTGGGAAGTGGAGCACCGATGATGTGCAGATTAATGACATTTCCCTGCAGGTGAGGGAGGTGTAATGATTGTGCTTCCCAGCTGGGGGTGGGGTCGCTTGAAACTTGTAGCTGTCCCACTAAGTAGAGTTGAAGATGGGACAGGTAAAGAAGGGATCCCTGGATCACCCCACCCATCGTGTCTGTTTTTCCTTGTATCCTGTTAGAGGTTGCTACAGTTTTTGTCAGGAGATGGTTCCTTCCTCAGAGGGAGTATCACATCCCACAAGTTGTTTAGTTAATTGTTTTGTAGTGAAATACACAATTTATTTATCTTTTTAGTTTCATATATTTTATTTTTTAAAGGTCATCTATAAGTTCTGAGTGTTCTTATTTTACTCAAGTATTGAAGATGACAAGGACAATACTTCATTCAGGCTATAAAATTTTATTTAAATTATATGTTTTAGAATTAAATAAAAATGGACAATATTTTTCAAGTTCAGAAGTTGTGCCTTGGAGGGAAGAGTCAAATTATAAAGATTCAAATGCCTAAAAATCTAAATGACTTACCGTCATCCCTCGGTATCTGAGGAGTGTTCTTTCCAAGAGCCCCCAAGTTTACCAAAATCTGCAGATGCTCAAGTCCCATAAAGTGTCAGGGCCCAACGTTATCATTTTGTGTGGGGAAATCCAGTTGTCCCAGCAGCTTTTGTTTTTGTCTCTTGGAGTTTTCTGTATCGTACTTAAATTTAGGCAATAAAATGTAACTTCAATCTCATTTATACATTATATGTATATGTCCTAGCACCATTTTTTGTTTGTTTGTTTTTGCAAGAAAATGAACCCTTTTATTATGATTAAAGGGTCAGTACACCAAGATGACATAGCAATCCTATATGTGTATGCACTAAACAACAGAACTTTGAAATACATGAAGCAGAAACTTACAGAACTTGTAAGAGGAATAGACAGTTTCTCAATTATACTTCAGGACTTCATCATCCCTCTCCCTGCAACTGACAGAAATACTAGACAGAAAGTCAGCAAGGATGTAAAAAGTCTGAGTAATAACCCCAACCAAGAGGATTGTGAAGACATTTATAGAAACTTCACCCAGTGACAGCAAAATACACATTCATTTCAAGAAGCCTTACAGAACATTCAGCAAGATATACCACACCGTGGGTCATAAAACAAACTTGAACAAATTTAAACAATCAAACCAAACGTGAAACAAATAAGAAATCAGTAACAAAAAGATACCAGAAAATGCTCCAAACAGTAGGAAATGAAACAGTATACTTCTAAATAATACAGGGGTGATAGAGGAAGTCTCTAAGGGAATCAAGGGGTATTTAGAACTGAATAAATTGTAATGAAAACTTGTGGGATAAAGCTGGAACAGTACTGAAGGAACTTTCTATAATAATGATTTGTTAGAAAAGAAAAAAAAGTTTCACATCAATAATCTCAGCACCCCTCAAAAAATAAAAAGAGCAAAATACAACTAAAGCAAAGTAGAAGATAGGATATCATAAAGATCAGAACAGAAATCAGTGAAATTAAGAACAGAAAGGTAAAGGGACTTCCCTGGTGGTACAGTGGTTAAGACTTTGTGCTCTCAATGCAGGGGGCATAGGTTCGATGCCTGGTTGGAGAACTAAGATCCCCCATGCGCAGCACCATTTGTTGAAGAGAGTATTTATCCCATTGAATGGTCTTGGCACCCTTGTTGAAAATCAGTTGAGCAAGGATGTAAGGGTTTGTTTCTGAACTCTGAACTCTATTTCATTGGTCTCTATGCCTATCCTTTTGCCAGTACCACACTGTCTTGTAATAGGGGTTTTTTTTTGTTTTTCTTGGCGGTACGCGGGCCTCTCACTGTTGTGGCCTCTCCCATTGCAGAGCACAGGGTCCGGACGCGCAGGCCCAGTGGCCACGGCTCACGGGCCCAGCCGCTCCGCGGCACGTGGGATCCTCCCGGACCAGGGCACGAACCCGCGTCCCCTGCATCGGCAGGCGGACTCTCAACCACTGCGCCACCAGGGAAGCCCTGTAATAGGTTTTGAAATTGGGAAATGGGAGTTCTCCCACTGTATGTTGCCCCCATACTGTTTTACACTTGGCCTCATTAGGACTTTTGTGGGGCCTTCATAAAAAGAAATTTGTTTTGTGACTGCATTGGTATAATGACGAATAAAATTCAGGTTTGATCATATTTTTCCCTTTCTTCTTTTAAAAGAAATTAGAACTTTTTGTTGCCTCTAAATATATCATGGTACCTAGGTACTGAGCCTAACAGAATTCAGACCTGTTTTTCACTCAATGTCTTGTAGAACTGTTTTCCTTCATGGGTTTGTTGGGGGAGAGGTCTGCAAACTTAAAAGGGCCAGTTAGTAAATGTTTTATAAAGTCTTTGTAGGTCACATGTGGTCTGTCACATGCGTGTTTGCTTCTTTGTTTTCTTTTTCTTGCTTTTTTTTGTACAGCCCTTTAATAATGTAGAAACGATTTTTCACTTTCCCCTGGTCCTCTCCTAGGGGCTGGGAAAGCAGAAGTCAGCTGGTATCAGAGTTCTCACTCTCTTGAAAGCTGTGCTGGGCTCTACCATGGGGCCCAACAGCTTGACCAAACACTTGCTGGGGCATTTGGTATTCGCAGTTTTTTTTTTGGCACAGTGTGAGTCCCTGCATGGACACCTGTCTGTCTACTTGCCTGTTTGTGCAAGTGGTCCTCTCCAGGCTAGACACCAGACTGTTGTGCCTACATCAGAATCCTCTGTGTTCTTTTCCTGTTAATCCTTGTATTTGTAGAAACTCATTGTTTGTACATGTTCTCATGTGTGTGTGGTAGAATGACTTTGTGTAGGTTTCGTACTGGAAATATCAAAAGTGGTCCTCACATAGACAGTTCTCTGACTCAACCCCCTCGAATGGTTTAGTGTTTCTAGACACTATCTTGGAATATGTATGTATATATAGGCAAGATTGTTGAATGATTGTTTTGAAACACTGGTTCTCTGGGTTAGTTCCCCCCACCCCTACCCCTTTAGGGGTACATTTTTGGGGGTCAGTAATGAGGAGTGCTACTGGCATACTACAGTGCACGGGACAGCCCCTCCAGAACAAAGAGTTATTTGACATAAAACGTCAGTGCAGAGTGAAGAACACTTTTAAAACAAGACTGGTATCGTGGGTGGTTGTCTACTTAGTTTTCCATACCCTTCCTCCCATTAGAAAGGAAGTACTCTATTTAGTGTCCTGGTAAAGTCACTTGCTTCGGTTTTACTTTTCTGTGGCAGGCAGGTGGGTGGGGGCTACCCTGAGTGGGTGTTCAGTCTCTCTGGTCCCCTGCCAAGATCCGTCCTGCTCCTGACCGTGGTCCCTTCACCCCCTCTTCCTGCTGCCCCAGGATTACATCGCAGTGAAGGAGAAGTATGCCAAATACCTGCCCCACAGTGCAGGGCGCTACGCGGCCAAGCGCTTCCGCAAGGCGCAGTGCCCCATCGTGGAGCGCCTCACCAACTCCATGATGATGCATGGCCGCAACAATGGCAAGAAGCTCATGACTGTGCGCATCGTCAAGCATGCCTTTGAGATCATCCATCTGCTCACAGGCGAGGTAGGGCCCTGAGGCCAGGTGGGGCAGAGTGCCCTTAGTACACCCTAAAGCCAATGGCCGCCCCACGATATGCATGCCAGGGTGCTCCAGGTTTTAGGGGTGAAGGGTCAGGGAGGGATGCTTGCCCGGTATCTGGCTCATGGCCCCCTTCTTTTAGAACCCCCTGCAGGTCCTGGTGAATGCCATCATCAACAGCGGCCCCCGGGAGGACTCGACCCGCATTGGGCGAGCTGGAACAGTGAGGCGGCAGGCCGTGGACGTGTCCCCGCTGCGCCGTGTGAATCAGGTGGGCTTGGGGCTTTGGGGCACACGTGGGTGGCCAGGAACAGCCACCAGACTCTGGCAGAATCCTGCCTGGGGCAGCAGAGGCTGGCAAGTGGGAATGTTCATCTCTGTCTGCATGTTTACCTGAGTGTCAGGTAATGAAGCCTTCCTGGATTCCCACCCCACGCAGAGCACGTCCTAGCTCTGGGCCCTCTCCTGGGCAGCATTAGATTGAAGGGCCCGTTTCATTTGGGTATGTTTTTACACTGTTTTTTTTTTATTTTCTTGGACCATTTGAGAATCAGTTGCAGGTGTTTTGACCATTTCCCTGTTAACATTTCAGTGGGTGTCCCCCTAGAATAAAGATGTTCTGTCCCCACCATCACCCCCAAGAAATGTAACAGCAATCTAACATTTGACATTACATCACTGTTCCAGTTTATGGAGCTGTCCCCAAGCATACCCCTTCTAGCTGTACTTTTTCAGTCAAGGGTTCCAGACCAGGAACACGTTGCATTTCCCTGTCATGGCTAGTTTTAAGTCACCTGTCATCAGGGACCCAGCTTCAGCCTTTGTGTCCGCACACTTTTTTGTGCCCCTCAGTCTGATCCCAGATCTAGCAGCATGGCACCTGGGCAGCGCTGTGGGCTCCCACTGTGTCTTGCCTCAGTTGGCCTGCGGATGGCAACGTGGTAGGCAGCATTTGTTGGGTCCCAGGGTACTGGAGAGCCGTGTCCCTGCGTGGTGTAGGGGCAACCCCTACTTAGCACAGGAACCCCTGTGCTCCCTAGGCCATCTGGCTGCTGTGCACAGGTGCTCGTGAGGCCGCCTTCCGGAACATCAAGACCATTGCCGAGTGCCTGGCAGACGAGCTCATCAACGCTGCCAAGGTGGGTGAGGACACCTGGAGGGGGGGGTGCGAGTCTCAAGGGGAGGGTCCTCCGACATTGGAACTAACCATCCCTTCTTGCAGGGCTCCTCCAACTCCTACGCTATCAAGAAGAAGGATGAGCTGGAACGTGTGGCCAAGTCCAACCGCTGATTGCCTGGCCACAGCTGCAATAAACCTGTTTGCCCTTTGGGGTGGCCCCACCCACCTGTGCCACTGTCTGTGCTCAATGGGGAAGGGTATCTGGGAGCAGGGGGTGAGGGGCAGGATGACTGGTGTTTCTGAGGAGCTGCCCATGTTCCTGGCATGTCTTCTGGTCTGTTGGGACCTGGACCCACCAGGGAAGTGCTCGGCTCAGGAAGCACCACTGACTCAGAACCATGGCACCCTGGGCTGCAGGCCTGGCTGCCTGGACTGTTCCAGCAGGTGTTGGAAAATGAGGGGTGGGGTTGTCCTGGCAGAGATGTCACTGGTCTGGGGAGGGGCTTGGTGGCTGCAGCCCACTGCCCTGAGAGGTGTGTTGCCAGGAAGCAGCCCCAGGGTGAGGAAGCCAAGGCCTGGGCTCTGGACCAAGACAGTTTCTAGCCCCTTGTCATTGGCTGGAGAGGGCTGGTCCGGTCCAGTCTACTGTGGGGTCAGCCTGCCCGGGACTCTAGAAGTCCCACTCTTCCTGGACACGCTGCCCCTGCCCAGAGCCACTGATACCCCAGGTTGCACTCACCCCACCAGTGGCTCTAGGTGGAGGATTCATGAGGTGTTGAAGACTGGGAGTGGTGGTGGGGACCCCCCCTCCTGATGAGCCTGGACTGTCAACGTCCTGTCAGCCTGTGCCTCCTTCCTTGCACCCCCGACATCTGGCCGATGTCAGGCTTGGTGTTCCCTGTCCTGGTGGCCACCTCCCTAGGGGCAGGGAGGGCAGTGTGACAGGTGTGGTGGGAACCTGGCATCTGGAGGGAGTGGCCCCACCACAGGCACCCTCCCATGGGGAGGAGCATTAATATCCAGCGGCAGGTAGGCCGAGGGTTGCGGGCGGAACAGGCAAGGAGGCGCCAGCCAGAGGGAGGAGGCACCAGCAGGTGGGAAGAGCCTGCTGGCCCGCTGGGGTCTGTCACTGGGGAGTCTGACTCCTGGGCTGCTGGCCACCTATCCTGAAGCTTCCATCCTCCTTCATCTGCTTTTCCCGTTTGTCTTCTGTGGTCTCCCAGGGTCTGTCTCTGCCCAGCTTTCCTGGGAGTCCCTGTCTCCTCTCCACGCCTGTCTGGGATCCTTCCTGGAGTCACCCAGGTCCACCTGGCTCTTGGCTGGGGCATCCCCCAAGTGTAGCTCAGAATCTGCGGTGCTCCGTTTGTCTGTCCCTGTCCCTAATCCTCTTCGGAACCCCTCTGGGTCTCACCTGCCTGTGTGCCTCCAGTCCAGATCTCTACCTGCACACTCCTCTGTCCCAACTCCCAGTCTCCTTGCCTACTGGGCTCTGCTTCCCCTTCTCTGGACGCCCCTGCCCTGTGTGGGGTGATCCTTCCAGAGCCCAGCCCCTGACCCTCCCCAGATCCCCTCTGCCGTCTCCCCCCGGCCCCTTCGCTGCCTGACCGCCTGTCCCCGCAGGCCGGGTCCAGATGCCCTGCCCTCGGCCGCCCTGGATCCGCCGCCCCCGGGTCCCCCTGGGCTCGGAGCCTAGCATCCCGGGCTCGCCGTCCACACTCCGGCCCCCCAGCAGGGGAGAGGACGAAGACGAGGGTGATGAGGAGGAAGGGGACGGCAGCCAGGGACCCATCCTGCCGCCCGCGTCCCCCGTGGAATGCCTCATCTGCGTGTCGCCCTTCGACAGCGTATTCAAGCTGCCCAAGTGCCTGGACTGCAGCCACGTCTTCTGCCTCGAGTGCCTGGCTCGTCTGTCTCTGGCCACGGCGGGCGGCGGCGACGCGGTGGCCTGTCCCGTGTGCCGCGCGCCCACGCGCCTGGCCCCACGCCGCGGGCTCCCCGCGCTGCCCACGCAGTACGGCCTGCTGCCCGGCTCCGCACGCGCCCCGCCGCCGCTCCAGGGCTCCGTGCGCTTCGACCGCCGGCGCGGCCTGCTCTACGTGCGGCAGCCGCCGCCGGCGCCCGGACCGCGCAAGGCCCGCCCCCCGCCGCCGCCGCCGCCGCCGCTGCGCCTCGGCCGCCCGCTGTCGCGCCGCCTGACGCTGGCCAGCTCGGCCCGGGTCTTCCACGCGGCCGTCGCCCTGGCAGTGCTTGTGGCCGCGGGCCTCGTGGTCACGGGCCTCTACATCTTCTTCCTCATCCCGCGCGCCACCACCTCCAGCCCCGCTCGGCCCCAGCTCGTGGCGCTCGCCCCGGCGCCCGGCTTCTCCTGGTTCCTGCCTCGGCCCACGCCGGCGGCGCCCTGGATCCCCGGCTGGATGCCGCGCCCCGTGGGCCATGACCTGAACGCCGCCCCACCGGGGGCTGCAGAGGACGCGCTGGAGCCCGAGGGGGTTCCCGAAGAGACAGAGACGCCGGACGGGTCCTTGGACCGCAGGTGGGGGGCGGAGGCTTGGCCTGACTGGGCCCCGCGGGCACGCGGCGGGTGGAGGCGGTGGGGGGCGCAGTAAAAGCATCCGCGCCGCAGGCCCTGCCTCAGGCCTGGGGACCCCAGTGTCATCCTGATGCTCGCCATGATCCCCGTGGAGGCCTTAGAGGGCGCATGGCAAGCACCCATTTCTCTAGAGAGGCCTGGCATCATTAGCACGGAGCAGGGACCCTCTCAAGGAGCACCCCTGACACCAATCTCTGTGGGCATCCAGCTGTGGGACCCCCATGTCTGTAAAGGTCCTGCTGGGAGGCACTCATAAACCAGCTGGGGGTACACTCGATCCTCAGCTCTTGTGGGAGTCCAGCTGCAGGGTCCCTCTGACCAACATCGTGCAGTGGCCCTGCTAGGGGTACCCCATCCCTGATCCTCGTAAGTGTCCTACTGAATACACCCCAATCATCAGAACTCCAGGAGAACGCTCATCCTTGGCTGGCACCAGAGCTTAAGTCTCTGATTTACTCATCCTTTGGGCTTTCTGCAGGTGCTGGGGGCCCCCATCTTTGGATGGCAGACTATTCCCTGGCCACACCTGTGAGTGGCCCACTGCAGGACCAACCACCCCACTCCTCCCCAGGCTGTGGAGTTGCTGCCTGCAGGCTGAGCCTGGGTGGGATCCAGCCATCTCCATGTTGGTCCTGCATTTGCTGCCTTACAGATCTGGCTGGGGCTTGGGCTTGAAGGGGGAGGTGTGGCCTGGCCAGGACTGGGGAGAGACAGACAGGGCCTGAGCCTCAAAAACTGGCTTCCACTTGGGTCCTGAATATCAACTTGCAATGGGACCTCGATTTCCCCTATGGCTAGTGGCTTCTGAGATTCTCCTGATATGCTGAGGGGCAGCTGTGGTCACTGAGCCTCAAAGAGGCCAAGGTTGCTCTCTGGGTCAGACAGTGTCATGTGATTTGGGGTGAGGGATCGCTCCTGGACATCCCTGGCCCCTCTCCTTAGCCACTAGAGCCCTCATCACCCCCATCTCCACTCATTAAATACTCAGTGTCGGTTACTTCACCTCCTCCAGGGCTCCATCAGCATTTTGTGGCAAGCCTGCTGTACACCAGGGTGAATGAAGCCTCAGCCCTCCTTCAGCAGGGAGAGTGGTCCTCCTCTCAGAAGCCTTCCTGGGTTAGTCACAGTGGTGTAGATAGCAGCCACCTTCTGCACAAACTAAACATGGACTTTCTGTCTCCCCCCCAGGCCCTGGAGCCCCGAGTCTGCCTCACTTCACCCCAGGTTGGGATCCAATATGCCCCTCCTCATGCCTTCCCTCCTAACCCCCAGGCTGGGAGAGTTACGGTGAGGGAGTAGAACTGGCAGGGATGGGCCCAGCCAGGGGGGTCAGAAGGGGCCCTTGGCTGGTGGTGCACGGAAGAGAAAGATGATGCTTTCTGCCTGAGGGTGTTCAAGGAAGGCTGCCTGGAGGAAGAGGCCTCGGGGCTGTATCTTTTTTTTTTTTTTTTTTTTTTTTGCGGTACGCGGGCCTCTCACTGTTGTGGCCTCTCCCATTGCGGAGCACAGGCTCTGGACGCGCAGGCTCAGCGGCCATGGCTGATGGGCCCAGCCGCTCCGCGGCGCGTGATATCTTCCCGGACCGGTGCAAGAACCCGTGTCCCCCGCATCGGCAGGCGGACTCTCAACCACTGCGCCACCAGGGAAGCCCGGGGCTGTATCTTTAAGGATGCTAAGGGGTAACGCCAGCTGGCATTGAGGCGGGGGGGGGGGCCCTAAGCGGGGAGCTGGTGGCTGAGGGCAGTGGGCAGAGCTGGCTCCTCCCTGTCCTAACGTGCTTCCTCCTCGGGACTGTGGGGAAGGGTTGCTTCTCCACCCTCCCAGCTGGGAGCCTGAGACGTCAGTCTCTCTTCCCGTAAAATGAAGCTGACTTCGATGTCTGCCCGCCCACTGCCCATGAACAAAGGGGCTGCCTGAAACCACCCCGGGGCTAGGATCAGAGGGGACTCCTCCGACACTTGCCTGCCAGCCACTGTGGCCACCTGGAGCTGTGCTCTCCCGGCCCTCCCAATGCCCATTCCATCCCTGCCGGACGCACCCCCCCCCCCCAACGTATCTGCCCCAGGCTTGCTCCTCCTTCCACTGGTCCCAATGCCTGTGAACACCCAGAGAGTGGGGGTTAGCCTCAGTGCCTGGCATGGGTGCCCAGGGACGCCTTTACCGGCCAGACTTTGGTTCTCGCTTCTGTAAAACGGGAGACCATAAACTACTTGCAGGAAGAATTCGTTCATCCACAAGTATTTATTGAGCGCCTGCTGTGTACCAAGGGGGGACTCGGGGCACCTTGTGAACGAGGGACTTCGCATGGCAGATGGTGTCCAGAGGGCTGAGGAGAGGAGCCATCATCTTGGGGACACTGCCTCCCCCTCCACGCTCGTGGGGCCCTCAACTCCCCAAACCTTTTCCAGGCCCTCCGCCAGGTCTCCTGCGTTTGCCCCCGAGGGGCGCCGAGTGCTCCACTCTACCGGGATCCAGCCAGCCTTTCTCCTCACGAGGGTCGGGGAGGCCTCTGCCCACACCACACTCGTCTCCTGTCATTGGGGCCTCTTCTGTTCAGGCCGAGGGAATAAGGCCCACGGGGGGCCTTCGCTGGACCCTGAGAGCGGAAGTGTCCAGCTTACAGATGGGGAAACTGAGGCTGGGGGCGGGGCAGGGCGTGGATTCGAACAGGGACCAGAGAGCTTTCTGCAAAACACCTCCCCTCAACTCCACACCCTGACAGGGCAGCCTCGCTTTTCCTTCCTCCCCGGGCCCCGAAACCGCAGCTCTCCTCCGTCCTCCGAGTTTGCCATCCTCTGAGTCTTTCCCGCTCACAAACCTAAGCGGTGTTCGAGGCGGGGAAAGCTAGGAGGTTGTCAGCAACGCGGACCAATCGGAGGCCGCATTCTGGGATGGGGGCGTGACGTTAATTGCCATAGCAACCTGGCCCGCCTTCGCCCCGCCACTCTGTTGGGCTGCGCGCGCATCTTGCCCCTCCCGGAGCCTGGTGGGAGGAGCAGAGAAGGCGCGCCAGTGCTGATAGCCAATCGAAAGCTTGAGACTGTCGTTGCTATGGCGATTTTGCCCGCCTTCGGCCTGTCGAGCGCATCGTCTGTGTGTGTGTGTGTGTGCGTGTGCGTGTGTGTGTGTGTGTGTGTGGAATTGGGGGAGGCGTGTGTGTGTGTGGCATTGGGGGAGGCGTGTGTGTGTAATTGGGGAGGCGTGTGTGTGTGTGTGGAACTGGGGGAGGCGTGTGTGTGTGTGTGTGTGTGTGTGTGTGTGTGTGTGTGTGTGTGTGTGTCCGACCAAACAGGAGCCCGAAGCTGAAGCGAAGGCCGACCTGGGAAGTGCTGGGATCCTCCGTCCCAAGGGGGAAACAGGCTGGAATGGGGAGCGTCTCCCCTAGGGGCACACACCTTAGCGGGGCAGAGCTGGGCCTGTCCTCCTGAGCTGCGACTTCCTCTGCCCTGTCAGTCTCTGCAGAGGCTTGGGCCAGAGGGGCCAGGAGAGACCTATGACCTGCGTCCCTCTTTCTGGGGCATGTATGTTTCCACTCTAATGGCCGTGGAAAACTCCACATTGGGTATGGGACTTCTCCCAGGAATCTTCCAGAAATCTACTCGTTTTTATTTTTAATAATAGCTTTCTTGAAATGTAATTCACACACCATACAATTTGCCCATTTAGAGTGTACAATTCATCGGGTTGTTAGTATGATCACACAGTTTATGCAGCCATCACCACTATCGAATTCCAGAACATTTACAAAACAAGCCCCATACCCTTTCGAGTCATGTCCCATTTCTCCTTTTCCTCAACCCCTGGCAACCGTTAGTCTACTTTTTGTCTCTATGGATTTGCCTATTCAGGACATTTCGTACCAATAGAATCATACAGTTTGTAGAAATCCACTCTTAAAAACAGCAGTGTGTGGATGTTCTTCCCAACTGGTGGGGCCAGCTCAGCCATGGGTGTGGACTCTGGAGCCAGAGAGATGTGGGTGTGAGTCCTACTCCTATTATGGCCTTGTTCTTAGCCCTTCTGAAACTCTCTCTCCACTTGGGGAGTGGTGGGGTGTACACTTGGCCTTGGGCTCTCCTGGCTTCACTCAGGCCGTGCTCCCTGCTCTCAGGTACTGGTGGACTGTGACAGGGCTGAGGCTCTCTGCTGGATTTTGAGGAGTCACAAGAGGCCAGACACAACAGGAGCAGATGGGCCCTGGGGGCTTGTCCTCTGGCCAGCGTTGTTTCAGGCCAAGCATTTGTCCCAGTGAGCCATGGACCTACTCAATATCTGTCGCATGCTGAAATTTCATCTCATAGTTCTTTCCTTATCTCAAGGGGCCCCTGTGATATTTGCCAGAGTCTGGGCTGGCTGCTGAGGTTGTAGCAGTGAACAAGAAGGTCACAGATGTTCTTATTTCTCTCTTCCTTAGAAGTCACGTTCCAGGGCAGAGCTGGACAGTCCACAGCCAGACAAACCATTCATAGTATTCTTTAGGTCAAAGCTAAGTGTTCTGTAGAAGACAAAGCAAAATGATGTCACAGAGACTGGCGGGGGCCCAACTTCGATGGGGGGCTCAGGGAGTAGGAGCACAGATGCCCAAACAAGGCAAGCAGAGGCCAGGGAACAGCCTGCAAGGCTGAGAAAATGGCAAGAGCAAAGGCCCTGATGCAGTGACAGGCTTACTGGCACCGTGAGAAGCAGAGGGCCATTGCAGGAGGGGTGGCCAAGACGGACAGGAGTGTGGGAGGGTTGATGTTGGTAAAGAGCACTTAGTGATACGTGGGTTCTTTTGTTTCTCTTTCTTTCTTAAGGTATTAATTTAGGAAGCCAGTCTGGGTACTTTATGAGCTTCATGTTCTCATACTTGAGGTATCCCCAAGATAAGGAGGCAGCTTATTCTTGAGAGATGCTGCCTGTTTTCCAGGGGGTTTAAAGCCTCATCGTGTTTTGTGCTAAGAAGTAGGCTACAGTTGGGACTTCCCAGGTGATCCAGTGGGTAAGACTCCGCGCTCCCAATGCAGGGGGCCCTGGTTCAATCCCTGGTCAGGGAACTAGATCCCACATACATGCCGCAACTAAGACCTGGAGCAGCCAAAATAAATAATTTTTTTTTAAAAAAGGGGGGGCAGGAATAGAGACACAGACGTAGAGGACATGGTTGGGGGGGAAAGGGAAGCTGGAACAAAGTGAGAGAGTGGCATGGACATATATCCACTACCAAATGTAAAATGGAGAGCTAGTGGGAAGCGGCCATGTAGCACAGGGAGATCAGCTCGGTGCTTTGTGACCACCTAGAGGGGTGGGATAGGGAGGGTGGGAGGGAGATGCAAAAGGAAGGCGCTACGGGGATATATGTATAGCTGATTCACTTTGTTATAAAGCAAAAACTAACACCATTGTAAAGCAATTATACTCCAATAAAGATATTTAAAAAAATAGAATTAGGCTACAGTCTTGAAGAAGACATTGATCTTTCTGCCTGTATTAGTTTCTGTCTCAGCCTTTTCTATTGTCATATATCGTTGCTGGGAGAATCCGGCACTGCGCTGGGAGGGGACACCTGGAAGCTTGTGCCTGGTCTCTCCTAGAACCTGCCCTGTATGCCTCTTTCCTTTGCCAATTTTAATTTGTACCTTTTCATTGTAATAAACTGTAACTAAGAGTTTGACAGATTTTCTGAGTTCAATGTGTCCTTTTAGTCAGTCTTCAGAACCGACGGCTCTGAGGTAGCTCCTAGCCATCTGGCAGGGCTTGGCACGGCCGCCTCCCGCCAGCTGCTGACTTGTGATGGGAGGGCGCCCTCGCGATCTTCGATCTTCACCTGCAGGCAGCGCTGGAGTCAGTCGCACTGCAACTGCTGAGTGTGGCCATCCCCATCCTCTCCTCCTCCAGCAAATTCCTTCCAGCCACCTTTGTTTTACACGCCGCTCCTCTGGTTAAATTCTTCAGCTCTATGACTTCTTAATCAGGGGTCAGCAAACTTTTTCTGTAAAGAGCCAGATAGTAAATATTTTCTCCTTTGCAGGATGTGAAGTTTCTGGTCACTGCTCAACTCTGCCACCATAGAGTCAAAGTACCATAAACAATATGTAAATGCATGGCATGGCTGTGTTCCAATAAACCTCTATTTATGGACGTGGAAATCTGAATTTCATGTAATTTTCATGTCATGAAATAGTATTCTTTTGATTTTTTTTTCAATCACTAAAAAAATGTTAAGAACTGTTCTCATTTTGGGGACGAGACAAAAATAGAAAATGGCCTGTATTTGGCCCACAGGCTGTAGTCTGCTGAGCCCTGGCTTAAATTACTCACGACTCTCGACTTTGATTTCCAGGGATCCCTAGAAGCGAGTGTCCTTTCCTGACTGGTTGTGTGCATGTGGTCTGAGAAGCATCATTCACGTCTGCACCAGGCTGGAGTATGGCTCTTCTGATCCAGCCCACTCTGGGTGGTCCCCCCAACCCCCCATGGGATACAGACTTGGCTCATCAACACAGGTGGCCCCTCCCTTGCCAAGAGGCCAGTCCAGAGCTTGATGCTCCCAGCAGTTCTGGACTTCCCCCTTAAGCAGAGTGAAGGGCTCTGTAGTGGGAAGAATAATGGCCCCCAAAGATATCCATGTCCTTATCCCTAGAATGCGTGAATGTTACTTACCTTATATGGCTGAAGAAACTGCAGATGTGATAGAGGATCTTAAAATGGGGAGATTATCCTGGATTCTTTGGGTAGGTCCTCAGTGTAATCACAGGTACCCTTCAAGAGGGAGACAGAGGAGACAGAGAAAGAGATGTGACGACGGAGGCAGAGATTGGAGTAATGTGGCCACAAGCCAAGGAAGGCTGGCAGCCACCAGGAGATGGAAGGGGCAAGGAACAGATTCTCCTCTGGACACTATGGAAGGCACGTGATCCTGCTGACACCTTGATTCTGGACTTCTAGCCCCCACAACTGTCAGACAATAAACGTCTGGATTTTTTGGTTTTGTTTGTTTATTTATTTATTTATTGCCTGCGTTGGGTCTCCGTGGCTGCACACGGGCTTTCTGTAGTTGCGGCGAGTGGGGGCTAATCTTCATTGCAGTGTGCGGGTGGCCTTCAGTAGTTGTGGCACGCAGGCTCAGTAGTTGTGGCTCTCGGGCTCTAGAGCACAGGCTCAGTAGTTGTGGCACACGGGCTTAGCTGCTCCGTGGCATGTGAGATCTTCCCGGACCAGGGCTCGAACCTGTGTCCCCTGCATTGGCAGGCGGATTCTTAACAACTGAGCCACCAGGGAAGACCTGTCTGTTGTTTTAACTCACCCAGTTCCTGGTCCTTTGTTATGGCAGCCTAAGAAATGAATACGCCTATTGTTCCTTCCCCTTTCTGGACATTCCACCCCCTTGCCATTTCTTTTATCTTTTTTTGGTCACGCCACACGGCTTGCAGGATCTTAGTTCCCCGACCAGGGATCGAACCCAGGCATTGGAAGCGCAGAGTCATAACCACTGGACCAACAGGGAACTCCCAGGATTGCCATTTCTAGTCTGACTTCCTCCCCTGCCTGTTTCCCACCTCTCTGTTCTCTGTCCTCTGCCTCTTATCTGCTCCTCTCTGCAGTGCTCCTTCACTCTTCACTGCTCCTTCTGCAGTGCTCTCCGAGTCGGCCTTCACTTAGTGTATCATGAGGTGTGCACGTATGCTTGAATAGTCCTTGAACACCAGCTACTCAGTTACAGCTGGATTTTCCTGGGCCTGAACACATCCTTCTACGCAATGTTCACAGATGAAACCCATTTACAGAGGAGTGTGTTTGAGAGTCTTCCTCCAAGCAGACTCTCCATCTTCTGTACTTCATCCCTGTCTCCTTGCCCTTCATGAGGAAACTTCCACTCTGTGAGCTTGCACAATAGCCCATTAACCTGACTCAAGCCTCCTCAATGGACATATTCTGGGTGTCAGACACACATGTGTGATGGGGCTGTCCTCTCCTATCAAAGTCAAGATGCACTTTTGCCAGCATTTCTTGGCTTTCCCGTTGTTGACTTGGAGTGCGGGATGAGGAGGCATCTTTCAAGCAGGGTGCTTCTGTAAGAGTGTCACAAGTCCTCAAGGGAGGTCCTTCCACCCAGAAGACCACCCCTGTGACACATGTAGTCCAGTCTTTTTTTTTAAATCTAAAATGTGTTTATTAGGATGGTTTCCCATTCATCTTGATTCAGTGTGCTTTTAGTGCCTTTTTTTTTTAACATGTGGTTCAGTCTTAAAGACTCACACTTAGCTGAGCATTAAGAAATAATCCTTGGCGCTTCCCTGGTGGCACAGTGGTTGAGAGTCTGCCTGCCGATGCAGGGGACACGGGTTCATGCCCCGGTCCAGGAAGATCCCACATGCCGCGGAGCAGCTGGGCCCGTGAGCCATGGCCGCTGAGCCTGCGCGTCCGGAGCCTGTGCTCCGCAATGGGAGAGGCCGCGACAGTGAGAGGCCCGCGTACCGCAAAAAAAAAAAAAAAAAAATCATAGAGTTAAATGTGTACAACTGTACAACTTCTAGAAGATAACATGGGGAAAAAAATCTAGGTGACTTTGAGTTTGGCATTGAGATGACTTTTGGATACAACACAAAAAGCATGATCCATGAAGAAAAAAATTCAGTTGGACTTATCTAAAATTAAAAGTTCTGCTCTGTGAAAGATACCATGAAAGAGAATGAAAAGACAAGCCATAGACTAGGGGAAAATATTTGCAAAACATAAATCTGATAAAGGACTTTTATCCAAAATGTACCAAAAAAAACCCCCACAAATAAACAAAGCCTTTTAAAATTCAAGAATACGAAGTCAGTTTTAAAAGGATAATGCGGACTTCCTTGGCAGTCCAGTGGTTAAGACTCTGCACTTCCACTGCAGGGGGCATGGGTTCGATCCCTGGTAGGGGAACTAAGATCCCGTATGCCACGTGGCACGGCCAAAAAAAAAAGCAAAAGATCTGAACAGACACCTCACCAAAGAAGATACACAGATGGCAGATGAAAATACTCTCAACATCATACGTCTTTAAGGAATTGCAAATTTAAACAGTATCACTACATACCTATTAGAATGGCTAAAATCCAAAATACTGACAACAGGAGGAACCAGAAGTCTCACTCACTGCTGGTGAGAATGCAAAATGATATAACCACTTAGGAAGACAATTGGCAGTTTCATACAAACTTAAATACAGTCCTAGCATATGATCCATCAGTCACACTCCTAGGTATTTATATAAATGCGTTGAAAACATGTCCATACAGACACTAGAACAGGAATGTTTATAACAGGTTTATTCATAATTGCTTAGAGCTGGAATCAAACTGAGATCCCTTTCGATAGGTAAATGAATAAAGAAACTGGTACATTCATACAATGGAATATTATTTAGCAATAAAAAGAACTGAGCTATCTAGCCACAAAGAGGCATGGAGGAATCTTAAATGTGTATTCCTAAGTCAAAAAGTCAGTCTGAAAAAGGTACATACTGTATGATTCCAACTTTATGACTTTCTGGGAAAGGCCAGACTATAGAGACAGTAAAATAGTGATTGCCAGGGACTCAGGGGGAGAGAGGGGTAGATGGAGCAGAGGGGATTTTTCATGCAGCAAAACTATTCTGTATGATACTGTAATGATTGACATGTGTATAAAAGAAACCGTAAATTCATATTTCTTATTTTAAAAGCAACTGTATAAAACCAGTATAATTGTACTGTTTGGCCTATAACAAACAAATATATTTGCCAATAACAGCATAATGGAGGTGGGTGGGACAAAGCTGTATTGGGCTAAGGAGACTACTCCAGAGAGTGACTCGAATCTAATTAATGGGTGTATTTATTTTTCCAACCTCATCCAACTTTGCACTTGAAATGAGTGCATTTCAGTTGCACCTCTCCACGGCCGGGGTCACCTCGGCTCGGTCACCGCGGGTACAGGGCGTGGTGGGACCTCCCCGACTCTCGCACCTCGCCCGCTCCGCTGGCCGCGGGCCCGGGGAGCCTCCTGGACGCCATGCCCCGCTGCCGCAGCCCTTTCTCTCCGCCCCGGCGCGGGTCCAAAGGAACTAAAGCCGACACTGGAAGTCCCTGCCCCGCCCACGAGGCTCTCCCGGAAACGCCCCTCTCCTAGGCTGTCATTGGCTCCGTCGGTACGGACGCAGTCTGCGACGTCACTTATGGGAAACGTAGTTCGCGCCCTCCCCGAACGAGGTCGCGGGTAACGCGGGCGCAGACTTAACGGAGGCGCACGGGCGGGGCGGGGCGGGACTTCCGGCGTTTCCCTGTGGTACTCGTTTTGCCGCCGCTGGTGGTCGGCGCGAGCACTTTTGAGGGCAGCGCTCGCACCGCAGAGACCACCCCGTCTGAGAGAAGCGCAGGGACCCTCGCCACGCCTTTGCTTGCTCCGTGACCCCCGGGCATGACTTGCTTTTCCTGAGACTCGCTGTCGTACCCTGAGAACGTCCCGAGGCTGCTCCCAGTCCTCGGGCACATTTTTCTCGGTCGGCCGGAGGCTCCAGCGCGCTGGACGGGGTGGCGGGTGCGGATCTCAGCTGCGTCCGCTGAAACTCTCCGCCCACAGGTTCCAATGGCAGAGGAGGCGCAGGTGAGTGGGAGGTGCGCCCCAGGCTCTCACCACCCGGATCCCCATACAGCGGGTCCGGACTCTGAATGAGCCCGTGACAGGTGAGGAAGGCTATGACAGGTGAAGGAACAGTCTATGCAGAGATAGAGAAGAGGAGGGCTGGGGGTCTCGGAGCTCCGTGTGTGGATCCCGGCGGCTGAGGGTTGAAGGATAAGTAGGTCCTCTGTGCAGAGCTGGGGGTTGTCCTTGGCTGTGGGCCATGGGAGGTGTGGGGTGGACGAGGCAGGATGGGATTGAAGATGCTCTCTGTGGTAGCGCACTGGAGACACACACCACTGTGCACAGTGGAACGCGGGAGTTGCCGGTGGGGTGGGCTGGCGAGGCTGTGGTGAGGGTGTGGAGTTGTACCATGCTGCGGTACAGTTATGTGTCTGCATGCAGGAGGACAGACTGGAGGGCCCTTGGATGATGTACTCAGGCCTAAGAGAGAGAGAGGAGAACATAGCCTTTTTTCCTTATGAAAGGTGACCTCTGGGACACGGAGAGAATTGGCTGGCAGGAAATAGGGTGGGGCCTGAGTGCTTGGCGGGGTACATAGATGGCATCTCTCTGGTCACCAGCCTGTTGTTGTGGGCTGGATGCAGAATTTAGTAGCAGCATGAAGGGAGAGGCACCAATGGTACTGGGGGCCTTGGGAGTCCTCTGAGATTGAGGTGTTAGGAGGAAGGAGGTATGAGGGTATGTGAGGGGTGCGGGCTCAAAGGGAAAGATGATGTCAGTGAGAGCTGTGGCAGGACCTTGAGACACAGGTCAAGGGCATGGATGTGTTTCTCTGTTCATATTTTGGTTGGCTTTCTGCCCACTATTGACCCTAAGGCTCAGTTGAATTCATCATTACAGGCCCCTGTGACCTTTGAGGATGTGGCTGTGTATTTCTCCCGAGAGGAGTGGGGGATCCTTAATTTGACCCAGAGGAGCCTGTACCGTGATGTTATGCTGGAGAACTTTGCACTCATTGGCTCACTGGGTAAGTCTCTCACACTTTCCCTCAGCAAACTGACCACCTCTGCCTTTAATCCATGGGAAGTTCTGTGTATCTTAAAGCCCACAGAGGCTGTGTGCTCTTCCCCTGCCTCTCTCTGAGCAGCCCTGTTGGCAGCCTCAACACCTGTTGCCCTACAGGCTCCTGGAGTAAGGCTTGGGGTTCAGATGTCTACAGTTTGCCTAACAAATCCTATCCAGCTCTTCCTCTTTCTGGCTTCGTGACTTTGCTGAAGCTGTGGGCCCTCTCTGTTCTGGTTTTGGCCTTCTTCCTCCAAAAGAAGTTTTATAGGGGCCTCTCTGGGCCAGGTGTGAGCCATGAATTTAAATCAGTAGATCAATTTGGGCAGGATTGCTGGGTTTTTTTTGGTTTGTTTTTTGTCCGTTGAGTGGCTTGTGGGATCTTAGTTACCCGACTAGGGGTTGAACCCGCGCCCTTGGCAGTGAAAGCGTGGAGTCCTAACCACTGGACCGCCAGGGAATTCCCAGGATTGCCACCTTAATGTATTTCAATCCATGAACATGGTTGTCTTTCTATTTATTTAGCTCTGTAATTTTTTAAAGTGTTTTCAGTTTACAAGGCTAAATTTATTTCTAAATATTCATTTTAATGCTCTTTTAAGTGGAATTACTTTCTTAATTTTATTTTAGATTGTACATTGCTAGTGTATAGAAATATAATTGATTTTTGTATACTGATCTTGTATCCTGCAACCTTGCTAAACTCATTTATTTGTTCTAATGGTTATTCTTTTCGGTGGATTCCTTGGTATTTTCTCTCTATATAATGTCATGTCATCTGTGAGTAGAGATATTTTTACTTCTTTCTTTGCTTAACTGACTTGGTTGGCTAGAACCTCAGTACTTTATTGAATATAAGTTGTAAGAGTAGACATCCTTGTCTTGTTCCAGATCTTATGGGAAAAGCGTTCAGTCTTTCACTAATAAGTATGATGTTAGCCATAGGTTTGTTGCATATGCCCTTTTCAGGTGAGGAAGTTCCCTTCTCTTGTTTGTTGAGGGCATTTATAGAGAAAAGTCGTTAGATTTTGTGCAGTGCTTTTCCATGTCTATTGAAATGACTGTGTGATTTTTGTCCTTTATTCTGTTAACGTGGTATATTACAGTAATTGATTTTCTGTATTCATGAGTTATCAATGGTGTAGTTTTCTTTTCTGGTTATGTCTTTATTTGGATTGAGTATGAGGATAATTTTGGCTTCAGTGGATGAGTTGGGAAATGTTCCCTTCTCTTCTTTTTCTGGCACAGTTTGTGAAATATTGGTGTTAATTCTTTTCTTAAAAAAATATATTTATTTATTTATTTTGGGGTGCGTCGGGTCTTAGTTGTGGCACACGGGATCTTTTGTTGCAGCACGTGAGCTGCTTTCTAGTTGTGGCACATGGGCTCAGTAGTTGCTGCATGTGGGCTCTGTAGTTGTGGCACCTGGGCTTAGATGCCCTGCGTGTGGCATCTTAGTTCCCCAACGAGGGATCCAACCCGAGTCCCCTGCATTGGAAGGTGGATTCTTAACCACTGGACCACCAGGAAGTCCCCTGGTGTTAATTCTTATTCCTGTGTTATTATTAATCTGTGAAGCCATCTCGGCCTAGGTTTTTTTTTTTCCTGTGAGGGAAGTTTTTTATTTTGTTTTTAAGTCTATTCAGCTGTTCTGTTTCTTCTTCAGTCAGTTTATCTCTGCTCTTTTTTATTGCCTTCCTTCTTCTAGTTTTGGATTGCTTTTTGTTGTTGTTGTTCCTTGAAGTATAAAGTTGGGATATTGAAGATTCTTCTTTAAATTTTTTAAATTTATTTTTAATTGAAGTGTAGTTGATTTACAATGTTTCAGGGGTACAACAAAGTGATTCAGTTACACATATAGAGATCTTTTTTTAATATGTGTGTTGTGACATAAGAAATATATACTTTGTCTTTGTTCCCAGTTCCTTGGCATGCAGCTCCTAAAACCTTTGGAATCTCTGGAGTGATAAGAGAGTCTTTTGTATGCTAATGGGTTGACGGTGGCTGGGAACCCCTAGATGGTTTCAGGATGGGGGATGGTCACCAGAAAGACCAAGGCATGATTGTAAGGTGGGGTGTTCAGCTACTCCCAACCTCTCCTCTCCACCTCGCTACCCTGACCTTTGGGGAAGGGAAAGGGGCTGGAGATTGGGCCAGTCATCAATGGCCAGTGATTTAATCAGTCATGCCTATGTGATAAAACATCCATAAAAACTCCTAAATGACTAGTTTGGAGAGTTTCTGGGTTAGTGGACACAGCGAGATGCTGGGAGAATGGTGCCATCAAGAGCATGGACACTTCTTACCCCCTATGTCCTCAATCCCCACCCCTGGCATACCTTGGCCTTTTCATCTCTTCCATTGGGCTGTTCCTTAGTTGTATCCTTTAAAATAAATTGGTAATAGTAAGCAAACTCTTTTCCCGAGTTCTCTGATCTGTTCTAACAAATTATTGAACCTGAGGAGGAATCAATAATTGTGAGAATCCCAGATTTATAGTCAGTTGGTCAGAAAGTACAGGAGCCCTGGGACTTTCCGTTGATGTCTGAAGTGGGGGCAGTCTTGTGGGACTGCATCCATAACCTGTGGAATCTGATGCTAATTCCAGGTAGTTGGTGTCAGAATTGGATTGAATCCTTGAACACCCAGTTGGTGTCAGAGAGCTGGAGAAATGGTGTGGGAAAGCCCCCATGCATGTGGTGTCAGAAGTGTTGTGAATAAGACAGCTCAGAGATGTTTTTGTAATTTTCCCTCTAAGCAATACTTTTCCTGATAACTTTTGGTATGTTGTGTTCTCTTTTTCTTTCATCTCAAAATGTTTTGTAACTTTCCTTGTGGTTATTTAGGAGTACTTCATTTAAATTCCATGAATTTGTGAGTTTCCCAGACTCACTGACATAGAGAATAGACTTGTGGTTGCCAAGGGAAAGTGGGGGGCAGGGGAGGGATGGATTGGGAGTTTGTGACTAGCA
Source organism: Lagenorhynchus albirostris (assembly GCF_949774975.1). Lineage (NCBI taxonomy): Eukaryota > Metazoa > Chordata > Mammalia > Artiodactyla > Delphinidae > Lagenorhynchus > Lagenorhynchus albirostris. Next base: position 1,804,596 of record NC_083113.1, on the reverse strand, counting down.
GATGCAAACTATTATATATAGAATGGATAAACAACAAGATCCTATTGTATAGCACAGGGCACTATATTCAATATCCTGTAATAAACCATAATGGGAACGAATTTTTAAAAATTTGTGAGTTTCCCAAATTTCTTTCTGTTGTTGATTTCTGTTTTTTGTTTTGTTTTTTTTTGGGTTTTTTTGCGGTACGCGGGCCTCTCACTGTTGTGGCCTCTCCCATTGCGGAGCACAGGCCCCGGATGCGCAGGCTCAGCGGCCATGGCTCACGGGCCCAGCCGCTCCGTGGCATGTGGGATCTTGGCTCACGGGCCCAGCCGCTCTGCGGAATATGTATTCTGCTGTTGTTAGGTGGCATGTTCCATAGATGTCTTGGAGGTCTAGTTGATTTTTATTGTTATTCATGTGTTATATCCTTGTTCATTTTCTGCCTAGTCGTTCTATCCATATATGAAAGTTAGAAATTGAAGTCTCTAAATATTATTGTTTGTCTATTTCTTTCTTTAGTTATGTCAGTTTTGCTTCACAGGAGGGTCTTTTTTAAAAAATTGTGGTAAAGCAAATAAACCGTGAGATCTACCTTCTTAACAAATTTTTAAATGTACAGAAGAGGTTCCAACAAGGATCTACTGTATAGCACAGGGAACTATATTCAGTATCTTGTAATAATCTATAATGGAAAAGAATATATATGTATATTTATATAACTGAATCACTTTGCTGAACACCGGAAACTAATACAACATTGTAAATCAACTGTATTTCAACTTAAAAAATAAATTTAAAAAAATGAACATTACAATTGCTTCTCTGACAATTTTTTTTTTAAATGTACAGTAGAGGTTCATGTTCTAATACTTGGTTTCCTACCTGGTTGCCATGGTGACATGAGCTTCCTGTGGTACGTGTAGGGATGGGTCAGCCTTGATTTGGGCTGGCATCTTATTACCTTTCTACCTCCTAGGCTTTGCACCTTTGAGGTCCCTATGAAGGGTGAGGTGGCCCAAATGAAGGGTGAGGAAGAGCCCTGGGTGCCCAACATGGTGGATATGACTGTGGTCAGCAGAGCAGAGGCCAGGATGGGTCCTGGTCTTGGTGAATGGGGCTAGGGGGTGCCTTGGTTTCAGTAATGGGTATCTGAGTACACTGGCATTTTGGTGCTGGGGCCAGTGACCACACCTTATTCCCACCTTTCCTCTCCCCTCTTGTGGACTCACTGTGTGGTCTTGCTATCTCTACCATGGCTCTGGACGACCCACCTCTCTGGCCTCTGTGTCTTGTCATTTCCTCTTCTCTGTGCCAGTGCAGAACTGTCAACTGTGATCTCCTGTATTTGTGATTTGAGGTGCGTACATATCCTTCAGTAATACTTGAGCACCAGCTACTGTGTCAGAGTCATGTTTTCGTTGGAGTAGACACAGCCTCTTCACAGTGCTTGCTGTCTCCAGTAGCTAGGGCCCTGCCGATACCCTTTGCACAGGAGTGACTTAGAGGCCCTGAATCCCTTCCCTGCACTGTTCCCATCTTTGTGTCCTGGTCCCTGTTGAGGTCTCCCCTATTCTGGGCTCTGGCAGAGCCCTGTTCCACTGGGCCAGCCCTTTCTCATCCAGACCTTTCCTTGCAACCTCCTGGCAATTCTGTGGACTCCTTTCTGGGTGTGTCCGACATGCACTGATGATGAAGGTGCCTCTTCCGTCTAAGCCAGCTCTCAGTGACTGACTCTTCTGTCTCAGGTTTTCTGTGTAGACTGCAGGATGAGGAAGCCCCTCCCGAGCAGGTGAAGAGCCACAGAGTCCGCCTGTCAGAGAACCCCTTTCTGTGCAGGGTGTCTGGGAAGGACATCCCTGCCGCCTTAGGCTTCCTCCAGCCCCAGGCCACCCACAGAGAGGGGACACCACGCAGAAGCACCGAGCGCAAGGCCTTCCCACCCAGCTCCACTTGCCAGCAACGGCAGGGAGCCCATGCCACGCAGAAGCCCTTCAAGTGCAGCGACTGCGGGCAAGCATTCCTGAAGGCCTTCGCGCTCCTCGACCACCTGATCACTCACGCCAAAGAGAGACCCTTCAGGTGCCCAGCAGGTGGAAATGCCCCCATGGAGAGCTCAACCCTGGTTCATCACCGAAAAACTCACACTGGAGAAACATCCCATGTGTGTAGTGAGTGTGGGAAGGCCTTCAGTTACCCATCTAAACTGAGGAAGCACCAGAAGGTTCATACTGGCATAAAACCTTTCAAGTGTGGTGAGTGCGGGAAAACCTTCAACCGCAAAGATGCACTTGTTCTGCACCAGAGAATTCACACTGGAGAGAGGCCTTACCAGTGCAGCGAGTGTGGGAAGTCCTTCAGCGTTCTGTCTACCCTCATTCGGCACCGGAAAGTTCACATTGGAGAAAGGCCCTATGAGTGCAGGGAATGTGGGAAATTCTTCAAATACAACCATAGCTTCATTCTTCACCAAAGAGTTCACACTGGAGAGAGGCCCTATGAGTGCAGTGAATGTGGGAAAACTTACGTGACCCGCTCTGGGCTGTATCAGCACTGGAAAGTCCACACTGGAGAACGTCCCTACGAGTGCAGCCTGTGTGGGAAAACCTTCACTACCAGGTCCTACCGAAATCGGCACCAGCAGTTCCACACTGAAGAGAGGGCTTATGAATGTACAGAATGTGGGAAAGCCTTTAAACATAGTTCTACCCTCCTTCAGCACAAGAAAGTCCACACTGGAGAAAGGCCATAGGAGGACGGGGATGTGGGAAAACCTTTAGACATAGCTGGCACCTTGTTCAACGTGAAAGGTCTCACTCCAGAAAGGAGATTGAGGAGAGTAGCCATTTGAAAGCTAAACATGTCACACCCCAGCACCCACACTGGGCTGGTGCCAGGTACATGGGAAGCGTTCAGGAGCTGCGTTGCACTCTCACCTGCCCAGGCTGTTGGCAGTGTTGAGTCACTGCCAGTTTCTGTGACAGAAGCCATCCCACTTCTACCACCTGGCAGGTCCCCGTGGTGTGCATCAGTCACTGTGTGTGCTCAGGGAAGCTGACCTCTGTGTTCCCCACTTGATAAAGGAGAGAATCATGAGTGGTGGAGCCCATAATGGGTCTTATTCTCTCCCCCTCCAACTGGTTTAGGTGTGGACATGACCTAGTTCTGGCCAAGAGTAGCTGAGCAGTGTCTGCTGGGGCCTTCCAGGGAAGGTTAACCATTTTCATGGACACTGTTGACACTACATTGGGTCCCTGTCGTGCATTTATCCAACCCTGGAACTGGCTCACACTGCTCTGGAATGTCTGGTAATCTTTAGGCCTTCTTGTTTAAACCACCCTTAATCTTTGGGATCTGTGTGGAAGGATTGAGAACAAAATTGGGCTCATGGATAGAGGGAACGGTTTCTGTGGGGGTCCCTGACTTTTGTCTGCCTCAGTGGGGCCAGCAGGATGGCAGAGGACAGCTCCAGTCAAGGTTGGCCTAACTTGCACTGGTGCCTGAGACCTCCAGGGAAAGATTGAAGGGCTTTGTGGATAAATCTTCAGCCTGGATGTCAGGTTTACTTGAGGATCTAGAGCTCACCTGAAGAATGGGGTGGTTGGTATAAGATCCCCGGGTGACTAGGGACAAGCACCTGGGTTCCTTGTTCCCAGGGAATGTTCTGCAATCTCCAGCATTGGTCAGAAGAAGTTGTTTCCAGAATCAGCTCAGAAGACATGCCCCCTGAAATCGAGAACGTGGAGGTAAGTTCCAGACTGGCCATAAGTGCTACAGGGGCCTGTTGGAAAGAGTAAGTGGACACAGAAGCACTGAGTGAGGTCATGTGGAGTGGGGAATCTGGTAAACGAGAGGGTTTGAGCTGGTTCTAAAGAGGCACCCACAAATGTTCCAGGAACCATGGTTTCACAGGGTGCGGCATGCAGAATTTCTCAGGAATTGCAAACCTGTTCCCTGTGTCTAAGGTCACTGTCAGCAAATAATCTACAGGTTTCCTGGGTTCTCAGAGCCTTTCCGGGCATGTTCACCTCATGGCCATCACCCTGGGACTGAAAGAAGATCCTGTAGTCCTAGGATGTGGCTTTTGTGACCCAGCTAGTGTTCCTGATGTCTCTGCACACCATGGCTTTGGCTGTTTTTGCTGCCGCTCTCCCAGGGCTCCAGGGAAAGAAGTGGTTGAATCAACATATGGATCCAGATCTATGTTTAAAATTTTGGAAACTGTTTTTTCAAAAGGTAAATAAAATGTCAGTTCAGCGAAACTTGTTATGTGGTTGTAGCTGTGTCCCTGGTCTAGAAATCATGCTTCTCTAGAAATCATGCTTCATGTCAAGAAGGAAACACTAGCTGGGAGGTATGTTTGGGGAGAAAGCCACCAACCCTGGACTTGAGGGGCTTTGGGCCATGGTGCTTAGCCAGTACTGTGGGTTGGGGTTGGATACCACTGCTTCCTTTAGCTTCAGTGATTACTCTCACCCACCCCCTGATGGCAGGAGGGGTGGTGGCCACGTGGGGTAGGACCCTACAGAGTTCTCGGCCAGTCTGCTCAATGTCTCTCCAACACCGTGAGGCATACGCCCACCACCAGGCCTGCTCAGGCCCTTCTCCCTGTGTGTAATAATTGTCTGCCCCTGGCATGGCAGTCTGTGTGGAAGCAGAGTTAGAGTCCAGCTGAGCCGAGTAGGGCTCAGATGACAAACAAGTGGGGGTAGGGTAGACTAAACCAAACTCCTCACCCCAGCCAAAAGGGCCGGCATGACCTGTTTCCTGACCTCTTGGCCTTCTTCTCCTCTTCATGGGCCACTGGGTCTCCTCATTGTTCATTCCTGCCTGGGGCCTCTGCACTGTGGCCCTCTGGCTGGAATACCCTTCCCCTGGAGTCACCTCCTCAGCTCTCCCCAACCAATCTGCAGTAGCAGCCATCACTTTTGTCACCTCTGCTTCATTTCCTTCATAGCTCCAGCCACCCTACAATGACGCTGCTTTAGTCTGTTTGCACGTTAAATCTCTGTACTGCACATCAGATGGAGATGAAATGTATCTACCACAGAGCTCAGGCAAGAGCTTGGCACACAGTAGGACTCCAGGGAATGTTTGGCTGCTCTGAAGGACTGTGCTGGGCCCAGACCACAGCCCTGTCATCAGAGCTGACTCGGGAGGGAGAAGGTAGGAGAGCACAGGGAAATAGTAGTACATCCCCCTTCCTGCACTCCCTGAGTGCTTACACACCTACCCCAGGCTGGGTAAACTGCTGCTGTGCTCTGGAGACTGAACTCACCCAGCAGAGACAAAACCCATAGGGGCCCTCCTGCATGAAACAGACATTCTAGTAGGTGATGTAGACCGAATGTTGTGTTCCCCCAAAATACATAGGTTAAAACCTAACCCTCCATATTTGGTATTTGGAGGTGGGGGCCTTTGGGAGATGATTAGGTCATGGGGGAGGAACCCTCATGAATGGGATTAGCGCCCTCATAAAAGAGACTCTCTGAGAACTCCCTCTCTCCTTCCACTGTGTGAAGACACAGAAGACAGCTATTATCCAGTATCCTCACCAGACACCAAATCTGCTGGCACCGTGATCTTGGATTTTCCAGCCTCCAGAACTGTGAGAAATTTCTATTATTTATTAGCCACCCAGTTTATGGTATTTTTGTTCTGTCAGTTGGAATGGACTAAGACACAGGGAGACAGACATCCCTTAAGAAACCACACAACTGGCAACTGTGAGCAGGGTTGTGGAGGGGCCCCGAGTGTGTCAATGACGCCCCTCCTGACGTTCTGCATTTCTGTCTCCTGGGGGCTCAGGTGACCTCTGCAATTGGCTTTTACCTTTTAGTGAAGGGAAGAAGTTATTATGGCTTGTATTTGTCATGGTTGCTTCTTTTGTTGTAACTTTTAAAAAATTGAGCATTTAATGATTCTTTTTTACACTCCATAGGGCTTATTCTTATTTCACTAGTATACATGGAGACACACACACAAATATTTCTCCCCTGGTACTGTTTTAGGTACATTCCATATGTTGTGATAGCCTCTGTTTTCATTTTCATTCAAAATACTTTCTAATTTTTCTTTTGATTTCATCTTTGACCATGGATTATTTACAAGTGTGCTATTTAGTTTCCAAGTGAGGGTTTTCCACACATCATACTATCCTTGACTTCTTATTGAATTCTCTCATAGTCAGGGTCCATACTTCGTATTATTTCAATTCTTTTCCATTTATCAAGCCTTGTTTTGTGGCCCAGAAGATTCTCCATTTTGGTAAATGTTCTATGTGCCTGTGAAAAGAATGTGTATTCTGCCTTTATTGGACACAATGTTCTATAAATGTCAATTAGGTCAAGTTGGTTGGCAGTGTTGTTCGTCTTCTCTGTCCTTACCGATTATCTGGGATGGATGTGGACATCTCCAACTATAATTGTGGATTTGTCTATTTCTCCTTGCAGTTCTATCAGTTTTTGCTTCATGTACCTTGAAGCACTGTTAGGTATATTAACATTTAGGACTGTCATGTGTCTTGATTAATCTCTCAACCGGCATGGGGTCAGTTCATTCCTTAACCCTCTCAGAGGCAATGGGAATGAAGCCATTCCAGTGAGCCTAGGACAATCCCAACACCCTCCAGGAAAGGAGAAGGGAGGCAAAGGGAGGTGTTCTCTCCATGTATATGTAGGTGACTGCTGCAAATATTTGGATCCAGGCAGCTAGAAAGAGGTTTATGCTCCAGAGGCAAGACAGTGCTGCCTGAGCTGCTCAAAAAGGGCAGAGTAGCTTCTGAAGGCTCTTCCACATTAGTGACACATTAGGTAATTTCTCTGTGGGTATTCTGCTGCATGAAGTTGGATGTAGCTGAAGATTTTCTCACGAAGATCATTTCTACAAGGCTCCACTCAGGTATGAATCCTCTTATGCTGAGCAAGGTTGCAGAGGCGGCTGAAGATTTTCCCACAGTGGCCACACTCATAAGTCCTTTCTCTGGTGTGAACTATCTGGTGTCGAACAAGTGTTGATCTTTCACTAAAGGCTTTCCCACATTGGCTGCATTCATAGGGCCTTTCTTGTGTGTGAACTCTCTGGTGACGAACCAGGTGAGAGTTATTGCTGAAGGCTCTCCCACATTCACTGCACTCATAAGGCCTTTCCCCAGTGTGAACTCTCCAGTGATAAATGAGGCTGGACTTGCGGCTAAAGAACTTCCCACATTCAGTGCACTCATAAGGCCTTTCTCCAGTGTGAACTTTCTGATGTTTAATAAGAATGGAGTTTTGGCTAAAGAATTTTCCACATTCACTACACTCATAAGGCCTTTCTCTTGTGTGAACTCTCCAGTGCTCAATGAGACTGGAACTGTGAGCAAAGGCTTTCCCACATTCGTTGCACTCGTAAGGCCTTTCTCCAGTGTGAATTCTCCAGTGCTGAATCAGGCTGGAGTTGCGACTGAAGGCTTTTCTACATTCACTGCACTCATAAGGCCTTTGACCAGTATGTACTTTCTGGTGCTGAATGAGGGTGGAGCTATTGCTGAAGGCTTTCCCACATTCACTGCATCCAAAAGGCCGTTCTCCGGTGTGAACTTTCTGATGTCGAAGGAGGTGAGAGCTTTGGTTGAAGTCTCTTCCACATTCAGTGCATTCAAAAGGCCGTTCTCCAGTGTGGACCTTCTGATGCTGAGCAAGGTTGGAGTTATTGTTAAAAGCTCTCCCACACTCACTGCACTCATAAGGCCTTTCTCCAGTGTGAACCCTCCAGTGCTGAATGAGAGCAGAGCTGCGGCTGAAGGCTTTGCTACACTGATTGCACTCATAAGGTCTTACTTGGGTGTGGACTTTCTGGTGCCGAAGGAAATTGGAGCTTTGGCTGAAGGCTCTGCCACATTTGCAGCACTCAAAAGGTCTTTCTCCAGTGTGAACTTTCTCATGCCGAGTGAGGTGTGACCTGTTATTGAAGGCTTTCCCACATTCACTGCATTCATAAGGCCTTTCTCCTGTATGGATTCTCTGGTGATGAACAAGTGTGAGTTTGTGGCTGAAAGTTTTCCCACAGTCACTGCACTCATAGTATTTTACTCCAGTATGAAATTTCTGGTGCTTCCTCAGCTTAGACGGATGACTAAAGGCCTTGCCACACTCCTTACATACGTGAGATGTTTCTCCAGTGTGAAACTTTTGGTCATTAACAAGAGTTAATTTCTCCTCTAAGGAATTTTCAACTCTTAGGCATCTAAATGGTATCTCTTCAGAGTGAGTTCTCAGGTGGTTGAGGAGGACAGAACTCTTCTGGAAGGCTTTTCCACAGTCACTGCACTTGAAGGGCTTCTGTGAGGCATGGACTTCTGGGAGCTGCCCAAGACTGGAAGGGTGTGGTAAGGCCTCCCTGCACTTTGTGCTGCTGTGTGGCTTCCCACTGCCATCTGTGTTTGGGTGCTGGAGGAGGTCATGGCTGTCCGAGACATCCTTACCACCTAACCCACATGTAAAGGGCTTCTCTGATAGACAGACTATTGAGCTCTGCACAAACAAGTCCCTGTCCTTGTCCCATTTGAAGGGCTTTTCTCCACTGCACTCCTTCTGATGCTGGTGAAGGTTTGCACCAAACCAAAACTCTCTGCCACATGCTACACATGTGTAGGGAGTCTCCTCAGCATGTGTTCCTTGATGTACATCCAGGTGCAAAATGTCTTTCAAGAATGGGTCACACATGTCACAACTGTCAGCCTTCTGGGTGGAAGGATGTGCACTGAAAATCCTGACCTGTGACACCACATCTACAGAAGCATCCTGCTTGGAACATACCTCCTCATCTTCCGCTCCATGCCAACAACCTGAAAGCCGAGAAATTTCTGGTTAACTGAGTGTTCCACTTAGTGGAAAGGGTGATTTCATTAGAATTGTGTGACTGACACATACAGAAATGGGCCCAAGGGTTTGTTGATAGGCCAAGGGGGCCAGAGTAAGAGTGAAAGGCTCACTGTGCAGGACAGGGCCCAGCAAGCCACAGAGTAAAGGGGCCTTACCAGAGGCATGGACACAGAGGCAAAGAACTTGAAAATACATTTCTCAAAGAAAGATAAATATACACAAATGGCCAGTAAGTACATGAAAAAATGCTCAACAGCATTAGTCATTAGAAAATTGCAAACTCAAACCACAATGAGATACCACCCCACCAGGATAGCTATAAGAAAAAAGATAGCAACAAGTTGTTTATGAGGAAGTAGAGAACTCAGAACACTCATACACTGCAGTGGGAATGTAAAATGGTGCTGCTAGTTTGGGAAACAGTTTGTGAATTCCACTGCTATGTATCTACCCAAGAGCAATGAAACATATCTACACAAAAACTTGTACATGAACGTTCATAACAGCCATAATTTTTGTAACAGTCAAAAAGTGGAAACAAGCCAAATGCCCATCAACTGATGAATGGATTAAAAAACGGGTATATCGATACAATGGAATATTATTCAGCCATAAAAATGAACAACATATAACTGATATGTGCTGCAACATGGATGAACCTCAAAAACATTATGCTAAGTGAAAGCCAGTCACAGAAAAATGTATATTGTATGATTCCATTTGTATAAAATATCTAGAATAAGCAAATCTACATAGTCAGAAAGTAGATTAGTGGTTGCCTAAGACTCAGGAGGAAGGGATGAGGGGGGATGTAGAGTGACTGCTAAAGGCTACAAAGTTTTTCTTTAGGTAATGAAAATGTTCTAAAATTAGAGTATGGTGATATTTATTACCTCTAATTTTTAAAAATTTTAATTGAAGTATGTTGTGTTAATTTATGCTGTACAGCATAGTGATTCAATTACACATATATGTACAATTTTTTTTCATATTCTTTTGCATTATGGTTTATCACAGGATATTGAATACAGTTCCCTGTTCTATACAGTAGGACCTTGTTTATCCATCCAGTATGTACTAGGGTGAATCTGCTAATCCCAAACTCCCAATCCATCCCTCCTCCAACTCCCACCCTTGGCAACCACAAGTCTGTTCTCTGTATCTGTGAGTCTGTTTCTGCTTCATAGATATGTTCATGTGTCGTATTTTAGATTCCACATATAAGATCTCACGTGGTACTTGTCTTTCTCCTTATGACTTACTCCATTTAGTATGATAATCTCTGGTCCATCCACGTTGCTGCTAATGGCATTATTTCATTCTTTTCTAAGGCTGAGTAATATTCCATTGTATATATACACCACATCTTCTTTACCATCTGTTGAGGGACATTTAGACAAATGGAGACATTTGTCTCCATGCCTTGCCTATTGTAAATAGTGCTGCTGTGAACATTGGGGTGCATGTATCTTTTCAAGTTTTCTCTGGATATGTGCTCAGGAATGGGATTGTTGAATCATATGGCAACTCTATTTTTAGTGTTTTAAGGAACCTCCATACTGTTTTCCATAGCGGCTGCACCAATTTACATTCCCCCCAACAGCGTAGGAGGGTTCCCTTTTCTCTACACCCTCTCCAGCATCTGTTATTTGTAGACTTTTTAATGATGGCCATCCTGCTCAGTGTGAGGTGGTACCACATTGTAGTTTTCATTTGCACGTCTCTAATAATTAGTAATGATGAGCATCTTTTAATGTGCCTATTGCCCATCTGTATGTCTTCTTTGGAGAAATGTCTATTTAGGTCTTCTGCCCATTTTTATTTTTCTTTTTCTTTTTCTTTCTTTCTTTATTTTTGGCTGTGCTGGGTCCTTGCCACTGCACATGGCCTTCTCTCTGGCCACAGCAAGGGGGGGGGCCACTCCTCGCTGTGGTTTGCAGGCCTCTCGTTGCAGTGGCCTCTCCAGCTGCAGAGCATGGGCTCCAGGCGTGCGGGCCCTAGCATTTGTGGCACACAGGCCCAGCAGGTGTCTGCCCATTTTTCAATTGGATTTTTTGTTGTTGTTACTGAATTGTATGGGCTGTTTGTATACTTTGTAAATTAAACCCTTGTCAGTTGTATCATTTGCAAATATTTTCTCCCAGTCCGTAGGTTGTCTTTTTGTTTTGTTTATGGTTTCGTTTGCTGTGCAGAAACTTGTAAGTTTGATTAGGTCCCATTTCTTTATTTTTGTTTTTATTTCTATTGCCTTGGGAGACTGACTTAAGAAAACTGGTATGATTTATGTCAGAGAACATACTGCCTATGTTCTTTTCTAGGAGTTTTATGGACTATGGTGGTATTTATACAGTGAGAACATATGAAAAACCACTAAACTGTACACATTAAAAAAGTGAACGTTGGGGCTTCCCTGGTGGCACAGTGGTTGGGAGTCCACCTGCCAATGGGGGGGACACAGGTTCATGCCCCGGTCCGGGAGGGTCCCACATGCCGCTGAGCGGCTGGACCCGTGAGCCATGGCCGCCGAGCCTGCGCGTCTGGAGCCTGTGCTCCACAACGGGAGAGGCCACAGCGGTGAGGGGCCCGCGTACCGCAAAAAAAAAAAAAAAAAAAAAAAAAGTTGAACGTGGGACTTCTCTGGTGGTCCAGTGGTAACGAATCCACCTTCCAATGCAGGTGAGACGGGTTTGATCCCTGGTCAGGGAACTAAGATCCCACATGCTGCGTTGCAACTAAGCCTGTGTGCCACAACTACTGAGCCTGTGAGCCTTAACAAGGCAGCCCGTGTCCCACAAACTACAGAGCCCACGTGCTCTGGAGCCTGCGTGCCACAACTAGAGAGAAGCCTGTGTGCACTGCAACAAAGAGCCTGCATGCTGCATCAAAGATCCCACTCGTCTCAACTAAAACCCGACACAGCCGAAAAAAAAGGTGAATGTTATGATATGTATCAGTAAAGCCATTTAAAAAAAAATGTCTCTGGGAGAAGGGGCAGAACCTAGGCATGGCCCCACACTAGGTCACCCTGCCAGGAACTGGTCAAGCTCAGTGGGATCCTTTAGGCAGACCAGAATGCCTGATCCCCAACCTCTTCTCCCACAAGGCCTCTGTGGGACCTAACAGCTATTAGGATTGCTCATCAGGCTGCTCAGGGAGAAACAGGGCTAGTGCATACAGCTCAGTCCCAGCACTCACAGCACCTACAACAGGAAACCTGGGAAGGAAGCAGTGTCCATGGTCCAGCTTTGGGATGAACAGAGCTTTCTGTGGGGAGAAGGCAGAAGGCAGATGCTGGCCACCAGGCTGGGCAGGGCATAAGGGCCTTACCAAGTGAGGTCATGAGCTCCAAGTTCTCCAGCATCACACTGTGGTACAGCTGCCTTTGGGCTGCATCAAGGAGCCCCCACTCCTCCTTGGAAAAGTGCACGGCCACATCCTCAAAGGTCACCAGACTCTGCAATGATGAGACAGCTAAGCCAGGGGCCAATAGGTGGGGTGAATAACAAACAAATAGTCAAATGGGCACATCCAGGCCCTTGACCTGTGACTCAGAGTTCTGCCACATCTACCACTGTCATCTCCTCTTCTCATGACCCCCTCAGTCCATCCTCCCCTCACCTACCTGCAGCTCACCCCCCTCTCCAGGCCCTCACCTCAGAGAAGACAACAGGTGCTGGCACCACTGGTGTCCTTCTCTCCTCGTACTCCCACTGGCCACTGTATCCAGACCAAACCAAACAAGAGGAACAAATGGAAGGTGGATAGATGGATGCTGTTTTAGCTCTAGGTTGGCACACAGCCCACTTCCCCCATTGGACAATTTCCCTTGTGTCCTCCAGGTCACACCTCCCAAATATAAGAAAATTTGGGCTCTGTTTTCTTCCTTAAGCCTCTAGTACCAGGGCTCATTCCCTTACCTTGTACACAGAGGACCATACCTTCCTCATATCTCCACTCCCCACAGCCCGCAATACCATCGCCCCTCTCCCTGGCCACACCACAAGCATCTCCCTAGTGTACCCATATACCACTATGTACATAGCTTGCCGACAAAGGCAAGCAAAATCCAATACTAACCTTGGACTGCCCTTGATTGCCAAAACTTCCCACTGACAGAGACAGCCCTCACCCCTCTATTTAATGCCTCCCTTCTTTGCTCTGCTGCTTCAACCTTGCCCCCCAGAACCATGAGTAAGATCTCAAACACCCTTATTCTCTTCCAGCTCTAACCTTGTGCATGCTGTCCCTTCATCAGTCATAGCTGTCCTTGCCCTTCCTAATACACGAATCCCAGACCCGCTGGCCCCCACTCTTGGCTTAGGAACTCTTAGCTTGGGCTGACCCTTTATGTCCCTGCTACTCCAATAGCCTGACAAAAACCCCTGGACCCAAGGATGATAGCCACAAAAACCTGGTGAGCTATAGAGAGGTAAAACAATGTAACCTCGGGCCCCTCTGTTATCCTACCTCAGTTACTTCCATGCTTCATTTTTCATCCCAAGTCTACACTCTACTCAGAGGCTTGGTCATCATCCTGTACCCAGCTCACAGCTGCACACAGTATCTAAGCACAAGCCTCCACCCCTTAGATGTCTCCAGCCTGGACCCAGCAGAAAGCACACTTGGCACCTCAATTTGGCAGTCTCTGGGACATTGTTTTTTAATATTTATTTATTATTTATTTAGGCTGTGCTGGGTCTTAGTTGCGGCATGTGGGATCTTTAGTCGTGGCATTTGGACTCTTAGTTGTGGCATGCGGACTTCTTAGTTGCGGCATGAGGACTCTTAGTTGCGGCACACATGTGGGATCTAGTTTCCCGACCAGGGATCAAACCTGGGCCCCCTGCATTGGGAGCACAGAGTCTTACCCACTGGACTACAAGGGAAGTCCCTCTGGGCCATTTCAAATACAAAAAGGCCAAAACCCAACTCTTTATCTTCCCTCTGAAATCTACTCCTCGCACCAACTTCCACATCCGGAAAACCTATCAGGGTCAACCATGATACCTCATTGCCACACATCGGGAAATCTAGTCCGTCCTACTTAAAAAGCACATCCAGGAGCCAACCACTTCTCCTACCTCACAGGCACCTCTCTGCTCCAGCCACAAAGAGCACACACCTGGACTACTGCAGTCTCCTCCTCAATGGTCTTCCTGCCTGCAACAGCACCCCACCTGCCAGTCTCTTCTCCACCCAGCATCCAGAGGGAGCTTGTTAAGATCTGAGTCAGAACACCTCCCTCCTCTGCTCTACACCTGCCGTGACTCGCATCACACTGCGAACAGAGGCCCAGCACCTCACTCTGCTATTCCAGGCCTGCTTCCAGTTCCCCTGCTTGTTATTTCCACCTGACGAAATGGAGACCTGTGGTTTCCCTGAACACTTCCACCTTATACTCACCTCCAAGCAACTGGCACATGCTGATCCCTGTGCTAGGGGCACCTTTCCAGACCTTATCCCACGTGATCCGCTCCATTTAACCTCTGGCCTAGGCTCCGGATGCTAGGGGAAAGTGACTCTCAGGGCCCCAGACTCATGTGCAGGTGAAGAACTCGGGACACGACCATTCTCTAACTCGGGACACGACCATTCTCTAACTCGGGACACGACCATGTGCAGGTGAAGAACTCGGGACTCGACCATTCTCTAACCATCCCTCCAGGCACAGGAGGGGGGGATCCCAGCGGGTGAGGACTTGTGCACCCGCCACTCACCTGCGCCGGGTCCATCTGCGACGCTGCAGGCCCGGTCACAACCTGTGGGCTGGGCGGGGCCCTGCCAGGCGGCGACGGGGAAGAGCCCAGCGGGCTCATCCGAACCCCCACACCCACTGGGTGGAGTGACCGCAGGCTGACGGTCGCACTCAAGGCCTTTGTCTTCCCCAGTATGATATAGGAGCTGTCTCCCGGGAATGTGGGACGAAGGCGGGGCGCGGAGACTCTCTGCGTCCGTTCCACTTCCGGGAAAACCGAGGCTCAGGAAGGAAGGGCCGTCAGCCGAGGGTAAAAGTGACTGCCAAGGTGCGATGACGGTTCCAGCACGAGCCTCCCAGCCCCCTTCGCCGCACGTCCCAGCAACTGTTTGCGCACAGCCCAACCCGCCGCAAAACGAAGACTGCAATGGCCGTGCCGGAAGTCCCGCCCCACCCCCTGAGGCCCACGCGAAAACGCCCAAATCCTGACCGTTCACTGGTTCAAGGCTCGCGGCTGACTATGACGCTTTTCCCGGAGCCAATCGCGGTGCCGCCTAGTCGTTGCCTAGGTGATCAGGAAGGACGCACGTTGCGTCACGTCTCACGAGACACGAACTACATTACCCAGAAACACCCTCGCCGTGCGACAGCACACAGTGTTGACCAATGAGAGCCCAGGATAGGGACCAATGATCACCTAAGGGAGGGGGCGTTTCCGAAATGGCCGCGCTGGCGGGGGCGGGACTTCCGGAGTCGGACCATTGCTTCTTTGTCCCGCCTTTATGTCGGCACTTCGTGGAGGGACGTAGCTGCTGGGCTGTGGACAGCATCCAGGAGGCTCCCCGGGCCCGCGGAAACGGGAGTAGGGTAGGTACGAGAGCCTTGGTGGTCCACCCGCTGTGCCTTGTACGCCCCATGACCGCAGCGAACGTCCCGCCTCCCCGAGCTCGTGTGTCCTCGGCTGTCGGGGGACCGCCTGGCGCCGGGGTGCCCTGCGGATACCTCCGTCAAGGCCCGTCTGTGTCCGTGGCCGCCCCGGAGTCGTCGCCCTGTGCGTTGTGTCCACTTTACGGAGAAGAAGACCCAGGCTCGAAAACCAGCCATTCCGAGGTCTTGATCCATTATGTAGCTGGACTGCGGGCGTGATAAGCGAGCCGATCGACTAGGCACGGATGAGGTAGAGTCTCCTGGCCTCCACCTGGCTGGACTCCGAACCCCAGTGCCCCAAGTCCCTGACTCAGCCTCAGGCCTGGGTGTTCAGGACAGTGGAACGTTCACAGGCCGGGGGGTCTCCCTTTCAGAATCCAGTATGATAAAATGTGGAGGGTGCAGGCGGAGGAATGTGCATGTGCGAAGACTTGGAGGTGAGACTGACCTGAGCATTCAGGAAAGTTTTCCAGTCTCCGTTGCGGGTAACCGAGAGCGTGAGGATAGGAGTCCTAACTCTGTTGACGGGCTGAGGATGCTGGGAGCCACAGAAATTTTTCATTAGAAGATGGATGGCTATGATCTGAGTTAGGATTTTGAAACTATCCCAGTGGATCCCGCGTAAACACACTGAGCAGCCTTGTGGGAGAGGGGTTGTGGTGGGGCTGAAAGCAGGCAGCTTCATGAGGTTGCTGCTGCAGGTATATGTTGGGTGGCCTGCTCAGAATAGAAGCAGGAGAGGTGGGAGAGATACTCAGATTCTGGATGCATCTTTCAAAGTGGAGTCGATGGGACCTCCAGTTACACGTGGAGAGTGAACGTAGTGGAGGGTAAAGGACCACTGTAAGTGTTCAGATAAAGAATGAGATGGAGAAAGGAGGTTGGCAGGAGGAGTACATTTGGGGGAAGATTAGCAGTTGGATTTTGTACGGGTAGAGACTGAGTTGTCTGGAGGCCTCTAGGTGGAGGTGACACATGTGCCCGTGAACAGATAGGGGATTTTGATTTGGCCTCCTGATGTCCAGACTGCAGTGCACTGGTGGCCTGGACCAGGGAAGATGCTGAGAATGGGATTTTGGAAGGAAACTCTTAGGTTGTTACAGATAGGCCTTGAGGTGAGTGTGGGGTGTCCAGACTAAGGACCAATAGCTGAGTAGATGAGGTGGGTGCAGAAAAAGAGAAGCATTGTCCGAACACCAATGGACATGGGGAGAGTGCATACCCAGGAGGACGGCCCACGCTCTCAGATACGAAAGGGTGGGCAGGTGTGTCAGGGGACAGGGTTTGGGAGACATAAGGGGAAGTGTGTGGCAGGACAGAGACTGGCATGTCAGGTCCAGTGCCCGATGCTTAGAACACATTCATGTGCCCCTTGCCTGCTGTTGCAGGACCCAGTGACCTTTGAGGACAAGGTCGTGTGCCTTTCTTTCGGAAGAAGTGGGTCTCCTTAGTGAGGCCCAGTGGGGCTTCTGCTGTGATATGGTGCTGTCTTCACCAGGTCAGGCTGCCAGTTTCCCCGTGAGAGGTGCTGCTGGCCCTAGTGCTGTCCAATGTTCTGCTACCTCTCCTCCCAGACTACAGTATAAACAACCCCCAACACCTTTTGCCTTGGGACCTTGACAACTGTGGTCCGAGGTCAAAAATATCACAACAGGAGTAGCCGGTTATTTTCTTGGTTATTTTCTTGTTATATATATATATTTCTTGGTTATTTTCTGGTCTGATGAACCAGTCAGGGTCTGTGACTTTTCGGTCCCTCTATCACACCTTCTCCAGTGGAAGTTTCCTGCCAGCTGCCCCTTGTCAGCGCCTTTACTGGCTTTATGGGCACTAACATGGTCATTGATTCAGGGGCCACTGAGCTTTTCTAGTGGGACCTTCCCGGGGTGTTCATTTTGTGAGGTTCAGTTCTCCCAGATGCATAAGTAATCCTCATCCACCTTGGTCTGTCATGGAGTGAATCACCCCTGACCTGGGGCTGGCTGACCTCGCACAAACGCCTTGATCTCCCTTAAGAATTACTGTCTCCACCCACCCCAGTGCGGTCACCCAACTTGAACATCGAAAGGGGACCTAGCTGGTGGATCGGGTGGCTCGAATCAGTTCATGACCAGAGAGACCCATGGAAGACCAGTCCTGGTGAGTGCAAGACAGGTGTGGAAGGGCCTGTGGCAGTGGGCTGATCTCTTACCTGGTACCTGACCTGTGTCTTCTGTTGCCCTGGCATCAATGTGAGTACCCATGCCTCTTTTCTATCTTTCTGACACCCCATCCTAATTTACCCTGACTTCCTGTCCCCTGGCTAAACCCTCTTGGTCCTTTGCCTCTCAGCCTCTCTCTTTCTCCCCTCTTATGGCCAGGTCCTCCATCATTGGCCTCCTCTTCACATATCCTTAAATAGTTCTTGAAAACCTGTTCTTCCATGAGCCTGACTTGTCCCTCTGAGGAAGGTGAGCACAGTGTCAGGGGTCCCAGGCCTGGACTCCCCTCACTGCACAGCACCTGTCTGTCACCAGACACTGAGGCCCTGCCAGCTCCACATTCTGCAGAATCCACAGAGAACTGACACTGAAAGAGACACCTGATCAATGCACAGCAAATGGAGAGGTGTTCAAGGAGAGGTGTTCCCTTTTCTACCACCAAAAAAAACTTAAGAATGGGGAAAAAAATCCCAAGTGCATTTTGAAGGCCTTCACCTTTGTCTCCATCCTGAGAAAGCAGGAGTACGTTCACACCTTTGAATGTTACATGAGAAAGCCTCCAGCCAGACCTCTATTTCCATTGAGCACCAAAATATTTGCCCCATAGAAAGCCCTTATGAGGGCAGGGAGTGTGGCCCAAAATTTTGAGCAAAATTTTGCACTTCCCCCTGTACCAAATCATTCACACTGATAAAGGACTCACAAATGTGGAGAACGGGCATCTCCATTCAGAGCTCCACTCTTGTTAGCACCAGAAAATTCACACCAGGCAACAGTTGTGCAAATGCAGTAACTACGTGAAAACTTCCAGGAAAATATGAAACCTGTTTCATGCAGTCCCCATCAGAGAAAGGCATGAGTACAGCTAGTGTTGGAAAACCTCCTCTCAGAGTTAATCCTGTTTTGCAGCAGCAAGTTACCACGTTGTGAGTGAGGTAAGTAGGAGGGCAAAAAGCTGCAGCTCCTGCCTGTTCCGCGTAGAACGCTTCACACTGGAGAAGGATCCTATGTGTACAACTGACCTGGGAGAGGTGTCAGCCACACTTCCTTCTTCCCAATGCCAGAAACCTCACTCTGGAGAGAAGCCTTCTGAGGGCAGGGAATACAGTAAAGTCTTCAGCTCTCCACCCCCCTTTTTTAATGTTTTATTTAAAAAATCAGCCTCTTTTTTTTAACCTTATCCATATAAGAGAATTAACACTCAAGAAAGAGCCTACATGAGTAGCCTTCAGGCAGAAGCTGGACCTTGTATAGAAGGACCGCCACCAGAGGAGACACTCCAGGACTGCCCTGCGCATGGGGAAGCCTGAAGGGGCAGTGTTGTACTTTGTGACTTGTTGGGGGACTTTGGGAGAGTTGTTGCACCACTGGCTCTTAGGGAAGAAGCCCTTCTGTGTTTGATGGTCACCTCACAATTGCTCAGCATAAAGCAGCCTCTGTTCCCTGTTTGCAGTGCCCTGGAGAGTGATGGCCCTGCACCCATTGGCATGACGTCATGCTGCTCTCCCATGACTGAGTAGGGCATGGACTTCACTCCTGCTCTGAGCAAGGGGCCTGATGGGATGGCTTCTGGGGGCCTTCTGGGTAAGGTTCCCATTATTCATGGACATTGTGAAGTCTGCATTTGATATCAGTGATGCCTTCATAGAGCTGCTTCAAGTACTCATAACATGATGGTTTTGTGCATTCCTGTCATTCAGCCCTGGTACTGTTTGACAGTGACTACATCACTAATTTACCTTTGATATTGGAGTCCTATTTAGTGGATGGAGTGAATTGAGAACATTGAATTGAGAGGTGCTCCCAAATTAGCCATTGGGCTGAAAAAAGGCACAGCAGCAAGGCATGGAGCATGTGTCCAGCTGTGACTCAATTTGCATTTCTTCCCCATGTCCCTGTGAAATGAAAGGATGGAAGCCTCTGTTCTGAAGCTTCTGACCTGGAGTTCTCCTGGGGAAGACAGTGTTTGGTCTGGAAGAAGCAAGATGATGGTCTCTGTTCCAGGGAATACCTCCCTCCAACAATACACCCAGTATAAGTATACAATTTAATGATTTTTAATTAATGTAAAGAGTTCTGCAGCCATTATCTTACCCCATTCCCATTGCCCCAAAAAGCTCCTTATATCATGTATCAGTATTTTATTCCATTTTATTGCTGAATGATATTCTCTTGTGCAGATATACCAAAATGTGTCCATCACCAATTGATGGACTTTTAAATTTTTTTCAGTTCTTGGCAATTAGAAATAATGCTTCTAGGAATATTTGCTTACAAATCTTTGTGTAGACATATGTTTTCGTTTCTGTTGGGTAAATGCCTAGGAGTGGAATTGCTGAGTCATATGATACTTTTATGTTTAACTCTTTAGAAACTCCAAAGCCATTTTCCAAAGTGACTGTGCCATTAACTGTACAGTACAGTGGCATTAAATAAATTCACACAGTTGTGCAACTGTCACTCCTACGCATCTTCAGAAATTTTTCATTATCCTAAACTGAAACTCTACCCATTAAGCAGTCATCTTACTGGTGTTTTAATCTACATTTTTTTTGTGTGAGTAATGATGTTGGGCATCTTTTCATGTACTTATTAACCATCTCTTTATCTTTTGTGTTGATAATTGGGTTGTCTTCTTATCATTGAATCGTAAAGTTCTTAATAGATTTTATATTCAGAATCCGTATATATATACACAAGCACTTTCTCTCAGTCTGTGGCTCATCTTTTAATTTTCTTTTCTTTTTATTTATTTATTTACTTGGTTGCACCACGTCTTAGTTGCAGAAGGTGGGCTCCTTAGTCGCGGCTCACGAGCTCCTCAGTTACAGCACGGGGGCTCCTTAGTTGCGGCATGCGAACTCATAGTTGTGGCATGCATGTGGGATCTAGTTCCCAGACCAGGGATCGAACCCGAGCCCCCTGCATTGGGAGCGCAGAGTCTTTAACCACTGTGCCACCAGGGAAGTCCCTTAGTTTTCTTAATGGTGTGTCTTGAAGAGCAAAATTTTACATTTGAAGTATAATTTATTAGTTTTTCCTTTTATGTATTGTCATAATGTCATACCTAAAAAATTCTTTGCCTAACCAAAAGTCAAAAATTTTCTCTGTTTTCTTCTGTAAATTTTATAGTTTTAGCTCATATATTTATGGTCTTTTTCGTGGTAATGTTTACATATGGTGTGAGATAAGGATCTAAATTCATCTTTTTGCATGTGAATATCTAATTTTCCCAGAACCACTTGCTGAAAAGGCATCTTTCCACATTGTACCTTTGTTGGAAATCAATTAAGGGCATTTTGGTACTCTCAAATCTATTCTATTGATCTGTATGTTTGGCCTTATGCCAGTACCACATTGTCTTGATTACCTTAGCTTTATAGAAACTTTTTTTTTTTAATTGGCCTTGCTTTGGCTTGTGAGATCTTAGTTCCCTGACCAGGGATCGAATCTGTGACCCCTGCAGTGGAAGTGGGGAGTCCTAACCACTGAACTACCAGGGAATTCCCAGCTTTATAGAAACTTTTGAAATTAGGTAAGGTAAATCCAACTTTGATCCTTGTCAAAATTCTTTTGTCTGTTGTCTTTTGCGTATCTATGAGTTTAGGATGAGCATGTTAGTTTCTACCAAAAAAGTCAGCTGTGGTTTTGATAAGGATTGCATGGGATCTATGCATCAATTTGGGAGTATTGTCATTTTAACACATTGAGTCTTTTTTTTGTTTTGTTTTTTGGCTGCGTTGGGTCTTAGTTGCCCCATGTGGGCTTTTTTTCCCTCTAGTTGCGGTGAGTGGGGGCTATTCTTCGTTGTGGTGCACGGGCTTCTCATTGCAGTGGCTTCTCTTGTTGTGGATCATGGGCTTCAGTACTTGTGGTGTGTGGGCTGAGTAGTTGTGGCTCACGGGCTTAGTTGCTCTGCGGCATGTGAGATCTTCCTGGACCAGGGCTCAAACCCGTGTGCCCTGCATTGGCAGGCAGATTCTTAACCACTGTACCACCAGCGAAGTCCCACACATTGAGTCTTCTAATCCATGAACATGGAATGTCTCTCAGCAGTTTCTCTTAGCACTGTTTTATAGTTTTCAGAGTACAAGTATTGCACTTCTTTTGTTAAATTTATTACCATTTTAATCTTCTTTAAGGTACTGTGAATGGAGTTGTCTCATGAATTTCATTTTCAGATTGTTGCTAATATATTTTGGGTTTTATCCTGCCCCTTGCTAAACTTATTTACTATAGAGGTTTTCTTTTTAAAATGGATTCCTTGGGATTTTTTTACATACAGGATCACGTCATCTGCAAATAAAGACACTTTTACTTCTTCCTTTCCAGTGTGTATCCTACTTTGCATATCTGCTCTCCTGGGAAAGGCTGAAAGATTCTATGTTCCAAATCTTTTGATTTGGCTGCTAAGAGCTCACCCAGGGAAGGGAGAGGGCACTCTGAAAACATACCAGTGATCCAGGAGGCGAGGCTGCTGCTTTCTTGTTCTAGACGATATTTCACATCACACTTCCAGCCGCAATGACAGGAAGCTCTTCTCCTGGGCTAGAAGTCATGTCCTCCGGACACCAGACCCTGAAAGGCAGGGTCACCTTCTTGTATTCCTGTAAGAGCCAGGTGGGTATATTAAGTGGTAAAGGAACACTGGGTATGAGGAAATAGAGAGTGGGGGAGACTGGCAGCCTGGAGTGACTCTGCCCTTTCTGTGAAGCAGTCATGAGTCTTTTTTTTTTTTTTTTTTTTTGCGGTACGCGGGCCTCTCACTGTTGTGGCCTCTCCAGTTGCGGAGCACAGGCTCCGGACGCGCAGGCTCAGCAGCCATGGCTCACGGGCCCAGCCGCTCTGCGGCACGTGGGATCTTCCTGGACCGGGGCACGAACCCATGTCCCCCGCATCGGCAGGCGGACTCCCAACCACTGCGCCACCAGGGAAGCCCATGAGTCTGCTTTGATGACTGAGTCCATGTGGGGTGAGAGTATGCAGACTTTCTGAGGATCTGCAGACCTGCACCTCTGCCAAAGCCATCAATTCAATATAGGGGAATCGGGACTTCCCGAGAAAGCCCGTGCACAGCAACAAAGACACAACACAGCCAATAAATAAATAAATAAATAATCTATTACATAGAGGGGGAACTGAGACTTTGTAATATGTCCAGTGGCACACAGCTAATTATCAGCTGTGATGTGTAGCTCAGATTTTGTGTCCTTTACCGGCTCAGTATCTCTAGAACGCCTATGGGGGTGCCATGAGCTTTAAATAAATAACACATTTTACAGGGAAGCCATGTGCTTATTTGCCATCCAGATATCTTCTTTAGTGAAGTGAGTGTTCAAGTCACTTTTGCCCATTTTTAAAAATTAGGCTGTGGGAGGTCCCTGGTGGTCTAGTGGTTAGGGTTTGTCGCTTTCACTGCCGTGTCCTGGGTTCAGTCCTGGTTGGGGAACTGAGATCCCACAAGTCCTGTGGTGTGGCCAAAAAAAACAAAAGTTGTAAGAGTTCTTTATATAGTCGAGATTCAAGTCCTTTGTTAGTGTTTTCTTAACAGATAGTTTTCCCAGTATGGCTTACATTTTCATTTTCTTGAGAGTGACTGTTGAAATACAAAAGTTTAAAATTTTGATGAAGTCCAATTGATTTGTATTTTTCTTGTTATGCTTTTTATGATATATTTAAGAAATTCAGCAAATCCAAGGTCACTGTGCTTCCTTCTAGAACTTTTATGGTTATAAGTTTTGGTTTTTTTTTTTCTTTTTTTTTTATTTTGGTTATAAGTTTTATAGGTATGTCTATGATCAAGTTTGAGTTAACTTTTGCACATGACTTGAGGTATGGGTGGAAGTTTGTTGTTGTAATATATGGCTGTCCAGTTGTTGATTTGGTTGGTTGAAAAAATTACCTTTTCCTCTGTGAATTCCTTTGGTCAGTTTTGGCACATGGAACCCAAAAGTCCACTTGGCATCTGGCTTCAGGCACTAAGTGGATCTGGGGCTCAAGTAACGCTGCCTTCCTCTGTGGCTCATTCACAGATCAGCCTTCCTGTAGAGTCAAGACAGATGTCAGTAGCCCCAGTTCATAGATGCTCAGAGCCATAAGGGCTTTATTTTGGATGTTCTGGCACATGCACATGATCATGTACCCACAGACGCATGTGCGTGCACACACAAACACCCCCCCTCACACACACACACACACACCCGCAGGCCGTCTGCCCTGCACAGAGCCCTGTTGGGGAGACCACAAGGCAGGTTCAGGTCAAGGACACTTCACCAAATCAAGGACTCTTCACCAAAAGTCTTCATTTTACAGGATCTACACATCGCAGACCATTTGGGGTACAAATGATTCAGCTCTGATGACAGGTGTCTGCCCTACCTTGCTTGGAGGCCTGAGTTCCACATGTCTCAGCTGGACTTTAATTCTGATCCCAAGCCAC
This sequence comes from Lagenorhynchus albirostris, assembly GCF_949774975.1. Classification (NCBI taxonomy): domain Eukaryota; kingdom Metazoa; phylum Chordata; class Mammalia; order Artiodactyla; family Delphinidae; genus Lagenorhynchus; species Lagenorhynchus albirostris. Next base: position 1,780,488 of record NC_083113.1, on the reverse strand, counting down.
TCTCCCATGTTGGTGGGAGGCAACTGATACACCCAGGAGAGTGGGCCTGAGCAGGCCAAGGGTCCCTGGATATCTTGTGATGCTAGGGATGAATTGGTACTCTGGGGAAATCAAATGCTTAGAACCAACACACCTTTGTTCAGTATGTTGTGGCATCACCAGGGAAATATTAAGGTTCCAGTAAGTTGGCTGGTGTGACAGACCCCTGGTGGGGAGAGTAGAAGGTAGGTGAAAGGCTTCATCCATGCACTGGGGGCAGTTTTATGAGGCCTGTCTAACTACAGCTTACAACACGGGTTCAAGGACTTGAGCCATTGATGATGTGTCCACCCTTTGCCAGGAAGCCTGAGGCCCCAAGGTTCAGCTGAATGTAACTCTGATCCCAAGCCTCCCAAGTTGGTGGAAGACAATCATTACACTCAGAAGGGATGGTCTGAGTTCAGGGATTCCCTGACACCTTGGGATGCTGGGGAGAGCTCAGGCACATCTGCCACGTGCTCGGCTGACCACAAGCCTGCCAGGAATGCCATCCCTCATATGGTCAGTTTCAGGGAACTGGCAGAGGATTGGGGGTGGGGGGTACAGAGAGTCATCCTGAGTGGAGTAGTAGCAGTGCCACTGTCCCTGCTACGTGCTGTGCAGTAAACACTGGGCCAAAAGCCTTCGTGTCTGGGGCCCCCCAGGGACTCTTGGGCTCCCTGAAGCCTGGTTTGCTTATTTTCTAAGAGTCACAAGTGTTGGTCCAGGAACACATATGGAACCCATATATATAGTTTGCATTTGTACCTATAAACTTTGAAGTTTGGGGGAAATAGTTTTCAACCTTTATAAAATCTAAAGGCTCCACATAAAAACATGGATCTCTCACTCCTCTTGGAAAACCAGAAAATGGGGCAACCATATGTTGATTCCACCGTCTCTGACCCCTATACCTGGGGACAGCTGTGCCTCAGTGGCAGCAGAAAACAGGAGATGATAAGGCCAATGGCCACCACACTCGCCTGGAATACTGACTGGGCCACTAAAATCCTGGACTGCAGGACCTCCCTTCTCAGTCCCAGGGTTCCTGCCTTTGCAGTGTTGGCCTTGAAGTGAGCAGCTCTGGGAGGCTGTAGGAATCCAAACCACCTCAAGATTATTGTCTGGCAGTGAGCACCTCACCCCTGGTTACACCCCTCAAGTGGCATTGCACTTGTTCTGGAGGACAAGGCAAGAGCATGCAGGACTTCCCTGTACAGCTGAGTCTCTCTTGTGGCCAAGGTCACTGTCAGCAAGTTTGGTAAACACTACAAATCAGGTTTTCTCAGGTGTGTTATTTTTTCCCCGAGAGCTATTGTTTGCTAATTTCTGTGGTATAAATTCCACCATGGCTATTTCAAGCTGCCCACTTGATGTTGAACACACTCAGCTCTTGTGAGTGGGTATGATGTGCATGGCCCAGGCACAGCATCGGCCACATCTCCGTTTGTCACAGTCTTCCTGAGCTCAAACCCAGTGTGTCCACACCCACTTATGCTTCTACCTGGCCCCTGTAGATCTTAAATCCAGAGATACCTACCTACAGATTCTGGACATCAGGGGCCTTACTGGACCCATGGGCAGGTCCCAGGAGACATCCTCCCCTCAACACTTTTGAGGGATGTGGGACATTCCCAGGAATGCTGTGCAGGAATTGCTGGAGATTCCCACACCAGTACTTAAACCCCAAAGCTCTGGGCCCAACAAATAGTCCTGGCACCCAGGATATAAGATTTGGCCCAGAGACCTTCAGTCTGTCCCAGGAGGCCTTGGGCTACAAGGCAAATTAGATTAAACTAGACTGCATGCTATTCCTTGCCATCCTACTATCAAAGTCTGGGCCCCCACAAAAGCCCTTCCCTCTCTTGGCACCATTAGAGCCCAATTCTGTTCTCCATCTCTCCCCATACACAATGGACGGAGTCTCAGGATTAAAGATGGCTTCAGCAATAAGGTCTTTATTATCACACTCTGCAGGCAGGCAGTTCCAAGGCTGGGTGATATGGAGGCTGGACCAGTTCACTGCAGGCATCATCTGTAGACTCAACAATGCCCATGAAGAAGGAAACTTCCTCTGGACATCGTCAGACTCCAGATCCTCCTGGAGAGAACTACGTCAGGGCAACACCTGAGCCACTGGGGACAGGGGAGAGGTGGAAAATGAGGCCACCCCAATGGGCTCCCAAAGTTTATGGCTCCCTCCAGGGAATGAGAACACAAGCCTGCATTCCCTGAGTATGTTGAGATGACAGGCACATGGTGTGGGGATCTGCCAAGTGGTAGAGGTGAGAGGGCACCTGGCAGTGACATAATCTGGCAAAGCACCTGGACAGGTTAGAAAGTGCTGCATAGCTCCTGCAAGCTTCCCACTTACCACTGGCACTACAGCCAATCTCCCAGTAGGGGTGTGGGATGCGCAAGTTTCAAATTTTGGCTGATGGCTTCCTCACAAAGGTTCCTTTCATAGGAGTTTCTCAAGAGTGAGTCCTTTTATGGAACAAGGAGAAGGTCCCCACTAGTGCTTATCCACTCTTGCCACATTCCTAAGGCCTTTCTTTGGTGTGACCTTTCTGGGCTGAGGGAGGCTGGAGCTCTGGCTGAAGGTGATCCTATGTCCACTGCACTCAGACGGCTCTTTTTCAGTGTGACCCTTCTGGTGCTTAGAGAGGTTTGAGCTGTAGCGGAAAGCTTTTCCGCATTTGTTACACGCATAAGGCTTTTCTCCAGTGTGAACTCTCTGGTGCTGACTGAGAATGGAGCTTTCGCTGAAGGCCTTCCCACACTGGCTGCACTTATAAGGCCGTTTTCCAGTGTGAACTTTCTGGTGCTTAACAAGGTTAGAGCTGTAGCTGAAGGCTTTCCCGCATTCAGTGCACTCATAAGGCCTTTCTCTGGTGTGAACTTTCTGATGCTGAATGAGGGCAGAGCTTTGACTGAAGGCTTTCCCACATTCGGAGCACTTGTAAGGCTTTTCTCCAGTGTGAATTCGCTGGTGTGGAATGAGGTTGGAGGGGCAACTGAAGGCTTTCCCACATTGGTTGCACTTATAAGGTCTTTCTCCAGTATGACTCCTTTGATGCAGAATAAGTTTGGAGGTTTGCTGGAAGGCTTTTCCACATTCACTGCACTCAAAAGGCCTTTCTGTGTTGTGAACTTTCTGATGCCGGACAAGATGGGAGGTGTTAACGAAGGCTTTACCGCATTCGCTGCACTCATAAGGCCTTTCTCCGGTATGTATTTTCTGGTGCTCGACAAAGTTGGAGATACAGCTAAAGACTCGCCGACACTGTCTGCACTCATAAGGCCTCTCTGTGTTGTGAACTTTCTGGTGCCGAACAACGTGGAAGCTACGAGTGAAGGCTTTCCCACACTGGTCACACTCATAAGGCCTTTCTCCAGTGTGAACTCTCTGGTGCTGAGTGAGTGAGTGTTTGCGGGTGAAGACTTTACCACATTCACTGCAACTGAGATGCGCTTTTCCAGTGTGAACTTTCTGATGCGTCCTCAGGCTAAACAGGTGGCTGAACACCTTCCCACATTCCTTGCACACATGGGATGTTTCTCCAGTGTGAGTTTTTCGGTGATTAAACAGGGTTGAGCTCTCCATGGGGGCATTTCCACCTGCTGGGCACCTGAAGGGTCTCTCTTTGGCGTGAGTGATCAGGTGGTTGAGGAGTGCAAAGGCCTTCAGGAAGGCTTGTCCGCAGTCGCTGCATTTGAAGGGCTTCTGTGAGGCGTGGCCTCCCTGCTGTTGCTGCCAAATGGAGCTGGGTGGGAAGGCCTCCTTACACTCGGTGCTTCTGTGTGATGTCCCCTCTCCGTAGGTGGCCTGGGGCTGGAGGCCATGGCTGTCCAGGACAGCCTTAGCACACTCCCTGCATGTGAAGGGTTTCTCTTCACTGTGCTCCTTCTGGTGCTTGTGAGAGTTCGCACTGAGCCAGAAACCTCTCCCACATGTCTCACACGTGTACAGTTTCTGCCTGGGTTGTATTCCCTGGTGCTCCGCCAGGTGTAATATGTCTTTTAACACTGGGTCATGCACATCACAGGTGTTGGCCTTCTGGATGGATGGATCTGCCTTGGGGGTCCTGGACTGAAGCACTGCTACATAAACACTCTGCTCATAAGATGCCTCCTCAGCCTCTGCTCCACACCCATAATCTGAAAGCAGAGAAATGCCAGTGAAATGTATGTAGGCTTTGTTGGGAGAGGGCAGCCCCTTCACAGATGTGTGTCTGACACATTCAGGAATGAGTCTGTAGATCAAGTTGGGGTGAGGTAGAGCCAGTGGTGCAGGACTGGGCCCAGGAAGGCCACAGAAAGCGAGGGCCCATCACCTGTGAGAACATGGGTGAGGTTCAGGCTGGGAGGAGAAGCAGAGATTCCAACTCATTCCTCAGCTTTCATCAGGAGAGGAGAGAGCTCTGCCAGGAAAAGAGGACACAGAGCCATGTGCACGAGCTCAGGAAAATGCAAGGAACCTGGTGCTCTGAGTCTACATGAAGATACACACACATGTCATGACACATGGACTGTAGGCTAACCTGGGACAGCCCTGCAAAAGGAGGAAGGGCGGGGAATGGGGGAGAAATGGAGATCAGAGCAGTGAGGCTGTCCGTCATCAGGGCCTAGGTACAAAAGACAAATGGCAAATAGGTGGTCTGTCCTCAATGAAGAAGGAAGGTGGGGGTCGGGTGGGGCTACTGGCTCCAGCAACAAGCTCCAGTGCACACAGGGGAAGTACCCAGTATAATGTGAGCCCATCACAATGTCGCCTCTGCCCCCAGCTCCCATTCACCAGAGCCAGGCCCCTTCCCAGCCTCTCTTGCTGTGGCTGCAGACACGGGCACCCAGGGTCCTTTGCCCTGTTCCTGTGGTTGGGCAACCACACAGGACGTGGAATATGCAAGTCCTGGCAGAAAGAGCGGATGAGGGGGTGGCCTAGCTCAGGGCAACCTATCCGGTGACAGACCAAAGGGAGTTCGTGTCATCTTTGCAACTGGGAAGAAAACCCAGTGTTACAAAATCAGCTCCTGAGGAGCGGCTCCCAGGAACAGCCCAGTCGTCTCCACAAGCAGTGACCACGTCGGTGTCTGCAGTCCACAGCACAGCCAGGCACAGAGGTGCCACCGATCCGGACCAATTTAGGCAGCCGGATTGAGACTCCGAAGCCTGAGCCCTTCCCCAGAAGGCTTCGGAATCAGGTGTTGGGGCTCCTCAGAGAAAGGAGCAGGCAAACACGAGGCAGGTGGTCCAGGGGAGGAAGCAGTGCCCATGCTCAGCTGCGGGAAGACAGAGCTGCTTCTGGGAGAAAAGGAAAGGCAGAGCCTAGGAGGCTGGGAGGGCCTTACCCAGTGAGGCCACAAGTGCCAAGTTCTCCAGCATCACATCACAGTACAGGTGCCTCTGAGTCTCGTCAAGGAGCCCCCACTCCTCCTGAGAGAAGTACACGGCAATGTCCTCAAAGGTCCCCCAGCCCTGCCATGATGAAGACAATTAAGTCAGCTAGACCAAAGGACGGTAGAAAAACGAACAAAAAACAGTGCACAGATGAGCCCATACAGACCTAGATCTTTCACCCTGCATCATACCACCTCTGTGGTGGGCAGTCTCTGACCCCTAAACCATCCTCCCCAAACACTCCAGGTCACCCACTTCCCCCAGATGCAACGTCATGGGTGCCGCTGTCTCCTCATGTCCCATCGGTCACTGTCCTTCAAAGAGCAGGCAGGTGGACAGATAGATGCCATCTAAACCCTTAGCCTGGCATGTAGGGCCCCACTTCCTCCTGCTAGGTAATTCCCCTGGGTCCCCAGATCCTGCCACCCAGAAACACCAAACCGGAGGCCCCCTTTCTCCCACAGGGCCCCCAGTACCAGATTCCAGTCCACTGACTCATCTCTGCATGCACACGTCAGGCTTTGTATTGCACATCTCCAGACCCCACACAACGGGCATCTCCCAGCCATCCCACATGTCACTGTGCAAATGGTGTCCAGAGCCTGGCTACTTGGTGAGGTCAACCAGTACCCCTTCCTGACCCAGACTTCAAAGAATTCCAACTGCCAGGGGTGGCACCCAGAGTTTCCTTCATTGTTTCTGCAACTGGGCCTATTCCTACCTTTGACTCTCAGCCACCAAGGCCAGACATGGATCTCTGGCATGTCCTGGCCTCTGACTTTCTGCATGCTGTCACCTCCCCTGCCACTGTATTCTTCTCTCCTAATGTATACTCAAAGTCCAGGCCCACCACCTCCCACCCCAGGCCTGCGACACTCCCAGTTGCCTGCCTGCCACTGAGCTAACCTGCTATCCTAACTGAAACTCACAGGCCCCACAGAGGGCGCCAAGAAAGGCTGGTGAGCCATAGAGAGGTGAATAGCCACCAGCCCCGGTCCTGCTGTCATCTACCTCCACCTACAATATGCCTCAGCCTCCACCCCAGCGACCGGGGGCCCCTTCTGGACCCTCCTCTCCCACACACCCCTTCCTTTGTGGCTGCTCCTCCCTTCACCTGAATTTGTGACACCCACCACCCCTGTCCAGGTACCCGAAGAGCCACCCAGTCCTCAGCTGCCCCCATGGGGCATCCATCACCATGCCCTAAAGACGCTCCCTCCTAAATCTGCACCTGAGTTCCACCTCACTTCACAGGCTGGGTACTGCCAACTGGATGTCTCCAAGTGGAATCCCTCAGCATAACTCAGACCTGCATTCAGAAGTCTCTGGGACATCTCAGTCTCCACATGCAAAATCCACCTCCTGATCTTCCCTGAAACCACTCCACCCACCAACTTCCCCATCTCAGCCGAAGCACTTCCACCTTCTAATCGCTGAGGCCAAAAACCCACGGGGACATCCCCACCTCCTTGTGCTCTCTCTCTCTCTCTCTCTCTCTCCCCCCCTCCACCTAAAATCAGGCTGGCTTAACTTAAAAGACAGATCCAAGCTCCAACCACTTCTCCCAACTCCAGTCACCGCTCTGGCCAAGCCACTGCTATATTAAGGTAGCATCCTTGTGTGCCTCCTTTTCTCTTCCCTCACTCTCACTCTCCTGTCTGTTTTCCACTCTGCAGCCCGAGGAAGCCTGTGAACACCTGAGTCAGATCACCTCCCTCTTCTGCTCCAAACCTTCCGTGGCTCCCGCCACCCTCAGGTGACAGGCCAAGCTCTTGTCCACCAGGCAACAGGGAGACCTTCAGTTCCCTGAACACTCCCAACTGAGCTTCACCGCCAAGCATGTGCACATCCTGGTCCCTGTGCCTGAAACTGCTTTGCACGCCTTGTCCCGCTGGATTCCAGAATGAGAACGTTTCCACAAAAAACCTGGCCAGGACTCGGCACCTTGGGCTTTCAGTGACCCCAGGGTCCCAGTAGCGAAGATGGAGGGGCAGAGTCCGGAAGCAACCCCTCCCCTCTGTCGGGGGTCCCGGGCCACATGGGTAGGGGTCCGAGTGAGTGGGGGCTGTGGGGACCCTCCACTCACCCGCAGCGGGCCCCTCAGCGCCACCGCCATCAGACCCAGGCGGGCTCTGCCGCTCCCTACACCCCCAGCCCCAGGCCGGGGGCCTCCCACCGCCCGTTGCACGCGGGACCTCTGTCCCCACGGTGTAAACGCCGCCTCCAGGGACCGTGGGGACGCAGGACACCACGTTACAGGACAGTGCGGCTCGTACGGAGCCTGGAGGCCGGTCCCATCCTCCTCACTGTCCACCTCGGCCGGGTCCCGAGGAGGCGCCTGGAAAACGGCCACGACCCAACACTCGGGTCCCCAAGGGCAGTGGAAAACGACCTGTCAAGAGCAGAAGGAATGCCAACAATGGAGACGCAGGAAGTTCCGCCCCCGCCGACCGAGCAGCAGGAAACAGCCCTTGTTCTGGGCTGTGATTGGTCCAGAACCTGCCGCGCCCGATGCCTTGTGGTCAATGTAGTTTCAGTCCTGCATGTCCACCCCACCCCCCGGCGCGGCGCCCACACATTCTCCATTCTCCATGGCAACGCCAAGCTACCTCTAGAGGGGCGCTGGGAAATGGAGAGCTGAGAAAAAAGACGGGCAGGAGCGTGTCTTTGCTTCCTTTTAAAGGGGCCGCTCCCAGGTTTCCTCCCGCAGAGATTGTTGTCCAGCAAGTGACCCGTGTCCTGGGCCTCGGACAACCAGCCGTGAGGAGGCCCCTGGGGAATCACTTGTTGCCTTTGAGGGTGTCAAGTGAAAATACTATCTTCCTCATGGAGACTTTGTTTAGTAACCTTAAATGTCTCTCTAGTTCAGTGGTCCCCAAACTGTGGTCCCTGAATCAGCATCACTGGGGAACTGGCTAGAAATGCAAATTCTTGTCCCCGCCCCCCACAGGGATGAGCCTGACAAGCCCTTCTGGAGATTCTGATGCTCTAAATTCAAAGAATCAGGTCTAATTCAGAGTCCTGTGACAAAATTTGGAAAATACCACAACTTTCCTCATGAGAGGTGACATGAAAAGTGCTTAGCTGGGCTTCCCTGGTGGCGCAGTGGTTGAGAGTCCGCCTGCCGATGCAGGGGACACGGGTTCGTGCCCCGGTCCGGGAAGATCCCACACGCCGCGGAGCGGCTGGGCCCGTGAGCCATGGCCGCTGAGCCTACGCTTCCGGAGCCTGTGCTCCGCAACGGGAGAGGCCACAACAGTGAGAGGCCCACGTACGGCAAAAAAAAAAAAAAAAAAAGTGCTTAGCACAGGGCCAGGCACGTGGTGCTACATATATGAGAGAGCTAGTATTGTTATTGTCCTTATCGTCACCAGCAGCATCATCCCAAGGCTCTTACATACACTGCCAGGGAGAGCAAGTAAGAGATGCCTGTCTACAGAATGCTTGTTGACACTGTCGCTGGAAGTAATCAATAAACAATCTCTACTAGGGATAGAAGACAGTTTTATTTGAGCCAAACTGAGGACTATAGCCCAGAAGACAGCCTCTCAGATAACTCTGAACTGCTCCACTGAATCATGGCACATTTTTATATCTTGTCAGAACAAAGAACATCAGACAGGTCAAGGATGCATTCCTTCAAGGTTTTAAAAAAAAAACAAAAACAGGTCAGCATTCACACAGTCAATATGGCCTTGAGAAAAAGCTAGTCTTATCATTGAAGGAATACCAGCATTGGCATCCCAGGAAGGGAGGCATTTAAACTTTATTTTATTTATTTATTTATTTTTTTTTTTTTTTTTGCGGTACGCGGGCCTCCCACTGTTGTGGCCTCTCCCGTTGCGGAGCACAGGCTCCGGAAGCGCAGGATCAGCGGCCATGGCTCACAGGCCCAGCCGCTCCGCGGCATGTGGGATCTTCCCGGACCGGGGCACGAACCCATGTCCCCTGCATCGGCAGGGGGACTCTTAACCACTGCGCCACCAGGGAAGCCCTAAACTTTATTTTTAACATGGACATTCTTTACCTCTGGTCAATGCACCCTTTTCTTTAATGATTACAGCAGATGTACCATGTGTTTTTGATAGGCCACAAACAGGCTGTTTTAGCATAAAAAAGTCAAATCATGTATAAGCCAGAATGACTTCCCCATCCCTCAATATGTGAATATGAAATGCACTCATTCTTTTTTTTTTTTTTTTTTGCCAGTTCTTATTATTTTTACTCATTCTCGACTTAACAAGTAGTCAGGTAGGCAATGTTTAATGTTTTTTTTTTTTTTTAAGTATGCTCATGGTAGGCAGACTAATGCTTTCCCCTCCCCTCAAGATGTCCAGGACCTAATCTCTGGAGTATGTAAATATGTTATGTTACAGGGCGAGGGGGAATTAAAATGATAGATGGAATTATGGTTGATCATCAGCTGACCTTGAAATGTGGAGATCATTCTGGATTATCTGAGGTTGGGAGGGTGAGATGAAACAATGTAATCACAAGGGTCCTTAAAAGTGGAAGAGGGAGGCAGTAGAGATGGAGAGAGATTGAGTCAGGGTGATGCAATGTGAGAAAGAAGTTGCCGTTGCTGGCTTTGAAGACAGAAAGACCCACAAACCAAGGAATGCTGGCAGACTATGGAGTCTGGAAAGGCAAGGGAACCCATTCTTCCCCAGAGTCCCCAGAAGCAACACAGTCCTGCTGATGCCTTGATTTTTGTTTTAATATTTAAATATTTATTTGGCTGCACCGGGTCTTAGTTGCGGCACACAGTATTTTCGTTGCTACATGCGGGATCTTTAGTTGTGGCGTGTGAACTCTTAGTTGTGGCATGTGGGATTTAGTTCCCTGACCAGGGGTTGAACCCGGGCCCCCTGCATTGTGAGCGCAGGGTCTTAGCCACTGGACCACCAGGGAAGTCCCGATTCCTTGATTTTAGAGTAGCTGACACAAGTGTCAGACTTATGACATCCAGAAATTTTTAATAATTTGTGTTATGTTTCTCTGCTTTCAAGGGCTCATGTGATTATACTGGACTCACCCAGACAATCCTGGATATTCTTCCCATCTCAAGATCCTTAACTTAGTCCATAAAGCGGGCCATGTCAGGTAACATATTAACAGGTTCTGAGGATTAGGATGTGGGCATCTTTGGAGGACCATGATTCTGCCTACCACATTGAACTCACATGGCTATTAGCTATTTTAAAACAGGTGCTGGGACTTGCCTGGGGGTCCAGTGGTTAAGACTCTGCGCTTCCACTGCAGGGCACACGGGTTTGATCCCTGGTCAGGGAAGTAAGATCCTGCATGCCGTACAGCGCGGCCAAAACAATAAAATAAAACAGGTGCCAAAATTATAAAAGCAGAAGTTTCCACAAAGAAATCTGAAGCTCTAGCTCCTCCAGGAAACACACACAATTCAGGTTTCCTGAATGCCTGCCTGCAGGCTTGCCTCCAAGCCTTTGCACATGCTGGTCCCTCTGAAACAGGAGGGAAGGGGGCAGGGCACAACCTTGAAAAAAATGACACACATAGGACATGACAAAAACTGCTTAGAACCAACTAGGTCCAAGATGGCAGAAGATTCAACTTCCAGTGGGCCTTGAGACTCATCTTGTGCTCGCTGTAATACATTAGCTAAATGACACACCCACCAGCGCCATGACAGTTCTGAGGCCAACCATAAAATGTCAAAAAGTGGGTGGTGGCCCAATTCCTGGAAATCTCCACCTCTTCCCCCGAAATACTTGGAATAATCCTCCCACTCATTAGTCTATGAAATTACCCGGCCCATAAAAACTAACCACCCCATATTTTGGGGCCTCTCACCTTCTGAGATGGCCCACACTCTGTGGAGTGTGTTTCTCCCAAGGCTGTTCTCGCCTTTTGAGACAGACTGCATTCTATCAATGGAATATGTACATGTCTAAATAAATCCATTTCTTACCTATCACTTTGTATCTCGCTGAATTCTTTCTGCGATGAGACATAAAGAACCTGAGTTTCATTAAGTCCTGAGACCAGGTGTGTCATCTCAGTTAAAATACGGGGGGTTGGGGCTTCCCTGGTGGCGCAGTGGTTAAGAATCTGCCTGCCAATGCAGGGAACACGAGTTCCAGCCCTGGTCCAGAGAGATCCCACATGCCGAGGAGCAACTAAGCCCGTGTGCCACAACTACTGAGCCTCCGCTCTAGAGCCCGTGAGCCACAACTACTGAGCCCACACGCCTAGAGCCCATGCTCCCCAACAAAAGAAGCCACCGCAATGAGAAGCCCATGCACCACAACGAAGAGTAGCCCCACTCACCGCAACTAGAGAAAGCCCGCACCCATCAACAGAGACCCAACACAGCCAAAAATAAATAAATACAAGAAATAAATTAAAAAAAAATACTGGGGGTTGGGACTTCCCTGGCGGTCCACTGGTTAAGATTCCACGCTTTCACTACAGGGGGTGTGGCTTTGATCCCATGTTGGGGAACTAGGATCCCCATGCCGGGCGGCACAGCCGAAAAAAGAGACCGTGGGTTCAAGTCCCAATCTGGGTTTAGGCTGGCTTCTAGTCTCGGCACGTGGGTTCAAGGTGAACCTCACGTGGGATTTGAACATTCTTTTTTTTTTTTTTAAATATTTTTAATTATTTATTTATTTGTCTGTGCCGGCCCTTAGTCATTGCTGCATGCAGGATCTTCGTTGTGGCATGCGGGATCTTTAGTTACGGCATGTGGGCTCTTAGCTGCAGCATGTGGGACCTAGTTCCCTGACCAGGGATGAACCCAGGCCCCCTGAATCGGGAGGATGGAGTCTTAACCACTAGACCACCAGGGAGGGACTCAAACATTCTTTGTTTACTGGAATGGCAAGAAACATTCCCTAACCACAAATACATTAGATTTTCTTCATTTATTTCAAAGTGAGCAAAATTTACACACAAATACTCCAAAATTGATGTTATCTCTTGCATTACAAGGACTTACAAAGAGCAGTGATACTGCAGACAGAGCTGATATAGATGTTATAACGATCACTTATAACTTACCTAGGGAGGTAAGCAGGGAGGGAGACAGAGTGAATGAACTCGACACAGATTGGTTCCATATTAACTTACAATAGCCCTATGCGGTGGGTACCATTACTGTCCCATTTTGTGTATGAGGACTAAGAACCCTGAAAAAAAGACCCTCAGAGTGAAACAACAAAGAGAAAACCTTTTACTCTCTGTCAGCAGTAGTCAGTCTGCATTGAGACTACCTTTCCGTTTGATTTTATGTGTCGTACCCATGTAGGTTGCCCCCTCCCCCCAAAATAAAGGAACAGGGAATCAACACCATGACGTGCGGGGCAAGGTAAGATCTAGACGACCTAGGGACAAGTGAGTCGGGGAAAGTACTTTTTGCGCGGCCCAGTTGAGCCAAGAAAACAGATGGTGGAGGAAGTCTCAGAATGATTTCAGACGCTAGAAAAACTTAGGTTAGGGCCTTGCGACTCGGCGTGGGGGCTGTTCCCAACCATAACAGGACGCTGACCCGCGGGGGTCACACCCAGCCCTGGTGCGAGGCCCCAGGAGGCGGGGATGGGATGGGACCCCGGTCACGCTCCGTCCCCGTTGCTGCGCTGGGCGAGGGTGGGAAGTGGCGGAGGCCCTCCCGGGCCCTCAGCAATTCACCGTTCACCCGCAGCGCTGACGACCCCGCCAGCACCCCACCCCACGCTCAGCCCGGAAGCCTGGCGCTGCTGCAGACTCCACTTCCCAGCGGCCCCGGCGGCGCCGCTTGGCCGTTGCCGTGGAGACCAGGCGCGCTCCGCCTACCGCGCCGGCAGCCAGAAGGCTCTGCGCGTGCGTCCGCAGCGCGCCACGGGCCAATGAGGGCTCGCGAGATTGGACTTCCGGCGTCCGGGACTGTCACTTGGCTGCCGGCGTCGGGCCACGCCGGTGACGGCCGGAGAGCGCCGGGTCGGGGCCGGTTTTGCGGAAGGGTCTGGAGACCCGAGGTGCGGGCAGCGAGGACGTGCGGGCAGCGAGGACGTGCGGGCGGAGATCCGAGGCACGGGCAGCCGAGCCCGGGGGCCCAAGGCCAGTCCCCGGCCTCAGTTTCCCGGGGTGCGGCGTGTGCGCCCCCCAAGCCACGTGCTCCGGCCTCCACGCCGTCCCGACGCGGCGCCCTTGACGGATTGGGAGAGAGGCCCGGAGCCTGAGCGCCCGCACCTTTCTGCAGGTTCCGATGGCGGCGGCGCAGACAGACCCGGCGCAGGTGAGTAGCGGGAACCCCAGGCCCCCACCCACCCGGATGCCTCCTTCATGGACCCGAGCCCCGATCGAGGGAGGCACTTTACCTGGACGTCTTGTCTTCCCCTCGCGCTTCGTCCTAGGCCGTGCTGTCCCGGCTGGTTGGTAGTGCACGCGTGGGATCCCCACTTCTGGCAGCTAAGGGGGTGAGGTGTAGAAGGAAGTTCCAAGGGGAGGGTCCCCTGTTTGCAAAAGCTGGGAGGGAAGCCTGAGTGTAGGCGCTTCCGGAACTGAGCTGCTCGGCGGGGAGAAGATATGTATGTCTGAAAGGGCAGGCCGAGGAGTTAAGACTATCCCGAGGGCACCGGGAGACTGGACATGCTTTAAGTTAACGATTTTTTAGGGTATTCCACCTATTGTTGAGTGGAGAACAGAAGCAGAGGGGCGTGGCGGTGTGCAGGGAGGAGGCTACTGTCACAGTCCGGGCAGTGCAGGTGCGAAAAGCCGTTGGATTCTGGATAGATCTGCTGATGCATCAAGTGCGGGGTGTGCGGGAGTGTCCTGCGTGAAGGGCCAGTCTAAGGTTTTCCGCCGGAGCACCCAAAAGAATGGAGCTGCCTAGCACTTTCACAGGTCCTCCCCCAGGCAGTGGGGCCAGGATTTGGTAGCTGGTGCTGAAATTGAAAACCCTTGATTGTATCCTTGCCCTGGGACTGTGCCAGTGGCAACTGTCACTCAATGGGACACAGAAAAAAAGAACGGAACTGCTGTAAACAAAATTAGGAATTTGAAGGGCAAGTAGATTTCAGGGGGAAATTGGGAAGAGTCTGTGCTGTCTCAGAGTGGAGGTGTCACATGGACCTGGAATTGTAGATGTCCGAGGATAGAGTCCTGATGTTCTGAGTGAGGTAGAGCCTAGGAATCAAACTCAGGAAGAGGACATCTCACAGACTCAGCCAGGGATGGGCATGGGCAGTTAGGGCTCTAGGGAGATGAGGAATGGCTGGCAGTCCCTGGGGCTCTCAGGGGAAGTCTGGCAGGTGGCTGAGGGAAGGGAAGGTGGCAGCCACCTGAGGAGGAAATAGAGGGGGCCTGGCTATGGAGGGAGGAGGGAAATGGCTTCTTGTGTGCCCACCAGATCCTTGGCGCCACCCCTGTGGCAGCTGGAGGGGATCAGCCAGTCCTTCAGGTTCAAAGAGCAGCCTTGAAATGTCAGGCAAGTTCAGCAGGAGAGGGCATCCCTACAGGGATGGGCATGTCCTGGGGGCTCTGCAGCTGGGACTTGTACAGTTACTTATGCAAGAGCAATGAGAGCACCTTTGGGGAGGCTCAGCTTGTGCAAAGGCTGGAGAATGAGTGGACGCCAGGGGCTGACCTTGGTGTGGCAGAAGGCCAGGGGCTTCTTCTGGCTGCCTTGTGTAGAGTGGCCAGATCGGGTTAAAGAGGCATCTACGGCCTAGATGGGGAAGGGGGAGGGGAGGGGTCCAGACAGGTGAGGGAAGTCCCATCTGCAGAGCCTTGCGGGAGGAGGGTGAGCATCTGAGGGACACGAGCGGAGGCAGCCTTTGGGGCACGGAGCTGGGTCTTGGTTCACACAGCTATAGCTTAGATCATGTCCATCTTCCAACTCTCTTAGGGCCTAATGGCCTTTGAAGACGTGGCTGTGTACTTCTCCCGGGAGGAGTGGGGGCTCCTGGATGCAGCCCAGAGGGCTCTGTACCGCCGTGTGATGCTGGAGAACTTCACCCTCCTGGCCTCGCTGGGTAAGCCCTGGGTCCTCCATGGGGAGCTCATGTGTTGCCAGGCTAGGCTGCCAGCACTAACCTCTTACCGCCCGGCGGCCTGTGAGCAGCCACATGTCCTCTGGCTGAGTGTCCCTGTTAGCTGTGGTGCCTCTGTGCTCAGTCCCCTTCGGGTGCTGCCGACACGGTTCTCCTCACAGGAACCATCGAGCTGCTCTGAGATCCCTGCCCTGTGATGTGACCTCGGGTATCCTTGGTTGCACAGATGATGCCGTCCATGGCCCACGAAGCCCTGACTCCTGCCATCTGCCGGGGGTGACCCCTCACTTGTTTGTCTTCTCTCACAGGACTCTCTGTCTCCCGACCCCACGTGGTCATCCAGCTTGAGTGTGGCAAGGAGCCCTGGGTTCTCAATGGGACAGATGTGACCCTGGCCAGGAATGCCCAGAGGAGGCCGAGCCCTGGTGAGTGGGGGCTCAGGGGTGTGAGCTTGGGGCCAACCTATGGCCAAGCTTCTGTCCACCTTCCCTCCTGGATGCTCTCCTCTCCAGCTTCCCACCCGACCGACTCCTTTCACCATCAGCCTCTTCTGGAGGCTCCGGCTTTGGCTGCCCTTGAAGGGGAGCTCCAAGGGCCACCCCCAGGCCGTGGTGAGACCTGCTCAGAATCCCACCCTCAGCCAGTCTGTGTGGCCTCAGACCCTGCCCGTCTTCCCTCACCACCTCATCTGTGGGGCCGTTTGTTCACGTGTTCATCGTTGAGCACTTGCAGTGGCCAGTCCCGTTCGCGGCACTGGGGACACAGCCTTGCCCAGCCCGCTCCTGGTCCTGCCTTTGTGGGGTTGACCCTGCTAGGGGAGAGGCAGTCAGCAAGCAGAGTTGGTGAGTAAAATCTGTTCCCTCAGGTAGCCATCAGTGTAAGGGGCAAAGCCACCTGGGGAGTGCCCTGGGGACGGGCTCCGTGCAGGAAGGGAGTCTGGCCCCAGCTCCTCTCCCCAGCCTCCACGGCCGGTCCCGCGGGCCCCCTTGCCTACCCACGCGGCCTGTCTGGGTGACCCAGGCGTCCACCGTTTCTGGTCCTTCAGCTTCCCCTCATCTGGCAGAGGACAGAGATGTTTCTGGAGAAGCAGCATTGCCAGGGCCCTTCCAGGACGGCCCCCCTCTGGCACCGACAAGGGTTCTCCCCAGCGCTGGTGCCTCTGAGTGTGGGAAAAGCCTGGAGGGTCGGTGCGGCGTGTCCCCCTCTCGGGAGAGGAAACCCACAGGGGTGTCTGTGATCTACTGGGAAAGCGGCGAGGCCAGCGTCAGCCTGCGGCTGACCTCTTCTCTGCGGGCCCCACCCGGGGAGAAGGCCCTCGCAGACCACCCTGCACCAGGCAAGCAGCCGAGGGCATCGGAGCGGCAGAAGCTGTACGCATGCGAGGCCCCGGGGAGAGCCTTCCCGGGCGCCCCAGAGGCTCAGGGGGACCGAGGAATGGGTGAGGCTTGGCGCGAGCCTCAGAGACTGCTTGCTGTCTCAGAGCCCCCGACCTGGGCCGAACTGGGCGAGGCCCTGCACGCTGGCCCCGGCCTCCTCTCTGGGGAGAAGCCCTTCGAGTGCAGGGCGTGCAGCAAGGTGTTCGTGAAGAGCTCGGACCTGCTGAAGCACCTGCGCACCCACACCGGGGAGCGGCCGTACGAGTGCGCGCAGTGCGGCAAGGCCTTCAGCCAGACGTCGCACCTGACGCAGCACCAGCGCATCCACAGCGGAGAGACGCCCTACACGTGCCCGGCCTGCGGCCAGGCCTTCCGGCACAGCTCCTCGCTGGTGCGGCACCAGCGCATCCACACGGCCGAGAAGGCCTTCCGCTGTGCCGAGTGCGGCAAGGCCTTCAGCCACCGCTCCAACCTCAGCCAGCACCGCAAGATCCACGCCGGGGGCCGGCCCTATGCGTGCACGCGCTGTGGCCGCAGCTTCTGCCGCAACTCGCACCTGATCCAGCACGAGCGCACGCACACGGGCGAGAAGCCCTTCGCCTGCGCGCTCTGCGGGGCCGCCTTCAGCCAGGGCTCGTCGCTCTTCAAGCACCGGCGCGTGCACACCGGCGAGAAGCCCTTCGCCTGCGCGCAGTGCGGCCGCGCCTTCAGCCACAGCTCCAACCTCAGGCAGCACCGGCTGCTGCACACGGGAGAGCGGCCTTTCCGTTGCTCGGACTGCGGCAAGGCCTTCGCCAAGGGCGCCGTGCTGCTCAGCCACCGACGCATCCACACGGGCGAGAAGCCCTTCGTGTGCGCACAGTGCGGCCGCGCCTTCCGCGAGCGCCCGGCCCTCTTCCACCACCAGAGGCTCCACACCGGTGAGAAGCCAGCGCGGCGGCCCCGGGCCAGCCCGCTCCCCCAGGCCAGGCCTCCTTCAGGGGCATCGTGTGAAGGCACACTGGGGAGGGAAGCCGGGCCCACTGCTGCCTCAGGCCCAGCCACG
Organism: Lagenorhynchus albirostris; assembly: GCF_949774975.1. Lineage (NCBI taxonomy): Eukaryota > Metazoa > Chordata > Mammalia > Artiodactyla > Delphinidae > Lagenorhynchus > Lagenorhynchus albirostris. Next base: position 1,762,645 of record NC_083113.1, on the reverse strand, counting down.
GTTCCGAAGACGGCTGAGCCTTGAGGTCGCAGCCCCGACCTTCCCCGGCCTGTTGTGAGTCCCTTCCATGGGTACGGGGCCCCGCCCTCTGCAGAGCCACGCTGTGGAGAAGCTCTGCGCGTGCACTGCCATTCCCCCTGCACGTGGTGACAAGATTTGCCTCTTGTCAGCCACAGCTCACTCCTCCAGGCCCAAGCGGTCACGCTGAACAAAGGCCAGGGGGAGGCCAGCATGGTGCTGCCAGTTCGCCCATATTTTGACCGTGCGCGCGAACGGGAAGCGCTGGGGCGGGGTGGAGGTGGTCCTGAGAACTTTCTGAGGTTTACACCCAACCTGCAGGGTCTGTGTGGAACCTCTCCACCGCTATCCCCAGCGTATTCCCCCAGCCCTCAGTTCATCCAGGGCTTCCTGGGAACAGGCCCAGAAGACAGGAAGTCATGGGGGAGGCAGGTACTGGCTTCGGACAAGTGGCTGGGCTCTGAGCCTCAGCTCCCTCCTCTAGGGAAGAGAAAAGATTCAGCCCTGCAGAGGGTATTTGCAGCACCCTGACAGGCAGCATCTTGATAAGGGCCAATACGCGCCAACCGCCAGCCCCCGTTCTGAGCGCTGCACAGTTTCTCCTGACAGCTCTGTGAGGTGGCTGCTGTGGCTAGTATCCCCACTTCTCAGATGAGGAGACTGAGGCACAGAGAGGGGACGTGAGTTGCACAACAGCAGGGCCACCGGCCCAGCATCCAGAGAGCTCCCCACTTTACCCCCACACTTAGCCTGCCAGCCCTGAGGGCTGGGTGAAGGCTGCGTGGCTTGCTGCTCACGGCGGACCCTCAGGAGGTGGAGGAGGGTGGGGGCGGGAAGTCCCCGGGTGAAGGACGGAGATTGAGAGTGATGGTTCCCCAGCTGTGCTGGTGCATTCAGAGTGTGGTCCAAGCCTCAGCTTCGGCCGTGTCCTGTTGTTACCAAAGTCAGCGATACAGGAGCTTTTCCATCCCCACTGCCTTGACTGGAGGTGACCGTAACAACAGGTGCAGAGGAGACAAGATGGGGCTGCTCGATTCCCTGGGGTCCAGTGGCCACGTGCCTGCCATTACCTAAGGCTGTGTGTGGCGCCCTCCCAAGATCCCCTCCCCTGTGTGACATAACCCACAGGGTGGGGACACTGAGGCAGACAAGTTAGGTGGGGGCCTGGTTGGCTTCTTGTGGCCTTCAACAGACAAGCCCCATCTCCACCTTGGGCCTCACCCGCAGGAAGTTAATGGTGTTTTTACTGGGGGTAAAAAAAGACTAGAACTTACAGCTTGGAATGGATGGACATTGTAAATTCTTGCATGGCACTGTGTAGGTCCACAGCCTCAGCCTCCAGGTCATGGTGCAGAAGGTTTTAACAATACAGAGTCCAGAGAGGCTCTCCAATAAAGGTTTCTTTTTAAAAACGTGAGTGGTAGCAGCCTGAAACCGGTTTCATCCCAGCACGATGCAAACGTGTCATCACACAGCTGCAGGGACTTGACTTCAACCCTGGTCCCTTTGAGAGGCCTCAGGGTAGGGGTGCAGCCTGTCTGCGGCCCACCGAAGGTCTGTGTCCCCTTGGCAGCCAAGAGACATGGACAGGGTGGGGCTGCCCCAAGCAGCAGCTCTGTTGGGACATGAGCCTTTGTGGATCCAGGCCTTGGAATCTGAGGCAGGGGGCACACGTGGAGACCCGAAAGGTTGACCCCAACCCAGCGGGTGCTCCCGTTCAATCACCTCAAAGACCTCGCAGGTATCTGCCATTGCCAAAGAACAGAGACGTGACACCCCCAACTGTCCACCTGCCAGCAGGTTCCGCCCCTGAAACCTCCCAAGTTCCTGCAAGGAAAGGAGACAAGGGGTAGGGAGAAGAGTCACACAGGGCCAGGCTCCCCAAAACTCCTCAAGCGCAGGTCCTCTGAGCATTGTCCACCCCTCTTGGGGCCCATCCTCTCTCTTGAGCTGGTCCGTGCCCTGGCCTCGCCCTATTTCATCTTCCCCCAGGCTGGCCCCCATGAGGGATTCTTGAGCAGCTCACTTCAGGGTCAGTGTGGATGGCTGTGAGATGCAGACAAACCCCACAGAGCTTACAGAAGGCTACTGTAGGGAGCCCATGGGATTCAGGAGCAAAGGAGTGTTGAACACCAAGTGGATGCCCAGAGAGTCACTTGCAACTTTTTTCGCACCTTGGACAGAAGCTGGGTCCTGGTGCTCTATCCTGTCTCCCCACCAGCCTCCTCCCTGCTTCACTGAGCCTTTCCTGCCTGTGTGCTTGGCCCCTACTATCCCTCCTTTCCTCCACCCTCCTCGAGTCCACCCTCCCAGCACCAGGGGTGGTCAGAGGCTCCAGCCCTGTTCCTGTGGGAACAGCAACCATGAGCACCCACCTTCCCCCATGTCTTGGCCCTAAGTTGTCCTCCCCCAAACCTTTTTGATCATGTTGGGCCACGTCCTGCCAGCCTGACCCTTCCACTCAACCGTGAACGGGTCATGACTATAAAAGGTATCCGTGGGCTTTCTGGGTCAAGACGATGGACTGAACACATGCATCTCACTTGGTCCAGAAGCCCTCTGAAACCACAGAGAGCCCTTAAAGCAAACCCTTAAGAATTCCCTGGCGGTCCAGTGGTTAGGACTCTGCGCTTCCACTGCAGGGGGCTCGGGTTCGATCCCTGGTTGGGGAGCTAGGATTCCGCAAGCGGCACGGCCAATAAATTAACTATAACACAAATCTACAAATACGAGGATGGTAAAAGAGGAGGCAGCGGCATTCTGAAGCTAGAAGTAGTTGGGGGTGGGAGAGCTGTCACTGATTTGGGGAAAGCCAAATGCTGAGTTGGCGCTGGCGGAAGGGGAAGGAGATTCCATCAGGCTTACGCTGCAGAATTTCAGAAGACTTGAAAACCAGCAGCCCCCTGGAAGGGGAGACCCAAAACAAAGATGACTGAGTGGGAGCTCCTGGAGAAGCTGTTAGAGCTCCAGCTCTTCCCACAGGGTAGATGGTGGAAGAGTCCTTTCTGGGGAATCCGAACAGTCCCAGAGAAAAAATCAAATCCCTGGTAGCCAGGGATTCCTAGGTATTAGAAGAAACTCAAACAGGCAGGCAGATGCACCTTAGGATCGAAATAATAAGTCATTGTTCACCCATTTGATGTGTGGAAGCAAAACACCCTGACCCACAGTCAGATTTTAAAAACAATAACATCGTCTACTGATATATACTAGTTCTGGTCCCCAAAGTAAATAAAAGGCTGAACACGTCCCATAATTCTGGACAAAAACCTCCAGCCCTCACTTTGCAGTACTGATCTAGCTGAAGGCATGTCTGAGACTCTGAGGGTATAAATCATGGAACAGTTTCTTCATCAGGAGATGGGTGCCTGCTGTCCCCACCCCCCGCCCCTGCTGGGCGCTCAGCAGTGGTCGAATGAAGGACCCCAGCACCATCCTCGCTGGAGAAATTCCCGGGGATGGCGGAGAAAGCCCGTGGGTTAGGCCAGCCTTCCTGGTAGGTCCCTGCTTCCTCCTAGGACCTCGGGCCGTTGTCTTGGAAACAGCTGGAGCAGGTTGGTTATGCTCCAGGGGTTACCAAGGCGTCCGCCGGGCGACCAGAAAGAAGCCTCAGGTAGGGCTCTGGGGGAGGAGCCTAGGCGTAGCGCCAACCCTGATTGACCGAAAGGTCACGCTCCTCCCCATCCGTCACCTCCTGCCAATAGGCGCCGGGCCTGTTGTGCACATGCGCAGGATTCGAAGGTACCATACGTCTCCGCCGTTGGTGAGTCCTAGGGTGCGATACAAAGGAAGAGCGGCTTCCGGGGAGGGGAGGGAGTCCCCCAAACCCTGCGACTCTGCAGATTCCTCTCGGAGGCATGGGGCGCCTCTCAGTCGTGAGAGGCCTCCTAAAATGATCATCTACTGGCGGAGGCCGCGCCTGTCCCTGTTTTGCTGAGGCTCATGGGAAATGTAGTCCGAAGGGAGGGGGTGGTGCTGCCTTCGGAGCAGACGTGTGATTGGCCAGGGCGGCGTCGCCAGGGCAACGCGCGAGGGGCTGACCGCTGGGTCCGGGGAGAGGCGCGCGGGACCGCGTGGGCCCACTTACCCGAAGTGGCCTCGGGTGGCCGAGGTGAGCACCGGCCGGCTGGGTGGACGTGGCCTTTCCACTACCTCCCGACGTGCCCCACCTCCGAGCCTTCTCCCGGGCCCCTCCTCCCTTCCGCAGCCCCGTTCCTCTCCTTCGGGAAGACCTGCCCCCCTTTGCTCTGTGGAAGGCGGACTCCAGGAGTCAGACCTAGTCCAGCCTATCGGAGAGGACCCCCCACTCCCAAAGTGGGCGTGTTTCACTCCAGACCCTCTGCAGGGCCGGGACACAGTTGCCCGTCCACCGCTCCACACAACTCGTGTTTCCGTTTTGCTTTGCTTCTGTATTTCACACGCACGGTCCATACCGTGTGAGTCATGCACAGCTCTCCGCGGTCAGCGAGCACGGTGTCTCGGGGTCCACATCAGCCCTTGCCTCGAGCCGTGGCGCAAGCCAGCCCCTCAGGGTGCCCCACTTGGGTCAGCGTGTCCCAGAGATGGTGGGGACAGGCAGCCTGGCCCCAGTTCTCACCCTGGATCACGGCCCCACCGCCTCCCTGGCTACCCCCTTTCTCCGCCGCGGGGGCACCTGCCGGGGCTCCTCAGCCTGACCCTGGAAGCCTGTGCTAACTCCTCTTGCCTGCGCTCCAGCATCATCTCCCGACAGACAGTTCCCTGCAGTTTCCTGGAAGCTCCACTGGCAACTTGCCTCCAAGTGTCAGTTCCTTCTGCTCTCAGTTCCAGCTCCTGTGACCCCTCCCTCCATGAAGCTTTCCCCAGTTCAGCCGCAAGCATCCCCACACCACGGTCCTCTCTGTCACAGCCTCAGCCCCCTGGGCTGGGCCTCTCTGCACAGTGCCTTACCCTGGCTGTGGCCTTGTGGCTAGCACCCTGACCCCTCCTTTCCTGCAGGTCCCCTTTGGTGGCTCCAAGAAGACTCCCGGCACAACAATGCCATCCCCACTGGGCCCCCCGAGTCTGCCCTCTGTGGACCCCGAGGCCACCCAGGAGGATCCTGAGGCAGCACGCCAGCGCTTCCGGGGCTTCTGCTACCAGGAGGTGGCCGGTCCCCGCGAGGCCTTGGCCCAGCTCCGGGAGCTCTGCCGCCAGTGGCTGCGGCCCGAGGTGCACTCCAAGGAGCAGATGCTGGAGCTGCTGGTGCTGGAGCAGTTCCTGGGCGCGCTGCCCCCCGAGATCCAGGCCTGGGTGCGGGGACAGCAACCAGGCAGCCCTGAGGAGGCCACTGTCCTGGTCGAGGGCCTGCAGCATGACCCTGGGCAGCTTCTGGGCTGGGTGAGTGTGGTGGTGTTGGCTTCTTGGAGGGACAGAGAGACCAGCGCCCCAGTGACTTACCTCTCCCCCTCAGATTACAGCACATGTCCTGAAGCAAGCGGTGCTCCCAGCCGCACAGAACACAGAGGAGTCTGTGGGGAGCTCCCACCCTTCAGGGACAGTGGAGCCCCGAAAGGCAGCCTCTTGGGAGGGGTCCAAGGATGCCCAGTTGGAGGAGAATGCCCAGCTCAGCTGCAGCGTGAAGGAGGAGCCTGATGGCTACGGGCAGGAGACAGGTGAGAGCGGGGGTGCGCGAGGGCTGGGGCCTCCTTGAGAGAGTGCGAACGTCCCCAGCTAGGGCGGGGAACCCAGATGAGGTTGTGCTGGAGCTGGGGGCTCCTGGAGGGAGTGCGGGTGTCCCCCCCTGGGAGCGGGACCCGCAGGGACTGCAGACTGCAGAGTGGGGTCCCCGGGAGGCCGGAGGGAAGGGCTGGCTGGCTGCCTGCTTGCTATGTGCCTGGTACACACAGAGGACTCCTCCCTGCTGCCGAGGAGGGCCCAGGCTGCGACGCCAGCGCCAGCTCCTCGCCTGCTCTGGCTCACGTGGGAGCCCCTGACCCCTGTCTGCCTTGCTTCCTAGCACCGTCCAGCCCCCCACATCCAGCCCGGTCCCATGAGGGGCCCGCTGAACAACAGGAACCGACCTCCGTGCCCTTTCAGCCACCCAGGATTCAGGTGAGCAGCCCCTGGTGACAGGTGCAGGCCCACAGTGGGAGGAGAGTGTCCTGCCAGTGGTCCAGGCTCCTTGGCCAGCACTTCTTGTGCTCTTGGCTCCCCCAAAGTGGAGTTGGTATCAGGGTACCCCCTGCAGGTCCTGGGGGGCAGGGGGACAGACCAGTGCTTGGAAAGGATTTTGGCCTCAGGTAACTGGGGCTCTGGTTTAGAGTGATTGGAACTGGCAGGGGCTGGCTTCGCACTTACAGAGAAGCCAGTTAGGGTGTTGGCAGCTCCCAGCAGTTCTGAGCTGGCACCTGGGGAGGCGACAGGATGACCAGGAAAGCCCGAGTGCCACCCAGCAGTCTGGCCTTCCCTGCACACCTGAGATCAGAGTGGAGACAATCTTCCCAGGAAATGCCCGCAGCTCCCCCTCTGCCCGGGCTTCTCTCCAAGGCCAACCAGCCCTCAGCTGCGACCAGCTGGGCATGGAAGCCCCTGCCACCCAGCGGGCTTGGTTCCTGAGTGTGGGCAGCAGGGGTCTTGTCCTCTCCCAGCGACACTTCCTAATCCACTCCACACTGAGAAGTCGCCCAGGACCCAGCCGCAGCCTGAAGGCCATGGTTGCTTCCACCCCCGGCACCCAGGAGCCAGCCCAGCCATGTCCTGAGTGGGAGGCTGTGCCTGGCCTCCCTGCAGCCCGGTCCCCACAGCCAGGGATGCTGAGGCCCGTGACACTTCCCCAAGGAGGATCTCCATTACTCTTGAAACCAGAGGCCTGGGAGACGTGCTTGGGGTCCCTGCATTCCCCTGGCCTTTTGCTTTCGGTGCAGCACACACTGTTCAAGGCCCATCCTTGATGGGTCCTCAGCTTCCACCTGTGCGTCCAGAACATGGGGTGGGGCAGCTGAGGGGGACTGGTGCATCCCCCAGGTGAGCCAGAAGGCAGCTCCCTTCCCGGCCCTGCATCCCCAGCGCTCACATGTTCCCATCTCAGCTTCCTCTTTAGCCCCACCCCCAGGCAGGTGAGGGTGGTTTACCTGCCGCTCCCCAGGTGATTAACAAGGCTGGGCCCATGGGATGGGCCGGGTGGGGTGCGGGGTAGACGGGCCTTCTGTGGGTGATGGGCCGCGTCACTGCAGGAGGAGTGGGGGCTCCTGGACCGGTCACAGAAGGAGGTGTACTGGGACGCGATGCTGCAGAAGTACGGCACGGTGGTCTCCCTGGGTGAGGACCCCTCTCCTCCGGGTCCTTGCGCGCACCTTGCCTCCCGGCGCTTCCCAATCCGCACCCTGGCCACCCGCCGGGGCCCCCACCCCGTCCCTCATTTGTGCGAACACCTCACGCCCCCGTGCCAGGGCTGGCGCCTGACGGGCCCCCGACCCCAGCAGGGTTGCCGTGTCCCCTGCCGGAGGCGCGCACTGAGCCGGAGCCGGAGGCGCTGAGCACCGGATCCGAGGGAGCGAGAAGCCTCCTCCCGGGTGAGTGGCCTCCCGCTCCCCGGTGGCGACGGGGGCGGGGGGGCGGGGAGCCCAGGCCGCCCCGCGCCTGGGGGGCTGCGGGCGGAGTCACCAGGCGACCTGGCTCTGCCACCTCTGGCCCCCCACCAGGAGGAGAGAGCGAGAGCTCCCGAGAGGGCCGGCCCGGCTGCCCGGAGGCCCCGCCGCCCGCGCGGAGCAAGCCCTACACGTGCGCGCAGTGCGGCCGCACCTTCGACTGGAAGTCGGTGTTCGTCATCCACCGCCGCGCGCACGCGGGCGGCCCGGGCGCCGAGAAGCAGCCGGTGGGGCCGCCCCGGCGCGCGCTCCCGGGCCCGCGCAGCTACGCCTGCGAGGAGTGCGGCCGCAGCTTCAGCTGGAAGTCGCAGCTGGTCATCCACCGCAAGGGCCACGCCGGCCAGCGGCGCCACTTCTGCGGCGACTGCGGCCACAGCTTCGACTGGAAGTCCCAGCTGGTCATCCACCGCAAGAGCCACCGGCCCGAGGCCCCGTGAGCGCAGGAGGGGCGCCTCGCCGGGGCCCCGGGCCCAGCCCGCCCCTGCTACTCCACTCCGCCGCAGCCTGGAGAGCTGGAGGCCGCCCAGGCCAGAAGTCAGAGTCCCAGGAGGGTCCCCCACCCCCGATCAGTCTCCCCCCCAAAGCCGCGGCTCCCTCCTCTCCTGTCTCGCCCACCCCACCTTTCAGAGAGAGAGGCCTGGGCTCCAGTGCACCGACCCACCGGACCCGCGGCGGCCAGGTGGCTTCCAAACCCCTTCCTGTGACATGGTGCAGGCCGGTGCAGGAAGCCCAGGAGAGCACAGCCTACTTCTGTTTGCAGGCAGGTGGAAGGCTAAAGTCTGGCCACTGTGCGTTTTAGATTTTTAACAAATTCCAGTTTTCTCCTGGAGAAGCTTCTGCGTAAGAATCCTGATCTCTGGTCTCTGCTGGTCGGATCAGCAGCCCCTGCCCTTCCTGCCCGGCAGTTGGAGCTTCAGAGCTGCCTGCCCACGAGCAGGTCGGTGTCCGGCTTACCTGTTCCTCGGCCACACACATCACTCCCTGGCCTTGTCCTTCCAGCTGTCGAGTCCCAGCCTGAACGGACATTAAGGGAACTTCTTTCCAAGTCTGGATGGACAAGCATGGCGTCTGAGAACAGATGTGACGTAGGCCACGCATGCTGGCAGGTGAGTGAGTCACAGAGCAGGAGGGCGGAGGATCAGCTGCCTGCTGCCCACGGCAGTCCGTCTGTGGGCATTCAGGACTTTGGCCAGTGTACTGTACTACTTTCCTACTGTTGCTCTAACGAGCTCGGTGGCCTGAAACAACACAAAACGTACTCTCTTAGGACTCTGAATTGGGTCTCATGGGGCCCAATCAAGGTGTCAGCACGGCTGGTTCCTCCTGAAGGCTCTAAGGGGGGAATCCACTTTAAGGCTTTTTCTAGCTTGTAGAGGCTGCCACGTTCCTCGGTGGTGGCGCCTTCCTCCATCTTAAAAGCCAGCAGTGGATGGTTAAGTCTCATGCTGCCTCCCCCTTGTAAAGACCCTCAGGGTTACATCTACGGCTCCCCTGGTAACCCGTGATGATCTCCCCATCTCGGGGTCACATCTCATCCATGCCCCACCTACACACCTGATCTCATCTGCAAAATCCCTTCTGCATGTGAGACAACATTCACAGGTTCCAGGGATTAGGACATGGGTGTCTTTGGGGACTGTTATTCCACACCCTTCTCTGTCACCTTTCTGCTCTGAAAACAAGGGACATTTTTGTGGGACGTGGTTTCAGGGAGACAGGTGCACCCACAGAAGGAGCCCTCTGCAGCCTCAGGCTCATGCAGGGGTGGCAGGTGGGCGTTGAGTGTGGCTGTGACCATGGTTACTAGCAGAGGTGGGGTGGACACCTGGGCTGCGTGGGGAGGACCTTGCTGCAGCCTGAAACTGGGAGGGAGAGGCCTCCATCTGGAGGACCCGTCTCCTCCATGCCCAGTCTTCTGAGGACCTTTGACCTGTCGACCACACTCAGGCCTGGGGAAGCAGAGCCAGGCTGGAGATGGAACCGGGCACTGGTGATCTTGTTACCGAGTCCCAGCTTGTACTGCTGGCCGCACCACAGGCCAATAAATTGAGAGCCGAGTTGTTGAGGCAAGGAATAGTGACTTTATTCAGAAAGCCAGTGGACTCGGGACTTCCCTGGCGTTGCAGTGGTAAGAATCCGCCTGCCAACCTAGGGGACACGGGTTCGATCCCTAGTCTGGGAAGATCCCACATGCCGCAGAGCAACTAAGCCCGTGCGCCACAACTACTGAGCCTGCGCTCTAGAGCCCGAGAGCCACAACTACTGAGCCCGCATACCTAGAGCCTGTGCTCCACAACAAGAGAAGCCACCGCAATGAGAAGCCCGCCGCAACTGGAGAAAAAGCCCGCGTGCGGCAACGAAGACCCAACGCAGCCAAAAATTCATTGAAAAAGAAAGTGCTGGGCTTCCCTGGTGACGCAGTGGTTGAGAGTCCGCCTGCCGATGCAGGGGACACGGGTTCGTGCCCCGGTCTGGGAGGATCCCACATGCCGCGGAGCGGCTGGGCCCGTGAGCCATGGCCGCTGAGCCTGTGCATCCGGAGCCTGTGCTCTGCAACGGGAGAGGCCACAACAGTGAGAGGCCCGCGTACCGCAAAAAAAAAAAGAAAGTGCTTTTAAAAAAAACAGAAAGCCAGCAGACCAAGAAAGTGGTGCACTCGTGCCCCAAAGAACCATCTTGCGTGAGTTAAAATTCAGGTTTCTTTCATACTGAAAGGGGAGGGAGTAAAGTGAAACATTTCCTGGCTCAGATCAGCTCCGGGAGGGGATGTGTTCGTTTCTTCTCCCTGTAGTGATTCACAGGGGGGCCTGGTCAGGAGGTTTCCTGGGAGCTGAAAAAAGATATTTTAGCTTAACGCCCATTATATCTGGGAGGCAGGGCTCCCAGGAATGGGCCATTGTGTATATTGAAGCTTATAGGCAACATCCCTCCGGTTACTAACTTGTAACAGAATACAAAGGTGCTTCCCTGTTACAATCTGGTTGGCAAGCAGGAAGCTTCATCCATGCCGGGGACACGGCGGAAGAGGACAGAGCAGGGCCCGAGCACTCAGGCCAGGCCGAGGGCCCAACGTCAGGACCGCCAGGTGCTGAAGGAGAGCGGTGGGCTACCTTCTAATGCAATTTTACATATTTAAAAGTAGTTTATGTTCACTTAGAGAAATCTGAAATATACAAGAGGGCAAAGGAGATCGCAAAAACGATGCCTAATGCTGCTGTCTTATTCTCGGTGTTCATCCGCGAGGGTTTGTGTCACACAGCTTGTGAAGCTACTGTACGTTGTGAATCGTGCTCTTACCACGCAGCTCCCTGTGTTATTAAAAATGCCGGGGTGGAAATCCCGTTTTCTGGCCGGCAGTGTTGTTCCCACCAAGCCCGGATAGTTCCTTGTTTCCCGCCCCCCTTAGCACCCAGTGCTGTGGTGGCCGCACCTGAGCAGACACCCCAGATGCAACCTAGCTGTTTCCTCAGAACAGACACACCCCAAAGTGGGAGCGGTGAGTTTCCGGGAGCATGGGATTTCTGTTCTTGTTTTTTCCTTTTTCTTTTTGTCTTAAAACATTATTTTATAGTTCTGGAGGTCAGGGGTCAGGCACAGTCTCACTAAGCTAAGCTCCAGGTGCGGCAGGGTTGAGTGCCTTCTGTCTCTGGGAGAACCCATCCCGTGTGCTCGACTTTTCCACCCTAGAGATGGCCTGCGAGCCGGGCTCACGGCCCTTCCCCACCTTCTGAGCCAGCGGTGGCCAGTCGGCTCTCTCCCACAGGGCGTCACCCTGCCACTGTCCTCTGCCTCCCCTTCCACCTCTGAGGGTCCTTGTGGTGACGTTGGGCCCACCCGGATCATCCAGAACGACTTTTTTTTTTTTTTGGCTGCATTGGGTCTTCGTTGCTGCGCGCGGGCTTCCTCTAGTTGCGGTGAGCGGGGCCTGCTCTTCGTTGCGGTGCGCGGGCTTCTCACTGCGGTGGCTTCTCTCGTTGCGGAGCACGGGCTCTAGGCACACGGGCTTCAGTAGTTGCGGCACGCAGGCTCAGTAGTTGTGGTGCACGGGCTTAGTTGCTCCACGGCATATGGGATCTTCCCAGACCAGGGATCGAACCCGTATTCCCCTGCATTGGCAGGCGGATTCTCAACCACTGCGCCACCAGGGAAGCCCTGGACCATGGGATTTTTAAATTCTCATGGATACGTCAGTGTCTTCCGGAAACGTGGGGCCCGCCTGTCTGCCTTCCCTCCAGAAGGGCTCCCTGGCAGCTAGAACGCCCTGGTCTCCCGTTCTCTACCGTCTTCTCCATCCTGCAGGCAGAACCCAAGTGCACTGTTTCTCCATGGATGGCAGGCAGGCTGTACCCTCCTCCCCACAGCCGCTCACGTGGGTTTCCTCTCCCGTGAATGCACGGTGTGGGCCACACCGTTGGTCACATCTTCATGCATCTGATCTGACTTTGGAATTTTCACGTAGTCAGATCCATCACCGTCCTCATCTTCCGTCGCTTTTTTTTTGTTGTTGTTAAATATTTCTTTCTTTGGCTGTGCCGGGTCTTTTTTTTTTTTTTTTTCATTTATTTATTTATTTGGTTGCCCTAGGTCTTAGTTGCGTCAGGTGGGCTCCTTAGTTGCGGCATGTGAACTCTTAGTTGCAGCATGCATGTGGGATCTAGTTCTCTGACCAGGGATCGAACCCGGGCCCCCTGCACTGGGAGCGCAGTCTTAACCACTGTGCCACCAGGGAAGTCCCTTCCCTCGCTTTTCTTAGACCGCTTGCCCCAGCCAGCTCAGCAGCATGGTCAGCCTGCAGGGCAGCTTCCAGAATCTACCTCTTCACGTTAGAAACTGGGCCAGGCCACCCCTCCCGTGGCACCCCCTTACCCCTGCCATCCCCTGGGCTGTCTCTGGGCTGAGGCTGCAGGAGGTGTCTTTCTGCCCAGTTCCAGCTGCTCGCCCCCCGCCCCCAGTCTCCTGTGATCCTCACGACCACCCCAAGCGCCTCTCCTCCTCGCCTGGGTCTCCCTCCAGCCCCTTCTCCTTCCTCTGCCGCTGCTCCTGAGGTCAGCCTACTTGAGGTGACCCAGTGATTGGCAGAGCCAAACTCTGACGCGGGTCCGTCTGACTGTGGAAGCATCTGCGGATGTGGGGAAAGGCTAAAAGCAAAGCCCAATTCTAGGTGCCTCCCTAACTCCTGAAACCAGGAGAGCCCCAAGGGCAGGTAGCAAGTCCCCCTCCCTCCCTCCGCTACTCCTGCAGTAACAGCCCCAAGTCACACAGCCCTCCCCATCGAATGGCTGCTCCTGCCAAGCCTGCAGAATTATTCCAGAAAGCCGGTCACACATCCTGCAGCAGGGGCCAGGGGCCACCCAAGAGCACGTGACCCTGTGTGGTGTGAGGTGCTCTCCTCTGCAGGCTGTGAGCTCATCTACACGTGTTGTGCGTGCAGCCACTCCCCATAGCCCTAGGGCTGGTTGAACAGAAGATGATTAAAACAGTGGGCCCCCACGCACTTATGGTCAATAATCTATGACAAAGGAAGCAAGGATATACAATGGAGAAAAGACAGCCTCTTCAGTAAGTGGTGCTGGGAAAACTGGACAGCTACATGTAAAAGAATGAAATTAGAGCACTCCCTAACACCATACACAAAAATAAACTCAAAATGGATTAGACACCTAAATGTAAGACCGGACACTATAAAACTCTTAGAGGAAAACATAGGAAGAACACTCTATGACATAAATCACAGCAAGATCTTTTTTGATCCACCTCCTAGAGAAATGGAAATAAAAACAAAAATAAACAAATGGGACCTAATGAAACTTAAAACCTTTTGCACAGCAAAGGAAACTACACACAAGACAAAAAGAGAACCCTCAGAATGGGAGAAAATATTTACAAATGAATCCACGGACAAAGGATTAATCTCCAAAATATATAAACAGCTCATGCAGCTCAATATTAAAAAACAAACAACCCAATCAAAAAAATGGGCAGAAGCCTTAAATAGACATTTCTCCAAAGAAGCCATACAGATGGCCAAGAAGCACATGAAAAGCTGCTCAACATCACTAATTATAAGAGAAATGCAAATCAAAACTACAATGAGGTATCACCTCACACCAGTTAGAATGGCCATCATCAGAAAATCTACAAACAACAAATGCTGGAGAGGGTGTGGAGAAAAGGAAACCCTCTTGCACTGTTGGTGGGAATGTAAATTGATACAGCCACTATGGAGAACAGTATGGAGATTCCTTAAAAAACTAAAAATAGAACTACCATATGAGCCAGCAATCCCACTACTGGGCATTTACCCTGAGAAAACCATAATTCAAAAAGACACATGCACCCCAATGTTCATTGCAGCACTATTTACAATAGCCAGGTCATGGAAGCAACCTAAATGCCCATCAACAGATGAATGGATAAAGAAGATGTGGTACATATATACAATGGAATATTACTCAGCCATAAAAAGGAACAAAATTGGGTCATTTGCAGAGACGTGGATGGATCTAGAGACTGTCATACAGAGTGAAGTAAGTAAGAAAGAGAAAAACAAATATCATATATTAATGCATGTATGTGGAACCTAGAAAAATGGTACAGATGAACTGGTTTGCAGGGCAGAAATAGAGACACAGATGTAGAAAAAAAAAGTATGGACACCAAGCGGGGAAAGTGGCGGGGGTGGTGGTTGTGGGATGAACTGGGCGATTGGGATTGACATGTATACACTAATATGTATAAAATAGATAACTAATAAGAACCTGCTGTCTAAAAAAAATAATAAAATTCAAAAAAATTTTTAAAAGGAAAAAGAAAACCAGTGGGCCCCCTCGGGTGCCCACTGCCCACTGTGGGAGCCATGGTACTAGATTAAGACGCTCCAGAGTTGGGTGGAGCACCACACCCCAAAGCTGCTGAGCAAGGCTGAAGCAGGGCGAGGAGAGCAGGGCTTTGAAGGGAGGCCACAGGCTCACCATCAAGACAGGTAATAGCTTCATATTCTACAAAATAAAAATGAATGCAAACATCATAAAATGTTACATTTCAGTGTAGAGATTTTTCACAGCTTTATGGAGATATTCACATACCATGCAATTCACCCCTTGAAGTATACAATTCAGTGGTTTTTAGTCTAACCACAGAGCTGTGCTTCCATCACCACACATTTAAACATTTTCTCACATTATCCAAAAAACGCACACCTGTTAGCAGTCATCCCCAACTCCTCCTCCCCGGCCCCTGACGATCACGTCTCCTTTCTGTCTCTGCGGATCTATCAGGGCTTCTTTTTTTTGCTGCCGAATAATATCCCATTGCATGCATGTAGCACATTGTGTTTATCCATTCCTAAGTTGTTTGGACAGTTTGGGTTGTTTGCACGTTTTGGTACTGTGAATAATGCTGCTATGAGCATTCATGTGCGAGGGTTTGTGTGGACATATGTTTTTATCTGTCTTGGGTATAAGATTAAGTTAGGGGACTTCCCTGGTGTGCAGTGGTTAAGAATCTGCCTGCCAACGCAGGGGACACAGGTTCGAGCCCTGGTCCGGGAATATCCCACATGCCACAGAGCAGCTAAGCCCGTGCGCCACTAGTACTGAGCCTGCGCTCTAGAGCCCGCGAGCCACAACTACTGAAGCCCGTGCGCCTAGAGCCCATGCTCCGCAACGAGAGACGCCACCGCAGTGAGAAGCCCGTGCACCGCAACGAAGAGTAGCCCCCGCTCGCCGCAGCTAGAGAAAGCCCGCGCAGCAACGAAGACCCATCGCAGCCAAAAATAAATAAATTTATAGGGGAAAAAAAAGATTATGTTAGCACTGGAATTACTGATCATACAGTAACTCTACATTTAACCTTGAGATGACTGTTTTCTAAAGCAGCTGCACTGTTCTGCATTCTCACTAGCAGCGTACAAGGCTTCCAGTTTCTCCACACCTTCCCCAACACTTGTTATTGTCTTTTTTTTTTTTTTTTTTTTTTGCAGTACGCGGGCCTCTCACTGTTGTGGCCTCTCCCATTGCAGAGCACAGGCTCCGGACGCGCAGGCTCAGCGGCCATGGCTCACGGGCCCAGCCGCTCCGCAGCATGTGGGATCTTCCCAGACCGGGGCACGAACCCGTGTCCCCTGCATCGGCAGGCGGACTCTCAACCACTGCGCCACCAGGGAAGCCCGTTATTGTCTTTTTTTATAACCACGCTAAAGGGTGTGAAGTGTGATAAAGAGGTGTTATAGGATCTACCTTTTTAATCTTAATCAAACACATTTAGAAATAAGACCAAAAAAGCAAACTATTGACAATTCTTCCGAAAAGACCTCTGGATCAGAGAAGAAATCGCTGTTTCATAGTAAATTGACTCTTGTCCACTGAATTTGCCAGGCCAAGAAGGGACTCCCAAATCAGACTGTGTCTTGCTGTACGATCTATTTGCTGACATCCAAAAGGGAAAGAGTCTTTCGCGGGGGCTATCGAACTTGCTTTTCTTCTGTTGCAAAATGTGTATTAGGGCCGTGAGGCCCAAGTCAGCGTGAGGGAGACATGGTTCGGGGTAAAGGCCTGAAGTCACAAAACAACGGCAGAGTGAAGCTAGATGCGGCTCACAGACTCTGCTCACAGGGTAGGCTTACAGGGATCTTGTTTTCAGGGTGAAGCGAGGACAGCCTGGCCCAGTGGAGAGGACCGCTTGTGCCGGCTCTCCCGGCCGTGCCTGCTCGTCACCCCAGAAGTTTACACAGGCAGGGACAGTACACAAACTTAAAAGACCAATCCAGAAGAGTAGAGCAAATAAATCCCAAATAGAGCTCTCTGCACAGAACAATAAATAAAATAGATGACGCCACTGAACCTGAGCAAAGAAATGAGACAGGCCACTGAAGCATGTAAGTCTAGTCATGAAAAAAGAGTGAAATGTACCCACCAAATAGACTTGTATCAGAGATATAAGGAAATATACATTTATGTATATTATGAGCAACCCCATGGCAACACAGTTAAAAATCCATTAGTAATGGATTTTCTACAACGGAAGCCCAGGGATACAGAAATCTATCCAGTTATTTTACGGAACTGGCTTAATCTTATGTGACTACATAAAGGTCTAATTTCTGTACAGCAAAGAGATACAGAAACAAGATTAAGAGAGTCTGCTCCAAATCTGTGCCACCCAGTACAGATAAAAGGCTAATATCCTGAAAAGACAACTTTAAAGGACTCCTTTAAATTGTTAAGAACAAGGCAAACCTCCAAAGGAAAGTCAGCAAAACACACAAATGGAGAAGTCGCGAGGAGGAACAGCCAATGTCCCTGTCACTTGAAGACACGGGATTTAAAGTGGCTCCAAGCTGTGACTCTACCTGACAAGGGAGCAGAAAACAACAACAGGCGCAAACCTCCTTGCTGGCGCTAACATGAGCAGCCTTTGGGAGAGAAAGCTGGGGCCACCAGCCACATTTTTTTTTTTTAATTTTAAGCTGCATTGGGTCTTGGTTGCTGCACGTGGCCTTTCTCTAGTTGCGGTGAGCGGGGGCTACTCTTCGTTGCGGTGCGTGGGCTTCTCATTACGGTGGCTTCTCTTGTTGCAGAGCACGGGCTCTAGGCGCACGGGCTTCAGTAGTTGTGGCTCGCGGGCTTCGGTAGTTGTGGCTTGCGGGCTCTAGAGCACAGGCTCAGTATCTGTGGCTCATGGGCTTAGTTGCTCCACGGCATGTGGGATCTTCCCGGACCAGGACTCGAACCCGTGTCCCCTGCATTGGCAGGAGGATTCTTAACCACTGCGCCACCAGGGAAGCCCCAACAATTATGTTTTAATCCTTGCAAAGGTAATAGCAAAAACTGTGAATGTCCGAAGCTGACTGGGGCTTGCAGGGGCAGGAATTTGTTTAAAGTGCTGGTGAACCTGTAAGCCTTCAGATCCATAGTGAGATCTTTTTATAACATCCATGCGATGACGGAGGGACTTGACGCCTGCCCTGATGGTGCTGGCTAAATAACTCATGGCTGAAGCACCCCCTCAGCCGGGGCTTCCTTGACGGTAAAGTGGGAATAACGCTACACCCACCCTGTGAGATGGGATGAGGGTGACACAGACTGTTGACTGAGACGTACCCGCATTAGCCCGGCTACAAGGGCAATCTTGAGGGTTCTTAGGTACAGTTTGATCCTGTTGTTGCTGACAATGATCCCTCCCAGTGACGCTGCTGATGAAGAAACAGGCCCGCAGTGAGAGCCGAGCCAGGATGCCCATGTCAGGGCCGACAGGTAGCCCTTGTGGGGAACTTTCCCTGCACTTCTATCTTGTTTAATCCCCATAAACATCTGTTGAGGTGGACACGATCACCCATTACAATGAAGAAAGACAGTGCTCGGGAGGTAAGGGGTTCTAGGCATTGCCCCAGGCCATCCAGGCTGTAAGCGGCCCGCTCTCAATCCACACTGAAACCTCCGGGATCCACAGACCCAGGTTCGCGTCCAGCACACGTCGCCCCGCGCCACTCTCCAGGCATCCCAGCACATGTTCTTCTGTTGACTGGGTGGGTCTCTTTGGCTCACATCCCAGACGCTAGCCTCTTCTGTCAAGAGGAAATGCAGTGACACGGCCTCACCAGTCAGGGTCCCTTGACCTGGGTGCAGGAACGCGGTGTTCCCCATCGGGGGTGATGGCCACAACTTCACCCCACTCGCAGCATGGTACATGCAAGAGAAGCGGACGCATCGGCTCATGCTGGTACAGGCGGTGGGCAGCTTTTCCTTCTCCAGGGAAGCCTGGAGAACCTGTAGAGCAGTGCCCAGCAGATCTTAAGGGACAGTGACCAGTCATGGCAGGAGCACTTGGTCGCAGTGGGGTGGCCAGTGGCAGCCTCTACTGCTTCACCCATACATTCCAAGCTCTCTTCCAAGCTGGTTTCTGGTCCCGGAGGGTACAAGGGCCTTAAGGGCAGGACACTGCGCCTCAACCTGGACCAGCCCAGTCTCTGCTGCTATGTGCCAGCTATCAAACGATACTGGACCTACTGTGTGCTCCAGGAGGAAGTAGGCCTGGGCCAAAGCAGGGGTGGCCAGCCGGGGCCTCTGCTGCTATGTTCACACAGCCCCAGCTCCCTTCCTAGCCAGGGTCTCTCATGGAGGGAACAGGCGTGTGAACAAACCTGATGAACTCGTGTGTGCAGGGAGGCGGGCTGGACCACAGTGGGCCCAGATTGAGTCCAGCTGTGTGCACCGGCGCCAAGAAGGGGCTGTGGTTCTGTGGGGGACAGACGGGGCTCCCTTGGCCCCAAGGGCAGAGAAGCAGTCAATGACAACAGGAATTGCCACATCCCGGAAGATAACCACAGGGGTGGCCCGCAGGGCCTAGTCTGCTTGCTCAGGCCGCACACAGCGCCCGGCCGCCGCCACTGACCGGAAGATCCTCATAGCAAACCCACCTTAAAGTGCCCAGGGGCCCGTGGGACCATGATACTGCCTCGGGGACGTCACCCAGCAACAACTGCTCCTGCTAACATCCCCCTGCCCACTGCTCCCACAATGGACCCTAAGACACTGTGTACTCTGTTCTCCAGAAGGCTCTGCCTCTGCTTCCCCCAGAGGGACTTGCCACAGGGCCTTTGCACATGCACTCTGCCAGACACACTCCTCCCCCAGTCACACCCTTCTTGCCTCAGTCCAACGCCCTCTGGCCTTTGTCAGACTGCCCATCATGGCACTTCTCCCCACATCCTCCAGACCACGCCCACATCCACTGGCCTAGCCAAGCCTCAGCTGCATCAGAGGCCACAAATGACCCACAGATAGAATTGTCTCTCCACCTGGGGTGGCTGTGGGGCTGCGGGCTCCTCCCACACCCCTGGCCTTGACCACTCCTCAAGTGGGAGGGGGGGACCCTGAGGTAAGTGAGGGCACCGGCCCCTGCACTCCTTGCTTGTTTCCCCATCCACACAGACATCTGTGTACACATCCAAGTTTATTCTCGCTCTGCTGCGGGGCCAGGGTCATCCCACACTGTGCAGCTGGGGATAAGGAGAGGCTGGGATTCCTGACGACGCCGTGCAGGTCTGGGGTGTGGGTGACAATACAAGAGGGAGTGGTGATCAGCGTTGGGCCTAGTGCCTTCGGACGTCCTGTGGGCTGACCCGATGGTTAGAGTCTCCAGGCTCCCTCACATACTGCCCGGTATATGTCTGGAGTCAGGGGCCGGAAGGCTCGGGCCTGGTTGTCCAGCAGGTACAGGGGGTCAGCAACAATGCCCACGTTGAAGCCCTCGCGCACCAACCGCGACTTCACCAGTTTGAACGTGCTTGTGATCTCCAAGGCGTCCTGCAAGGGCAGGGACTGTAACCCCGACTGTGACTGTCCCGCCGAGACCTCCCACCCACCTACTCCAGCCACGGTGAGCTCACCTGAATACGAATGAAATGAGGGGCAGCGTAGGCGGGGAGCCACGTGCGCACGTGCTGGTACAGCCTCTGCCCATCAAACGCCTGGCCGGGGGTCAGCTGCACGGCAGCCATGCCCACCTTGCCCTCACATCCTGTGGAGCACATGCATCCTCGGCGGACCCACCTCACAGTGCCCGCGACTGGCTCTCTCCCCTGGGTCCCAGCAGCCCCCCACCTGTAACAAAGCTCCGGCACCACCCACAAAGCAATTGGGGGGTTAGAATGAGGTGAACCCTCCGCACCTGGCACAGGCACACCGTAGACGTTCACCTCCTGCAGGAAGTCCACGAGTGACAGCACGCCCTCCACTTCCCGCGTGGACACGTTCTCACCCTTCCACCTGCGGGGTTGGAGGGGGTGCTGGGACCAGGGCCCAGGAAAGGAGGCCCCGCCCCTGACCAAGCCCCGCCTCCTGGCGACTAGGCCCCATCCCCTCTGGAATTCAGAAGTCCCGCCCCTGGAAAGGAGAGGCCCCGCCTCCTTCCACAAGCCCTGCCCCCTCCGGCATCTACAAGTCTCGCCCCTGGAAAGGAGAGGCTCCGCCTCCTGTCCACGAAGCTCCGCCCCCTCCAGAATCCAGAAGCCCCGCCCTGAGAAACCCCGCGGGACCGGAAGGTGTCCCCGAGGCGGTCGCGGAAGTAGAGGAAGCCTTCGTCGTCCAGGGCCAGCACGTCCCCGGTGTTGTAGTAAAGGTCGTTCGGGCGCCGCACGTTCTTCACCAACTTCCTTTCTGTGTGCTCCCGGGGCCCACGGTAGCCCAGGAAAGGTTGGTGACGCAGCACCTGGGTCAGCAGGAGCCCTGCCTCCCCTGGGGGGTAGGAGTGGGAGTCCAGCATTAGCCGTGGACGAGGACATCAGGAGCCCACCAGGCCGCGGCCGGGACTCTGCCAGAGAAGAGACAGAGAGAGACCCAGAAACAGATCCAGAGACAGAAAATGAGAGGCAGAAGGAGAGGGAAGGTGGCGTCAGGGAGTCCATTAGAAATAGGGGGACCACCGCCGCGGAAAGGAGCCCGGAGGAGTCTCTGCAGGGAGTGTCGGGAAGGGAGAAGCTGGGGGGACGGATGAGTCTTCAGATGCTGCGAAGTCGAGCTTGCGGAAGGACAGTTAAGGCTCGTACTGTGTGGCCCCACAGGGGCAGAAAAAGAATCAGAGGGTGGAAATTGCAGGGAGGCAGCTGGGGTCAATATAAAGAAGATCCTTCCAATCACCAGTTATCTGTCAGTGTGATGGGCTGTTCCAGGGGGTAGTCAGCAACTTTGCACGTGTGCACATAGGGGCTGGGTTCATTCACTCAACAAACTGACCGCTGGCCGTGGGCCAGACAATATGCTGGGGGTAGATATTCAATAATTGTATGTATAGCACAATACCTGCCACATAGTAAATGTTATCTAAGTGTTTAAAAAAAAAAAAGAAAAGAAAAGAAATAGGGAAAGGCTAACAAGGATGGACGAGGGAGAGAGGCAAATGGTGGTGGGAAGAGAGAGATTCCGCCAGGACCTTGCAACGCCCCCGGAGAGAAGACCCTAGGAGAAGGTTCAGGACAAGAGACTGATGCCTGGGAGGATGTGACTTCCACAGAAAGCTCAAGAGAACAACTCAAATGGACAAGAGGTTGAGGCAGAAGAGCTGGGCAGAGCTGACAAGCTGAGAGGGAGAGGGCCCCGGACCGCTGTCAGACAGGCCTGGGACTCAGGGTCCAGGTGAGGACTGCAGACACCACCACTGGACATCAACCTCAAGGCTTTGGGTGGCTTGTTCCAGCCACGGAGGAGACCTAGGGTCTCCACCCTCCCCACACCCAGGGAAGGTCCCCCAGCCCCCATACCTGGCCTCGCAGGGATGCAGAGGCCCCAGTTGTCCCTCACAGGCTCCTCTGTCTCCATGTTGTACTGTACAAGCTCGAAGGGGGACAGCATCTGAGTGGAGGGTGGGGAGGTGTCAGCAGAGGTCCTGTGGGCTCAGCCTCAATCAGGGCCACTGTCACGCCCAGCACACTCACTCGAAGGAAGCAGCTTGTCTTGCCCTGGGCCCCACAGCGCCCTGGATAGTTGACAAAGCCACCGTTGCCTTCCGTGGAGCCGTAGACTTCCCAGATCCGAATGGGGCCAAAGCGCTGCTGGAAGGTCTCCCACACTTCTGCCCGGAGTCCACTGCCAATCGCCAGGCGGACTTTATGTGTTCGGTCCTCTGGCCGCTGCAGGGACATCCCAAGAAGGGTGAGGAGGTGCCCTCGGGTGTGCCCAGGAACCCTTACCCGGGAGGGCTATCTTGGGTCCTGACCTGAGCAGCTACCTGGGAGGTGATGGGGGGGTCTTTACCTAGGTGATCTACCTGAGTTCTTACTTGAGCAGTCACCTGGAGTCTGTACCTGGAGAGTTACTTGCAGGGGTTACCTGGGAACCTTACCTGGAGAGATATCTAGGGGCGATGGGAGGCCTCATCTAGGGTCTTACCTAGGGGAAGCATCTGGGGTCTTATATAGGGGTAGTTACCTGAAGATTTTACCTGGGGGGGCGGGGTTAACTGGAGGCCTTACCAGGAGGGGTTACTTGGGGGCCTTTACCTGAAGGTAACCTGGGGAGTGACTTGAAGCTTTATCTTGGGGAGTTATCTGGGAGCCTTACTTGGGGGTAGTTACCAGGAACCTTTCCCTGAGGGGTGACCTAGAGACTATATTTGGAAGGATACCTGGAGATCTTGCTTAGAGACAGTTACCCAGGGTCCATACATCATTGATACACAGCATGAGGCCAGCTCGCATCTAGTGAGTTTATCCTGAGCCACGCCCTGTTCT
Organism: Lagenorhynchus albirostris; assembly: GCF_949774975.1. Lineage (NCBI taxonomy): Eukaryota > Metazoa > Chordata > Mammalia > Artiodactyla > Delphinidae > Lagenorhynchus > Lagenorhynchus albirostris. The sequence goes on along the minus strand of NC_083113.1, from coordinate 1,739,794 downwards.
AGGCACTTTACGTGTTTAATTCTCACAATACCCCCTTGAGGTATTATTCCTGATTTCCCAAAGAGGACACTGAGGCTGAGAGACGTGAAGTCACCTGCCCGAGATAGCACCGCTGTTCATCAGAGCAGCCATGATTGGAAACCTTGTGTGGGACTCGCTGTCCGTGCCTCTTGTCTGGGGTGTTTTATTGATACCTGAGGGACCTTGCTTGAGTCCTGGACTGAATCTACCTGAGATCTTTACCTGGGGTGATTCCTGGGGTGTTCACCTTGGAGCCCTAATCTTAGCACCTCACCTGGGGAGTGTTGCACAGGTACCGCAGGACCTCGCCCACATACTGGATCACAGTCACGCCGTGCTGCCGACAGTCGTCCCAGAAGCAGGAGGCAGAGAACTTGGGAGCCAGGACACAGGTCACTCCTTGGAGGGAGGAGAGGAAAGGGTTTCAGGTCATGCTTCCAAACCACTGTGAGAAGCTGCTTTGATCACCTGGCTGTGGCCCCTGAAACCCAAGATGACATCAGGCTCATCTCTGTGTTGCTGGCCCAGCCAAAACTATTCCCATGAGAAGAGCACAGCCTAGCCTGAGTTTGAATCCCGTCTCCAGTATGTGTGGAAAGCTCGGTGCCTGGTACAAAGTGAGCACTGCCGAATAAGGGCTGTGAGTAGGAATCACTCTTGATTGTGATAACTGTCTTAGGAATGTCTAGCTCGGCAAATGGATAGATGGATGAATGGGTAGGTGGATGGAAAGATGGGTGGAAGGGTGGATGGGTGATGGGTGGGTGGGTTGGTGGATGGATATATGGATGTTCTGAAGGATGGACACATGGATTAATACATCTTAGGGGCCACTACATGCACTCCAGGAAATTGCTCCCTCCTTTTCTGATCCCCTCCTCTGCAGCTGGCTCTGTGGATGGCACTCTCCTTACCTCAACCCTAATCCTCAACAAAACCCCGAAAGCTAAATATCATCCCTGCACCCAAAGGGACGATGGCTCGTGTGCTTGGTGAGGTAGCAAGCATGTGTCTTCTTCGAGGCTGTATCTTGACAGAGGTGAAATAGAATGCCCTCTCTGTGAAAATGGATGCTGGGTCCTTGAAACCGATAGCTTTGTTAGCAACCCCTAGTGAAATGCCTGGATTCTGGAAAGGTTTTCAAGAGCTGCTAAAGCCAGGGGGGAGGTTGATAAGGATTTTTCCAGTGAAAGCTTCCCAATTCTTCTTAGCCTAAGGTAGGATCCCAGTTTTGAGCAGCCTCCAACGTGACAAATTAGGAGGCACTTTGCACCCCACCAAGGTTCTTGACAAGAATAATTGGACTGAATCTGAAAACATCTCTAGAGGGAACATCTAGTCTACCAGGAAGTGTGGGAGGGAGAGGAGCAGAGACCAAGCAAGCAAGTACAATGAGAACAGTTTATCTGCAAAAAGGCAGTAAGACAATTGGGGAAATTTTTAACATGAAGTGCACATCAGATAATATCAAAGAGTTACTGTTAATTTTTTCAGGAGTGATGATCACTCTGGTTACAGTTTTTTAAGGCCTTACCCGTTAGAGATACATACTGCAGTATTTACCAACAAAAAGATAGTGTCTAGGATTTGCTCCAAAATAATCCAGAAAGAAGGAAGGGAGTACATATGAAATAAAATTGGCAACATGTTAACAATTGTTGAGGCTGGGTGAGGATATGGGAAGCATCATCAAACTGACTGCTCTGCTTTAGTGTATGTTTGAAATTGTCCATGATTTTAAATTTTTTTAAATAAAATATGAGTAAAAAGACAAGTGGGAATAAGGGGGAGGCGATAAACGAAACACAGAAGAGCAGAATGCTGATGGTGGCTGAAGCTGGGTGGTGAGTACTTGACGATACATGTAGAGAATTTTAGAAATTTTTATATTTCAAAATTTTCCATGTTAAAATTTCAGGGAAACAACAACAACAACAAAAAAAAAAAAACAGACCAGCGCAGTCTGTTGACAGAATTCATGGTCAGGTGTCTAGGGAGACGACAACCGGATGGAATGTTTGGTGAGTGTTCCCTCACTGGCTCCGCCTGTGACGATGATAGATATGAGTGACCAACACTCACATCAGCTCTTTCACCTCCCGACTACAGCACAGCCATTAAGGACTGTCTGGGTGTCCAGCCCTCTGTCCAGGTAGCCCTGGGGCTCACTGTCCCTTGTCGAAGGTAAGAACCTGGGGTGCTGGGTAACCTATGGGGCCTTGACATCAAGTCTGGCAGTCCTGTGGATTGGGGGGTGGTCCTCAGCGAAGGGCTTACCAAGCTCCAGGCAGCTAAGGACCCCAAGGACCAGCCCCATCGTGTGGTACAGAGGCAAGACCGTGTAGACCACGTCATCAGCTCTGACCCCACACAGGGTCAGCATCCCGCTTATCTGCAGCGCCCGCTCGTACGTGAGGATGGCTGGCTTCGGGAGCCCTGGGGGAAGAAGCAATGGGAAGAGTGGGGTGGTGCACAGACAGCACTAGAGGGACCCGCACACAGGAGTGGGTCTCCAGGATCAGGTCTGCACAGTCAGGGGTCTGAGGCTCTCGAAAGGTGGTCAAGTATGGGACCTGTGGGCGCGTTTAGGGAGGACACGTTGGACTGGAGTTCAGAGGCTGAATTCCAAAGTTCAGGGTTTCAGTGGCTCTTTACTGGGCAGAGGCAGGATTCTGGCACTGACCATTCAAATAGCACTGGGGGTCAGAGTTCGGCCAGGTGTCAAAACCAAAGGGCAGGGTGGGTTTCAGAGGTTAAGTTTGAGGCACAGGTCAGGCTTGGAGTCATGTCAGCAGAAGGGTTCAGAGGTTGGGCTAGGACTGCTGGGCGCCCTCACCGGTGGTCCCCGAGGTGTAGATGAACAGGGCTGGGCTTCTCAGCTTGATCTCAGCTCGAAGGTCAGCGGGCACGGGGTCTGAGGGTGCCGCATCAAGGGCAGCCCCCAGAGCCCTCACCCCCGGCGTGGGGGAGGAGTGGCTGAGGTAGAAGCAGCGGATGTTCTCTGCCTGCAGCTTGGGAAGGACCTCCTCCAGGTTCTCGCGGAGGCCTGTGGGAATGGGTCAGAGGAGGAATTTAGAGGAGGCCCACCTTTGAGGTGGGGGGGGACCCGAGATGGGGGAGAGGAGCCCACTGCCAGCCTTGGAGGAAGCAGCCAGCAGAGAAGAGCATCTGCCTTATCTGTAAAGAACCCCGTAATTGTATTGGGGGGCAAAAAAAGTTGAAATAGCCATGTTGAAGAAAACACAAAGCAAAGCCCTGGTGCCCTCAGAATTACTTCCCAGCAACTAAGTTTTGGCCCTAATTGCCTGGGGGTGGGTGAGGGGCGCGGAGCTCTTGCCCAGCCCCCACCAGGACCCTCTGAACAGCAATCCTCCACGTCTGTCTCCTGCCCCTGTCCCCACCACATCCGACCTCCGCTGGTCTCTGAGGTCCTCACCTGGGTCCACCACCAGCACCCGAGCCCCAGAGCTCAGCACCGAGTGCACCAGGGGCGCCCCCCGGCCGTGTGGATTAATCCAGGCCACCGGACAGCCCAGCTTGGCCAGCCCGAGCCACAGGCCCAGGGCAGGAATGGTCTGCGAGGGCAGCACGAGGAGGGCGGTGGGCTCCTGAGCGCGGGGTCCCGTGGCGTCGCCCAGCTCGGCCTTCATGACCCACGCCGCCCGGCAGGCCCTGGCGTCCAGCTCCCCGAAGGTGACCGAGCGGCTCCCCGGCCCCGTCCACACCAAGATCGCTCTCCCTGGCTGCGCTCGCACCCGCCGCTCGAAGGAATCTACGAAGGTGTCAGGTGGCTGCCGGCTCAAGCGCGCCTGGATGTTCAGGCCCAGGCGAAGAACCTTGAAGATGTAGGCCAGGTCTGCAGGCAGCCAGCGCAGCCCTGGGGGCGGGTGCGTGGGCAGCAGAGCCAGCGTGAGGGCCGCGGCCGCCAGGCTCAGCCAGTGGGGCATCCAGGGCCCGAGCCAGGGCCACGCCAGCACAGCCAGGACCAGCAGCCCACAGCAGGCAGAGTCTCCCAGGAGCCAGCGCAGAGCCAGGGCCACTGCTGCAGGCCACGAGGACTGCCCCAGGCCTCGCAGCAGCAACAGCAGCAACAGCAAGAAGGCCAGTCGTCCCCAGATGCCCATCGTACCTGCTCCTGCCTCAGCGACACATCCAGGAATGCCCACCTCTTGCCCGGGCTGATAACCCGTCAGCCCCACCCCCTGGCGGTGACCCAGAGGCTGCTGGCCATGGCGGTGGTTCCAGGACTCTGCCTCCAGCCCTTCTTAACCCCAACTGTTTGTTTCACTCTGCCTGGTCTTCCGCGTGGCTCTGTCCCCCACGCTGTGCCCCAGGCACTTGGGAAATAGGCAGAAATCCCTCTCTCAGGAAACTGAACTTCCAGCCATGCCAAATGCAAATTCAGCAGGATAGCAGGGCAGCTCTGGTTGTAAGCACTGCCTTCCCATCTGCAAACCTCACCAGGAAGTTCTCCTGTGGCAACTACTTAATCTGAATCTTCCGGGAGATGGGGCCTGGCTGGAATGAGCCCCCAGCCTCCTGCCAGGTACACAGCAGGTGCTCAGTAAGCCCTTGAACACCTGCAGTGCCCGAATTCAAACCCAGCTCTGACCCCCAACCCATGTGGTCCACTCTGACTCTCTGCCTTACCCTTGTCATCAGTGGGGACCATGCTCAGGGTTCAGGAGGCTGAACTCAGCCTGGAATGTGGGTCTGGCAGTCTATGCACGGTTGGACCAGGAAAGCCTTAGCCCCCCTCCTCCGGGAGGCAGTCACAGGGGGTAGCGCAGAGAAGCGTTGCCATTGGCCTAGGATCACAGCAAGCTGGGCTACTGGAGCGCCCTACAGGCCACACCCCCCTCACCGGCTCCAGATACTTTGGACCGGGGTGCCCAGGCCACGTGCCGACAGTGTGATGGGGCACGCGGACAGTAGCCTCGAACTGACACTGGTTGGCCATCTTCCGCAGCCCAGTGGGCAGCCCAAGGGTCCCGGCTGCCGCTTTCTGCCCTGCCCCCACCCCAGCCCTGCCTGGCACTTCCGGCCTTGCCGGCCAGGACAGCTATCCTGGGGCTCGGACCCCCTAGTGGCAGCCTGGCCCCAAAGGCCCCCTGGACCCCCAAAAGTGCGGTGCTCAACCGGAGGAGAAGTCTGAAGGCTAGCGATTCTGTCTGGAAGATATGGGGGGAGGGGCCTCGAAATCTTTATCTTGGGCGGCAGCAGCTGGGATTGTGGCTGCGAATTTCCCACACGTGGCCTCCCTCTCCGAGACCCGCCTGTACCCCTCCCCACAGGACCGAGGGCTCTGGGAGAGTCAAGCGCCAGTCATACGTGCACCCCACTCCCACCCAGAGAACAGAGACACGAGATGGCAAAGCGGATCATCCGCTCGCAGCCCAAAGGAGCCCAGGGAGCAGCAGGGATGCTGCCAGGGACAGGGGCACTGAGGCCCAACACCCACAGTCGGTCTGTGAGGAAGAGGAACACACGGGTCCGGGAGCACATGCTTCCAGCTTTCGGCCCCACGGCCCACAGTCCTTTATTACAGAGCAGGGGTCCCAAGACCAGGCCTCAGTCCATGATGGGCCCACCTGAGACGCCCCAGGCGCCAGATGAGGGAGGATTAGCTCGGGTCGGGGAGCTGGGGACATTTCCCGGCTTGACACAGGGGCAGGGGAGCAGACCCCACCCCACTCATGGGAGGGGAGAGGCGTGAACCAGAGTCGGAGCCATGAATCCTGGGCCCTGCACCATGGGTGAGCCCTAGTTCAGGTTGGAGATGATCCAGTTCTCAGAGGTGGTCGGGTCCCTGACCATCCCCAGCCAGCCCCCACCCGGAGGGCCGAGTACGTAGGAGGAGAGGAATAAGGCGGGCTGGGCTGGAGAGAAGGGTGGAAGCAGGAGAAGGGCCTGATCTCAGGAGAAAGCGTGGGCTGGTGGCGGGAACGTGGTCAAGTGGCCGCGGCAGGCGTGACAGCGGGTGGGGCTTGACCGATCCCTCGGTGGGCGTGGCCAGGCCCCGTGCCCGGATCAGGGCGCAGGGTGCGCGGCCAGGTGGCGCTCCAGCAGCGCGCGGTGCGAGAAGACCTTGCCGCAGGCGGGGCACGGCGCGCGCTCCGGCCGGTGGGTGCGCATGTGCACGTTGAGCGAGCTCTTCTGCGTGAAGCGCTTGGCGCAGACGGCGCACTGGAAGGCGCGCACGCCCGTGTGCGTGACCATGTGCTTGAGCAGGTAGTCGCGCAGCGAGAAGGATCGCCAGCACACGGCGCACTGGTGGGGCTTCTCCCCTGCGGGCGACAGGGCGGGCAGCAAACTCAGGTCAGGTGGGGAAGGGCCCCGGGGCGCCTTTGCCGGCAGGGACTCCCCTCCCCAACCGGACCAGCCATCCATCCGGAATCCCCCCGCCCGGCAGCGACGCCCCTCTCCCCGACCCTTAGGGTCATACCGGGATGTCACTGCCTGTCTGTGACCCACAACTCCAACAGGTAGCCTCCCAGCGGGGAACCCCGCAGGTCTGGGACATCGTTGCCCACCGAGGCTGACCACTCAGGTCTACCCCCACCTCCAGGGACCTTCCCGCCCCCAAACCGCACCGTGCCTGGCACAGGGCCGCGGGCTACCCCTCCCCCATCCCTGCCACGCTCACAGAGCGTTCTGGACTGTCTGGTCGCTGGCCACCATTCTGGGGACAGTCTAGCAAGGCCCAGCACCCTTACACTGGGAAAGACCCCGGCATACCTACCCCCTCCCTTCTGGCTGCTATCATGTTCCAGGGGTGACAGAGTAGGCTGCCCCCCTCCCCCTGAATCAGACAGGGGGAGACAGGCTGTGTTTGACCCCTAGGGTCATCAAGTATTAACAAAAAGCCTATCTCCAACGATCAAGGGGCTCAGAGACCCAGCCCGGCTCACCCGAGTGGATGAACATGTGCTTGGTGTAGTTCTTCCGGGAGCTGAACGTCTTGTGGCAGTGACTGCACTCATAGGCGGGCGGCTCAGCACCCGGGGCGCGCGCAGGGGTGGTCGACGGGGCTGCGCTGGGAGCGGCCGGTGGGGCCGGGGCCTCCCCTAGAGGCGCGCTGGGAGCTGCGTCCGGCTGGAGCGCTGGGTAGAAGGCGGGTGGGGGCGCAGGGGCCGGCCCCGAGGGCGCGGGAGGGGGTTGCGCTGGCGGCCCGGGAGCGCCCAGATGAAAGGGGAAAAGCGCGACGGGCGGCCCGGGGGTCTTCACGCCAGGTGGGCGGGGTCCGGATAGGACACAGTCGGGCGGGGCAGGGGTCTCGGCGGGACAGCCTTCAGGGGCGGTTTGATCTCCGTCTTGCCAAGCGGAGACGTAGCTGTCGGGGAACACGTCCTCGGCAGCCGAAGTCCCCCGGAGGAAGTCCCGCCCGGCGCCGCCGTAATCGGAGAGGCCGGCGGGCGCAGGCGGCTCCTCGCGCGCGCCGTCCGCGGCCGCAGGTAGGAAGCCGGCGGCGCAGTCGGGGAAAGAAGGGGGCGCCTGGCCCTCACCCGGGCCGCCGCCTTCGCCATCCTCGCCGTCGGTCTCCTCATCGGTCTCGTCGTCGTCGTCGTCCGCGCCGTCGTCTGGCGCAGCGGTCAGGGCAGGGTCGGCATCCGATCCCTCCGCCTTGGCAGGCGCGGGGGGCGCGGGCAGCTGCAGGCGCGCGGGCTGGCGCTGCTTGCGTGTGTGCGCGGCACCGGGGTGGCCCGGGGGGCGCGCGGCCAGCAAGTGGCGCAGGCGGTGGCGCAGCTGCGCGGGCGCGAGCGGCGGGGGCACGGGCGTGGGCAGGGGCGCGGGCGCGGGGGGGCCCGGGGCAGGGGCGCGGGCGCGGGCTATGATTTGCGTGCATTCGTCTATGACCGTCTGGATGCGCAGCACCGACGCGGCCGTGAGCACCTGCAGCGCTTCACCCTGCGCCACCACGAGCGAGCCGCTGTAGAGGAACTCGACGAGCTGGCGCACCGTCTGCGCGGGCACCACAGGCGGCACGCGGATCTCAGAGTGGCCGAGCAGCAATTTGTCCTGGAAGAAGGGCGAGCCGGCGGCCAACACGCAGCGGTGTGCACGCAGTGAAGCCTCGCGGATGCGCACAGTCACGTCACAGAAGTGCCCACCCAGCCGCTGCCCGTTGAGGGTCTCAAGCAGGGATCGGGAGAAGTTCTGCAGGTGAATGTGGTGCACCGCCTCCGCTGCCGCCATCTGCACCGGACCAGCGGGTGTGGGCAAGAGGAAGTCAGCCAGGGACCCACCTCTGCCCCAGCGTTCCCATCCCTTCAGCGGGACAGGGCCCAAGGGTGAACCACACCCCCAGGCTTCAGGAACCCCAACCTTCTCCAATGCCCCTGGCCCCTCGAAGTCCTGGTTCCCAACACAGCAGGACTCCCTGCCCCCACCCCAGGACTTCTGCAGCCCCCTCTACCTCTGAAGCCCCCAGCACACCGCTGTGAGAGGGCTGGGGATACCAAAGGTTTGCTGCCCTCCGGTCTTGCTTACTGCCAGCGTGGGGAGCTCCAGGGCTCGCTTCCCCTATTTTGCCCCACCCACCCTTCCCGGAACTCTGGTATCCATAGCCTTCCCCACATCCTCCTCTGACAGGACACCCTGTGGAGGAGAGGGCGGGGACCCCTATCTAGAACAGGCTTCCACGTCTCACCCACTCCCCACCCTGCTGGCTGCGACTCCCACCATGAGTGGCTTCTTTTTGATCTCCCTTGATACAGCCCCCAACCTTGGAACATCCAAGGCCCTGTGCAGACCGAGGTCTGCTGCCTCAGAACCTGGCTACTTTAACTAGTGTATATGGAAGTCTTCGCAGGGGTGTGGCTGGCATGAACTGCCTCCGGGGCTAAGCGATTCGGGGTGTGCATAGTCACACACAGTTGAGACTAGATTGGGCATTAGCCTAGCAGGTGCCCTGCGGGAGGAAAATACATGGTCTCTGGCCCGCTCCAGCACAGCGAGCGGGAGACGCCTCCTGCAGCCTCATGCTTCCTGGAATCTTGATTGGGCCTGTGGGGCGCAGGGTGTGGGTAAGGCATAGAGAGGGGGCTCGTGGACTGTGCAGGGGTGTGTGATTGCTTGGGTGCAGGTGGAGCGGCAGAGGCCTCAAGATCAGCATGGCTGAGCAATATGGACACTTCTTGTTAAACTGCGGCCTCGAAATCCCAGCACTGCCCAGCCTCAGGCACTGGAAAGGGAAAGGGGTACCACCCCCCTGGGAACAATGGGAATCTGAGAAGCTCAGCTACTTCACCAACAAACAGGCAACATGCTTGCTTGGCCTCAGTTTCCCCTCTATCTTAGATACCTGGCTCACCCCACACCCAGGCCACACACACCTCCAGTCTAGGGGAGAAGCATCAGTCAGGACAAAAGACACACCCTGAGACCCACCCACTCTGCACCAGCCTGGCTCAGGTGAGGCCTCTCTTAACTCCTCGGGGTCTACTTCGGTCTCAGACTCACCCCCTCGGGCGCCTTAAGCCCAAACAGCCTTTCCTTTGCTGGGGCCATTCACGATCCATATCTGACCCCTCAGACCACTCTGCACACCTCCACTGCCCCAGTAACCTCCTCGCGTCCCCCCACCTCCTGGTCTATTCCCGACGCGACAGCCAGAGGGAGCCTGTTCAGACCTAACAGTTCGGGACCCTCCTTAGCTCAGAGCTCTCCAGTCAATTCCTCAAACAGGCCAACTCCGCACGTACCGTTACCTCTGCCACAAGCACCCTTCACCGTCTTTTTTCACCCAGCACCTAAAGGATTTCAAATCCGTGCCCGGGCAACGGGGGCAGAAACCTGCGCCTCAATCCGTAGGGACTGAACCCTTCCTCTTCCGATCCACCCCCGCCGTGCTCCCCAGCAGGCTCCAACTACAGTGCAGGTGCAGCAGAGCCTCTGGGCGCCTCGGAACAAAGGCCCACCTTGAGACGCCGCACCCAGGCGTCCTCGCCACCACGCTTTTGCCCCCGCCATGCACTTTGCTCCGAGCACCCTCTCCCGTTCTCTGCGCCATTGCCCGCGCCTCACCCTGAGTCCAGCACCCCCTTCTCTGATCTGCCCCGGCTGCGCCCGCCCCAGCCCTAGCCGACTAGGTTTCCCGCCTCCGCGCTCTTGCCCGCGAAGTGCCCCCGTCCTGCAGCGCCCCCTCACGTCTGCGGCGCGCGCTCCAAGCCTAGCGCGGGCGCCCCTCCCCTGGCACGCCCCGGCCTCCCCGCCGGCCCTGCGGCAGGGGGATGCCCGCCTGACCCCACCTCCGGCTCCTCCTCAGGCACCAGGCCGGGCGGTGGCCGCCTCCAGCTCACCACTTTCAAGGCCGCACTTCCGGGCCGCAACGCCGGCGGAACCAAAGTCCGCCGCTGCAGCGGCGCGGCGAACTACTAGGTCAGAGCAAGTTTCCGGTGTCTCCATGGAGACTAGTCGCCGCTGCAAGGTCGCACTTCCGACCAAAGTCACAGGGGCTGGGACAACCAGGCAGTGTCGCCCTAGAGACGGGGCGGGGGCGGAACCTGTGCCGTCAATCTGTGGGCCGCACCCACTCGCCTGTGCTGCGGGGCGGAAGAAGGTGAGAGGGAAGGAGGGTGGGAGGGCGGTCGGCTCCGAAGACCCCGGCGGGTCCCGGCAGGTTTAAACCCCACCGCACCCCAGCCTTCCACCCATATGGATGGAGCAGCAGTAGGGCTCGCCCCTGGTGCGGGACTCCAGCCCGAGTGGGGCCTGGGGGCTGCAAGTGGGATGTGGGAGCGGACGCCAACTCGGGCCGGCCCTGAGCCTGGATCCCAGGTAGAAGATGGAGGCAGCCAGACTCGATGCCCCTACACCAGGCCCACCTGCCCCAGGGCGAGTAGTGCTCACTTAGTGCCCGCTGCATGCCACACTCTGGGCCGAAGCTGAGAAAAGAAGGGGAGTGGGGTGTGTGTGTGTGTGTGTGTGTGTGTGTGTGTGAGCTGGGTCCTACGTCTGCCAGGAGGGTGGTGAACAGCCAGACTTCAAAGCCCAGAAGACACTTTAGGGGACAGAATCTGTGGGAAGAGCTGTCTGGGCAGAGGAACAGCCGTGATCCGCAAGGGCCTTGAGGTGGGGCTGGTTGTCCAGGACATCCGTGAACCAGGCCCACTAGATGGTGAGGCTGCAGTGGTGGGCTGGCTGGGCCTTGTTCCCTACTCATGGGGGCTGAAGGAAGGCGGGGAGTCGGGGGGGAGCGGTGCCTAGACCTCAGTGGACCCCATGCTTTCTGCAGCAGGTGTGGATTCCAGAGTGGAGGGGCTGACTTCTCTGCTGCCAGTATGAGGACAAGGTCAGCATGCCAGCCTCCTGCCTCAGGCAGCTGCTGAGCGAGCAGCTGTGTTGTAGACGTGTTCTAGATGTGTTGTAGACATGTTCCAGGCAGGGAAGGGAGGGGATGTGCCAGGTGGGAAGCATTCCATGGCCCATGCCCCGAGGAACATTAAATCCCAGTCCCGTGGCCTCATTGTCCTCATTGTCGCTGTTCAGAATCTAAGTCCTTCACGATGGCCTGCCCGGCTCACTGGGTCTTCTTCCATCGAACCTCCTCTACCCAGTTCCTATCACTGTTCATTCCTCTCTGGCTTCACAGGCCCCTTGCTGTGCCCACCTCGACCTGTGAGGCTAGGGGTTCATCTGTGTCCTTCACCTTGACAGACAACTATTGCCACTACGACCCAAACGGGAGGACAGTGGACCTAGTGGGGCAGCACACATAAGAGGTCCCGAAGGCAGCAGTGGCGGCTCAGACCTCAGCAGGGGAGGCCAGGTGCGGGCAGAGTCAGGGTAGGAAGGAGAGGACACGGGCGGCTTCAGAAACGTTCTCAGCAGATGAGGGTGCGATGGAGGACCTGGCCCTGAAGGAGTGTGAGAGACAAGAGGAAACACCCAAGCCCCGACCCCCCTCAGGCTGCAAAGGAGATGGGAGCGGTGGCCTCCAGCGATACAAGCCTTCAGAAAATGTCTTTTTTTTTTTTTTTTTGCGGTACGCGGGCCTCTCACTGTCGCGGCCTCTCCCGTCGCGGAGCACAGGCTCTGGATGCGCAGGCTCAGCGGCCACAGCTCACGGGCCCAGCCGCTCTGTGGCACGCGGGACCCTCCCAGACCGGGGCACGAAACCGCACCCCCTGCATCGGCAGGCGGACTCGCAACCACTGCACCACCAGGGAGGCCCAGAAAATGTCTATTTTGCTTTTCTCTCCAAAGACCTTGGCCTGTGATTGTGGGAGCATCTCGAAGAATAAATAGTGTGGCTGAGGACGCAGGTTTAAGATGCCAGGGGTGGGCCCATGTGGCCTGCCAATATGGCAAGCTCCCGACCAGGTCTGAGAGTCTTGGAGGCGGTGGGGATGAGAAGGCCACACTGAAGGGAAGAAGCCGAGAGCTCAGGGCAATCACAGACACATGAAAGGAGCAGAGGAAATTGAGCTCCCACATGACGGGGCCTCCTGAGCGGGGAGGCAGGCCCCCACCCCCAGCCACCCAACACACACACACACAGAGTTTTCGTTTTATTTATTTGCTTATTTTTTGGCCGCACTGCACAGCTTGAGGGATCCCAGTTCCCCGACCTGGGATCAAACACGTGCCCCACCCCCCGCAACTGAGAGCATGGAATCCTCACCACAGGACGGCCAGGGAAGCCCCTACAGTTTATGTCAGCAGTCAGGAGGCTCAGCCCCTCCTCCCAGCTCAACCAGGGTCCCCAGCCTCTCTCCAACCTCCTGCCGTGCCAGCCACTGTCCACGGAGGAAGCCCAGTGTTCAGGTCTCCAAGCCCAGCCCTATCCTAGTGGGTCTGGACTGTGCCAGGTGTGGGATGCAGGGCCCAAGACTCAGGCACACACCTCAGTCTGCCAGGAGCTTCCCTCGGCCAGCCCGGGGTTAGACACCAAGGGCGTCCCCAGGAAACAGGGTGGAGACCGAGGGAGGTCCCTGGCAAGGCAGGTACCAGCAGTGGAGGGTTTAGCCCTCCAGACGTGCTGAGAGGAAATGGAGAGCCCTTTGGGCTGGGGGAGGGGCAGTGGCAGGATCCCTAATACACCAGAAAGGCCCTAGAAGGAAAGAAACATCCAGATAGACATCAAGGACTGTCACTGAGGGGGTAGAGGTGGCGGGGGGGGGGGGGGGGGGGGGATAATTGCTACTTCAATTTGCTTTTATATTTGAAAGACAACGAACCTCCTACTAGCCCTGTGGCCTGAGGAAACTGTGGGGAGGAGGAGACCTAAACTGAAATAACAATCTTAACTGCACAACTACTGATGTTGCTTCTCCAGGGTCCCTGCACCTAGGTCAAGTACCGGGCCCTTGGATTAATTTTCAAAAGTTAAAAAACCCAAATATGTGGAACCTAGAAAAGTGGTACAGATGAACCGGTTTGCAGGGCAGAAATAGAGACACAGATGTAGAGAACAAACGTATGGACACCAAGGGGGGAAAGTGGCGGGGGGGGGGTGGTGGTGGGATGAACTGGGAGATTGGGATTGACATATATACACTAATATGTATAAAATAGATAACTAATAAGAACGTGCTGTCTAAAAAATAAATAAAATAAAATTCAGAAATTCAAAAACAAAACCAAACCAAAAAAACCCCCCAAGAAACAGAAAACAGTAGAGCACACACCGGAGCACTCACACTCTCAAATTAGCAAATATTCTTGTTTTGTCCTTTTTTCTTCTCCTGTTTTTAGTACACTAAAAATATTTTTTTCAAGTAAAAACCTTTTTTTTTTTTAAAGTAAAGCTTGTAGGTGAAGGGGAAAGCCCCTGGAGGTGGCACACCTAGGTAATTCTGTCCTTATGGCCTCTTGTTCCATCCCGGTTTAATGCATCCCCTGAGGCCAGATTAAAATGTTTGTTTTAATCAATGTTCTAATCCCTTCCCCTCCCATCCATCATTGCTCCTCGGTGCCCTGGGGCTGGGAGTTCCTGCACCCTGGCACAGGGGCCCAGTACAGCCTTTCCTACTTCTTTTTTTTTTTTTTTTTCTTAAACTACTTTTTAAAAAAATTTACTTATTTTTGGCTGTGCTGGGTCTTCGTTGCTGTGCGCGGGCTTTTCTCTAGTTGCCTCGAGAAGGGGCTGCTCTTCATTGCAGTCTGCGGGCTTCTCATTGCGGTGGCTTCTCTTTGTTGTGCACAGGCTCTAGGTGTGCGGGCTTCAGTAGCTGTGGCACACAGGCTCAGTAGTTGTGGCTCGCAGGCTCAGTAGTTGTGGCGCATGGGCTTAGTTGCTCCGTGGCATGTGGGATCTTCCCGGAGCAGGGCTCAAACCCGTGTCCCCTGCATTGGCAGGCGGATTCTTATCCACTGCGCCACCAGGGAAGTCCACCTTTCCTACTTCTGAACACCAAACTCTCTGATAGAATTCTCCCATCTCAAGTGCACATATGATCCAGTCATTTTTAGTAAATTTACCATTTTCTGTAACACTTAGCATCCTCCTGTTTTAGAACATTTCTGTCATTCCCAATGAAATCCTCTGCCCATCTACTGCCAGTCTGTGTTCCCACCCTGTCTCAGGCAGCTGCAAATCTAATGTCTCTATAGATTTGCCTGTGCTGGACATTTCATAGCAATGAAACGGCACAATATGAGGTCTCCATCACTTCGCCTCAGGCTGGTGTGAATTTCGTCTGGTTGGATTGTTCCTTGTTTTCCATTCAGGAGCTGTGTGCCCTTGGCTTCAGGTCTGAAAAGCACTTCCCTGCCGAGGTGGGTGACTAATGCAGAACCCTCCCAGGCCTGCTCTTCCAGGCTGTGTTCCTGCTGGGTCCATGGTGGCTGAGGCCCACCCAGACCTGGTTCCCTCCACTCTGCCCTCTTTGTGTTTAAGACACTGCTTAACTCTTCTGGTTTTTCTTTTTTCTTTTAATTTATATATTGTGGCTGCACCAGGTCTTAGTTGCAGCATGCGGACTTCTTAGTTGTGGCATGCGTGCAGGATCTAGTGCCTCAACCAGGGATCAAACCCCAGCCCCCTGCAGTGGCAGCGTGGAGTCCTACCCACTGGATGACCTGGGAAGTCCTAACTCTTTTTATTTTATTTTATTTTTCTTGAAGTATAGTTGATTTACAATGTTGTGTTAATTTCTGCTGTTCAGCACAGTGATTCAGTTATACGTATATATATATATATGTATATACAATTGTTTTTCATATTCTTTTCCATTACCGTTTACCACAGGACATTGAATATAGTTCCCTGTGCTATACAGTAGGACCTTGTTTCTTATCCATCCAATATATACTAGTGTGCATCTGCTAATCCCAAACTCCCAATCCATTCCTCCCCCACCCCCCCTTCCCCTTGGCAACTGCAAGTCTGTTCTCTATGTCTGTGAGTCTGTTTCTGTTCCGTAGATAGGTTCATTTGTGTCATATTTTAGATTCCACATATAAGTGAAATCATACGGTACTTGTCTTTCTCTGTCTGGCTTAGTTCAATTAGTATGATAATCTCTAGGTCCATACATGTTGCTGCAAATGACATTATTTCATTATTTTTTAGGACTGAGTATTATTCCATTGTATATATGTACCACATCTTTTTAATTTTATTTTTACTTTAGTTTTTTTAAATTTTATTTATTTATTTATTTTGACTGTGCTGGGTCTTAGTTGCGTCATGAGGACTTCTTAGTTGTGGCATGCATGTGGGATCTAGTTCCCTGACCAGGGATCGAACCTGGGACCGCTGCATTGGGAGAGTAGAGTCTTGCCCACCGGACCGCCAGGGAAGTCCCTGTACCACATCTTCTTTATCCATTCATCTGTTGATGGACATTTAGGTTGTTTCCATGTCTTGGCTATTGTAAATAGTGCTGCTGTGAACACTGGGATGCATGTATCTTTTTTTTTTCTTTTTTTGGCCGTGCTGTGAGGCATGTGGGATCTTAGTTCCCCGACCAGGGATTGAACCTGTGTCCCCTGCATTGGAAAGCGGAGTCTTAACCACTGGACTGCCAGGGAAGTCCCTGCGTGTATCTTTTTGAATTATAGGTTTTCTTTTGGTTTTTTTTTTTGGCTGCGTTGGGTCTTCGTTGCTGTGGACGGGCTTTCTCTAGTTGTGGCTGGGGCTACTCTTCGTTACAGTGCGCAGCCTTCTCATTGCAGCGGCTTCTCTTGTTGCGGAGCATGGGCTCTAGGCACGCGGGCTCAGTAGTTGTGACGCATGGGCTTAGTTGCTCCGTGGCATGTGGGATCTTCCCGGACCAGGGATCGAACCCGTGTCCCCGGCATTGGCAGGCGGATTCTTATCCACTGCGCCACCAGGGAAGCCCTGAATTATAGTTTTATCCAGATATATGCCCAGGAGTGAGATTGCTGGATCATTTGGCAACTCTATTTTTAGTTTTTTAAGGAACCCCCATACTGTTTTCCATAGTGACTGTATCAATTTACATTCTCACCAACAGTGCAGGAGCATTCACTTTTCTCCACACCTCTCCAGCATTTATTATTTGGAGCCTTTTTAATGATGGCCACTCTGACGAGTGTGAGGTGGTACCTCACTGTAGTTTTCATTTGCAGTTCTCTAATCGTTAGCGATGTTGAGCATCTTTTCATGTGGCTGTTGGCCATCCTTATGTCTTCTTTGGTTAATTCTTTTAACCTCCGGATTCATCTTTTAAAAACAAGGAGGTTGCCTAGTTGCCTGTCTTTGGAAGCTTCCTTGACTCCTTAGCATGTCTAATCCACATCCCCACGTCACCAACTGTCCACAAACAGGCCCTGATGGCTGGTTTGTCCCTGCCCAGGACCCATTCAGGATGGCTCAAGTCCTTTGCTCCCTATTGATCTGGAAGCCTCACCTCTGCTTTTAAAATTAAGGTGATTCACATAACACAAAAATTAACCATTTTAAAGTGAACAATTCAATGGATTTTATTTTTTGTTTGTTTGTATTTTTTTTTTTTTTGGCTGTGCCACGTGGCCTGCAAACTTCCCCAACCAGGGATCAATCCTGTGCCCCCTGCATTGGAAGCATGGAGTCCTAACCGCTGGACCGCCAAGGAAGTCCTCTGTGGATTTTAGTATAGTTGCAAGTGGTGTAACTACCACCTCCATTTAGTTCCAAAACATTTTCCTCACTCCAGTAGCTCCTCATTTTCCCCTCCCTCCAGCCCCTGGCAATGAATAATCTCTATGTCTCTATGAATTTGCATATTCTGGATATTTCATAAAAATAGAATCATACAATATGTGGTCCTGTGTCTGAGTTTTTCACTTAGCATAACGTTTTCAAGGTTCATGTATGTTGTAGCACATACCAGTACTTTGTTCATTTTTTATGGCTAAGACTCCATTGTATGGAAATACCACATTTATTTTTGCATTCATCAATTGGTGGACATTTGGGTTGTTTCCACCTTTGGCTATTGTGAATAGTGCTGCTGTGAACAGTCCTGTACCAGGATTTGTTTGAACACCTTTTTCAATTCCTTTGGATACATACCTAGGAATTCATTGCTAGATCAAAAAGTTAACTCTATGTTTAGCCATTTGAGGAACTGCCAAACTTTTTTCCAGGATGGCTGCACTATTTACGTTCCCACCAGCAATGTAGGAGGGTTCCAATTTCTCCACATCCCTGCCGACACTTGTTTTTTTCATTTTTTTTTTGAAGCCATCCTACGTGGGTGTGAATCAGTACTTCACTGTGGTTTGGTTTGCATTTCCCTAATGACTAATGATGCGGAATGTCTTTTCATGTGCTTATTGTCCGGGCCATTTGTATATCTTCTTTGGACCTGCCCTCCTTTTTCAACAGTTGTATTGAAGTGGAATTTATATGCCATAACGTACACCCACAGCAGGTACCCTTCAAAGACTTGTAGTAGATTAGTATTCATATCGTGCAGCCATCGCCACTATTCAGTTTTAGAGCGTTTCCCTCTACCTTAACACTTCCTTTGTGTGGTCCGTGTCCATTTCTGCTCCAGCCCCAGCAGCAACTGCTCCAACGTCTGGCTAGAGACACAGCCCCTCAGTGAGGACTGGGCGGGCACAGTGGACCCTGGCTTCTAGCAGGACACGCCCCATCCAGATGGCCTCTCTCCCTCCCCCCAACATCCCCTTTAGCGCCCACGGATGGAAAATGAGATCTAAAGACTCGCTGGGCTTTGGGCCAAATATTGTTGGCTAGAACCCCTCACAGGGGGTGTTAGATGGGCACCATTTCATCCCATGCAGGACCTCGGTGCTGCTGACCCTAACAAGAGGGCAGTAACAGCCTGACTCTGCTCACTAGTGTGTCCCCACCCCCAGATGTCCACATTGACACCTCACCCTCCATTCACCTCATAGCATGTACACCAGATAATCCTAGCCTGCTCAGGAATCTCATTACCGCTTGGGAAGTGATGTTTTCCAAACTCTAGCATTTAATTATCTCATCAAGGACTGGGGCCGTGTGTTCCCTGAAATACAGGTTCCTTTGGGGAGGCAGAATCGGTGCTGAATTCTCAGAGTGAGGAGCTGCCTTAAAAGCAGCACCATGGGGACTTCCCTGGTGGTACAGTGGTTAAGAATCTGCCTGCTAAGGCAGGGGACATGGGTTCAAGCCCTGGTCCGGGAGGATCCCACATGCTGGGGATCCCACATGTGGCCCGTGCGCCACAACTGCTAGGCCCGCGTGCCACCACTACTGAAGTCCGCACGCCTAGAGCCCGTGCTCTGCAACAAGAGAAGCCACCGCAATGAGAAGCCTGCACACCGCAACAAAGAGCAGCCCCCGCCCGCGGCAACTAGAGAAAGCCCGTGTGCAGCAGCAAAGACCCAACACAGCCAAAAATAAATAAATATACTAAAAAAGAGAAAAAAAAAGCAGTACCATTTGGTGACAGATGGGCTTATTTTTCGACACTTCCTTTTGAGAACCCTTAACTCATGGATAGGGTGGATTCATTGTGTGTCAGTCAATGACAGTCATTGTTTTTCTGATGCTTGAGTCATATCATCATGTATGGCTTCTGTGTCCTTTTAACAGGTTTCTTTCGTGCTCCTGGGGCTCACCTGGGGCTTTCCCTGGAATGCTTTCTCCCAGGAGCCCTGGTTCCTAACTGCAGGGAAAGGGCTGAAACTCTGGGCTCTGGTTGTGTCCTGTCCTTTCTCTCCCTGTCCTCCCTGGGGGCCAGAGATTCCCCAGAACTGGGTTGAACTCATGCAGGCTGTGCGGCCCTGGATGACACCTTCTACTCTCTGGGGACCAGTTTTCCCATCCGTGAAATGTGGGCTGCAATAGGCAGAAAGGTGGCTCCAAAGATATACACATCCTAATCCTCAGAACCCGGAAGTGTTACCTTATCAGGAAAGAGAATCTTGGCAATTGTGATTAAGGATCTGGAAACGGGGAAATCATTCTGTGTTATTTGGGTGGGCTCTAAACGTAAATTCACATGCATCCTTGCAAGAGCGGCAGAGGGAAATTTGTCAACTGTCTTAGTTGGGCTTGGCTGCCATAACAAAATACTATAGACTAGGTGACTCAAAGGACAGAAATTTACTTCTCACAATTCTGGAGGCTGGGAAGTCCAAGATCAAAGTGCCGGCAAGGTATGTTTCATTCTGAAGCCCCTTCTCTTGGCTTGGAGAAGCCTGCTGTATTGCTGTACGCTCACGTGACCTCTTCTTTGTGACCACAGCAAACTCTCTGGTGTCTCCCCCTCTTTTTAAAAAAATTTATTTATTTTTGGCTGCACCATGCGGCTTGCAGGATCTCAGTCCCTCCGACCAGGAGTTGAACCCTGGCCACGGCAGTGGAAGCCCGGAATCCTAACCACTAGGACACCAGGGAACCCCCTGGCGCCTCTTCTTAATAGGACACTAATCCCATTATCAGAGCTCCTCTCTCATGACATCATCTAACCCTAATTACTTCCCAAAGGCCCCATGACCAAATACTATCACATTATATTTTGGGGTGGACACACTTCTGTCCATAGAAGGACAAACAGAGGAAAAGTCAGTATGAAGTTGGAACAGAGAGTGATTTGAAGATGTGGACCTTGAAGACTGATGTGATGCAGCCACAAGCCTAGGTACCCCTGGAGCCACCAGAAACTGGAAGAGGTGAGGAAGGATTCACCCCTAGAGGCTTCAGAGGAAGTGTGGCCCTAACATTTAGATTTCATAATTTTGGCCTCCAGAACTGTGAATTAAATTTTTTAAAATATAAATTTATTTATTTATTTATTTTTGGCTACATTGGGTCTTTGTTGCTGCGCACGGGCTTTCTCTAGTTGCAGCAAGCAGGGGCTACTCTTTGTCGTGGTGTGAGGGCATCTCATTGTGGTGGCTTCTCTTTGTTGAGGAGCACAGGCTCTAGGTGCGCGGGCTTTAGTAGTTGCGACCCGCGGGCTCAGTAGTTGTGGCTCACGCACTTAGTTGCTCCATGGCATGTGGGATCTTCCCGGACCTGGGTTCGAACCCGTGTCCCCTGTGTTGGCACACGGATTCTCAATCACTGCGCCGCCAGCAAAGTCCCTAAAGTTTTGTTTTAAGGTACCAAGTTTGTGGTAATGTGTTACAGTGGCCACAGGAAACTAATGGAGGAACCATAGTTGTTTAATTTAATTAATTAATTTTATTTATTTATTTTTGACCACGCCAGGCGTCTTGCGGGATCAACCAGGGATCAAACCCGTGCCCCCTGCAGTGGAAGTGCAGAGTCCTAACCACTGGACCACCAGGGAACTCCTGAACCATAGTTACGTTAAAGCGTGATTTTAGGGGATCTAGTGCCTTCTCTGCCTGGCCGGCATGGACGCTTCTCTTCTGCTTTCCAGCTCCTACCATCCATTCCCTACCTAGAACACTTAAAATGGGCGTCCGATCCTGCCATATTCTAAACCCTTCTGTTAGCTCCTTACAGTGAAATAAAAGCCCAGCCAAAAGCCATGAACTGGGAGTTCCCTGGTGGTCCAGTGGTTAGGACTCGGCACTTTCACTGCTGTGGCCCAGGTTCAGTCTCTGGTTGACCCTGCAAGCCGCCTGGCGACGAAAAAAAAAAAAAAGCCACTTATGGTGCTGCCGCAGCCCTACTGTGCTTGCAGCACAAGCAGGACAGAGACCCAAGCGCCGCCAAGAGGAGAACATGTAAACAAACTGTAGGATATTTGTGGGCACAGAGGGAATCAAGGCCACACACAGCCACGTGAATGTGAAGTGAATGTGAACGCGGGGAAGAAGGCGTGTGAACACATGGTGTGGACATGCAAACTGTGTGTGGTTCCGTATGTATACCAGGAAAGCCTGTCCGGGGTGGGAGAAGTCAGGATGGTGGCAACTGCCAGGGGCGTGGAAGGCTTCTGAGAGCCAGAGACATTCTGTGTTTTGCTATCAGAGCTGGTTACCAAGGGTGCTCACTGTACGTACACTGTGTAGGCTTTTCTCTATATATCATAAGCCGCCATCAAAAGGTTTAAAAGTCCAGAGAGACAGAAAGCAGAGTAGTCACTGCTGGGGGCTGGTGGAAGCGGGAATGGGGGGTAAGTGCTGATGGATACTGGGTTTCCTTTTGGGGTGATGAAAACGTTCTGGAATTAGATGAACTGGTGGTTGCACAACATTGTGAATGTATGAAATAACACTGAACTTACACTTCAAAATAGCTAAATTGATGGATTTGATATTATGTGAGTTTTAACACAATTTAAAAAGAAAGCTTAAAAAGTAATAGAACTCAAACCTTATCTTGTAGCCTACAAAACTGGCCGGGTAGAGACAGTCATTATCTTCATGCATTTGTTTGTCCTTTTACTCACTGACTGAGTGCCCACTGTGGAGCAGGCCCCAAGCAAGACATGGCAGACGCAGCAGTGACGTAAACGGTTTGGAGCTCACTTCCTTGTGATTCTCACTAGTTGAAATGTGAAGGAAGAGAAGGAGCCAGCCAGAAGGGGAGGTGGGAAGAACATTCTGGCTAGAAGGAACGGCAAGTGCAAAGGCTGTGAGGTGGGAACAACAGGTCAGCCTGTATGGCTGGAGCCAAGCGGTGAGGTCAGATGTCAGAAGGGACAGACTCACCAAAATCTGATTTTTATGGGTGTGCTAAAATACACATAAAATTGCCACTTCAGGGACTTCCCTGGTGGCGCAGTGGTTAAGAATCCTCCTGCCAATGCAGGGGACACGGGTTTGAGCCCTGGCCCAGGAAGATCCCACATGCCTCGGAGCAACTAAGCCCGTGCACCACAACTCCTGACCCTGCGCTCTAGAACCAGCGAGCCACAACTACTGAGCCTGAGAGCCACAACTACTGAAGCCCGCGTGCCACAACTACTGAAGCCCACGCGCCTAGAGCTCGTGCTCCGCAATAAGAGAAGCCACCGCAATGAGAAACCCGCTCGCCGCAACTAGAGAAAGTCCGCGCGCAGCAACAAAGAGCCAACGCAGCCAAAAAAGAAATCTAAAAAAATTGCCATTTCAACGCTTTGTAAGTATACAATTCAGTGGCATTAAGTACATTCATGATGTTGTGCAACTACCACAATCGCCCAGTTCCCAAATGAAACCTGTGAAGGTGGAGAAAGAGATCAGAGTGATGCAGCTACAAGGCTTCCCCAGGAAGTGGCTTTGGGGGTGACACCTGAAGGTCAGAGGGAGAATCGGGAGCAAGCGCAGAGTTTGGGAAGTGAAGAGGCAGTAAGGATGGCTGTCTGCAGGCAGGTGCCTGCAAGGGGTGGTGGTCTGGCTGACACCTCCTACACATTGCTTCACCCGTTGAGCCCTGTCTGCAAAGCCAGGATACAGGCAGTTTCCAGTGGTCCAGGATTGGAAAGGGTGAGATGCCTGTGAAGGGTGGACAAGGCACACAGGGGATGAGAGTATACGATGACACTGGCCCACTGGGCGGCAGAGTCAAGATGTGCCCATGTTCTGCCACTCACCTCTGGACAGGCTGGCTCCTCGGAGAGGGCCTCTGAGGAAGGCTTCTGGCCTGGCCTTGCCCTCCTGTATGCCCACTCTGGCTCGGCCAGTCCCAGGATGCTCCCGTGCGCTTCCCTGAGTTTGCCCGAGCCTGATTTCCAGGTGAATCAGAACAGCACGGATGCTGTTCTGAAACAGTTGCCAAGGTCTAGTGAAGGGACCATACCAGGGGCAACCGGAGGGCTCAACCCATCCCCAGCAAGCTGTCCAGCAACCTCTAGGCATCTCCCACCACTCTTCCTGTCACTCCTCCGGGTGTGCCTGTCTGCCTCCGGGCCTTTGCACTTGTTTCTCCCCTGAACGGTTCTTCCCCCAGGTGTTTGGGGGCAGCCCCGAGGCAAGTCCACTCCTACACTCTTTACCATCACCTACTTATTGTGACTGTCTGGCCCTCGACAGCCCCGCATCTGCCCGGGCGGGGGTGGGCGGCCGGCCAGGGTAGGTATGGGTCATCTCTACCCGACACAACCCGGTGATTTTGGGGCCCAGCGCAGAGAGCGGGAGGGGGCATGGAAAGTACTCAACAAATATCACTAAAGGATTCCGCACCTCAACTTGGGCGCTGCCAGCCACCAACTTTCCTTCCCAATTGTCGGAGGAAGGAGGCGAGGGTCTGCAGCCCAGGCCTCGGGGGGAGGGGCTGAGCCGGGGCGGGCTAGTCAGTGGGGGGGAGGGGCCTCGCGCGGACCGGGCGGTGGGCGCTCCGGCGGCTGAAGGGGCGGGGCGGGGCGGGGCGGGGCCCGGATTTGGGGGCCGCACTCGAGCTGGAACAAAGGCAGGCGCGGAGACAATAGGCCCGAGTTCCCCCCCAGGCCCTGCGGCAACAAGAGCAGCGCCGGACGCACTTCCACCACCGCCACCTACACCGCGTGTGGGCGCCTAGGGGAGCTGGGGTGGGGGAGGCTGCGCCCCGCTCCCCTGAAGCTTTTGCGTGGTCTAGCCCGCGGGAGGCGGAGTAGGGCCTGGGGGCTGGACGTGCCGGCCCTCCAGATTCTCTGCATCGTCTCAGAGCTGCCGCCCAAGCCTCCCCCTGGACTGGCAACCGCAGGACTGAGGAGCCCTGCACAGGGACGAAGGCCCACCCCAGGCAGAGGCTCCAAGGCACCCTTGCCTCAAGTATTCTCCGTGCCTAGTGACTTCAGAGAGGATCCCTTCCCACAGGCCCCACTCCCACCTCCGACGGGATCCCCTCCCACTGATCTTGCTTTCCTCTCCGTCAGGACCCCTCCTCCGCCAGCTCCAGCCTTAGGCCCTGCTTCCCTCCTTCTCAGCTCAGACAGGACTCCTCTCTCCCCACGGACCCTGCCCCACCCCCGTTTCTCTCGAATAGGATTCCTCCTCCAGGCCTAGCTTCCCCCATCTGACAGAATTCTCACCAGACACTCTACGTCCTTCCTCAGACGGGAACACCCTCCCCGCACGCAGATCCTGCTCCCCACTGAGGCAGGCTTCCCCTCCCTACAGATCCTGCCTCTGCCCACAGATGGATCGCCCCACGCAGACCCTGCTTCCCTCTCAGAATTTCCCCACTGTTGCGGTTCAGTCCGCCCGCTTGAAGAGCATCAAGGCCAGCGCAGTGGCGGGCTAAAATATGGCAAGGGGCGCTTGCAGGGCCAGGCGGGATTTCAGTCTCGGTGTTCTGAGCCCCGTGGGATCTATTTGATTTAGTCAGGTTTCAGTGTTGCTCATGTTAAACAATAAAAAGGTTAAAACCCCAAAGTCTAAGTCCCGGTTTAGAACAGTACTTCCTCCACGGGATGGGGACCCTTCGCCCCTCTCCCTGGGCCCAGCATCTTCCCTAGCTCTCGGCCCCGCCCCCTCTAGGGAACGCTAGTCGACGCAGCAACTGGAGACCTCCCCAGGCGGGCAAAGGGGCGGGGATCGAGGTGGAAGAACGGACTGCCGGCGCGCGTGCGGAGTAAACGGCCTGGAGCAGGGACTACAATAACGGACGCGAGCCCGGCCGGTGGACCAGGCTGCGGCGGCGACGACGCAGGTGCCCCGCCCCTGCCGCACGAGCGGCGCTGCGGGTGGTGGAGGCGGGGGTGGGAGGAGCCCGCTCAGGCGCGTGCGTACTCATGGCCTCCCCCGCCCCGGCCCGCCCCGGCCCCGCCCCCGGGCGGGAGGCGCCCAGTGCGCGTGCGCGACGGCGTCGGCGCCAGTTATTTCTGTCCCGCCCCCCAGCCGCGGCTCTTTCTGCGAGCGGGCGCGCGGTCGAGCGGTTGTGCGCGTGCCGCGTGGCGCTGGTTTCGGTCGCCGCTGAGAAGGAAGCGCGGGCGGCGGCGGAGACAGGAGAGCGGGCAGCGGCCGGCCGGGCCTCGGCAGCGCCCCGCGCGCAGCGGGCGGCGACCTAGGCGGCGCGTGGCGGCGCTAGGCCTCGCGGCGGCAGCGGCCCAGCCGTTGGCGGCGAGCGCGTCTGCGCCTGCGCGGCGGGCCCCGCGCCCCTCCTCCCCCCCTGGGCGCCCCCGGCGGCGTGTGAATGGCGGCCTCGGCGGCGGCGGCCTCGGCGGCGGCAGCGGCTGCCTCAGGCAGCCCGGGCCCGGGAGAGGGCTCGGCGGGCGCCGAGAAGCGCGTCGCCGCCTCCTCGGCCACGGCCTCGGCTTCTGCCTCGGCGGCGGCGTCCGCATCGGCATCGTCGCCCGCGGGGGGCGGCGGCGAGGCGCTGGAACTGCTGGAGCACTGCGGCGTGTGCCGGGAGCGCCTGCGGCCCGAGAGGGAACCGCGCCTGTTACCCTGCCTGCACTCGGCCTGCAGCGCCTGCCTCGGGCCCGCGGCGCCTGCCGCCGCCAACAGCTCAGGGGACGGAGGTGCGGCGGGCGACGGCGCTGGTGAGTGCGGTGGGGCCGGGGGCGGCCCCTCCCCCACCCCGCAGCCTTTGATCCCTTTGAGGCTCGGGGACTGGGGGTCGGTTCCCAGCGTGACGATGGCGGGAGTCGCCTGGGCGAGAGGATGGGGACCCGAAGAGTGGCCGGAACGTGTGTGGGCAGTGGGCTGTGTCCCGGGTACTGAGATGGGGCGACTGTTTAAAGTTCGGTAAAAGAAGGGTTTGGTTCTTTCTCCGGGAGGGGAGGGTCGTCTCGGCTCGGCAGGGGATGGAGTTTGGGGCCCAGTGGGGGGATGCGCTCACCATGCGATGGTTTTGTTTCTTCGTGTTCTTCGTAGTGGTGGACTGTCCAGTATGTAAGCAGCAGTGTTTCTCCAAAGATATTGTGGAGAATTACTTCATGCGCGACAGTGGCAGCAAGGCTGCCACCGATTCCCAGGATGCGAATCAGGTATGTCTCGCCCAAGCAACCCCCAGGAGGTCTCTGGCCATGAGTAGGGGTCACTAGACCAGAGCGCGGTACCAGCTCCAGGCTTTACTGTCCCCGTAGTAGAAAGCTTAGAGCAGGTTGTCTAGGCTAAGTAAGGCCCCCACCTTTCTTCATGTCGTATTTCTTGGTTCTAAACGCAGATTTCTTTGGTGGTTCTGTCTCTTCTGACTCTGCCTTTGCTCAGCAGTGCTGCACTAGCTGTGAGGATAATGCCCCGGCCACCAGTTACTGTGTGGAGTGCTCTGAGCCGCTGTGTGAGACGTGTGTGGAGGCACACCAGCGGGTGAAGTACACCAAGGACCACACTGTGCGTTCCACTGGTACGCAACGTGCAGGGGGCTGCCCTTGCTGTTTTCCTCTCTATGCCTTCAGTTGCTTATGATGGTAGTTGCAGATGGTGGAAGGATCTCAGGGAGTTTCTCTGCGGGGTACCAACTGAAGGGCCTGAGGGCAGAACTCAAAAAGGGGGAGGCTGGGGCTCTGGTGGGCAGTCTCTGCAGGTCCAGTGGCAGGGGAAAAGCCACAGGCAGGGAGTGGGGGGAGTTCACAGGGGATCTCATGGTGCCGCAGGGGGTGTATAGAGGGCTTGAGGAAGCTCATCAGGGAACCCCCCTAGGCAGGGGATAGGCCTCCAATGGTAGAGAGATCCGCATGTATGGATAGGGAAATGCAGGGTGTTGGGGGAATGATGTGAGGGACCTCCTGGACCAGAGGTTCCCTGGCACCTGTTTTTTTTTTTTTTTTTTTTTTTTTTTTTCCTGGCACCTGTTTTAAGCCTCTGTAGGGGAAAGTGAGATCTTTGGGCCTTGTGTCTTAACAAGCTGGTAGAGTCATCAGACTATCACTGACCAGCGAGTGCTGGAAGTGTTCTTATCATTGGGTCACAGGTATTTCACAGCCTAGCTTGGTATTTCCAGATTTTTCTGTGAGTGTGTTGGAAGTGCTATGGAGAGGGGCTTGCGCTTGGTGTTTGGCCCAGGACTCTCCATGAGTGGCGTCTTGGTAGTCACTGTGGCTGCGCCAGCCCAGAG
Organism: Lagenorhynchus albirostris; assembly: GCF_949774975.1. Lineage (NCBI taxonomy): Eukaryota > Metazoa > Chordata > Mammalia > Artiodactyla > Delphinidae > Lagenorhynchus > Lagenorhynchus albirostris. The sequence goes on along the minus strand of NC_083113.1, from coordinate 1,712,490 downwards.
GACAGTTTTGATGGGAAACCTTGGGTAGAGATGGTTTCTGTGGGGCATGAGGAGCCAGGAGAGAAGGGCAGGGGTCTCCAGGGGGTCCTGGGTTCCAGGCAAGAGTCAGGGTGCAAGAGGGGGCAATATCTAGAGGAGCTGAGGCTCGGTTTATTTGTATCGAAATGTTGCTGTGTCTCACGCTGGGTTGGTGTAGTAACGAGACATGATAGGGATTGGGGAGGAAAGAAGGATGGATGTTCTCGGTTTTCTAGTGGCAACAGCCTCTGGGGAGGGCTGGGGGGTCAACGTGGTGTGTTAGTCTTTGGGGAGTGTTGCTCTGAGCCGTAGGACCTTTGTCCCAGTACAGGGGCCTGACGCCTTTGCCTCTCTGAGGGTCCTGGTCTGATATCGTATCTCTCCAGCCTGAGAAGGCTTTGCAGGTTCCCCCGTGGGTCGTTAAGATGGTGTGGTCTCCTTTTAGCAGAGAAGAGAGGGGAGGTCACCAGGCATAGCTTATGAGGAAAATGTATCTGACGGTCTCTTTAAGCCCTGATTTGCATTTTGTCTGAGCCAGAAAGCAAATGTTGTGTGTGCTGGGATGCCACAGTAGCCAGAATCCCCTCCCCTGCTGGACAGAATCTTCTGTGAGCGGAGGAGAAAGGGAGCCCAGTGGCGGATGGGGGCAGGGCTTCAGAGGTGGAGGAGCTTTCTTGAGTGTCCACCTGGAGGAGGTTTCAGCAGAGGGAACAGCGGGGAGGTCTCTCCTGCCAGAGGCCGTCAGTCAGTCTACGTCAAGCTGTCACCTCCAGAAGCTGAAAGGAGAGGGGTGTGACCCTCTCGGTCAGGCTGAGGGCAGAGGGTTTTGAGAGCAAGGATCTTTGCTCCTCCCTGTCCACTGCTGTAGGCCCTCTGGGTCCTTCCGGCAGATAGCCCAGGGTTGCAGGACAGGCAGGAAGTGAGGCCCTGATCTCTGTCCGCTCCTCGAGCTGGAGGTGGTGAGGATGAGCTCCCGCTTCATAGATCCCATTCCCCAGGACCAGCCAAATCGAGGGACGGTGAGCGCACGGTGTATTGCAACGTGCACAAGCACGAGCCCCTTGTGCTGTTTTGCGAGAGTTGCGACACCCTCACCTGCCGGGACTGCCAGCTCAACGCCCACAAGGACCACCAGTGAGTCCTGAGGCTTGGTGGGTGGGTGCTGCCTGTTCCTGTGCTGGGCGCCCGGGCCCACCTCTATCTGCCCTCAGGTACCAGTTCCTGGAGGATGCTGTGAGGAACCAGCGCAAGCTCCTGGCCTCCCTGGTGAAGCGCCTCGGGGACAAGCATGCGACATTGCAGAAGAACACCAAGGAGGTTCGCAGCTCGTAAGTGTGGGAGCCTGTGCTGTGCTGGGGCGGGGGGTGGGGTGGCTCTGGGTGAGCAGCTGCCTGAGTGGCCCTGACCTCACCCACTCTGCTACCCAGGATCCGCCAAGTGTCTGACGTACAGAAGCGCGTGCAGGTGGACGTTAAGATGGCCATCCTGCAGATCATGAAGGAACTGAACAAGCGGGGCCGTGTGCTGGTTAACGACGCCCAGGTACCCGCTGCGTGGTCCTCTGTTGGCAGCTCACTCTACCTCAGGTGGAATCGTCCTGGGGTTTGGCGCCCTCTGCTGGCTGCTGATGCCCTCCTTGGGTGGGGAGAGGTTCTGGTGCTTTGTCCTTCCTCCCTGACCCCATCTGCTCTCCACCTGCAGAAGGTGACTGAGGGGCAGCAGGAGCGCCTGGAGCGCCAGCACTGGACCATGACCAAGATCCAAAAGCACCAGGAACACATCCTGCGCTTTGCCTCATGGGCTCTGGAAAGTGACAACAACACTGCTCTGCTACTCTCCAAGAAGCTGGTGTGTGCTGGTGGGCACCCAGGTGGTGGGTTCCAGGTAGGCACCTCCCAAGACCCTGGAGCCCTGTTCACTGCCCGTGTGCTCATGTACTGCCCACCCCCAGATCTACTTCCAGCTGCACCGGGCCCTCAAGATGATCGTGGACCCTGTGGAGCCACACGGTGAGATGAAGTTCCAGTGGGACCTCAATGCCTGGACCAAGAGTGCAGAGGCCTTTGGTGGGTTTTTGTCTTTCTCTCGCTGCACCCTGCCATCCCAGGCACTGCACTCACTTTCTTACACTGTTTTACTTCTTTACTGCAGGCAAGATCGTGGCAGAACGTCCTGGCACCAACTCCACAGGCCCTGTACCCATGGCCCCTCCTCGGGCTCCAGGGCCTTTGAGCAAGCAGGGCTCTGGCAGCAGCCAGGTGAGCCAGGGAGGGGACCATAGTGGGAGGAAAGAGGCACGGGGTCCTGTGGGATACCTGTCCACTGAGGTCCACTTGCTCTGCCCACAGCCTATGGAGGTGCAGGAAGGCTATGGCTTCGGGTCAGGTGAGTGATTCTGCCCCCCCAGTAGGTGGGAGAGCTGCAGTGCCCTATGTCCACCCCAACCTGTTTTCTGTGTTCCGAGCAGATGACCCTTACTCGAGTGCAGAGCCCCACGTGTCAGGGGTGAAGCGGTGAGTGTGGCTGCCCTTTGGTGGTTATAGGGACGGGGTGGCCATAGGGGTGGGGCGCTCACACCAAGCCGCGCCCACAGGTCCCGCTCAAGTGATGGTGAGGTGAGTGGCCTCATGCGTAAGGTGCCACGGGTGAGCCTCGAACGCCTGGACTTGGATCTCACGGCTGACAGCCAGCCACCAGTCTTCAAGGTCTTCCCAGGCAGCACCACTGAGGATTACAACCTCATCGTCATTGAGCGAGGTGCTGCAGCTGTTGCAGCTGGACAGCCTGGGACTGCGCCCCCAGGGGCCCCTGGCGCTCCGCCCCTGCCTGGCATGGCCATCGTCAAGGTGAGCCTGCCCAAGTGACTGTGGCTGGGAGATGAGGATCTACTGCCCAGGCCGGCAGCCCACTGAACACCCCTCACCTCCTCACAGGAGGAAGAAACAGAGGCTGCCATTGGGGCCCCGCCTGCCGCCACTGAGGGCCCCGAGACCAAACCTGTGTTGATGGCCCTGGCCGAGGGCCCCGGCGCCGAGGGCCCCCGCCTGGCTTCACCCAGCGGCAGCACCAGCTCAGGCCTGGAGGTGGTGGCCCCTGAGGGCACCTCAGCCCCAGCTGGTGGCCCAGGTGCCCTGGATGACAGTGCCACCATCTGCCGTGTCTGCCAGAAGCCAGGCGACCTGGTCATGTGCAACCAGTGCGAGTTCTGCTTCCACCTGGACTGCCACCTGCCTGCCCTGCAGGATGTGCCAGGGTGCGGGGCTGCGCGGGGTCTGTAGGGCGGAGGGCTGGGCCAGGCCCCGCGCAGCCCTCACGGTCCGCTCCCTCTAGGGAGGAGTGGAGCTGCGCGCTCTGCCACGTGCTACCCGACCTGAAGGAGGAGGATGGCAGCCTAAACCTGGATGGGGGTGACAGCACTGGTGTGGTGGCCAAGCTCTCGCCAGCCAACCAGCAGGTGAGGGGGGGGCCCACTCCCTTGGTTTGGCCAGCAGCACCCCAAGTCCCCTATGACTCTGATGTTCATGTAACGCCTGCAGAAGTGTGAGCGCGTCCTGCTGGCCCTCTTCTGCCATGAGCCCTGCCGGCCCCTGCACCAGCTGGCTACTGACTCCACCTTCTCCCTGGTGAGTTCTGGGACTTGGGAGGGGGGGAGGTGCAGGGGCTGTTTGGCCTCACCTTCAGCCTGTGGCCTCTGCTCGAAGGATCAGCCCGGCGGCACCCTGGACTTGACGCTGATTCGAGCCCGCCTCCAGGAGAAGTTGTCACCCCCCTACAGCTCCCCCCAGGAGTTTGCCCAGGATGTGGGCCGCATGTTCAAGCAGTTCAACAAGCTGACAGAGGTGAGGCTGTTGGGGTGGCGATGGGTTGGGGAGGGGAGGCTGGGGGCAGAGAGGTGGGCGACCTAGGACCCATCCACTGTCATTTGCCCGGCAGGACAAGGCCGATGTGCAGTCCATCATTGGCCTGCAGCGCTTCTTTGAGACTCGCATGAACGAAGCCTTTGGTGACACCAAGTTCTCCGCTGTTCTGGTGGAGCCCCCGCCGCTGAGCCTGCCTGGTGCTGGCCTGAGCGCCCAGGACCTGTCCAGTGGCCCTGGTGATGGCCCCTGAGGCTGGGCAGCCCCCGAGCCGCTCCAACCTGGCTCTGTTCTCTGTTCTGTCCTGTCACCCCCTCTTCTCTCTCCTCCTCTTCCTCCGGTGGCCTGGTTCCCACTCCTTGGTGGCCCACACCCCAGCCCCTCACAATATGGTTTTTACTTCTGTGGATTTAATAAAAACTTCACCCGTTACTCAAGCCTTGGTTGGTGGGGGCAGTGGTCCTGGGGGCCTGGTCTCTGGCTGTTACCGATCCCTCACCAAACCCTGTTGGGCCAGATGGGGGTGGGGCACTTGTCTCCGGCCACCTGGGTGTCCAGGGAGCGGGGAGCAGCATCCCTCCGGGGCCCTTTGCGATCTGGGGAGTGTCTGGTGGGTAGGAGGGTCACCCGGTAGGTAGGCAGACCCAGGCTAACCTGTGGGCAGGCAGGGTGAATCCCCAGGTAGGTGCTGCACGGCAGCTCATTCTCCCCGAGAGCTTCCTGGACTGGCTTGGAACTGTTTCTCGCAACCAGCTCATCAAAGTGAGCTGGGTGGGCTGGGCTAAGCGGAGTTGGGCAGTGTATCCCTGGGGGACAGGCCTGCACTCCTGGGATGCTACCAGGATGTCTGGGGAGCCTGCCTTCTTGGGGGTGCTGGGCCAGTGTCTGCTGCTCATTTTCACATCCCATGCCCTGAAGACGGGTGGGCTTGGTCTGTCCACTCCCGCCAAAACGAGAAAACCTCCAGCCCTCTGTCTTATACCCCAGCTAATGTGGCACACATGACCAAGCCCTGCCTGAGCAACTCCTGTCAGCCCTGTCACCAGACTCCCAGCCTGGCTCACATCAGGCCACTCACACAGGCCCAAGACTAGTGGCCAACTTCTTTTATTGCAGAAGGTACAATGAAAATGCTGGGCCCTCCGCTGGCTCCCTAGGGTGGCACGGGGGTGTGTCGTGTGTGCAGTCAGTCCCTTCGAAGGTTCTTGAGCCGCTCCTCCAGGTCTGCGTCTGCATCGACTAGGGCGGAGGCTGCAGCCTCTGCTTTCTTTCCACTGGCAGCCACACTGAGGGAGCCTCCAGTGGAGGGGAGGTCTGCAGAGAAGGGGGGTTAGGAAGAGAGCCCCTGCTGGAAGGAGTAATGCTGGGAGAGGGAGGGTCTGCGCGATGGCTGAGCTGCGCGCAGGACAGGGCCCAGGGTCTGGACACTCACTTGACAGCTCATCGGTCAGGCTCAACCCCAGCTCGTCCAGGACCTGGGCTACAACAGCGTCACTAGGTAAAAGAAAAAGAACTATGAGGGCCAGGCACCCGGAGGGCCAGGCATCCCCTCTGTCCCCACCCTCCTGCCTCCTGTCTCCAAACCTCTCCTCTTCATCGTCCTCGTCACCCATGGCATCGTCAATGGCATCGTTCATCATCTCCTCCTTCATGTCCATAATCTCCGCCTGCCGCTCGAACTCCATCATGATCTTCTGGATCTGGGGCAACTTCAGCTGGAAGTGGGAGGAGGGTGAGTCTGGCCCCTGAGGTTAGCAGGGGTAGGGAGGGGGATCGGGAGAGGCGCACCTGTCTGTTCATGGTGCCCATGGCCTTGGTGACGCCCTTCATGGCTTGTGCCATTGAGTTGTTAGACTTGAGTGTCTGGATCTTGAGGGACACAGCTTGGATGTTGGCCCGCATCAACACAAACTTGCGCACGTACCGCCTTGTGCGCACCAGGTCTCTTGCCATGATACGCACAGCGTCCTGCGAGGGGACAGAGGTGGCAGGGAGCCAGCCTTGGGAGTGTGCTCACTGCCACTCCACCATGCCCACTGAGGCTTTCAGGGGCTCCTATGTGCCTGCTCCCACTGGCCACTGTTCCCTCTCGCCCTCATGCCTCTTGGGTCACCACTGCACAGACTCCTCCGCGGCCTTCTCATCTCTGCTCCAGAAATGAGAGGAAGAAAGGTGGGGCCACCCTTGAGGGGTCCTTTTCTCTCCATGTCTATAGAGTCAACACCCATTCCTGAATTTCTCTCCTGGCCAAAGAATGTGTGTCTCCCTCCACCTCACACAGGCCCTCACCTCAAGTACAGGATCCTGATTCACACACGAACACTTCCAAACCTCACCTTTTCACTTCCTCCCCAGAGCTCTTCCTTGCTTTGCCCATCCCAGGAAATGGCGCCTCAACCCACCTGCTCAGGCCAAAACTCTGTCGCCCATCAAAGGTGCTGCTCCCCAGCGGTTCAGGCTGTGCCCATCTCTCTGCTCACTGGCCCCCAGGGCCAGTGCATGCCATGCCACGTGGGCTCCCACTGTGGCCCACGATTCCAAGTGGTCTGGCCCACATCCACTCCTCTGAGCTCACCCATCACTCTCTCATGGAGCATCTGCTGTTCTATCTGACACACTTGCCACTTGGATCTTCACGGGCTCACTCTCTTCCTTACTCAACGTTTGGCTCTGTTACCACCTCCACAGAGGCAGCCTTTTGGACCCTGAAACTAGGGAAAGCCCCACTCAACCCTTCATTTCCCTAGAAGCACCTCCCTGTTGGTGCTCAGCATGTCCAGTTTGCTGCAGCCCCAGTGTCTGAACAAGCAACAGCACTGGCCTGTGTCCCAGGCTGTGCCCAATCGAGCTTACCATCTGGCCCTGCTTGGCCATTTTCTTGATGTCTGCAATGATTTTCTTCTCCTGGGTCTCTAGCTTCTGTCGCTCACGGTCCAGCTCTCGCATGGCGCGGTTCAGGGCGCGCTGGTTCTGCCGCAGCAGCTCCTCCGGCGTCTTCCGGCGCCCAAATAGCAGGTCCATGGCCGCAGGAGCCCACCGGCAGGACTGGGGCAAGTGTGAAGCCTTACTGAAGAGTGGTGTGAGGCCCAAAACGAGGGCATGAGGCAGAGCTGGGGTCACACTGTGTATGGGCAGGGACAGATGGGGGCTCCCAAAATGGAAAGGGCCGAGCAGGGAGAAAAGGCGTGAATGGAAGGCCAAAAGAGTGGAGTCTGGAACTTGGGTAGCCCCAGGGACATGAGTGGGGACAACGTGCCCACCCCAACCCCTCCTCCATCACAGTGCCCCCACAGAGGTTCAAGGCTTCCACCTCGTCCTGCAGACCCTGCGATGAGGCCCTAGCGTGTTCGGTGGACTGAGACTGGAGATGGCCGTGTGTGGGCTGACGGGGGTAGGGGGCACTTGGAACCCTGAGCGCCAAGGACAGGGCACTTGAGAGGGTCCCTGACAGGAGGTGGTGGAGGCTGCGAGTGCTAGAAACAGGGTGGATGGGGGCGGCCCTGAAGCTGACAGCGTATGCATGGAATTCGGTTTGGGGCGGGGGTCCTAAATGCTGAGGGAATCTGGGCGCGGAGAATAAGGTTGGGGGGCGTTGCGGACTCCTGTACAGAGGGAGGGATGCTAAGTGTTGGGGTGCCTTGTTCACGCAGGAAAGCCTGGGGGGCCATTCGGGGTGTTGACCACTGAAGGCAAGACAGCATGGGGTCCTCTGATGATAAGGCCGGGTCCCAGAGAGGGGCGAGGCCCTCGTACGCCGCCACCCACGCGTCCACCCAGGGCCCGCACCCCAGTAGGGGCCACTCACCGGAGTTGCGACAGGGACTCGCTTCCGTTTCCGGGTCACGCTCTTCTCGCTGGGAGCCCCGGAGCGCCCACCAACAGACCCTCGGTTCTGTCGCGTCGGCGGTCGCCGCCGTTTCCGGATTAAACCACCTGACGTCACACGCCCCGCCGGCGCCCGGAATGCTGGGCGGGGACAACAGCGCGCGTGCGCACGCGCCGGGGACCAGCCCGGCCCCAGGCGCATGCGCACCAGCTTCCGTGTCCCTGCCGCAGACTCGGTGTTCCACAGGTTCAAGTCCAGCCTGAGGGAGCCGAGCCACGGCCGGAGTCCTGGTCCTTGTGGGGTTGGCGCCCTTCCGGGCAGCCACCCGGAGGCCCTGCACCCCACCACGTTACCCACTGTAGGGCCCAGCTCATCTCAGGGACCCAGAACTCTCGCTGATGTTTCTGGACCTCAGGCACCCGGTGGCACCAGACAGCGTTCTCCTCGTCAGGCCCTCCCATGGCAGAAGGGGGCAGAACAGGAGATGGTGCGGACTTTCTTGTATGTTGGCTTACTGGCCAGGAAGCCTGTGGTTACTGGATCCTGCCCCTCCTTTGTTCCGGAGTGGGATTCATCCCACCCTGCCCGAGGCCTGGGGCTTGGTCCCCTCACGACTCCCAGGGCTGCCCCAGGCACTGGGCAGCCTGCTGATGCGGGGGCGGGGGGGGGCCCCCTAACGCCACCTGTGATCACACAACTCCCACCGCGCTTGCTGCAGGAGCCCTGGTGGACATCACCTGCCCCTCCCACCCCACAAAAGGAAGAGGCAGAGGCCATGCAGTAACATTCCCCTTTAATAGCCTGGCGGGACCTCCAGTGGTGCAGGGGTGGGGTGCCGGGTGCCCAGCCACCCTTGGCCTCCCACCCCAGAGCCCAGATTAGGGGGGCTGGACAGCACCCAGCGTGGGGCTAGACAAGCCAATTCATTTCCCATCGCTGAGCGGGTCGGGGGAGGCAGCGCCGACCTCAATCACATGGTGGTTTAAAAAAAAAAAAAAAAAACTAGGAGCGGGTGGCAGGGAGGGGTGGCAGGTCAGGGCATGGGATTCCCCCACCGGCTGCCCCATGCCCCCCCCCACCTGTGGCCCCCAATAAATATTTGCAGGGGACGCCGGGGCTGGTGGCCCTGGCAGGGGTGTGTATGCGCCAACCCTATTTCAGGCAGCGCTCGAAGTAGGTGGAGCCAATATAGCCACCCCGCATGGAGCGCTGCACGTTCTGCTCAAACAGCCTCCGGTTGTTCTGCAGGACCTCGGCGGCTTCCTTGTTCAGTGGGTCTTCAGGGTTGGGCTCCTGTGGCCGGTATGGGTGGGGGTCAACAAGCCCAAGGGGCAGAAGTCCAACCTCCCCCAGCCCCAGCGCCCCCGCCCCTACTCACCAAGAAGAGATACTGCAGGCCATAAATTATGGAGTTTATCGTAAGGACTGGCTTCCAGTCCTCTCTGTGGGCAGAGAACATCATGATCAGGGGCTGGTGAGTGGGAAGCCGCCAGAGGCCCTGCTGGGACCGGACAGATCAGGCCCAGGGCACGGGACAGTGCGGATGGGAGAAGCTAGCAGGAGGGTGCAGAGAAGGACAGACCATGGAGAAAGCCAAGGTCAAGCCACGAGGAAGAAAATGTGGAGATGAAGAGACAGAGGAACACGCACCACAAGGGGTAAGGAATGGACAGAGACTGGTGTAGTGCAAGGCCATGAAGGGTGCCTGGCAGGCAGGGCTGGGGGGAGCTGTGGAGGGCTAGTGCCCTCACCTGAGAATGTTGAGGCAGACGTTGCCCTCGAGGTCAATGTTGGGGTGATAAACCATCGTCTCACACTTCACCTTGGGGGGGTCATGCGGGTAACCCTGGCCCACCTGGCTCCAGGAAAAGAGAGGGGAGGTGGATAGGTGCCCCAGCAGTGCCTGGCCGGGGCCTCAGCTGTTGCTTCCTCAGCCCAGGGAGCCACCCCGGCCCACCGAGACTCACCTTAAAACTGAACACAAACTTCCCGCTCTTGTAGAAGCCCTGTGAAGGAAGAAAAGAGGAGCTGGGATCCCATCCAGCAAGGCCTGGCAGGTGAACCAGGTATCCCTACTTGAGGTGGGGCCACCCGCCGTGCCTGGGAGTCCAGCTGAGTGTGCCCTCACCTCATCAGGACAGATAACCAGCTTGAAGTTGAGGAGGTCGTCTGGATCTGAGAAGCTGATGTCGCACGTCTTGGGCAGATTCAGCTCGTTTATGTCTAGGTTTTCACAGCAGAAAAGGGAAACAGAGAGAAAGAAAGAGGGAGAGAGAGGAGGGTGTTCAGAGCAGGTGCAGGTGCCAGCAGAGCCTCCATAGCCTCCTCCAGGACCCCAGCTTTGTCCTGGGCAGTGGGACACATCCCCAACCCTCTCCCTGCTCTTTCTGCTCCCCAGTCTCCAGGCAGGCTCTTCTGGATCTACAGAACACCACAAACACACATGTTCAATTGTGACTGTGCTTGAGCTCCTGGCCCAGGGTAAGTTCCAACTCTTCTGAATCCACAGCCCTAAGTCCCAGCACCCAACAGCTGGGTCCCCCCGCAACCCAGCTCCTAAATGCCCCCACTCCCATGTGCCCTCCAAGAGCCTCTGACTACCCCACACCCAGGATCCCTGGCCATAACCCCCACCTTCTAGAGGAGTCCCCAATTCTCTGCCCAAACTCAAAGACCTTTTTCCCCCTCCACACCCTAAATCATCCCCCCACCAATCCCTGGTCCCCAAGGTCCATATACTCCTCTTTCTGCCTATCATCCCAAACCCAGGTTCCCATCTGACCCCCAGATCTGTTAGTTCCCAGCCCTCCTACCTTACACTGTTCTGACTATAAGATTTCCAGCATCTCCAGCACCATGGTCTAAACCCAACTCTACTCCTATCTCTAATCTCTGGCACCCACTGTCCCTCCCTCCTCCTCCTGTCACCCTAAACCCCAAATTGCCATGTGACGCCCCCCCCAGACCCACGAAACCCAGGCCCCAGAACGTACTTCACCACGCCTGACTCTGATTCCCACTGACCCCAGCATAAAACACTAAATCTCCCACTCGGATCCTCAATCCTCGGCCCCCACTATCCATATCTCCTCTGCCTTTCACCCAGGTTCCCGTCTGACCCCGCAGACTCTCGAGTTCCCGGTCCCCCCACTACACTGCCACCCTCAGATTCTCAGTCCCTAATATCAGACATCTGGCTTTCCAAATACCTTCAGTGCCCCATCCTCGGCCCCCGCATCTCTGACCACTTCAGTGACTATTACTCCACCCCTGATCCCTCAATCCCCAGGCCCTGATCTCCGATCCCCACATCCGCGGCCCCCCCATTTCTGACACCTCTGACCCCTGGCGACCGCATTACCCCAAGCCAGGCCCTGACCTCCGACCTCCACCCCCATCCCGACTCCTTACCCTTCTGGATCCGCAGCTGCGCCGCCGACGCCTTCTTGCTGCTGCCCTTGGTGCCGCCCGCCGACTCCTCCTCCTTCTTCTGCTGCTTCAGCGAGAACAGCTTGATCATCCTGCCGCCGCCGCCGCTGCCGCCCCTGCGGGGCCCGGGACCCCGGCCACCCGGCCCCCCGCCGCCGCCGCCCTTGCCGCCTCCGCCACTCGGACCCGCCGCCGCGGCCTCTTCGGCTGCTGCCGCCGCCCGCCCGGCCTGCCGCGCCGCTCCGCGCCCACCGCGCGGCCCGCGTCGGCTCCCGTAGTCGGCTCCGGCCTGGCCCGGCGCCTCGGGCTCGCTCGGCAGCACTCGGGCCCACTCGGCTGTTCTCGTGTCCGCTCGGCCCCGCCCCCACCCGCCGCTCCCTCCTCCCCCTCGCCCGCCCCGGTGTCCTCAGGCCCAGCGGCGGCTGCGGACGCGGGGTCCTCAGGCCGCGCCACTGGCCCGTTCACTCGCTCCCTTCCCGAGGGGGTTGCGGCTCGGGTCGGAAGAGGGAGGCGGGGGCTGCGGTGGCGACGGCCGTGTACTGGAGGAGGGTCGGCTTCCGCGGCAGCAACGGCTTCAGCGCGGAGGTCCGCAACGGCCTCGGGCGCCCCACCGCTTCGGATATTTCCGCCGCCTGCCCGCTTCGGCTCTTTCCGCCCGGCCTGCGCTGTGCGCCTGCGCAGCCGCCGACGCCACCGCCCCGCGTTGCTCCGCGATGGGACTTGGGGATCGGGCTCCTTCGGCTAGGCTCGAGTATTTCCGTTCGCGCAGGCCGGGCCGGCCGGTCACTTCCGGGGACGCCCGCGGGTCCAGGGAGTGGGGCGGTGTTGCCGCCATCTTTAAGTGGGGCAGACGCGGGCAGCTTCGCTTGCGGTCCAACCATTCCCACTTGCACCTGTGCAGACGGCGGCGTAGGCGGGCCAAACGAAGTACTTGGCCCCGGGGGTCACAGACTGAGGCTGGGTCAGGTCAGAGCCTGAGCAAGGCAGGGGCGTTGCCTAGAGGATGCGTGGTCCAGCACTTTCGGTGTCCCATCGCAAACCCAAAGAACCCTCTCGCAGAGAGTCTGGTTGAGGTAAACTAACAAATAAAACGTGTATTGTGTCAGAGAGTAGGAAGCACTGTGGAGGTTTACACAGGCTGACACACTTCGGAAGCGGAAAGTGGGGAGGGCCACGCTCTGCGCGGCTCTACAGTTCCAGCGGAGGTGCCCTACGACCTTCCGCCGGCTGCGCGTGAGATGTGGGCGGGGCCAATCTCCCCTCCAATCACGGCTCAGCGTGCCTCGGCGGGGCGGGAGGAAGCGGCGCGGAGCGGTTCTGCGATTTCAGGCTGTCACCAAGGGAACCGTCAGGCGGTGAGCGGTGCCGCGAGGGCTGGTTGGGGCGGGGGGCCGGGCCCGTGGGGGCGGCGGGGGCTCTGTCTCTCAGCCTGCCCGCGTCCGAATGAGGCTCCTGCCGCACGTCACATCCAGTCGCTGAGGCCACGTGCCGCCATCATACGGACCACCAAGGGAGAAGTAGTCGCGGCGGCCCAGTTGGGCCCGCGCTGGGGGTGGGCAGGCTCAGTCCATGGCCTCCTCTTGGCGAACGACCCCGGCCCCATCCTCACCCCAGGGAGTCGGCTCTACGCCTTCGGGTCTTGATTTGGCGTCCATCCCGGCCCCAGCCTCCTCAGAGGCCCTGCCCAGGTATCCTCGGCGTCTTTGGGCTCCGTGGACTGATCCCAGTGGTGTCTGTGCAGCCGCTCCCCCTTTTGCCCCTTTCCATTCTCTTTCCACCATCCCACACGCCCCCCTTCAGCCCTGTAGTTGTCCTAGCTTCACACTCCCAGCTTCGTTGACTCCCCTGAGAGCTGAGTGCTGGAGAGGCGCCGGAGTGAGGATGGGAGATCAGAAGCTGCAAACGGCTCAGGTTTGGGGCTGACAAGTTGCAACCATCCCAGGGTTCTCAGGCTTCAGACATGGCTGGTCCTGGGACCCAGAGGGCTCTTCCAGACTCAATTTCCCTCTCCCTCTCCGTTCTTCTCATCCGCTCTGCTCTTGCCAATTATTTATTTTTGTACAGGACGTGAGGGTTGATGACCGTACTGTGGTTTCCAGCCAAAGTCTCAGGGGTGGTTTCTATTGGCCAGCCTGGTTCATGTGCCCATCCCCAGGCCAGTTGCTGAGGCCCTTCCGCTAAGGTCCCATCTGGGGATGGGGAATTAGTTCCCTGGAGAGGACTAGCCAAAGCTTGACTCACATGATCTCTGATCTTGTGGCTTCCCCACCGTCCAGTGGGGGAAGACTTGACCATGCAACAGAATGCTAGGCAAAGGGGGCCATGGTTTCTGGACCAGGGAGGAGGGGATGGCCTCATCCCCCTCATCCCCTCAACCCAGGGGGCTGGGTTGGAAGTGGTGCAGCTAAGCTGTATATTCCTTGTCACCTGCGTGGCCCCCACTCAAGTGGCAGAGAGGCACAGGTGGTTTTGGTGGCAAAGGTGCCTGTGGCCCTTGGGCCTGCAGCCTCTTAGGATGCAACCTAGGGCTTAGCGCCTGCAGAGGTCCTGAGGGAAGCTGGGGCCAGTGCCTTGGAGGGACTGGGCAGAACGTGGCGGGTGAGTTGTGAGGGTGGAAGTGCACGTAGGGTTGTTAGCGTAGCCTCTGGGAGCTGACGCTGGGAAGAAAGGGTCTGTTTGGGGAACGAGGGAGCAGGAGTAGGCAGGGAAGAGAGGCTGGGTGCCATGGGCCTCCAGGCTGGAGATGGACGGCTGGGATCAGAACAGTGCTGGGGGGTGGAGAGAAGTGGATAGATTCGGGAGGCTGGGCTTCTGGTGAGAATAATTGGATGGACGTGGCATGGGGAGGCTGGGCTTGAGAGTGAACAATATGGGCTCAGGTACAGACAGTCCAGGGACAGGCTGGCTGGGCACTGTTGTAGCTTTCTTAGATGACCAGTACTTAGGTATTCGTCTCCTGGGTTCCTCATATGGCTCTGGCCAAGTGGGGCGAAGTGGTCATTCTGTCCAAGCCCTCAGCCCTTGATGATAGTATGGTAACACTTGGGTTCTCGACCTGCAGCCACATGACTGGATTGCAAAGGTGTGCCTGACCAGCTGCAGAAATGACCTTTCATGGGTGGCCCTCACATAGCTGTTCATGTTGACTTCTTCTCAGAGGGTTGTTTTGGCAGGTGGGTCCATGGACTTCTCAAGGCTTCGGGTGTGGGGCCCTGGCTGGATGTCTCCATGCTTTTCATGTTTGCTGTAATTTTTCCTGTGTGGAATTTCATGTTTTTATGTAGTTGTGTCTGCATAGATTTCCCCTCATGATTAACACGAAGATGATCAAAGATGAGAGCTTTCTTGTTTTCTTTGTTTCAGATTATAAAAGTCATACAAATTTTAAAAAATAAAATATATATATATAAGCCATGTTACAGGATTTATAAAGTTCCGGCAACATTCCTCCAACCTGAGACCACTGGCTACCTCAGTGTTCATTCATGTGCCTTCCCTGATCTGATTCTCCCAGCCCCTCCCTGCCTTCCTCTCCCCTCTGATTCTACAGATTCTAGACCAGGTTTCCTAGAATCCCCTTTGTGATCAGAGAGAACCGTGAGTGCTGTCAGAGGGTCCGGGGACGCCCCACCCCTGACTGTGCCACACAGGAGTGCCCCTGCATGGGGGGGCTGCTGACTTTGCCAGACGCAGTAGATGCCAGAGTGGCTCTGGTCTTGGCTAGGGCTAGACTAGCGGGGAGGTGGGGAGAAGAGCGGAATGGGGGAGGGGAGGAAGGGGGGCTGAGGCAGGGAGCATGCCTTCTCTAGCATGTCTGTAGGAAGCCTCTGGCCCGGGCTGGCTTGTCTTTCCCTGATACCAGGGCCCAAGTCTTGAGGGGATCAGGGTCACTCAAAGTGGCAGGGGCGAGTCCAGCTGCACTTCTGGAAGAAGCTTGGACACACAGGCCTAGAAGGGCTGTTCTGGAACCTCTAGGCCAAGGGCAGGCTGACACCCTCCTAGAGTGGGGTTTAAGTCCCAAGCCAGACCCTGCTGCATGAAGATGCCCTCTTTGGAACTGCCTTTCTCCATTGTCTCTGGCACTTACAGCACCCATGGGTGGAATGGGGGACTGTGTCAAGGCCTGAACAATAGGATGGAAGGGGAAGATAGGGCAAAAGAAGCAGTGGCACAGGAAGAGGTTGGAGCGTTCCAGAGACACCGGCCCTCAAGTCTGCAGGACACTGAACTGGAACTGGCAGTATCTGTCCATCTTCATGAAAGCCGCTGCCAGCTGTGCTTCCTGTGACTAGTTACTGAACACACGATAGATACCTCCCACTGTGCGGGAGCCCTTAGGGGCTGTGCGTGGGGCCAGGGAGGGAGGAGAATGGCGCATGATGGCAATGATCACCAGAGGGCTGGGGAACTGGCCTGGGGCTTGCAGCCACCTGCGGGTCTCGGACTGGCTGGAGTCTGCGGGGAACAGAGGAAAGCCTTGAAAGAATATGGATTCCCAGGTAAAGCCTTGTAGCTTTTACACCTAAGAAATGGCTCCCTAGGTTTAAAGTTTCATAAACACATATCCTCAGGCCGGCTCTGGCATGCTGGACACCAGTTTGATACTTCAGCACCTGATGACACTGGCTGCCAGTCCACGTCCTCATCTGGCAGTTGGCTTGGCCGGCAGACGTGTGGGTCGAAGGGAACATGGGCAAATAGTACAGGAGCCGTGGTGCAAGGAGGGCACCCCACAGATGTGGCCAGGCTCTGCTAGGGGCCACATCTGCAGGGGGCTCTGGCTCTTACAGGAATCATGTGGTTGCAAAGAAAGTGGTGGACCTGTGGGGTGGGCAGAGAGGGACCCAGGCAAGTGGGGAGGAACTGAATTGGTGCAGACCCAGACGCAGGTTCCGTGTACTGTTTATTGAGCACCTACTGGGCACCGGGCCCTAAGAGGGCTGGCTTGTACCCACGTGATCACAGGCCTCACAGCATCCCCGCGAGGTAGGTGTTCTGCAGCCCCCCCCCGCACGAAGGAACGAGGTGAGGGCGGAGAGGGGGTGCAGCGCACACTGGCTACTCTGCACTGTGGACGCGCTGATGCTGGATGAGCTTGGTGCTCTGGTGGAAGCAGCGGCCACAGTCCTGGCAGGCAAAGGGCTTCTCGCGCCGGTGGGTGCGCAGATGCTGCGTGAGCGTGGGCCGCTGGCGGAAGGCTTTGCCGCACTCAGGGCATGCGTACGGCCGCTCGCCCGTGTGGATGCGCCGGTGCTGCGTGAGGTTGGCGTGCTGCCGGAAGCTCTGGCCGCACTCCGGGCAGGCGAAGGGCCGCTCGCCTGTGTGGATGCGCTGGTGCTCGGTGAGCCGCGAGACTTGCGTGAAGCCCAGGCCACACTCGCTGCAGTGGTAGGGCTTCTCGCCGGTGTGCGTCCGCTGATGGCGAGTGAGCTTCAGACGCTGGCTGAAGCGCTGGCCGCACTCAGGGCAGGCGAAGGGCTTTTCCCCCGTGTGCACGCGCAGGTGCTGCGTGAGCGTCGGCCGCTGGCGGAAGGCCTTGCCGCACTCCGCGCAGGCGAAGGGCCGCTCGCCCGTGTGGATGCGCCGGTGCTGCGTGAGGTTGGAGCGCTGCCGGAAGCTCTGGCCGCACTCAGCGCAGGCGAAGGGCCGCTCGCCGCTGTGCACGCGCCGGTGCTGCAGCAACACCGAACGGCGGCCGAAGCGCTCGCCGCACTCCACGCAGCCGAAAGACTTGTCGCCTGTGTGCACCGCCTGGTGCTCCAGCAGCACGGCGCGCCGTGCGAAGCTCTCGCGGCACTCGCTGCACGGGAAGGGGCCTGGGGGCTCCGGCGCGCCAGGAGGCGCCGGGGGTGCCGCGCCGGGGCCCGGGGGGTCGCCGTGGATACGCTGGTGCTGCAGCAGGTTGGAGCGCTGCCGGAAGCTCTGGCCGCACTCGGCGCAGCGGAAGGGCTGCTCGCCCGTGTGCACGCGCCGGTGCTCCTCCAGGCGCGCGCTGCGTACGAAGCCTTGGCCGCAGTCGCCGCACACGAACGGCCGCTCCTCGGTGTGCGTGAGCTGATGGCGCAGCAGGTGCGAGCTGCGGCTGAAGCTGCGGCCGCACTGGCCGCACACGAACGGCCGCTCTCCCGTGTGTATCTTCTGGTGCCTCAGCAGGTTGCTGCGTTGGCTGAACACCTTCCCGCACACGTCGCAGCGGCCACCTCGCACGGCTCCGGCGCCTGTGCTGGGGCGACCTCGACCCCGGCTCCGGCCCCTGGCGGCACGCCAGCGAGCGGCGGCCAGCCCGGGGCCCACGCCCTGGCGGGGATCGTACGTGGGGTCCTGCTCACCTCCCGGGTCGCTGGAGAGCACCAGCGCGTGTGAGAAGCCACCTTCGAGGGAGGGTGGCTCGAGTCGGCCCGTGAGGCTGGCCACGCCGAGGTCCCAGGGGAGGTGGATGTGGGGGCTCACAGTGTCTGGGCCAGCAGAGATGCTGTCCATCTGGAGTGTAAACCCTGCATTGCAGAAGGGGATCCACTCATTCATGACAGAGAACCCACTTGTGCCCAGAGCCACTCCAGCCCTGCAGAAACGGTGCGAACTAGAGCGACCTGAAACTGACCAAGGAGGCAGACAGAAGTGACGTGGGCAGGGGCAGGGGTTGTATCTGTGCAGGCTTCCCTAAGGAGGTGACAATAGGACAGACCCTTGCAGGAGGTGGAAGACTGAAAAGCTGGGGACAGGCTTTCCAGGTCTGACTTAAGTTTGTAAAAACCGCCTTTCTGGAAGGGCTGTAGGGCAAAGGTGGGGCAGGTGGCCCTTGCACTGTCCGGGTGGGTGATGATGGTTTCCACAAATGCAGAGCTGTGGGTGGGTCTGAGGGAGGCTGGAAGTGGAGCCAACAGGAAGGGAATAGGGCAGGGGGCAGAGGCAGGGAATGCAGGCAACCAGGACTTTTGTCTGCCGTGCCTTCCTTGAGATGCCACGGGACTCCCGAGGGACAGAGGGCACGCACAGGCTGTGGGGCACAGGAGTCGGGCCCAGTCTGCCGGGAAAGGTGAACACGGGTGCCGTGGTGTGTACATGGCCTATGGAGTCCTGGGCCTGCATGTGATCAGACAGTGGTGGGTGTCTGCGGATAAAAGGAGCAGGTTCCAGCCACGCTGTGAGCACTCCATCATTAGATGTTGGGGAAGGGAGGCGATGTGAGCACAGGCAACGGAGAAGAAGGAAGTTAAAGCAAGGAGACTGGGAGACTAGCAAGGGCTTCAGTAGGTGACAGAAGACCTATCAGATGCCAAAGAAAACTCAGAAAAATTATACTGTGTCAAAGGAAATCATCTGTGCACAGCAAAAACCCTCCGAGTCAAAAGACGAATGACAAACTGCGAACTCTCCAGAGGCAAGGGACTAAGTAACCAGAGTAAGGTGCGCCGGTCAATCAACAAGAAAGACGGACAACCTGACAAACGTGGGGAAAGGGCAGGAAAAGAAAGGAAATGTCACGGATGCTTAAATTCCGTAAAATATGCTCAGGCCCCTCCTAGGAAGCAAAGTGCGTATTAGGGCCGTGCTCGTTACCGTTTCCACAGCCTAACTCCAGGAACCCAAGCATTCGTGTGCACCGCTCGCCAGCATAAACAGAAGCCAGTGTGGCAAAGGGCATCAGAATGTCCAATTTCCCACCCTCTGATCCAACAGTTCCACGTCTAGGTACTTCTCCACCAGTTGTGTTCCCCCTGTGTGAAATGGTCGGTGTAGGAGGTTTCTCAGTTCTCACTGAAAAGTAACCCAAAGGAATGTCAGTAGGGGCCTGGATGGCTAAACAAGTGTGTCCACGGTGAGCCCCAGTGGGCTCTATGCAGCTGTCCAAAGAGGAGGGCGCTCGCTGCTGTGTGTTCAAGTGGGAAGATGCACGAAAAATGTCAGGCGTGGGACAGTGTGAAGATCAAGCATCCACCTGTGTTTTAAAAACGGGAAATGAGTATGCACCTGAATTTGTGTTTGTTCTTCTATGCAGAGAATCTTTCTGGAAGTACGCACAGAAAACCGGTGATGTTGGCTGTTGGGGTGCAGGACCATGTGATACAGGCAGGAGAGGGGCATTCCACTGTATACTCCCTTGTGCTTTCTGAATTTTCTAACACGTGAATGTCCTAGCAATTCAAACTGTTCTCCTGATAAAAGCACTGGCTGCACAGAAGATGTTCGGTTGAGGGCAAGGGGAGCAGCCAGGAGACCTTATGGGGAGGCCAAGGTGGCTGAGGTGAGCTGTGGTTGTCTGGGGAAGAGTGCAGCCTGAGGAAAGAATGGGGCCGCAGAGAAAGAACCCGCCGAGGAGCCTGGGGTGGAACTGCCGGTGTGGCTGGAGAGAGCAGAGAGACTGTGGGGCTGTGGGCTGAGAGAAGCAGGTCCAGGCTGGAGTGTCAGCTACACAGCATGAGGCAAGCCCGGCCAGCCAGCTGAAGACTGAAACAGCAGAAGGGGCATGTATCACATGCTACTCTCTCAGCTTCAACATGCGCAACTGACAGACAGAACATACGAAAAGAGCTTTCAAAATACGTGGGGCAGCTCCAAAGCAAGAAAGGACGGTGAGATTCAGGAATCCAGAGCCTGGTGCATGGTGCTCTACAGTGCCAAGGCTGTGGAGACTGAGGATGAGAGCCAGGCTCTGTCATGAAGTTGGGGGTTGAGGACATAGCCTGGGTGAGCCCAGTCCATCCATGGACCTTTTGCTTTCAGTGAGGCTGCAGAGGTATCTCCACTGAATGGCTAGGGGCCCAGATGAGCCTTCCAGTTGAGTTATGATGGACCCTGTGGCAGTCCCTCAACCCAGGATGATGCTTAGGGCAGGGACAAACAAGAAGCCCCCAGAGCTGAGCAGGGCAGGCTGTCCACGTGCACCCAGTGGGAGCATTCACACCCAAGGAAACCAAGCTAACTAACAAGGCCGGAAATAACATAAGGTACTTGCAAATTCTCAAAGGATGGATCAGTATCCACAAAACAAGGACGCTATGAAAAAAGAATGAGTTTGGATCCTTGTTGATAAAAAACAGCAAATGGGGACTTCTGGGGAATAATGGTATCTATTTAAATTTGTTTCATTGTGCAACAACATTAAAAACCACCATAAAGGTTTTGTTTTATTCTTTCAAGGCATAAAATCTACAGGGATGAAGAGAAGAAGAGAGGAAACAAACAAATCCCTGATATTTTCTACTCTGGAAAGCAAAATGGGCAAATGGTAACTGTACAGCAGACTGGAGAAGGCGAATAGTAAGTCAGCAGTGGGGAAGACTGAAAGAAATCAACCCGTTTTACCGCAGACGTTGAAAAGTTCAGGAGCTGGAGGTACCAGGTACCTCTGGCCACGCAGGTGAAGGGGCAGGGGCACTGGGCGGGCTGGGGAAGCTGTTTCAGAAGCTGAAGCTGAAGCTGGGCAGGGCTACTGCAGGGAACAGCCCTGGGTCTGTCTGCACAGAATTCTGAGGAAGCGGTGGGCAGTGCTGTAGCTGTGACTTTTGGACCTCCTCTCGCTTCCTGGCAAAGGGCTGGGTTGAGGGCGGGAGAGGACCCTGAGGGAGTCAAGGGAGTTAAGGGAAGTCACACTGGGCGCCGCGACGCTAGCCTCTCTCCCGGGATGCTGGCAAGAGGCTAGGAGTGCCTTCTTAGAACACTCAGAGGAGAGAACTGAAGATCCTCACAGCAGGGGTACCTTCAAGCAGCCCAGCCAGACTGCCCTACGACTGCTTCAGTGGCATCCACTCATGCTCCACCCACCCACTCACGTTTCCCAAGAAGTGAGTCTCCTTGGGGAGTGAACCCCTCACCCTCCCCTTCCAGCCCTGATTTGTTGTCCTGGCCGATAAGACCCTCACCCATCTGCTCAGAGCTGCCAGAGGGACCAGAGACCACACTGGGAGAAGAAAGCTTAAAAAACAAGTTATCGTTATCCTCAGAGAAATAAGGAAAGATGTTACAACTGTAAGAATAACAGAAAGTGGTTAAAAAAAATGAACGATCAGGGAAAGAAGACGCTCCTGGAAATTAAAACTCTGCTAGCAGATATGCAAATCTCAAAGGAGGGTCTGGAGGCTATAACTGAAGACATTTTCTGGAAAATAGAGCAGAAAGAAAGGGATGGGGAAATCGCAGTGAAGAGAACATTGGAGGATCTGTCCTAGAGTCCAATAACCAAGTAACAGGCATTCCAGAAACAAGAGAACAGAACAATGGAGGGGAAGGAAATCAAAGAAACAATGCAAGCCAGTTTCCCACAACTGAGAAATGTGAATTTCAAATTTTAAGGGCTCACCAACAGTGGTGCTAAAAAATGTTTTGACCCGGTTTCACAGCAATTAAAAA
Organism: Lagenorhynchus albirostris; assembly: GCF_949774975.1. Classification (NCBI taxonomy): domain Eukaryota; kingdom Metazoa; phylum Chordata; class Mammalia; order Artiodactyla; family Delphinidae; genus Lagenorhynchus; species Lagenorhynchus albirostris. Next base: position 1,691,010 of record NC_083113.1, on the reverse strand, counting down.
AAAATGTTTTGAGAGAGAGTTAATAAAAAGAATTCTTCAGCCAAAATTCAGTGTAATACAAATGTGTTTCAGATATGGACCAGAGCTCAGAACTTTACTTCCCACACCAGAGTTCACAGGAAGGTTCACCAGAACAAGGGGGTGGGACTTCCCGGGTGGCACAGTGGTTAAGAATCCGCCTGCCAATGCAGGGGACACGGGTTTGATCCCTGGTCCGGGAAGATGCACATGCTACGGAGCAACGATGCCCGTGTGCCACAACTACTCAGCCTGCGCTCTAGAGCCCGCGAACCACAACTACTGAGCCCGCGTGCTACAACTACTGAAGCCCATGTGCCTAGAGCCCGTGCTCCGCAACAAGAGAAGCCTCTGCAATGAGAAGCCCGCCCACAGCAACAAAGAGCAGCCCCCGCTTGCCGCAACTAGAGAAAGCCCGCACGCAGGAACGAAGACCCAACGCAGCCAAAAAAATAAAATAAATAACGAGGGAGTAAACCAACGTAGAGAAGGGGTCCAGGGAACAGGGAGCCTGGCCGACGGCAGACCATTGTAGGCTGCGTGGCTGAGGTGGACAGCACAGGGCATCTGGCCTGAGAGCAGGGAACCGCTCTGTCTTGCCCAGTCCCCACCCTGTGTCAAGGTCCCCCCTGTCTGACTACCCTGTGTACTGACTGCTGTCCCTCTCTGCCCCGCCCCCCAATCAGTGGGATGCAAGCCCAGAACCCGGGGGCCATCCAGGGTGCCGGGGCTGGGAGCGGACATGGGGAGCACAAGTCCTGCTCTCAGGAGGTTTTACTGGGGGCGGGGAGCAGCAGCTGGAGGGGCCATGAGGTTAGTGGGGGGCTTGGCTCTCGCGGGCAGGAGATGCTAAAGCAGGTTGAACGCTGCAGGCGATGGAGGAGCTCGGGGAATGCCGGAGTAAGGGGCCCATCTGAGCAGGGCCAGGAGTGGGATGGTCCGGGGTGGTGCTGCCCGTGTGGAGGGCCCCATATAACTCACCCGGGGAGAAGATGCTCCCAGCTGCCTCCTGCCACAGGGCCTCAGGGTGCTCCGTCCATGAGGACCCCTCAGGCCCAGTCTCACTATGGGGAGAGGCCTGGTCCAGCGCCACGCCACAGCCCTGAAACCACAGTGGTCACTGCTCGCCTGTGTCTGGCTAGGCCCAGGGAGGGACCTACCCAACCCCCACCCACTGAGGCTCCCAGAGCAGGGGCTCACCTGGGCCTCCTCAGGTAGGACAGTGGAAGTGGCCTCCTGGGGGTTGGTTAGAGGCCCAGAGTCCAGAAGCTCTGGAGAGGAAGGGTGGGGTCAGGCAGCTCCAGGGGCTCCCCACCCTGCTGCCCTCTTCAGTGGTGTGCCAGGTGCTGGGGTCCAGATGGGACAAGAGCCGGGTGTAGACTTGGGGCTGGGCATGTCGAGGGGGCTCTAAGTGTCCACACAGGAATGGCAGAGAGTGTGGGTGGGCATGTCTGACACTTGTCTGGGAGGCGGATGAGAGAAGGGAATGCTCCCCAGCACTTTGGGGTCCTCCCTCCGCTGTGCCCACCCATACTCCAGCCTTCTGTCTGCTCTCGAGCAATCGGCTAATGTCCCCCAATGGATCTCCTCAGGGAGTGAACCCCACATGCCTCCCACACCAGGAAACCCCAATAGTCAGCTCCATGCCAGCTGAGAACATGGAAGGAACCACAGTGGTGACAGTCGGGCTTGGCACGTGAGGGATAATGACGGCCACTGGCTGGGCGGGATGTGGGGACCGCCAATGCATGGGCACGTTACCTACCCTCACCTGGATCCTCTGTAACCCCAGGCTCCTCTTTCACCCATAGGCCCAGTGACGACTCCTGTGTGGCCCCACGGGGCATCTCAAGTCCAGGTTCTGGAGTCCGAGGTGTGATTTGAGGGAGGGGCTGGAAGTCGGAGGGCTCCATCTTCTCTGATAGCACCTCCTGGCCTTGCACCTGGACTGTGACCTGGGGAGGTGCCCCCCACCATCAGGAGCTCAGGTAGGGAGTTCATGGGCATCCACCCTATCTTGGGACCCCAGGGGTCCTGACTGACTAGGTCCTCTAAGGACCCATGTCCACCAGGGACAGAGCAAGGAGCAAAGGGACCACCTGCAGTTGCTCTCCTGCTGCTGACACCCACCCTCTCTCCCCACCCTGCATCCCTTGTCCATGCCTCTAGGTGATGGAGGGATGGGCCAGTGATGCTGGCCCTGGAACCCCGTCTGCCCTCACACAGGGTCTGCTGCAGGTGACCACTTCCAAACCACAAGGGGCCAGTGTCCGGCTGAGCATAGCACCTCCCAGGAAGAGGCAGAGATGCATACTGTTCCAGCCCCGACCCCAGGGCCACTGACTCACCCATCTCCGGGGCCCTCCTGGCTCCCGGCGCAGGCCCTCGACCAGGGCAGCGGCCTCCTCAGGGCTGCCTGGCTGCTGTCCCCGCACGCGGGCCTGGATCTCGGGGGGCAGCGCGCCCAGGAACTGCTCCAGCACCAGCAGCTCCAGCATCTGCTCCTTGGAGTGCACCTCGGGCCGCAGCCACTGGCGGCAGAGTTCACGGAGCCGGGCCAGCGCCTCGCGGGGACCCACTGCCTCCTCATAGTGGAAGTGCCGGAAACGCTGTCGTGCAGCCTCTGGGCCGGGATCCCATGGGGCGGCTTCACCCTCCTCCTCAGACTCCTCCAGCTTCACCGTGATGGGCCCCTCATCTTCTGGGGGTGCGTGGCCCGGGGAGCCCAGAGCTGTGGGCCTCATTGGAAAGACCAGGCTGGCGCTCTGAGGCCAGTGTCTCTCCCTGGGGGAGGAATGGGATGAGGCTGCTGCGATGAGGACAGTAGTGACAAATGCTTATTGAGAGCCTACTGGATGCTGTGCTGTTGAATCCCGAGACCTGCCAAGTGGAAGGAGGATGAGGAAACTGAGGCACAGAGGCAGTCCCGTACCAAGGAGCTGTGGGGCTGGTGAGCCCTCGGTGAGCCTCTCTAGCTGGGCCTGTGCAGAGTCTCTGGTAGCCCCCTGTTCCTGGGCTGCTTCTTAGGCCCAGAAGGCACCTCGTCTCTCCCCCAAAGCCCATGCTTCTTCTACATGCACCACCTAACCCCTGCTCTGCATCCCTCTCTCTACCAGGTGAATGCCACCTACAACATCCACTGCCTGGGCATCTACACCACTACCACCCCTCCCCCACCAACGCCAGTCTATCACTGCAGCGTCCACTCTCCCGCCTTGTCTCTCAGACCACTCCCCTCCCAGCGCGGTTTCACAGCGCAGCCTGACTGCACCTGCCCCACCCCACACCTGTGCAAGGTCACCTGTATGGCCCAGCACCCAGACACCATTCTCCCCCCATTCAGCCCCGTTCTCTGAGCCCGACTTGTCACAACACGCAATGCCCCACTATCTCCTCCGTTTCCTGATTTAGGTGGGACTAGGAGGTAACAGGGGAGTTTTCAGAGGGGAGCTACAAAGGAGCCAAGACCACTGGACTCGGAGCCTGCAAGGAAAGTCGGAGATTCTGCCCAGCCTATTTGCCACGTAACCTCGGCTTGTCGCTGTGCCACTGTGAACCTCCGTTTCCCCCACCCCCACCACACTCGCGCTGCTCCTTATGCAACTGGAGGTACAGTGCAACCTTTGTAGAGAGATCTGAGTTTATTAAGGAAGTGGATTCGATTTCGAGGGCCGCCTGATCCCGTGGGTCTAACCTTCGCTCCTCAAGGTTCCAAGTCAACCTGAAACCCCAGGAGACGGCTGGGCCTCCGTAATCTGGCCGGCCCTGCGGAGCTCCCTGAACTACATTTACCAGAAGCCTGGGCGGGCACCTTCTGCTTTAGGGAGCCGGGACAGGTCCGGGTGCCGCCATGGCAACTGGGGGCGGGGACTCCAGATTCTGTCGCCGTGGCAACGCGCAGTGATTGACGAGCCGCGCGCGACAGCGCTGGGCCCGGCCACGGGGGACACCCAGGCCCCTGTCCTACGCTCCCGATCCCGCTGGGCCGCCGCCCCCGTCCCCGCCCGAACCTTCCCGGTTGAGGGGCCCCCGCCCTCACCTCCGCGCTCAGCGGGCCGCTCCGCGCTCCTGAGCATGCGCACTCGCCGACCTTCCCTCCCCGGCCGGACTATGTCTCCCAGAACGCTCCACGCACCAGCCGGAAGCGCCGCCTTGCCCGTCCCCCACCCTCGCCTCAGTTTCCACCCTCCTCCCGCTGTGCCCCGGGGCAGCGTTGTTCGCAACGATCGGGTCACACTCCGGGCCGCGTCTTCCCGCGCTCCCAGCCTCAAATCCAGGCGTCCAGGCGCCCGTCGACGCGAGCAAGCTTCTCAGGGGGTAACGGGCGGCCGCACCGCCTTCCCAACCGCGCATGCCGCCACCAAGTCTCCCTGAATTCTCTACGGGGCTTCCGGGGATTAGCAGGGCTCTGCACCAATCACGGCCCTCGCTAGGACGCCGTCAGCCCCTGTCTCCATGGCAACCCCCTGTGGAGACCCGGCCACCCCTTCCACCGCCCTCAGGACCGCAAGCGAGCCTCTCCCACTTTCGCCTTGGAGAGAGGCTCGGCCGGCTCCTGTCCGGGAGGAGGTCAGCCAGTCCTCCGCGCGCGTGCGCGGCGCGATGACAGTTTTTTTTTTTTTTTTTTTTTTTTTTTTGCGCTCGTGGGCGGTAGGCGGGCCCGGGCGTCTTCATGGTAACCAGTGGGCCGTGCGGGCGGTTTCCAGGGCAACCTTGGGTACCGGCCGGCGTCTGAAAGAGGATGGGAGAGGTAGGCTGAGGGTAGAGATGCGGAGCGAGAGAGACAGGACAGACAGACACAGACTCGGGGGCGCGGAGAGTTGTGAGGAGAGACAGTGAAAGTAAGTGAACAGACACAGGGACAGAGACACGGGCAGGACAGAAAGAGACCTAGGTCAGAGAGTCAGGGCTGGGCAGACATGTGTGTCAGAACAGTTAACAAGAGGGAGAGCGATCAGGGCGGGATGGAGAGGAAAGGAGAGACAAAGATTTACAGCGACAAGACGTGCAGCTCGAGATTCAAGGGACAGACAAGGATCAGGAGTACAGAAGCAAGAGGGGAGAAAGGGACAGACATTAGAGATACAGTAAAGTGGATCGAGAGTTTTTAAAGACTCAGAGAAGGGTGACAGCAAGAAGAGAGAGAGACGGAGCGGGAGGGACACATGTTAAGAAAACTTATCCAAAACTTGCCATTAAGAGAAAAAAAGATGACTGGAAGAACTAGCACCGTCTCTACCAAGCCTGCTTCAGGTCATCTGATTCCCTAAGTGAAGCAACTTTTTTTTAAGTTAACTGCTTTTGATCAGAGTCCAGATACTGTGAAGTTAGATGCTAACGAGTAAAAGGTTGATAGGTTGTAAATGCTTTCTGTCCAGTAGAGAAGAGTACCCCAAGTTTTTTGTCACCCAGTAGGACACTAAGCAGGACACTAAGATGCCTGCCCACTGCCCCATGGTGCACTACCGATCCGACTTGGAGCTTTTATTTCACTGTTCGTTCTTTCACCCTTTCTGTTTTCCTTCTCTCTCATCTTCCCGGAACCACCTATGTCATCCTGCTAGTTGCCACCGGAGGTAAATAGATATTTGACGTGTGCTCACGGAGTTTGTTTTTATCTGTTTCGAAAATTATATCTTGACAGTCTGAAGGGAACCATTTCTCCGGAATGGGGGACAGACAGGGAGAAAGAGAAAACAGTGAGACAGACCCAGGAAAGGAAAGGAGGTAGCGAGGATGGTGGGAAAGAAAGAGACCAGGTCTAGGCGCGGAGGCTCCGGTGGGCCTCGCAGTGAGCTGGGCCCTGACTCATCCCGCGTGGGGAACGCGAGCCTCAGCCGGGCATGAGGGTGACCCTCGGGGCGGCTGGTCCAGTCATGGCAGACTACTGGAGGTCACAACCAAAGAAATTCTCTGATTACTGCAGGTGCTGGATTGCGGACAATAGGTCTAGTGTTGAAGTTCATGAAAGAGGAAAGAATCATAAGGAAAATGTGGCAAAGAGGATCAGTGAGATTAAACCGAAAAGGCTGGATAGGGCAAAGGAAGAAGAGAAGGCATCAAAGGAGTTTGCTGCAATGGAGGCAGCTGCCCTGAAAGAATACCAAGGGGATTTGAAAAGCCTTGGCTTGGAGTCAGAAACTTCAGAGCCAAGCATATCACCAGTAACCAGCACTATCCCATCCGCCTCTGCATCAAATCAGCAAAAGAAAAAAAGAAAAAAAAAGACCCTTCAAAGGGCAGATTGGTAGAAGGCATAACCTCTGAGGGTTACCATTACCACTATGATCTTATCACAGGAGAATCTCAGTGGGAGAAACCTGAAGGATTTCAAGGAAATTAAAAAAAGACGGCAGTGAAGACTGTTTGGGTAGAAGGTTTAAGTGAAGATGGTTATACCTATTATTATAATTCAGAAACAGGGGAATCCGGATGGGGAAAACCTGATGATTCCATTCCACACTCTGGCGATCTGCTTTCTAGTAAAGTCAATGAAAAGTCACTTGGTACCCAAGAAGAGTCCAAATCATCAGATTCACGTTGTGATTCTGATGTGGAACACCAAGCAGAAAAAGGGGGGGGGGACAGGGGGACTTCCCTGGTGGCGCGGTGGTTAAGAGTCCGCCTGCCGATGCAGGGGACACGGGTTCGAGTCCTGGTCCAGGAAGATCCCACATGCTGCGTAGCAACCAAGCCCATGCGCCACAACTACTGAGCCTGCACTCTAGAGCCCGCGAACCACAACTACTGAGCCCGCGTGCCGCAACTACTGAAGCCCGCGCGCCTAGAGCCCGTACTCCGCAACAAGAGAAGCCACCGCAATGAGAAGCCCGCGCACAGCAATGAAGAGCAGACCCCGCTCGCCGCAACTAGAGAAAGCGCGCGCAGCAACGAAGACCCAACGCAGCCAAAAATAAATAAATCGAAGAAAAAGGGGGGGGGAAGGAGAAGTCTCTACAGAAATGCAAAAGCTAGAAGTAAAGTTTAAAGAAAAAAAATAGTGATAAAGGAACTGAATCGGAAACACAGAAAGAAAAAATGCCCAAGGTTATTCATCAGGTCCAAATGAAGAAAAATCCAAAGCTCATAAAAAATCAGACCCATATGGAAGGACTTCCCTGGTAGTACAGTGGTTAAGACTCCGTGCTCCCAATGCAGGGAGTCCAGGTTCTATGCCAGGGAACTAGATCCCCTATGCTAAAACTAAGACCTGCCATAGCCAAAATAAAAGTAATAATAATAAAGAAAGCTCCTCTGTGTTTGTTTTACATTACTTAATGCTAACATTTTAGACTTATTCTGAATGTATTTTATGTGAATTTAAAATAACTCTTTTTTCGTGTGAAATTGATTTTTGTTCCTAAAATGGAAGCCTACCACATTGCATTGTAATACAGTGTATTATGTTCAGTGTCTAAAAATTGCTAATTACCTCATAATATAAGATGCTATGTATCTGTTATTTAAAACATGGAAAAGTAAGGCCGTTATTCAATTCTTACTCGTATGAATATACTTGTACTGCACTGAAAATGCATTACTTTTTGAAAAAAATATTTATTTATTTGGTCTCACCAGGTCTTAGTTGCGGCAGGCAGGCTCCTTAGTTGTGGCATGCGAGCTCTTAGTTGCAGCATGCATGTGGGATCTAGTTCCCTGACCAGGAATCGAACACAGGCCCCCTGCATTGGGAGCATGGAGTCTTATCCACTGCGCTACCAGGGAAGTCCCGAAAACGCATTACTTTTGCACACTGGTATTATTCAAGAAATAAGAATTAGACCACGTAAGAGAAGATTCACAACCTGTGATAATTCAGTTCTGAGGATCCTGTCAGAAGGCTGATGTAGAAAGTGTATGTATATTGGCTTACCTTACTCAATTTAAGGTCAAGGGCCAAGAACTGGGACTGCAGCTCAGGTCATGCTTAATATGGAATGAAAACTGGACCAAAGATGTATCTGCCTGGTTCAATGTAAAGCGGCAACCATTGCTTAAGCATTTTCACCTTGAGCCAGGCACTATGGTAGGAACTGGAGATGTAAAGGTGAGCAAGACATATCTCTGTTCTTCATGGCTTCTCATTCTGACGGAGTCCTTTTTTCCCTAGTCGTGCGCTCTGTGTAGAGGCCTTACATATACTGGAAAATATTATTTAGGGTTTATTTAAAACTATGGAGATGAAGTCTTGAACAAAAATAGTAAGTTCTCTGACTTCAGTAAAATGTTTTGGTGTTCCTTTAGAGAAATTGGAAAGTTCCCATTTCCTGGTTAAATTTCTTAAAAAGTGGAATTTTCTTATTTAATCCATTTGAAGTAGGTACCTTCCCTTTATTATTCCAAATTCTTAAAATTATATGTTTTTGTAAACTGTACAGTAGTTAACATTTGATAGTAAATATTTGTCTTTTTAAGGTTACTAGTGTACATGTAAGAAAATTATAGGTTATTAAAAACTTTATGAAAGAAGAAAAAAAAAAGAAAGAAAAGAAAGAGACCGAAAGTAGATGGCAGGAAAGACAGGAGAGAGAAATTAATAGGCGAGAAATCCGGCCTTGGGCAGAGGCGGCCTTGGGCGACCCCGCCTGGACTCTGTGCTCGGCGGCCTCGTCGCTGAACTACGTTTCCCGGTAGGCCCTGGGTGACTGGACGCAGCACCTAGAGCGCCGTCGGGGGCGGGGCCCACGCTGCCTCCTCCAATCCCAGCCGTCGCCCGGCAACCTCCGCCTCCGCCGCCAAGATGGAGGCTGGATTCGGCCGCCGCCGGGAAGCGGCGCCTGAAGCCGGAGATGGGGAGGGGCCGCAGCTCAGTCGGCCCACTTGAGGAAGCCGGCCTACGTCGCGGTCCGGAGGTGAGAGCGGTCGGGCGCGCGGGAGCCCGGGCTCCGGGGGGAAGGGGCCGAGGCGCCTATACCCTTGGTTCCCGTGGGGGGAAGGGAACGGACGCGCGCGAGGGGGCCAATCGGGGGCCTCCGGCGGCCCCGCGGCCTTCTGGGAAATGTAGTCTCGAGCCTTCCCCGTGGGCGGGCTTGGGGACTTTCTAGAGCGGGAGGGTGAAAATGAATGAATTTAATTTAAAATTGTGGGTGAGGGACTTACCTGGTGGTGCAGTGGTTGGGAATCGAACCCTGGTCGGGGAAGATCCCACATGCCGCGGAGCAGCTAAGCCCGTGTGCCACAACTACTGAGCCCGCGTGCCACAACTACTGAAGCCCGCGCGCCTAGAGCCCATGCTCGTCAACAAAGAGAAGCCACCGCAGTGAGAAGCCCGCGCACCTCAACGAAGAGTAGACCCCACTGGCTGCAACTAGAGAAAGCCCGTGCCGTGCACAGTTACGAAGACCCAACGCTGCCAAAAATATATAAATAAATAAATTTATTAAAAAAAAAATTGTGGGTGAGCAGGCGAAGGCAGGCATGTGGAGAGGGAGGGATGGGCGCGTGAGTGGTTTGGAATTTGGGGCCTCCTTCCAGGCAGGAAGCCTTCCCCATGCCCACCTCCCCTTTAAGCCAGGTGCAGCCCATGGGTCCCTGAAGGTACTCTTCCTCGGTGCCATAGACACTCCCAAAATACAAAGACCTGTCAGGTACTGTCCTTGTTTTTCACACGCATTCCTTCAAAAAAAAACTTTTACTGTTTTGATCAGGTGCTACTTTCACATGGTTTGAAATGCAAAAGGGACAAAGCGAGAAGCCTGCCTCCATCACTATACTTCATTAAATAATTCAGTCAGCAAGTGACTGTTGGATGCCTCCAAAGTGCCAGGCTCTCTTCCTGGGCCTGGAGACCCAACAGAGTGCTCAGTAGGTACAGCTCCTGCCCTCAGGCAACGTGTGATGGATGCATAATAAAATATAGGTGGGGAGGGCCTCTCTGATTAGGTTACATGTGAGCAGAGACCTGCAGAAGAGGGAATAAGCCATGCAGATTACAGGGAAGGGCCCCCAGTGGGCCAAAGAGCCACAGTATCTAAGGCCCCTGGGTCGGGAGTGCCCTTAGTGTGCCCTGAGGATGTGGTCAGGAGTACGCAAAGGACAAAGGAGGCCCTTGACAAAGCTGGTGATGATTGTGGCTTTGACTCAGAGGTGGGAGGCCTGGGAGGGCTCTGAGCAGAGGAGCCACTGTTTTGTTTGCTTTTTTTTCTTTGCCGCGCCGTGCGGCTTGCTGGGATCTTAGTTCCCTGACCAGGGATTGAACCTGTGCCCCCTACAGTGGAAGCCCGGAGTCCTAACCGCTGGACCGCCAGGGAATTCCCCCCGACTTGGTTCTTAGAGAATCATTCCGACTGCTGTGTGGAGAACCACCTTCCTCCTCTATCCCCAGGTACTCCACGGTGGTGGCAAGAATTAAGGAGGTTACCTTCTGTGTTAGTTTCCTGTGATTGCTTTACCATATTACTACAAGCTATAGTGGTTTATTTATTTTTAAATTAATTAATTAATTAGTTTATTTTTGGCTGCGTTGGGTCTTCGTTGCTGCATGCGGGCTTTCTCTTGTGGCAAGCGGGGGCTACCCTTCGTTTCGGTGTGCGGACTTCTCATTGCGGTGACTTCTCTTGTTGCGTAGCACGGGCTCTAGGCGCGCAGGCTCAGTAGTTGTGGCTCGCGGGCTCTAGAGCGCAGGCTCAGTAGTTGTGGCGCATGGGCTTAGTTGCTCCGCGGCATGTGGGATCTTCCCGGAACAGGGCTCGAACCAGTGTCCCCTGCGTTGGCAGGCGGATTCTCAGCCACTGCGCCACCAGGGAAGTCCCGACTTAGTGGTTTAGAACAACACAAATTTATTATCTTAGGGTCTTGGAGGTCTGAAATCTGAAATGGGGCTCCTGGGCTAAAATCAAGGTATTGGCAGGGCTGGTTCCTTCTGGAAGCTCTAGGCTTCAGTGGTCACATTGCCTTCTGACTGAGTGAAATCTTCTGTGTCCTCTTACAAGTATCCCTCTGATTACGTTTAGGGCCCACTGGGATAATCCAGGATAATCGCCGCCTCTCAAGATTATTAACTTAATCACACCTGCAGTGTCCCTTTTGCCCTGAAAGGTAAACTTACTCATAGGTTCCTGGGATTGGGATGTGGATGTGGGTGTGGTTAGGAGCCATTATTCAGCCTCCCACACTGATGTTCCATGTCTCTGAATAGCATGGAGATGTTTCTGCTCATCAGTGTCTGAGAGATGGGTCAGGATTTCTAGACTCTCTTTGCATCTCCTTGTGGTTGCAGGAGGTTTTCTGGGGGAAGAACAAAGTCTCCCCACAGCACTTTTTTTGGTCTCATAAGCTAAAACTAAATGAAATGCTCATCTACACGCAAAGTATGCTCGGAAGTGTGTATGCAGTGTCTTTAGCCTTAGGGAGAGAAGGGACTGGGCCTGCCTCTGAGGCAGTGCTCAGCAGGGCTGGGGGCCTTAGGTCAGAGCATGGGAAGGCCAGGCAGTGGTCCAGACTCTCAGGTACTCACACATTAATGCCCATGTGTTCTCCTCTTCAGGCAGAGGCGGGCGTGGCAGGAGAGGCCCAGAGGCCATCGTGGGCACGGCAGTAGCTACCGTGGACGGGCAGTGGGGAGAGAGCTTGTTGAGGTGCATGGCTCGGGGAAGCGGCATGAAGACAACTCCCCACCCGCAGGTGCTGGGGAAGGCGCCCCTTGGGATTGGCCTCCGCCACAGTGCCAAGCGGGACCGGAAGTCCATCACCCTGCATGTGAAGTTGGAGGTGCTTCGGAGGTTTGAGGAGGGTGAGAAGCTGACGCAGATCGCCCGGGCCCTGGGACTGGCCACCTCCACGGTTGCCTCGATCCGCGTGAACAAGGATAAGATCCGGGCCAATTCCCAGGCAGCCACGCCCGTCAGCACCACCCAGCTGACCCGCTGCCGGGGTGTGCTGATGGGCCGCATGGAACGCCTCCTGAGCCTGTGGATTGAGGAGCAGAAGCGGCAGAACCTGCCTGTCAGCACGCTGCTTATCCAGGACAAGGCGCGCCGGCTCTTTGCCCAGCTGCAGCACGAGCAGGGCAGCGGCGCCCAGGCCGAGACGTTCGGGGCCAGCAATGGCTGGTTTGCCCGTTTCAAGGTTCGCCACAACGTGCTGTTGACGGATGAGCCGGCTGTGGCCGACGCCCAGGCTGCCGCACGCTACCCCGTGGTGCTGCGCGCCATTGTGGAGGAGGGCTGCTACTCACCACGGCAGGTCTTCAACGTGGACGAGACGGGCCTGTTCTGGAAGCGGCTGCCTGAGCGCATGCTTCTGGCACTGGAGGGGACAGCTGGGCCTGGGCCCAAGGCCTCTAAGGACCACCTGACCCTGCTGCTTGGTGGCAATGCGGCTGGGGACTTCAAGCTGAAGCCCCTGCTGGTGTACCCCTCGGAGAACCCGCGTGCCCTCAGGGGCTGCTCCAAGGCCAGCCTGCCTGTGGTCTGGCGCTCCAACCGCAATGATTGGTTGACCCCTAGCATCTTCCAGGAGTGGTTTACTGGCTGCTTCTGCCCAGCTGTGGAAAGCTACTGTGCTAGCCATGGCCTCCCACACCGCGCCCTGCTGCTGCTGGACAGCGCACCCTGCCACCCTGTCCACTTGGGTGGCCTCTCAGCCCATGTGCGTGTTGAGTTCCTGCCCAAGAACACGTCAGCCCTGATCCAGCCCATGAACCAGGGTGTCATCGCCGCCTTCAAGGCCCATTATCTGCGCCGCACGCTCAGCCAGCTGGTCCAGGAGACGGCGGGTACAGACCGGCCCTCCGTGCGGGAGTTCTGGCGCACCTATACTGTCATGACCGCTGTAGACAACATTGCTAAGGCCTGGGCAGAGCTGCAGCCTGCCACCATGAACAGTGCCTGGAGGAAGCTGTGGCCCGAGTGCGTGCCCGCTGGTGCCCCCGAGCCCAACGCCCTCCCCCAGCTCCGTCACAGCATTGTGACACTAGCCAGCCACGCAGGCCTCGGGGATGTGGCTGAGGCCGATGTTGCCCACCTGCTGCAGGCCCATGGGGAGCCCTCGTCCCGCAGCATCCCCCAGGAGGTGGAGGTTGGGGGTGTCAGTGACTCTGGGCTGCCCTGTGAGGCGCGGAAAGGCTTGGCCTCCAGAAGACCAGAGTCAGATCTCATGGAGGCCATGGTGGGTGTGGAGACTGAGGAAGTAAGTGTGGGTGCACTGCGCCCTGAGCACCTGGCCCAGGCACTGTCCCACTTTGCTGCTGGCCTGCGAGTCCTCATAGAGAACGATCCCAACCGGGAACGCAGCCTGCGGGTGTCCCGGGGTGTCCACTGTGCCCTCGCCCACCTCCGAGAGCTGCAGCGGGAAAGGAGGCGACAGGCTCGGGCAGTTGCGGGGCCTCAAGGGGCCCCATGATGGTGGCAACAAAGGAGTTGGCAGAAAGCCTGCACTCACCCCAGGTGGGGCCCACAGAGGGTGGGCAAGTGGCCAAGGGCACAAACCCTGAAGGACAGACCTCTTTGGCTGTCCTGTGTGATTTAGGGCTTGGGCCTGACCTCAGATGAGCTTTGTCTGATGATGCTTTGTTTCTGGAGGGTAGACACTGCCACTTCTCACCCATGGTTCTCATACCTCATGCACTGCCATCTTTGTACAGTGGCACCCAGAGTGTCAGGCTTGGGGAACAAGAGGGTGGTGTTCTCTGATTGGCAGATGAGCGGCGGGACCCAGGAGTGCCCATCCGTGTCAGAGACACACCCTGTAGGACAGCGGTTGCCAAGCACAGCCCACCAGGGTAGCCTTCCTTGTGGTGAGGGGCCAGGGTTGAGACAAGCCTCTCCTATTTGCCAGCCCTGACCTGTCCGTGCACCGTTGTTACTCTTCGTAGCCAACTCTAGGTGGGGGTTTCCTGCTCTCCTTGCTCACCTTCCGTGCTATCCTCACTCTTTCTGGCTTCCACGGTTTGTGTTGTCTGAGGTTTCTGGTACCTTCCCTGTGCCCGAGCCTATGGGCGTGTGTGGCTTTCCTTGGTTTGGAGATGTTTTCTTCCCTGGGTTTCTGTGCCGTGGTTGTCTTGGCTTCCCTCCAGCCTCTGAGGCTGAGCCTTCTGACACTTCGATGGTCTCCCAGATCTAGAGCTCTTTGGAAAATCTCAGCCATTTTTGAGGGCTCAGTGTCTACCTCAGGGTCAGCTCCCAGCACATTGGCTGCAGCCCAGCCTCTCCCCAAGGTTAGAAACATGGCTCCAATTCCAATGGATTGGCTCCTTGGACGGTCTTGTTATCTCCGTCATTCCAGCTTGTTCTCCTGTCCCCCTAGATTGTAACAGCAAGCACACTGGGGTATCCACTTGACTCTGTAGACATACCATATGGGCCACCAAAACCCAGAGAGTCATCAAGGGAAGGAGTTCTTGTACTCCAGCTAGGAGAGCCACAGGCGGTGAGACAGGGCTGCCTGGCCTCCTGGACTCCTTTCGACACAGGTACCTGCATGTGTCCGTGAACGTGTGCGCGCGACACACACACGCATGCCAAGAGTAAAGTTGGGAGAAAGGATTCCTTCTACCTCTGTCCCAGCTAACACTTGAAGTGCTGGGCCTGCTGTCAATACGTAAAAGGGGCCGGAGGTCAGGGAGGGGTTCCAGGGTCCAGCCTTCCTGGGAGAAAGGTCAGATGAGGCCCCTTGTTTGCTTTCTTGGGGAGAGTGGCAAAAGGGATGGCAAGGAGAAGTAGAAGAGCTTTTCTTAGGAGCCTGGTGACTGACTGGATTAATAAACTGCACAAATTATAAGCACTTGTAATGTGCTAGGTGCTGGGGAGACCAGGGTGGGAGAGACTGGCTTCAAGAGCTGCCGGTCCAAAGGCTGTTACATTCTGTGTGACGACGGCTATGACGGGCGACTTGTGAGGGACCTAAACCTAGCTGGGGTCAGAGGAGAGGACATGATAGGGAAGACTTTTTGGGGAGGTGCTGCCCCAGCTTTTGGAAACCGGTCATTTCAAAATGCCAGGCATCACAGAGGGGCCTGTTTTAGACGGCCCAGCACGGTTTGGCTGGTGAAGCCCTGAGGACGGGGAAGCAGGAGCAGCCTCGATGGAGGCGGAGTGCGGCACAGCAGCTGAAAGAGGCAGGTGACCAGGTAGGAGGAAATGCCACATCCGCCGGGCGGGAGTAGAGAGGCAGCTGAGGGGCAACCTGGCACAGTCGAGCGGACGGATAGCGAGGGGAGCTGAGGTCGCGCGGGCAGGGCGTGGTGGAGACAACGCGCGGACGGGCCCATCTGGCTCCATAACTCTTTACCTCGGAACCCGGGACACCGCCAGTCGCACCACTGGCGCCCCCTTGCAGGCCCCTGAAGAACTCCATTTCCCGGCGGCGCCGAGCGCTGGTGCTCGCTGCCTTCTGGGAAATGTAGTGTCTATAGGTCACCCGGGCTGTTGCTGTGGCGGGCCAAGGACTACATTTCCCAGAGGGCTTCGCGGACAGGGCCGGGCTTGCGCACGTTCCACTTCCGGGCGCCGGACGTCGCCAAAGAGTTGCAGAAGTATACTGTTACCTCCCCTTCACCTCCGTGCGCTGGCCTGTCGTGGGGAGGTGGGTGGTTGCTAGGGAAGGGAGGGAAGGGGCGGGGTGGGCACAAGGCACCGGAAGTAGTCCTTGGGACGGACGGAAGCTCGTGGTCCTGGGGCCCCAGGGTGGTTGGTCTTTGTTCCAGCACGGTGTCGTTTGACGCCGTCCGCCTGGCTTCCTGGGGCGGTGAGTCTGGGCGCGACGCGGTGGAGGCTTCGGAAAAGCCCGGGGTAGGGTGTGCAGCTGGCCAGAGGGCGGCAGGAGAAGGGGGGCGGGGGAACACCAGCTGCTTTCCGAGGACTCCGGCGAGTCCACGGGGAAGGGCGGCGCGTGGGCTGCTGGGACATGGAGTCCGGCGGGGCTGGGCCTGCACCGGAAGTGATTCTGGGCCGAGCTGGGCTCTCGCCACGCCTCGGGGGTCGTGCACGTGCACCCGCGCTAGTCCCTTTCTCGGCGGAATTCCTGGGCTTCTGTCCACCATTCCACCCAGCTCCCCCTAAACTCACCTCCCCTGGAAAGTCTTCCTGGATTTCTGCAGCTCAGACCACCTCTTTGCTCCTGCTGCACCTGCGTGCGTCCCTCTATAAAGTGAGAGTGCGGGCGGGGTGGGGGGGACGCTCCCCGCACAGGGGGATTAAATCCAGATCCTTCCCTGGCCGAAGGCTGTGCAAGTTCGCCCAGGCCACACAGCCTTCGCATTTGCTGATTCCGCTACGTAGACCGTCCTCCACTTTAGCTGTCATCTCAGGGTACTTGGGGGTGAGAGCCGGGGGTTGGGGGCTGTTGGATGGGGCGACCTGGTTCAGGGGAGCCCTGACCAATGCTTTAAAGACGTGCATTGGCATTGAAAATGATCTGTGTTCTTTTTTCTTAAATACTTATTTATTTATTTATTTTTTGGCTGTGTCGGGTCTCAGTTGCGGCACGCGGGATCTTCATTGCGGCGCGTGGGCTTCTCGTTGCGCGCGGGCTTCTCTCTAGTTGCGGCTCGCATGCTCAGTAGTTGTGGCGCGCAGGCTTAATTGTCCCGCGGCATGTGGGTTCTTAGTTCCCGGACGGGGCATTGAACCCACACCCCTTGCATTGGAAGGCAGATTCTTAACCACTGGACCATCAGGGAAGAAGTCCCAATCTGTGTTCTTTTCTGAAGTTACAGTGGTAGCAAATGGCCGTTGGCAGAAAAATTCAGGCGCTCTGCAGACATTACAAAAGAAAAAGCAGATGTCCTCCCCCAGTTCCTTTCTCCAGAATTGCCAGCTGAGGCGTTGCTGGTTTTCAGGATCCTTTTCTGAACACTTGTAGCAGTAGCTCCTGTTTTTTGTTTTGAAATTTTAACATTAGTGGGAAATTTAACATTAGTCAATTGAGGAGGACCACAGCTTACTTTCTTGTTTAGCACTGTAGCGTGGACGTCTCTCTCACTGTCCATTGTTGACCTTGCCTAGTTGAGTTGGGCCAAGCCTCTCAGGCCCCATAGGATTGTGCCATGAGGGAAGGAAGTCCTTCCAGTGTAGGAACCAGCTCTTGCTCTCCCTGTGCGGCTGCACTGCAGCCGTCCCCACTACCATCTTGGCCTTCCAGCCTGTCCCCCACATCACTCTTTCTAGTGCCCCACAGACTGCATCCTTCACTTGCACGGACCCTCCCTGGGCACTGAGCCTCTGCAAGTTCCCGCCAGCACCTCTGCTTGGCTGCTGATGGGGTTCTCTCCACCCCTGAGACACTGGACACGTCCACGCCCCATCCCCAGGAGCAGCCCTCCTACTGGCCCAGTCTGGCCTGAACTCCTGAAGGCTTCCCTGCAGGAAGCGCTCCCTCACTGTCCTAACCAGATTCCCAGTGTGAGGCATCCTCTTGAGGGCACAGATAGGGAGGTCGAGGCTGGAGGTGTTCCCCCTGCCAGGTTGTCAGCTGGCCAGGTGTGGGGACAGTTTCCGCCACAGCAAGTGACCTTGCAGGCTATGAGTCGGTGGAGGGGTGTGGGTGGCCCATGGCCCTGATTGGTTGGGTGTGTGTCCCAGGAAGACGGTGTGTGTGGCCTGAGTGAAGGCAGAGAGGCCAGCTTCCCCAGGTTTCGCCATGGCAGCCGACCCAGCACCCATCGGTCAGGAAGAGCTCGTGATCATCAAGATGGAGGAGGATGAGGCCGCCCTGTGGGATCCTGAACCGTTCTTCAAGCCTCAGCCCCAAACCCTGTTGCCTGGGCTTGGTAGGGACCCCCGGCAGTGCTTCCGGAGCTTCCGCTATGAGGAGGCAGCAGGGCCCCGCGAGGCGCTGGCCCGGCTCCGGGAGCTGTGCCGCCAGTGGCTGCGGCCCGAGGTGCACTCCAAGGAGCAGATGCTGGAGCTGCTGGTGCTGGAGCAGTTCCTGGGCGTGCTGCCACCTGACACCCGGGTCTGGGTGGAGTCCCAGTGCCCCGAGAGTGGCGAGGAGGCTGTGGCACTCGTGGAGGACCTCGCTCAGATGTTGCAGGAGACTGGTGAGCCACGGGGGACTGGGCTTGGGGGCAGGGAAAGTGCAGGGGGACACAACTCATGACGCCGGGTCCTGAGTGCCTGCCCGCTCTGCCCAGGCCCTGTGTCCTCATCTCTGGGAAGAAGACTCAGAAGCTGTGACATGTTTGGAGACTTTTCTAGACTCTTAGCCTCCCAGAGGTGTGAGCCTGGGGTTGGCGTAGCATTTCCTCTGCTCAGGTGCACTGGCCTTCTTTCTCTTCCTTTTCTCCTTCCTGACAAAGTCACGGAGTGCGTGCCATGTGGCAGGCCCTGTGGGTCCAGCAGGGAAGGGAGAGAGGCAAGGTCCTTGGCCTGTTGGAGCCCAGTCTGGTTTGAGAGTTGGGACAGTGAGACCTCCAGTCACAAGTAGGGTGTCTTTCTTTCTCTAGAGGGGGTGGAGGCAAGAGGAGGTGGGCACAGAGGTCGGCCCGGCCAGGGGTGGCTTTGCAGTTCGTGCTGTGTGATGTCTTCACCTTGGACGTGTGCTTCCGCACCTGTGAGGAGGTGACAGCCGTGCAGCAGGGAGGAGAGATGGTTGGTTACCACCTCGGTCCACCCTGGCGTGTGTTTACTTATTTACTCGTGTATTTGTGCAGTTCCTTTTGCCTGCTTGGCCCCTTGTATCGAGGGGTGGAAACCATAGCACTTAAACAAGCAAACAAAAACCCAGCTTTATTAGGCTCTAACCCACATAATCAAAAAATTGTACACTTAGTGGGTTTTAGTATAGTCACAGGTTTGTAGAACCATCACCCGTGTCTAATGTCATCACCTTCAAATAAACTCCGTGCCCGCCAGCAGCCACTCCCCATTCTTCCCTTTCCTAGTGCCTTGGCAGCCAGCAACCTGCTTTGTGTCTCTGTACACTTCCTTATTCTGGACGTTTTATTAAATGGTATCATACATTTGCTGGAGTCATACATGGCTCTTTATGATGGGCTGCTTTCATCGAGTGTCATGTTTCCAGCGTTCATCCACAGTGTAGTACCTCAGTCATCTTTATGCCTAGTCATATTCCGTTGTGTGGTTATACCACATTCTGTTTATTCATTTATCTGTTACGGTTATTTGGGTTGTTTGTACCTTTTGGCTGTTACGATTAATGCTGACGTGAACTTACGTACACTTTATTCTCTTGGTTATATAGCTAGGAGTGGAATTGCTGGATCACACGGTAACTCTGGCCTTTTGAGGAACTGCTAACACACCAGTTGTTTTAAGAGAGGGGACTTAATGTAGAGAGTGTAACCTAGGCATTGAAGGAGTGAAAAAGTACAGAAAGAACTCTAAGGTGTCATGGCGGTAGGAACTGCAGGGAACTGTGTCCGCTCCGGGAAGAGGTCGGAATTATGACAGTTAGAGACTCAAAGGAGGGGCTGGGAGGTGGGGCTGCTGCTGGATGGTGCTGGGGTCTCCCAGGGGGACAGCATGCAGCTGGTTCTGCGCATGTTGGAAAAACTGCAAACTGGATCTAGCTGCTGCTAAAGAAACCCTTGATAATGCACGACTGGTTTTCACCCAGGCATGAACGTGAGGTGCAGGTGAGACACCTTGTACGCATGGGTCCACGGTCCTCCCAGGGTGTCTGGCTGTCGTGCTGGGCTGTTCTCTGAGCCATGGGCAGCGTTTGTCGTCTTACGGGACTGTTCTTAGGGAACTGTACCAGTTCCCAGCTTCCCACGGAACGGATGCTTAGGTGATGCACACTGTTAAAAGAGATTTTGCATCGTAAGAGTGTGGACGTTGGCAAAGCAGCCTGCTGGCACTGAACGGACTTAGGCCTGGTGCTCTCGAGGATCCTCTGGGGCATGCATGGTTATGTCCACTCAGCCCTGAAGCCGCATGGTCTCACGTTTACACGAAAACTCCTGCCTTTGCTCCGTACCCTTACCTGCTCTCAGCCTGTTGCTGGCCCCTTCGATGTCCCCACATGGGAGAGGGTAGGGCCCGGCCCTGGCTTTCTCTGGGTGGTTTTGGAGATGACTGCTCTGATGCTATCAGGGAGACCAGGATGATGTCCCAAGCTCTTCCTTGGCTGTCACTGTTGCTGTGTGTTCGGGGGTCCCAAAGACCCCCCTTAGCCTCAAGTGATTTGCTAGGAGTCACAGAATTCAACAAGGCTATTATATTCGTGGTTGTAGTTTTATTACGGTGAAAGGATACAGATTAAAGTCAGCGGTGGAAAAAGGTGCCTAGTCTGGGAGATACCAGGCACGAGATTCCGGGTGTCCTTTCCTGTGGGAGTCGTGTGGGTCGTGCTTAATTCCCACAGCAGTGATGTGCGACGACACGCACAGGATGCTGCCACTGGGGGGCTCCCCTGCAGTGACGTCCAGGATTTTTACTGGGGGTCAGTCACCGAGTTACGGAACATGACTGACCTTAGTTACTCAGCCTGAACTCCCGCCAGAGGTCAGAACTGTACAGTGTGGCCCAGGGTTACTACCATGTCACATTGTTAGCATGAACTATCTGTGTGACCCAAGAACTTAGGTAAACAAAGATGTTCTTATCAGGCAGAATCTTCCAAGGGCTTAGAGGTCTCCTCCCAGGAGCAGGTCAAGGGCCAGACTTTCGTTTGGAGTGTGGAGGGTTTGGACAGCTCAGGCCTGCTGAGTCAGCCCTTTACTGACCACCCAGCTGCAGCTGAAGGAAGCTTCTAATGACTATCTCCTTGGTGTTTCAGTGACTTGGGTTTCAGGGGCCTTGGGTGTGTTCTTGAGGTACGTATGTGTGTGTGCATCGGAAGGGGCTGCCTGTCAGCCAGGGTACGGTGTTCTCTGTGAATCAGAGGACAAGTGGTGTGTCATCTGGCTCAGAGCGTCTGGCCAGTAGGACATGTTGACCTCCGGATTGATTAATGGGCTTGGGTGCCTCACCCCTTTGTCCCCAGGGTGGGCCTGCAGACACTAACACTGCTCTTTCCCCTCAGCCCTGGCCCAGGCCCCTCCCGAGGACCAACGGTTTGGAGACCTGGCAGAGCCGGCCAAGCCCTTCACGGATGGAGCTCAGGTGAGCTGTGAGTTCTCCAAAGTCAGAGATGCCACATCCTGCGGGACCCAGCCCGCCTCCCACCCCCCCTTCACCCCAGGCCGTGGAGGGTCACATTCAGCAACTGTGCCCAGCCCCCACCCCCACCACCCCTCGCCCTCAGGCTGGGCTCAGGACCTGCCCATCACCCTCTCCCAGCTCCTGGGTCTGAGGATGGGGCCTCCCCAGGCTCACACCATTTGAATACAGAGTACAGTAAGTCCCCTACACGCAAACCTCCAAGTTACGAACTTTCAAAGATGCGAACATGCGTTCGCATGTCCAATCACGTAAGTTAGTTCACGTGTCTGGCGTACATTGTCATGTGCGTGCATCCTCTACAAGTGGTTGTGCTTTTGTGTGCTTTACAGTACTGTATAGAGTACAGTAGTACAGTATCTTTATTTCAAGCCCAGGATGTCCGGAAGCAAGCGTAAAAGCAGCGGTGATGTAGCGGGTACTGCTAAGAAGCGCCACGCGATAACGATGGAAACAAAAGTGAAAATAATTGAGAGAGTGGAGCGAGGCGAAAAGATGGTAGACGTCGCTCATTCTTACAACCTGAATCGTTCAACCATCGGCTCAATCGTAAAGAACAAGGACAAGATCATGGAACATGTGAAGTCTGCTATGCCGATGACGTCCACAATAATAACAAAGAAGCGTGGAAAAGTGATGGAGGAGATGGAGAAACTTCTCAGTGTGTGGATGCAGGATCAGCGTCAGCGTCGAGTCCCACTCAGCTTAATGCTGATTCAAGAGAAAGCCAAGAGCCTTTATGAAGACTTGAAGAAGAAACACGGCGAAGAATCAGAGGGCAAATCTTTTAACGCCAGCCGTAGCTGGGTTCACCGGTTCAAGGCTAGAGCCAAACTTCACAATGTAAAAGTGAGTGACAAGGCAGCGAGTACAGATACAATAGCTGCCCGGGAGTTTCCTGAAACGCTTCGAGAAATTATCGATGAAGGCGCGTATTTACCCGAGCAGGTGTTTAATGTGGACGAGACAGGACTGTACTGGAAGAGGATGCCGGACCGAAGTTACATCAGTAAGGAGGAAAAGTTGATGCCGGGCTATAAAGCATCAAAGGATAGGCTCACGCTGTTGTTTGGTGGCAACGCTTCTGGTGATATGAAGCTGAAGCCTCTGTTAGTTTATCATTCGGAGAACCCAAGAGCCCTTAAAAACATAGCCAAGGGCTCTCTTCCTGTTGTGTGGAAGAGTAACCCCAAAGCCTGGGTTACACAGGCCATTTTCCAGGACTGGTTTTTCCACCACTTTATCCCGGAGGTAGAGAAATACTGCTTGGAGAAGGACGTCCCATTCAACATTCTTTTGCTGCTTGACAATGCTCCGGGCCACCCCCCATTCATGGACGACTTTCATCCCAACGTCAAAGTAGTGCATCTGCCACTGAATACTACGGCGCTCATCCAACCTATGGACCAGGGAGTTATAGCGACTTTCAAGAAATATTACTTACGTCACACTTTTCGTCAGGCAGTAAAGGCGAGTGACGAATCAGGAACAACCTTGCGACAATTTTGGAAGGACTATAACATCTACAAGGCCATAAAAAACATTGACTTTGCCTGGAGTGAGGTTACGGCCGTCACCATGAATGGGGTTTGGAAGAACCTTTGCCCGAAGTTTGTTCACGATTTTCGTGGATTTGAGAAGGTGGATGAGGAGTCCAAAGAGGTCTTCAGCAACTTAGTGACCCTCAGCGAGAAGCTGGAGCTAGATCTGCAAGAGGACGACTTCATTGAACTCCTTGCCGTGCAACATGAGGAGCTCACTAATGAAGACCTGATGGAATTGGAGGCCCAGAGAAAGGATGAAGAGGGACAGGAGGAAGAAGAAGTAACTGAAGAACCGAAGAGATTCACGACGCAGGAAATGGCAAGGGGGTTTTCTTTATTTGAGGAGGCGCTGTTGGTGTTTGAGGCACAGGACCCGAATGTAGAACGGTACACGAAGGTTGCAGCAGCCGTTCAGAATGCAATCCAGTGCTACCGTGTCATCTATGACGAGAAAAAAAGAGCTACTACGCAGACATCACTGGATCGTTTTTACAAGAGGGTGGATAGAATTAAATCCAGCAAGGAACCAGAGCCTGTGCCATCCACGTCAGGCGTGAGTGAAATTGCAGCTTGCCCTCCGTCTCCTACTGCTGACGATCCTTCAGCCCTCCCATCTCCCACCTCCTCTTCCTCCTCCAGTCAGTAACTCTTCCTGCCTGTTCCCTTGATGCCAGCCCCTGGATGCCAGCTGTTGTACTGTACTACGGTACTTTTCAAGGTACTGTACTGTAAGATTAAAAATGTTTTCTTTATTTTTTGTGTTTGTTTGTTATTTATGTATTATTCGTGTGAAAAGTATTATAAACCTATTCCAGTACAGTACTGTATAGCCGATTGTGTAAGTTGGGTACCTAGGCTAACGTCGTTGGACTTACGAACACATTGGACTTACAAACGTGCTCTTAGAACGGAACTCGTTCATACGTAGGGGACTTACTGTAGTTGTCGTCTCTCTTGCACAGAGATAGAAATACAGCAGTCATTATTTATCCTCCCATTTTAAAGAAAAATTTTAAATGTATATAAAACATGTATATGCATTATAAAGTAATTCAAACCTTAAGAGAAGCACATAACGTTGAAACCCCACAGCCAGTCTTCCTCTCTGGAGATGGCCACTGCCACCCATCGTACACCCTTCCTCTTTCCTGTACACACGTGCAATTCACACACATGGGCGTGTGTATGAACGGGGCACACAGACATTTCCAAAGGAAGCCCATTAACGCTCTGCACCTCACTGATTTCACTTCGTCTTGTGTTGAGGTCCCTTCCAGTGGCACAGGCAGCTCCAGCCTTTCTTTTTAGTGGCTATCTTGGAGTCATGTGCCCAGCCCCGCTAGGGAATGTGGGCCGCTGTTGGTTTCTCATCCCAGAACACACACCCTCATCTTGGCTGCTGCCCCTCTGGCTCTTCTGCCCCTGGGCCTGCCTGTCCTCTGGGTGGCCTCAAGACACAGGGACCAAAGCTTATCTCTGTGTCACGGGGTGCCTGCATGTCTTTGATCCTGGTGGGTAACCCAGGGGGCTTCCCCAGGAGGACAGAGGGACTTGCTCACACGTGGGAAGGAGGGCAGACCAGCCAAGGAGCATGGCTGGGGTCTCCTGCCAGGTGAGGGGGGAGAGTGGACCACACCCTGGCCTTTCCCACCCTTGACTGCCATTCCTGGTCTTCCTGAGACACTGCGAGGCCTGGGAACGCCTGCGGTGGCCCTGCCTAGATCTGCCCAAGTCCGGCTCAGCCGGTGTCCTGCCGGCAACTCTCAGAGAACACCCAGGGCTGCTTTACTGTCAAACTCCCATCACCAGTCGAGAGTGTAGAGCTGGGCTCTGAGAGATGCTGCTCCTGGAAGAAACAAGGTGCTTGGCCCACCCCCCTGTGGAAGGACACTGGGAAGTGGGTCTCCTTGGCCACCTCGGGGCCCCAAGGCTGGAGGCAGGCCTGCCCCTCGCCGGGTTCTCCAGGAGCCCGTCTGGGTAATTGAACCCTGCACAAGTATTTCCTTCATTAAAAAAACCAAAAACAGGGACTCCCCTGGTGGTCCAGTGGTTAGGACTCCGCTCTTCCACGGCAGGGGGCACGGGTCCGATCCCTGGCTGGAGAACTAAGATCCCCCATGCCGCGCGGCTTGGCCAAACCAACCAAAAAATCAAAACAACACACAAAACAAAAACCTTGAGTCCTGACACCCTTAATTAATGACATTGCTCAAGGTCTTGCGAGCTCGGGGCCATGAAGCGTGTTGGCTCCATGGACAGCTCGTTCCTCTGCTTTCCCGGGTTGCCACCAAGCTCTGAGCTGAGGTTTATACACTGTGGCTGCCCGTGCCTGGGCCCGGCTATGACGTGCTGGTAATTTCTGGGTTCTGTATTTGGCCTGACATCAGTTTGTGGTGTATTACGCCACCCTGGATGCTTCAGGAGGCCGGCGAGTAGGTGACCGGGGATGGTGGTGTCAGCGGGGAAAAGTGGTAGAGGGTTTTCAGAAAAAAGTGGAAGAGTGGAAGGAAAGTGGTAGAAGGTTTTCAGAGGCTTGCTGCAATCCTGGGGGTGGAGTTTATTTAGTCCACGGGGCCAGAACTCATCGAGTGGCCGGATGTGGCCCCGAATCTCCCACCTAAAGAGAGACTAGTCAGGGACCTCTAAGGGTTTTACCCAGGCCCTTCAGCACTTCCCACCGGTAAACGTTGTCTCCCCATTTTACAGCGGGTCAGGGCTGGGGCGGCAGCGGCCCTGAAATCAGCGGGCTCAGGGCGGGAACATAAATATTCTGTTGTGGTGTCCGGAGAGAGTGATGCGGGCCCGAAGCCCCCCCTGAAGAGGCCGCCGAGGGCGGGCCAGCGCCCAAGTGCCAAGCGGGACCGGAAGGCCATCAACCTGCAGGTGAAGCTGGAGGTACTGCGGCGCTTCGAAGCCGGAGAGAAGCTCAGCCGAATTGGGAGGGCACTGGGTCTCTCCACCTCCACTGTGGCCACCATTCGTGACAACAAGGACAAGATCCGAGCGAGTTCCCAGGCGGCCACCCCGCACGCGGCCTGTAAGCTGACGCGCAGCCGCAGCCTGGTGATGGAGAACATGGAGCGGCTGCTGAGCGTGTGGATCGAGGACCAGAACCGGCGTGACGTGCCGGTCAGCGTGGTGCTCGTCCAGGAGAAGGCCCGCAGCCTGTTTGAGGAGCTCAAGCGGGCGCAGGGTGAGGGCTCCGAGGCGGAGACTTTCGGCGCCAGCCGCGGCTGGTTCGCGCGCTTCAAGGCGCGGCACGGGCTGCGCAGCCTCGGGGCCGGAGGCGAGGCGGCGCGCGCAGACGCAGAGGCTGCGCGCAGGTATCCGGCGCTGCTGCGGAGGGTGATCCAGCAGGGCGGCTACACGGCCCGGCAGGTGTTCAACGTGGACGAGACCCGGCTCTTCTGGAGGCGGCTGCCGGGCAGGACGGGCCCTTCCATGGCGGAGAAGCCAGGCCCCGGGTTCACAGCCGCCCGAGATCTCCTGACCCTGCTGCTCGGCAGCAACGCCGCCGGCGACTTCAAGCTGAAGCCGCTGCTGGTGTACCCCTCAGAGAACCCGCGCGCCCTCCGGGGCTTCTCCAAGCCCAACCTGCCCGTGCTGTGGCGCTCGCACAGGAAGGCCTGGGTCACTGTGAGCCTCTTCCAGGAGTGGTTCGTGCACTTCTTCTGCCCCGCTGTGGAGAGGTACTGCGCCCGGCACGGGCTCCCGTATAAAGCTCTGCTCGTCCTGGACAGCACTCCTGGCCGCCCAGGGAACCTGGACGACCTCTCCGACCACGTGCGCGTGGAGTACCTGCCCAAGGACACCACGGCCCTCATCCAGCCCATGACCCAGGACGTGGTCGCCACGTTCAAGGCCTGCTACCTGCGGAGGGTCTTCCGCCTCTTGGCGGCGAGGGCGGGAGGCGCTGGCGAGCGGTCAGCGGCCTCGGACTTCTGGCGGGACTATAGCATCCTGGACGCTGTGCACAACATCTTCGAGTCCTGGGAGGAGGTTCCGCCCGCGACGTTGAACCGGGGTTGGAGGAAGCTGTGGCCCGAGTGCCTCCAGCACGACGCCAGCCCCCGACCCGGGGAGGCCCTCCCGCAGATCAGGCGGGACGTCGTGGCGCTGGCGCACGGCTTGGGTTTCGGGGAGGTGGCAGAGGCGGATGTGGCTGAGCTGCTGCAGAGCCAGGGCGCAGACCTGTCCAACGAGGAGCTGGTGGGGCCGGAGCAGGAGCTGGCAGCCGGGGAGGAGGGTGAGGACAGCTCGACGGCTTCCCGCCAGCTCACGGCCAGGTACCTGGCCAAGGCCCTAGCACATTTCGATGCTGGCCTGCAGATCGTCAGGGACAACGATCCCAACCTGGAGCGCAGCCTCCGCGTCTGCCGGGGCGTGAACAACGTGATCAGCTGCTATCGGGAGCTCTTCAAGGAGAAGAGAGGCCCCAAATAGTGTGTGTTGAGGGGGAGGGGGTGTTGGGAGTTCTGAGGCCTCCGGACTTTGTTGGGGAGAGGGGGTCCTCCCTCCCCATCTTTCACATGGAAGTGACACTGGTCTGCATGTTTCCATTTCATTATATTAATCCCTCAAATGTTTTTCTGTCAGCAGATAATTTAGTGTCTCAAGTGAACTTCTCAAATACATGGTTTTAGAAGCCTTGATGAATTCTCAAGTGACTTTATTGCATCCTGGGCCCTTTTGGAGCAGTGCATCCTCGGTTTCCTAGTGGAAGCCCATGAGGAAGCCGGAGTCACCGGGTAGCACCCCTGGCACGGTATTCCTGCCACCTTGCTCACTGCGCTGAGCTCTTCCTGTATTCAGAGCTGGGGCTCACGGAGCTGAGAGGGGTTCAGAGAGGGGTTCTGCTTGTTTTATGGCCCGCTCACCCTTCAGCTGGGCTTCAGGACCTGCAGGCGGCAAAGGCTGACCCCGGATGAGCACCCAAAGAGACTCAGGGATCCAGAGAGTGGGCCTGGGTGGGAGGAGTGTCCGGCCACACACCTCCCATCTCTGTTCTCCCGGGACACTGGATGCGTCTATGTCATCCTGTTCTGTCCTCTGAAATGATGCTGTGCCCCTGCTGACTGGCCGGGGGGGAGGGGGGCCGGGAGGAGAGACTACATCCCGTTGTGGGTGAGCTGGTGAGGCAGCACATTCGCCAGGCTCCCCGGCCCCGGCGCGGGCGTCCTCACGGCTGCAGGCCCGGCTGCAGGCCTGCTGTTAACTCTCCCTCTCTTCTTGTCTCTCTCCTCTGCTGCTCCCTCTCTCCACCAGTTTCCGTTTGACTCCTGCCATGCCCCTTTGACTCTTCTTCCCGTGGACACGGGCTCATTCCAGGCAGTGGTGGCATTTGGAGACAAGGCCCCGGATGCCATGTGGGAAGACTGGGAGGCACACGATGCCCCACAGAAGGAGGGGTAAGGATGTGGGTTTTGGGGTAGGGTTGGCCTTACTGCAGGACGCACGGGTCCTCAGGTGAGTGGTCCCTGTCTCCAGCCAAGGGGCCCTGTTAGAGGAAGCCTTCCCTGAGCCTGCCTTCCTTCTGCAGGAGGTGGGGGGCAGGGGGTGGGCGGGCTAGCCCGGGAGATTGGTTGGGGGCTAAATTTGGCCTGAAGGTTTTGCTGGGGAGCCCAGGTGCCCTCACATCTCCCATCTGCTGTCCGTACACCCCGGTGTACACCTGACTGAGGTATGCCCAGAGCCGACCTCTGATCCCATGCACAAAGCAAGCACTCCCTGCTGGCTGGACCTCTTGGGCCATCGTGGGTACCCGTAGCTCTAGGTTCTCCTGGGGGTGGCCACTGTGGGTGTACCTGACCAGGGATGCTGGTCTGCTCCTGCTTGGCTATCTGCACCATTCAGTGTAGAATCAGAGCCAGAGGAGAGATTGACTTTAAAGGACACTTCTGGGCATATTAATCACGTTAAGGCTGTACACGGGTCTTCTCTTCCTGGCTGGGGTCTGGCTGGACACGGGGTGATTTCCAGCGGTGCTGGGCACGGAACCGGGCCCCGGGCGCTGGGGCCGGAGCGGGACCCAGTCCCCGGGCGCTGGGGGCGGAGCCGGGCCCCGGGCGCTGGGGGCGGAGCCGGGCCCCGGGCGCTGGGGGCGGAGCCGGGCCCCGGGCGCGGAGCCGGGCCCCGGGCGCGGAGCCGGGCCCCGGGCGCTGGGGGCGGAGCCGGGCTCCGGGCCGCTGGGGGCCCTTCGGCTTCGGGCCAACAAAGAGCAGCCCGGATACCCACGCCCACGGCTGGGCCTGCTGGTCCCTCCGTCCTTCTGTCGGGCACAGTGTTCACCTCCCCCTGCTGCCCCGGCTGGCCTGTCTCCTGTCGGGTGGTAAGCTCTTCGTCCCAGCCGCCATCTCCCGCAGCTAACACCCCTTCTCCAGCCTCGGGGATGACCCAGGACCCTCCCTGGGCTCCCCGCCTGCCCCCCTTGGTCGGTGGCCTCAGTCCCCCTGTGCTGACAGGTGAGTGTTCCCTCCAGACGCTCCCAAACGCTTCACCCCAACATCCTCCCCGGGGTCGGCCCCATGTCCTGTCGGGATGTCCCCTGTCACCAAGCCCCAACTACATGGCGAGGGCAGGCATCGGGCTTGCAGCAGGTACCGCTGTGTATCCTGCTGTATACACAGGCATGACCCTGCCCCAGGGTGCAGGAAAGGCAGCCCTATCTCAGGATATGGGGAGACGACTGACTGACTACAGGGCGGACGTCAGCTCTCGGCGCACTAGGCAAGAGCAGCCGGGTTCTCGCTCCCTGGACCCTTTCTCACCTGACTGTGACCCGGCTTTGTTCCCACCCCCGTTGTCCCTCCGTTGGCCTCGCTCTTGTGAGCAGAGCAGGACAGTGTGGTCAGCGGTCACAGGCTGAGGCACAGGGACACTGGCTGACCCGCGTGCACCCATGCTGACCCCACGGAACGGGCATTGCACCAGCCTGTGTGGTGCAGGTTCACCTGCCCACAGAGAGGCCGGGCCTCTGTCCTGGCTCCAGAGGTCACCTTGAGTCTGACGGGAGTGTCCGTGCTCCATGGGCCTCGCTCCAGGCTGGTCTGTGCTGACGGCGTGATACACAGTGGGGCTTCCTTCCCCGGGGGCTGGAGGCCGAGGTCGGGCACATGGTGGTCCTCATGTCGACATGACCGACCCCAAAAACCCTGCACCTCAGGATTCAGGAGGGCTTCCCTGGGTGGCCACACCCAAGGGACCCCCGATGCTGCTCCTGACCTCTGCCCTCGGCTGATTTTAATCTACACCCTAAGCAACTCTGTGCCAGCTGCAGAGAGAGGGGGCTTGTTCACGCCCCCCCCCAGCGCACGGGGCCCTCGTGGACAGGCCCCTCCCAGGGTATGGAGCTCACCTGGGCAGGTACCCAGCAGCCCACGGGGCCCTCGTGGACAGGCCCCTCCCAGGGTATGGAGCTCACCTGGGCAGGTACCCAGCAGCCCACGGGGCCCTCGTGGACAGGCCCCTCCCAGGATATGGAGCTCACCTGGGCATGTACCCAGCGCACGGGGCCCTCGTGGACAGGCCCCTCCCAGGGTATGGAGCTCACCTGGGCAGGTACCCAGCAGCCCACGGGGCCCTCGTGGACAGGCCCCTCCCAGGATATGGAGCTCACCTGGGCATGTACCCAGCAGCCCACGGGGCCCTCGTGGACAGGCCCCTCCCAGGATATGGAGCTCACCTGGGCATGTACCCAGCGCACGGGGCCCTCGTGGACAGGCCCCTCCCAGGGTATGGAGCTCACCTGGGCATGTACCCAGCGCACGGGGCCCTCGTGGACAGGCCCCTCCCAGGATATGGAGCTCACCTGGGCAGGTACCCAGCAGCCCACGGGGCCCTCGTGGACAGGCCCCTCCCAGGGTATGGAGCTCACCTGGGCAGGTACCCAGCAGCCCACGGGGCCCTCGTGGACAGGCCCCTCCCAGGATATGGAGCTCACCTGGGCATGTACCCAGCGCACGGGGCCCTCGTGGACAGGCCCCTCCCAGGGTATGGAGCTCACCTGGGCATGTACCCAGCGCACGGGGCCCTCGTGGACAGGCCCCTCCCAGGATATGGAGCTCACCTGGGCAGGTACCCAGCAGCCCACGGGGCCCTCGTGGACAGGCCCCTCCCAGGGTATGGAGCTCACCTGGGCAGGTACCCAGCGCACGGGGCCCTCGTGGACAGGCCCCTCCCAGGGTATGGAGCTCACCTGGGCATGTACCCAGCGCACGGGGCCCTCGTGGACAGCCCTCTCCCAGGGTATGGAGCTCACCTGGGCATGTACCCAGCAGCCCACGGGGCCCTCGTGGACAGGCCCCTCCCAGGATATGGAGCTCACCTGGGCATGTACCCAGCGCACGGGGCCCTCGTGGACAGGCCCCTCCCAGGGTATGGAGCTCACCTGGGCAGGTACCCAGCAGCCCACGGGGCCCTCGTGGACAGGCCCCTCCCAGGATATGGAGCTCACCTGGGCATGTACCCAGCGCACGGGGCCCTCGTGGACAGGCCCCTCCCAGGGTATGGAGCTCACCTGGGCATGTACCCAGCAGCCCACGGGGCCCTCGTGGACAGGCCCCTCCCAGGATATGGAGCTCACCTGAGCAGGTACCCAGCAGCCCACGGGGCTCTCGTGGACAGCCCTCTCCCAGGATATGGAGCTCACCTGGGCATGTACCCAGCAGCCCACGGGGCCCTCGTGGACAGGCCCCTCCCAGGATATGGAGCTCACCTGGGCATGTACCCAGCAGCCCACGGGGCCCTCGTGGACAGGCCCCTCCCAGGATATGGAGCTCACCTGAGCATGTACCCAGCAGCCCACGGGGCCCTCGTGGACAGGCCCCTCCCAGGATATGGAGCTCACCTGGGCAGGTACCCAGCAGCCCACGGGGCCCTCGTGGACAGGCCCCTCCCAGGATATGGAGCTCACCTGAGCAGGTACCCAGCAGCCCACGGGGCTCTCGTGGACAGCCCTCTCCCAGGATATGGAGCTCACCTGGGCATGTACCCAGCAGCCCACGGGGCCCTCGTGGACAGGCCCCTCCCAGGATATGGAGCTCACCTGGGCATGTACCCAGCAGCCCACGGGGCCCTCGTGGACAGGCCCCTCCCAGGATATGGAGCTCACCTGAGCATGTACCCAGCAGCCCACGGGGCCCTCGTGGACAGGCCCCTCCCAGGATATGGAGCTCACCTGGGCAGGTACCCAGCAGCCCACGGGGCCCTCGTGGACAGGCCCCTCCCAGGATATGGAGCTCACCTGGGCATGTACCCAGCAGCCCACAGGGCCCTCATGGACAGCCCTCTCCCAGGATATGGAGCTCACCTGGGCATGTACCCAGCAGCCCACGGGGCCCTCATGGACAGCCCTCTCCCAGGATATGGAGCTCACCTGAGCAGGTACCCAGCAGCCCACGGGGCCCTCGTGGACAGCCCTCTCCCAGGATATGGAGCTCACCTGGGCATGTACCCAGCAGCCCACGGGGCCCTCATGGACAGCCCTCTCCCAGGATATGGAGCTCACCTGAGCAGGTACCCAGCAGCCCACGGGGCTCTCGTGGACAGCCCTCTCCCAGGATATGGAGCTCACCTGAGCAGGTACCCAGCAGCCCACGGGGCTCTCGTAGACAGCCCTCTCCCAGGATATGGAGCTCACCTGAGCAGGTACCCAGCAGCCCACGGGGCTCTCGTGGACATGCCCCTCCTAGGATATGGAGCTCACCTGAGCATGTACCCAGCAGCCCATGGGGCTCTCGTGGACATGCCCCTCCCAGGATATGGAGCTCACCTGAGCAGATACCCAGCAGCCCACGGGGCTCTCGTGGACAGCCCTCTCCCAGGATATGAGCTCACCTGAGCAGGTACCCAGCAGCCCACGGGGCTCTCGTGGACAGCCCTCTCCCAAGATATGGAGCTCACCTGGGCATGTACCCAGCAGCCCATGGGGCTCTCGTGGACAGGCCCCTCCTAGGATATGGAGCTCACCTGAGCAGGTACCCAACAGCCCATGGGGCTCTCATGGTCAGGCCCCTCCCAGGATACAGAGCTCGCCTGGGCAGGCACCCGGCAGGGCTGGGCACGCAGGAACCGTGCACATAGCCCTCATTGCAGAGCACCCCCAACTCACCTGTTGGTCAGAGCTGACCCTGAGCACCTCAGAGCAGGACCTGAACTAACAAACAGCAGCTCCTGGACAGGTCTGTGACCCTGGGCTTCACTCTGTGTGGCCTCCCTCCACCGCGTCTTCCAAAGGCTTCCAGTGCCGCCGGGGCACCAGGCCTCTGTCTCCACCCACCACCCCTCCTCTCCCTGACTCCTGGGTTCCTCTCATTACGAGAGGGTCTTCTTAAAGTTGTCTCCCATTCATGGACCAGATAAAATGATTAGAAAACAGGACTTCCCTGGTGGCGCAGTGGTTGAGAGTCCGCCTGCCGATGCAGGGGACACGGGTTCGTGCCCCGGTCCGGGAGGATCCCACATGCCGCGGAGCGGCTGGGCCCGTGAGCCATGGCCGCTGAGCCTGCACGTCCGGAGCCTGTGCTCCGCAATGGGAGAGGCCACAGCAATGAGAGGCCCACGTACCGCAAAAAAAAAAAAAAAAAAAAAAAAAAAAAAATTAGAAAACAAGCCAGAGCTGCAGCCCCTTGTCTATCCTGACTCAGGAGCCCACACCTGTTCCTTGGACCTGGCCGGTGCAGCAAGGCCCATTTTCTGCAGCTATGAGCCCCTGAGGGGCGAGGATTGGCTGACCTGGGCAGCCTGACCGTGCCGGTGAGCCCTCCCCAGGTGTGCGTGGGCTGAGGTCAATATAAACACCGCTCCAGGCAGCAAGAGCCCCTGCAGCTGTGCCTGACGCCATATTCTCTGCCCCGTCAGCAGTCTCGGGGCTGGGCTGCTGGGAGGGAGTGAGGGGCCACGGATTTGTGGGTGACCCGGTGTGAGTGGGGCTCTGCTGGACTTTCTGCAGGAGTTGCCGGGCTGCCACCTGCTAAAGAAGAGGATGTGTCACCCATACCTGCCGCTGGAATTTCTCCCCGGGCAGAGGTGAGGAAAGAAAAAAGCAGTGGGGGCCGGGACAGGAGGGGTATCTCAGGCAGGGAAATGGAAAGATTCCAGAAGAGCGCCCGCGGCCAGTACCATCCCGGCTGGCCTGCAGGCACCAAGTCGGCCTGCGTGCTGTGGCTGGGGTGGCTCCACGGCCCTTCCTGTAGGCTTTCAAGTCCTTGCACACATTCGGGTGTTTTACCTGGGAAGGGTGGGAACAGTTCAGCAGCAGCTGGCCTGGGGCTCAGCTCACGTTTACTCAGAGACGCCTCGGCACGGTCCCCCAGCTTTGCAATGAGGACGCTCCTTGCGGGGTGGGGGGCTGCTGGCTGCATGCGAGACGATTCCCCACCTCTGACCATCTTCAGAATTGTTTACTGCTGGAGCAAGTGCCCTGATAGAGTTTTCATCTGTATAACTGGTGGGTTCTGTTTTTTTTTTTTCTTTTTTGGTTCAAGGTAGGTTTTATTGCTCTTTTTTGTATTTATAGATATAAGCATGGAAATAATTCATTCATATAAATACATCTATGGGAAGGGAAGAACTTTATTTTCTGTTTTATTTTTAAAATTTTATATATTTTTAAAAATTTTTAAATTTTATTTTTTTTATACAGCAGGTTCTTATTGGTTATCTATTTTATACATATAAGTGTATACATGTCAATCCCAGTCTCCCAATTTATCCCCCCCACCCCCCGCCATGGCGTTACCCCCTTGGTGTCCATACGTTTGTTCTCTACATCTGTGTCTCTATTTCTGCCCTGAAAACTGGTTTATCTGTACCATTTTTCTAAGTTCCACATATATGCATTAATATACAATATTTGTTTTCCTTTTTCTGACTTCACTCTGTATGACAGTCTCTAGATCCATCGACTTCTCTACAAATGACCCAATTTCATTCCTTCTTATGGCTAATAGTCCGTTGTATATATGTACCACATCTTTATCCATTCGTCTGTCTGTGGGCATTTAGGTTGCTTCCATTACCTGGCTATTGTAAATAGTGCTGCAATGAACATTGTGGTGAATGTGTCTTTTTGATTTATGGTTTTCTCTGGGTATATGCCCAGTAGTGAGATTGCTGGATCATATGGTAATTCTATTTTTAGTTTTTTAAGGAACCTCCATACTGTTCTCCATAGTGACTGTATCAATTTACATTCCCACCAATCGTGGAAGAGGGTTCCTTTTCTCCACACCCTCTCCAGCATTTGTTGTTTGTAGATTTTCTGATGATGCCAATTCTAACAGGTGTGAGGTGATACCTCATTGTAGTTTTGATTTGCATTTCTCTAATAATTAGTGATGTAGAGCAGCTTTTCATGGCTTCTTGGCCATCTGTATGTCTTCTTGGAAGAAATGTCTATTTAGATCTTCTGCCCATTTTTGTATTGGGTTGTTTGTTTTTTTAATATTGAGCTGCATGAGCTGTTTATATATATTGGAGAGTAATCCTTTGTCCATTGATTCGTTTGCAAATATTTTCTCCCATTATGAGGGTTGTCTTTTCGTCTTGTTTGTAGTTTGCTTTGCAAAAGCTTTTATGTTTCATTAGGTCCCATTTGTTTAGTTTTCTTTTTTATTGCCTTACTGTAGGAGGTGGATCAAAAATGATCTGCTGTGATTTATGTCAGAGTATTCTTCCTATGTTTTCCTCTAAGAGTTTTATACTGTCCGGTCTTACATTAAGGTCCCTAATCCATTTTGAATTTATTTTTGTGTATGGTGTTAGGGGGTGTTCTAATTTCATTCTTTTATATGTAAGTGTCCATTTTTCCCAACACCACTGATTGAAGAGACTGTCTTTTCTCCATTGTATAGTCTTGCCTCCTTTGTCATAGATTAGTTGACCATAGGTGTGTAGGTTTATCTCTGGGCTTTCTTTTTCTTTTTTTTTCCTTTTACACCTTCATTGGAGTATAATTGCTTTACAATGGTGTGTTAGTTTCTGCTGTATAACAAAATGAATCAGCTATACCTATACATATATCACCATATCCCCTCTCTCTTGCATCTCCCTCCCACCCTCTGTATCCCACCCGTTTAGGTGGTCACAAAGCACCGAGCTGATCTCCCTGTGCTATGTGGCTGTTCCCAGTAACTATTGATGTTACATTAGGTAATGTATATATGTCCATGCCACTCTCTCACTTTGTCCCAGCTTACCCTTCCTCCTCCCTGTGTCCTCAAGTGCTTTCTCTACGTCTGTGTCCTTAATCCTGTCCTGCCCCTAGGTTCTTCATAAACTTTTTTTTCTTTAGATTCCATATATCTCTGTTAGCACACGGTATTTATTTTTCTCTTTCTGACTTACTTCACTGTGTAGGACAGACTCTAAGTCCATCCACCTCACTACAAATAACTCAGTTTTGTTTCTTTTTATGGCTGAGTAATATTCCATTGTATATATGTGCCAGATATTCTTTATCCATTCATCTGTCGATGGACACTTAGGTTGCTTCCATGTCCTGGCTATTGTAAATAGAGCTGCAATGAACATGTTGTACATGACTCTTTTTGAATTATGGTTTTCTCAGGGTAAATGCCCAGTAGTTGGATTGCTGGGTCGTATGGTACTTCTATTTTTAGTTTTTTAAGGAACCTCTATACTGTTATCCCTAGTGGCTATAGCAATTTACATTCCCAGCAACAGTGCAAGAGCGTTCCCTTTTCTCCAGTAAATGCCTCTCCAGCATTTATTGTTTGTAGATGTTTTGATGATTGCCATTCAGACTGCTGGGAGGTGATACCTCACTGTAGTTTTGATTTGCATTTCTCTAATGATTAGTGATGTTCAGCATCCTTTCATGTGTTTGTTGGCAATCTGTATATCTTCTTTGGAGAAATGTCTGTTTAGGTCTTCTGCCCATTTTTGGATTGGGTTGTTTGTTTTTGTGATATTGAGCTACATGAGCTGCTTGTAAATTTTGGAGATTAATCCTTTGTCAGCTCCTTCATTTGCAAATATTTTCTCCCATTCTGAGGGTTGTCTTTTCGTCTTGTTTATGTTTTCCTTTGCTGTGCAAAAGCTTTGAAGTTTCATTAGGTCCCATTTGTTTATTTTTGGTTTTATTTCCATTTCTCTAGGAGGTGGGTCAAAAAAGGATCTTGCTGTGATTTATGTCATAGAGTGTTCTATGTTTTCCTCTAAGAGTTTTATAGTGTCTGGTCTTACATTTAGGTCTCTAATCCATTTTGAGTTTATTTTTGTGTATCATATTATGGAGTGTTCTAATTTCATTCTTTTATGTGTAGCTGTCCAGTTTTCCCAGCACCACTTACTGAAGAGACTGTCTTTTCTTCATTGTATATCCTTGCCTCCTTTGTCATAGATGAGTTAGCATAGGTACGTGGGTTTATCTCTGGGCCTTCTATCCTGTTCCATTGATCTATCTTTCTGTTTTTGTGCCAGTACCATATAGTCTTGATTACTGTAGCTTTGTAGTATAGTCTGAAGTCAGGAAGTCTGATTCCTCCAGCTCTTTTAATCTCCCTCAAGACTGCTTTGGCTATCTGGGGTCTTTTGTGTCTCCATACAAGTTCTAAGATTTTTTTGTTCTAGTTCTGTAGAAAATGCCACTGGTAATTTGATAGGGATTGCATTGAATCTGTAGATTGCTTTGGGTAATATAGTCATTTTCACAATATTGATTGTTCTAATCCAAGAACATGGTTTATACCTCCATCTGTTTATATCATCTTTGATTTCTTTCAGCAGTGTCTTATAGTTTTCTGAGTACAGGTCTTTTACCTCCTTAGGTAGGTTAATTCCTATGTATTTTATTCTTTTTGTTGCAATGGTGAATGGGATTGTTTCCTTAATTTCTCTTTCTGATCTTTCATTGAATGCAAGAGATTTCTGTGCATTAATTTTGTATCCTGCAACTTTACCAAATTCATTGATGAGCTCTAGTAGTTTTCTGGTGGCATCTTTAGGATTCACTATGTAGAGTACCGTGTCATTTGCAAACAGTGACAATTTTACTTCTTTTTTTACAATTTGTATTCCTTTTATCTCTTTTTCTTCTCTGATTGCCATGGCTAGGACTTCCAAAACTATGTTGAGTAATAGTGGTGAGAGTGGACATCCTTGTCTTGTTCCTGATCTTAGAGGAAATGCTTTTAGTTTTTCACCATTGAGAATGATGTTTGCTGTGGGTTTGTCATATATGACCTTTATTACGTTGAGGTAGGTTCTCTCTGTGCCCACTTTCTGGAGAGCTTTTTTTATATCATAAATGGGTGTTGAATTTTGTCAAAAGCTTTTCCTGCATCTATTGAGATGATCATATTTTTATTCTACAACTTGTTAATATGGTGTATCACATTGATAGATTTGTGTGTATTGAAGAATTCTTGCATCCCTGGGATAAACCCCACCTGATCATGGTGCATGATCCTTTTAAGGTGTTGTTCAATTCTGTTTGCTAGTATTCTGTTGAGGATTTTTACATCTATATTAATCAGTGATATTGGTCTCTAATTTTCTTTTTCTGTAGTATCTTTGTCTGGTTTTGGTATCAGGGTGATGGTGGCCTCATATAATGAGTTTGGGAGTGTTCCTTCCCCTGCAAATTTCTGAAGAGTTTGAGAAGGTTGGGTGTTAGCTCTTGTCTAAATGTTTGATAGAATTCACCTCTGATGCCATCTGGTTCTGGACTTTTGTTTGTTGGAAGACTTTTTTTTTTTAGATGTTGGGAATAGGAGTTTATTAACTTATTTATTTATTTTTGCTGTGTTGGGTCTTCATTTCTGTGCGAGGGTTTTCTCTAATTGTGGCAAGCAGGGGCCACTCTTCATCGCATGGGCCTCTCACTATTGCGGCCTCTCTTGTTGTGGAGCACAGGCTCCAGACACGCAGGCCCAGTAGTTGGGGCTCACGGGCCTAGTTGCTCCACGGCATGTGGGATCCTCCCATACCAGGGCTCGAACCCGTGTCCCCTGCATTAGCAGGCAGATTCTCAACCACTGCACCACCAGGGAAGCCCTGTTGAAAGATTTTGAATCACAGTTTCAATTTCATTACTTGTGATTGGTCTGTTCATATTCTCTATTTCTTCCTGGTTCAGTCTTGGAAGGTTATACCTTTCTAAGAATTTGTCCATTTCTTCCAGGTTGTCCATTTTATTGGCATAGAGTTGGTTGTAGTAGTCTCTTAGGATGCTTTGTATTTCTGTGGTGTCTGTTGCAACTTCTCCTTTTTCATTTCTAATTTTATTGATTTGAGTCCTCTCCCTCTTTTTCTTGAGTCTGGCTAAAGGTTTATCATTTTTGTTTATCTTCTCAAAGTACCAGCTTTTAGTTTTATTGATCTTTGCTATTGTTTTCTTTGTTTCTATTTCATTTATTTCTGCTCTGATCTTTATGATTTCTTTCCTTCTACTAACTTTGGGTTTTGTTCTTCTTTCTCTAGTTCCTTTAGGTGTAAGTTTAGATTGTTTATTTGAGATTTTTCTTGTTTCTTGAGGTAGGCTTGTATTGCTATAAACTTCCCTCTTAGAACTGCTTTTGCTGCATCCCATAGGTTTTGGATCATCGTGTTTTTGTTGTCATTTGTCTCTAGGTAGTTTTTGATTTCCTCTTTGATTTCTTCAGTGATCTCTTGGTTATTTATTAACGTATTGCTTAGCCTCCATGTGTGTGTTTTTTACGTTTTTTCCCCCCTGTAATTGATTTCTAATCTCATAGCCTTGTGGTCGGAACAGATGCTTGATATGATTTCAGTTTTCTTAAACTTACTGAGGCTTTATTTGTGATCCAAAATGTGATCTATCTTGGAGAATGTTCTGTGTGCAGTTGAGAAGAATGTGTAATCTGCTGTTTTTGGATGGAATGTCCTATAAATATCAATTAAATCTATTTGGTCTATTGTGTTATTTAAAGCTTGTGTTTCCTTATTAATTTTCTGTCTGGATGATCTCCATTGGTGTAAATAAAGTGTTAAAGTTCCCTGCTATAATTGTGTTACTGTCGATTTCCTCTTTTACAGCTGTTAGCAGTTGCCTTATGTATTGAGGTTCTCCTATGTTGGGTACATATATATTTATAATTGTTATATCTTCTTCTTGGATTGGTCCCTTGATCATTATGTAGTGTCCTTCCTTGTCTCTTGTAACATTCTTTATTTTAAAGTCTATTTTATCTGATATGTGTATTGCTACTCCAGCTTTCTTTTGATTTTCATTTTCATGGAATATCCTTTTTCATCCCCTCACTTTCAGTCTGTATGTGTCCCTAGGCCTGAAATGGGTCTCTTATAGACAGCATATATATGGATCTTGTTTTTGTATCCATTCAGCAAGCCTGTGTCTTTTGGTTGGAGCATTTAATCCATTCACATTTAAGGTAAATATCGATATGTATGTTCCTATTACTGTTTTCTTAATTTTTATGGGTTTGTTTTTGTAGATCTTTTCTTCTCATGTGTTTCCCACTTAGAGAAGTTCCTTTAGCATGTTTTGTAGAGCTGGTTTGGTGGTGCTGAGTTCTCTTAGCTTTTGCTTGTCTGTAAAGCTTTTGATTTCCCCATCGAATCTGAATGAGATCTTTGCTGAGTAGAGTTCTCTTGGTTGTAGGTTCTTCCCTTTCATCACTTTAAATATATCATGCCACTCCCTTCTGGTTTATAGAGTTTCTGCTGAGAAATCAGCTGTTAACTTTATGGGAGTTCCCTTGTATGTTATTTGTCATTTTTCCCTTGTTGCTTTCAATGATTTTTCTTTGTCTTTAATTTTTGTCAATTTGCTTACTATGTGTCTCAGCATTTTTCTCCTTGGGTTTATCTTGCCTGGGACTCTCTGTGCTTCCTGGACTTGGGTGGCTACTTCCTTTTCCATGCTAGGGAAGTTTTCAACTATAATTTCTTCAGATATTTTCTCGGGTCCTTTCTCTCTCTCTCTTCTCCTTCTGGGACCCCTATAATGCGAATGTTGTTGCGTTTAATGTTATCCCAGAGGTCTCTTAGGCTGTCTTCATTTCTTTTCATTCTTTTTTCTTTATTCTGTTCCACAGCAGTGAATTCCACCTTTCTGTCTTCCAGGCCACTTATCCGTTCTTCTGCCTCAGTTATTCTGCTATTGATTCCTTCTAGTGTATTTTTCATTTCAGTTATTGTATTGTTCATCTCTGTTTGTTTGTTCTTTAATTCTTCTAGGTCTTTGTTAAGCATTTCTTGCATCTTCTCGATCTTTGCCTCTGTTCTTTTTCCAAGGTCCTGGATCATCTTCACTGTAATTATTCTGAATTCTTTTTCTGGAAGGTTGCCTATCTCCACCTCATTTAGTTGTTTTTCTGGGGTTTTATCTTGTTCCTTGATCTGGTATCAAGTCCTCTGCCTTTTCATTTTCTCTATCTTTCTGTGAATGTGGTTTTCCTTCCACAGGCTGCAGAATTGTAGTACTTCTTGCTTCTGCTGTCTGCCCTCTGGTGGATGAGTCCATCTTAGAGGCTTGTGCAAAATTCCTGATGTGACAGACTGGTGGTGGGTAGAGCTGGGTGTTGCTCTGGTGTGCAGAGTTCAGTAAAACTTTAATCCGCTTGTCTGCTGATGCATGGGGCTGAGTTCCCTCTCTCTTGGTTGTTTGGCCTGAGGCGACCCAGCACTGGAGCCTACCTGGCTCTTTTGTGGGGCTAATGGCGGACTCTGGGAGGGCTCATGCCAAGGAGGACTTCCCAGAACTTCTGCTGCCAGTGTCCTTGTCCCCACGGTGAACCACAGCCACCCCCTGC
The DNA here is from genome assembly GCF_949774975.1 of Lagenorhynchus albirostris. Lineage (NCBI taxonomy): Eukaryota > Metazoa > Chordata > Mammalia > Artiodactyla > Delphinidae > Lagenorhynchus > Lagenorhynchus albirostris. The sequence continues at coordinate 1,649,628 of NC_083113.1, read as the reverse complement.
CTCTGCAGGAGACCCTCTAAAACTAGCAGGTAGGTCTGCTCAGTCTTCTATGGGGTCACTGCTCCTTCCCTTGGGTCCTGATGTGCACACTACTGTTGTGTGCCCTCCAAGAGTAGAGTCTCTGTTGTGACTTTATGTCTCTGAGTGGAGTTGAGACTCTGAGTGGAGTCTCACAGACTCTGGGTCCTGTGAAGCTTCACTGCTTTGTGGTTGTGGAAATCTTATAGGAGACGGTCCACAGCAGGTGAAGCTAATGCTGTCAGTGGAGGTGGTGAAGCCAAAGATCTGCAGTTCAGACTAAAGGTGCCAATGTACATACAGAACAAAACCATCTCATGTGAATGTAGTTCAGGCACGTTTAACATAAATACAGTCATGTTAATGCCTAACATCTTCTATCTTGTGCCTCCCCTCAGGGACCCCCTCCTCCGTTCCTGAGGCTCCTGTAACTCATGTACAGAGGAATGGAGAGTGGGCTCTGTCCAGTCTGAGCCCTGAGTTACCTTGTGTGTATCTTAGGATACTTTGTATTTCTGTGGTGTCTGTTGTAACATCACCGCTTTCATTTCTGATTTATTTGGGCCCTCTCTTTTTAAAGAAACATACTACTATTTTATTCTTTACAGAAGCTTAATAAATGTTTGATCTACTACCCTTACTCTATTTATACTTTTTGCAGTGAGACTTTTACTTTTGTTTGTTTTCTTGTTACTATCAATAATTAGTGAGACTTCTTTTAAGCTTAAGTAAATTCCTTCAACATTGCATATAAGGCTGGTTTAGTAGTGATGAACTGTTTTAGCTTTTGCTAGTCTGGGAAACTCTTGATCTCTCCTTCAATTCTTTTTTCCCCCATAAATTTATTTATTTATTTACTTTTGGCTGCGTTAGGTCTTCATTGCAGTGTGTGGACTTTTCTCTAGTTGTGGCAAGTGGAGGCTACTCTTCGTTGTGGTGCACGGGCTTCTCATTGCAGTGGCTCCTCTGGTTGCAGAACATGGGCTCTAGGTGCTCAGGCTTCAGTAGTTGTGGCTTGCGGGCTCAGTAGTTGTGGTTCATGGGCTCTAGAGCACAGGCTCAGTAGTTGTGGCACACAGGCTTAGTTGCTCTGTGGCATGTGGGATCTTCCTGGATCAGGGCTCGAACCCTTGTCCCCTGCATTGGCAGGCGGATTCTCAACCACTGTGCCACCAGGAAAGCCCTCTCCTTCAATCTGAATCATAATCTTGCTGGTAGGGTGTTCCTGTTGTAGACTTTTTCTTTTTAGCCCATTGAATATATCCTATCATTCCTTCCTAGTCTGCAAATTCTGCTGAGAAGTCATCTGACAGTCTTATGGGAATACCTTGAACATAACTAGACCCTTTTATTTCACTGCTTCTGTGATCCCTCTTTACATTTTTAAATTTTTGGTGCTTTATAATATGTCTTCGTGTGGACCTGTTTGTCTTCATCTTGTTTGGGTCTCTGTGTTTCCTGGACCTGGATGTGTGTTTCCTTCCCCAGGTTAGGAAAGTTATCAGTTACTATATCCTCTAATAAGTTCTCTGCCCGTTTCTCTCTTCTCCTCGTTCTGGGACCCCTGTAATGCTCATGTTAATATTCTTGATGTTGTCTCAGAGGTCCCTGTACCTATAGTCTTAATTGTTTTTTCTTCATGCTATTCAGTTTGGGTGATTTTCACTACTCTGTTTTCCATTTCACTGTTCTGTTCTTCTGTATCATATAATGTTGCTTCCCTCGTGTGTGTGTGTGTGTGTGTGTGTGTGTGTGTTTTAACCTCACTTACTGTATTTTTCAGCTGTTTGGTTCTTTGTGACATTTTGTTACTCTTTGTTGAAATTCTCACTATGTCCATCTATTCTTCTCCTGACTTGGGTGAGCATCTTTATAATCATTACTGTGAACACTTTTTTTATTGGGTAGAATGCTTATCCCTGTTTTATTCAGCTCTTTTTCTGATGTCGTGTCTTATTACTTCATTTATAACATATTCCTCTATTTCGTTATGTTACCTAATTCTCTGTGCATTTCGATTCATTAGGTTCAGGTTGTTACATTCCCGGGTCTCAGAGAAGTGGCCTTATATAGGAGATGACTGATAGGTCCCAGCAGCTCATTGTCCTCTGACCAGCAGAGCCACATGCTCCAGGGATGTCCCCTGTGTGGGCTGCACAAACCTTTCTCTTACAGCAGAGCCAACTGCTGTAGACAAGCTGGTAGGCGGTGTTGGACCCTGGCCTAAATGGCTGTGAGCCCCTGTATGTGATTGCCGTGGGTGTGCTGATAACCAAGGCAGCCCTCCGTTATGGGTGGCTGTGTGGTGCTCCAGGTGCACAGGCGGACAAGGTAGGCCCCCATTGTGTCTGGTTGTGAGGCCTTCTGGTGCAGGAGTGCTATGGACATGGTGGTAAATGGGGCAGGACCCTGATTCTAATCAGTTCCAGGGAAGACTCTAAAATGTTGCTTGCCAATGTCTCAGTTCCTAGCGGGAGTCCCAGCTGCCTCTTGCCTTTTCAATAAGCTCTCTGAGAATAGCAAGTGGGTCTGACCCAGGTGTCTTTCACACTACTGGCTCTGCACAGGGACTGAGAACATGTGAGATTTGTGTGTGTCCTATGAGAGCAAAGTCTCAGTTTTCTTTAGCCTCCAGCTTTCCTGAAAGTAAGCCCTGCAGGTTTTCAAATCCAGACCTGCTGTGTTCTTTTCTTCCAGTGCAGGAACCCTGGGCTGAGCAGCCTGATGACAGGCTCAGACCCTTCCCTCCATGTGGAAGACCCATGCAATTGTGATATCTTCCAGCTGTGGGTCACTGTGCTCTAGGTGTGGGTTCCAAGTAGATTGTGTTTCCAGTCCTCCTACCTGCCTTGTGGTTTCTCCTTCCTTATATCTTTAGTTGTGGAAAACGTTCCCTGCTAGTCTTCAGAGATAATTTCCATGTAAGTTGTAATTTTGGTGTGTCCATGGCAGGAGGGGAGCTCAGTATCTTCCTACTCTATCATCTTGATACCCTCTCAAGAATTCTTTGAAAATATATGCATTTATTACTGTAAACGTAACTCTTTGAATTGCAGTCTTGTTCCTGTATTCCATAAATTTAGGTACTTTGTGTTTCCAATTTTGTTTACTTTAAGACTTTTTAAAAAATTTCTCTTTTGATTTATTCCTGTATGCATTGGCTATTCAGGAGCTTATTGTGCAATTTCTAAGTGTTCTTGAATTTTCAATTCTTTTTAATATTGAATTTCAATTTCATACCATTGTGGTTGGAAATGATCCTTGATATGATTTCAATATTCTTGGATTTTTGAAGACTCGTTTTGTGGCTTAACATAGGATCTACCCTAGGCAATATTCTACGTGTACTTAAGAAGAATAGAAAGTTTGCTACTGTTGAGTGGAATATACTGTATATGTCTCTTAGGTTCATTTGATATCAAGTGTGTGTTCAAGTTCAGTGTTTCCTGATTGATATTCTGTCCAGATGATCTATACAGTGTTGAAAGTTGGGTATCGACCTTTCTTACCTTTATTTTATTTCTGCACATTTTCCCCTTCTCGTGGGTTAATATATTCTTTATATGTTGAGAGGCTCCAAAGCTGGATACATACATATTTATAATTGTCATGATTTCTTGATGAATTAATCCATTTATCATTATATGATAAACTTATTTCCTTTGAAGGTTTGACTTCAAGTCTTTTTTGCCTGATAATAGACTAGTTATGCAAGTATCATTTTCATGGAGTATTTTTTCCCACTCATTAATTTTATGCTATATATGGATTAGAAGTTAACATGAATCTCTTGCACACAGTATAATTGAACTTTCTTTAATCCATTCAGCCACCCTATGGATTATTTAAATTGAAGTATCGTTGATTTACAATATTACATTAGTCTCAGGGCTACAACATATGGATTGAATATTTTTATAGATCATGCTCCACTAAAGTGATTACAAAATAATGGCTATATTTCCCTGTGTTGTACTATATATCCTTGTTTGTTTATTTCATACATAGGGGTATTGGATTTAGAGAAACAAACTACTGTCTTTCCCTCCCGCCTTCACTTGCCCCACCAGTAACCACTAATTTGTTCTCTGTGAGTCTATTTCTGTTTTGTTATATACACTCCTTTCTTTCATTTTTAGATTCTACAGAGAAGTGAGAACATAGAGTATTTGTCTTTCTCTAACATTTTTAAGGAGGTGTAAATATTCTAGGCTTATCCACGTTGTTGCAAGTGGCAGAATTTGATCCTTTTTAATGGCTGAGTAATAGTCTATTGTGTATAGATACCACATCTTTTTTTTTTTTGATACCACATCTTCTTTATCCACTCATCTGTTGATAGATATTTAGTTTGCTTCCATATGTTGGCAATTGTAAATAATGCAGCTATGAACATCGGGATGCATGTATCTTCTCAAATTGGTGTCTTCATTTTCTTTCGACATATACCAAGCAGTGGAATTGTTGGCTAATATGATAGTTCTACTTTTAGCTTTTTTCATGACCTGAATATTCTTTTCATAGTGGGTGTACCAATTTATAATCCCACTAACAGTGTACTAGGATTCCCTTCTCCATGTCATGAACAACATTTCGTATTTGTAGACTTTGGAATAATAGCCACGTTGAGAGGTGTGACGTGACATCTCATTATGGGTTTTCTTGTGGGTCATTCGTTAAATTTAATTTACAAAAGAAGGTGATAGGCTGGATGTGATCTCCAGGTTGAGTTTGCTAGTGCCTGGTATAGGTTAATTTGGGGAGAATTAATACCTTTACAATGTTATTTATTGCTTAAATTTTTCAGGTTGACATTTAATGATTGGTAACAGATTTAAAAATTTTTCTCCCTGAAGGATATCTGAAGTCTGTTGGTTTGTTTCTGTTTTATAAAGTTGTTCATTTCTATCATTTTTTAGACTCCACTATAAGTGATATCATATGATATTTGTCTTTTTCTATCTGACTTACTTCACTTAGAATGAAATAACGCCATTTGCAGCAACAGGAATGGACCTAGAGATGGTCATGCTTTTTAATTTCTGAGTAATATTTGATTGTGTACATGGACCCCTTATTCATCATCCATTCATCTGTTGATGGACATTTTGGTTGCCTCCATGTCTTGGCTACTGTAAATAGTGCTGCAGTGCATGTTGGGGTTTGGGTGCATTTGTCTTTTTGAATTCTGGCTTTCTGCAGATGTACGCCCAGAAGTAGGATTGCTGGATGATATGGTAGCTCTCTTTTTACTTTTTAAAGGCATCTCCATACTGTGCTTTATAGTGGCTGTTACCAGCTTACATCTCGCCAACAGCATAGGAGGGTCCCCTTTTCTCCATGTCCTCTCCAGCATTTATGGTTTGTAAACTTTTTGATGATGGACATTTTGACTGTGCAAGGTGATACCTTGTTGTAGTTTTGATTTGCATGTGTCTAATAATTCGAGATGTTGAGCATCTTTGCATGTGTTTTGTTTAAACACTGTGAGAAAAAGTTACAGTTAACATTGGGTTTTTGAAAGTCTAACTATTTTGAATTTTTGTTCAATAACTACCACAGGACGTTTGTTAAGAGCAGGTGTCATTTACACCCTGGCAGTCCTTGTGAATATTAAGTGCCCATAAGCACATGTTTTAAAGTTGCTGTTGTGGAAATGGGCACAGGTGGTAGGATTTCCTTCATGCCCCTCTCTGGTTACTTGGGTAACCAGAGCCACTGTGGAAGATGGGCTCCTGAATTGTAAATTAGTGTGGGCTGTGGCATAACAAACACTGAAAATCTTCTGTTTTGTTACTTCTTGTTTTTGTCTTAATTTAATTTTTCTTTTTTATTGGAGTAAAGTTGATTTAAAATATTCTGTTTGTGGTAGGCATACAGAACCTTGTTCAGTTATGTATATTCATATGTCTACTGATCTTCAGATTCTTTTCCCATATAGGTTATTAGAGAGTGTTGAGTAGACTTCCCTTTGTTATACAGTAGGTCCCTGTTGATAATCTATTTTATATGTATTAGTGTGTATTTTTCCCAGCCTCCTGATTTATTCTTTTCACTCACATTTCTCATTGGGTAACCATAAGTTTGTTTTCTAAGTCTGTGAGTCTGTTTATCTCTCTTTTATTTCATTTTTTTTGCTCTACTGCAAGACATGCGTGATATTAGTTCTCCCAACACCAGGGATCGAACCCATGCCCCCTGAAGTGGAAGCTCGGATTCTTAACCATGGGACCGCCTGGAAAGTCCCTGTTTGTCTCTTGTAAAGTAGTTCATTGGTATCAATTTTTAAATTTCAGGTATAAGTAGTATCACATGATATTTGACTTTCTTTTTCTGACTTACTTCACTTAGTATGATTATCTCTAATTCTATCCATGATGCTGCAAATGGCATTCCTTCATTCTTTTTCTTTTCTGAGTAATATTTCACTGGGAACATGTACCACATCTTCATCCATCTGCTGATGCGTATTTTGGTTACTTCCATGACTTAGACATTGTAAATTGTGCTGCGGTACACATATGGGTGCATGTGTGTTTTCCAATTCTGGTTTTCTCCTGTTATATGCCTGGGAGTGGGACTCCTGGATCATATGGTAGCTCTAATTTTACCTTGTAAAGACACCTCCATACTGTTATTCATAGTGGCTGTTACCACCTTAGATCCCAACAGCAGCATAGGAGGGTCCCTTTTTTCTACAACCTCTCAAGCATTTATTGTTTTTAGACATTTCGATGATGGCTATTCTGACTCACGTGGAGTGATCCCTCATTGTAGTTTTGATTTCCATGACGCTAATAATACAGGAATTAGAGCATCTTTTCAAGTGCTTTTCTTTTAAACAGTGTAAAATTTACCTATTGAAATAGGATCTTAAAAGTCTGTTCCTTTAGAATTTATTTTGCTTACCTACCCCTGGACATTTCCTGATTGTGGGTGTCAGTTACAGCCCAACAGTCCTTGTGAATATTATCTACCCATAAGCATTGTTTTTAAAGTTGCAGTTTCAGGAAAGGGCAACAAGGCAGCGGAATTTATTCATATTCAACTTGATTGCTAGGGAAAACAGAGGCTTACTGGAACTCCTCTTGCTAGGTTGTAAATTAGAGTGTAAAGTGCCAGGACAAATACCCAAAATCTTGTGTCACATAACTTCTTGTTTAATTGAATTTTTATTTCTTATCAGAGTAAATTTGATTACAATGTTGTGTTTGTTCTAGGTGTACAGAATCTGGTTCATTCATACGTATACATATATCTAATCAGGTTTAGATTCTTTCCCATGTTGGTCATTAGAGAGAGTTGTGTAAACCTCCCTTGGCATCCAGTAGGTCCTTCTTGATTATACATTTTATATGAATTATTATATGCATGTTAACCCCAACATCCTAATTTTTCCATTCCTTTCACCTTTTTCAAAGTCTGTAAGGGTCTTTCTCAGTGGAAATATGTTCATGGGTATCAATTTTTAGATAACACTAGTAACTGATATCATCGGATACTTGTCTTTCTTTTTGTGACTTACTTTACATAGTATGATTACCCCTAGGTTCATCAGTGGTGCTGCAAATGGCTCATCTTTTCCATGGCTAATATTCGATTGTGTACATGTACCACTTCTTCTTAGCCCTTTCACCTGTACATGGACATTTTGCTTGCATCCATGTCTGCCTATTGTAAATATCGTTGAAGAGCACTTTTGGGTACCTGTGTCTTTCTGAATTCTGGTGTTCTCGGGATACAGGCCCATTAGTGCTTTGGCAGGATCACATAGTAGCTCAATTGTTACCTTTTAAAGGCACCTTCATTCTGTTCTGATTAGTGGCTGTTACCAGTTTACATCCCAGCAACAGCATAGGAGGGTATCCATTCTCGGAAACCCATTCAGCATTTATTTTTTGCAGACACTTTTTTCTGATGGCCATTCAGACTATTGTGAGGTGATACCTTTCTGTAGTTTAAATTTGCATGTCCCTAATAGTTCTTGATGTTGAACCTTTTTTCATGTTCTTTAAAAAAAAAACAAACTGTGGAAACACCTCTTTAAATTGTCTTCTCCAGATTTTCTACTGTTTTGCATATTAATGTCCATTCCTGACCGCAGGATATTTTTTGAGGGCAGGTGTCATTTAAAGCCCTGCAGTCCTTGTGAATATTAAGTGACCAATAGCACTGGGATTAAAGCTGCTGTTGCGGGAATTGGCCGCAAGGCAGCAGATTTCTACATTCCCAGCTTCGGTTAGAAGGGCAGGAGAGCCTTCCTGGAAGTTGTGTTCCTAGGTTGCAAATTGTAGTGGAATGTTCCAGGACAAACTCCCAAAAGCTTATGTCTCCTACTTATGTTTGTTTTTTAAATTTATTTTATGATTTTTATCGGATAAAATTTTATTAGAGTGTTGTGATTCTCTGGGTGTACCGATTCTGAGCAATTTTTCATACATATATCTGTTCATCTTTGGATCCTGTTACCATGTAGGTTATTACAGAGTGTTGAGTAGACCTCCCTTGGTATTTGGTAGGTGTTTGGTGATTATATAATTTATATGTATTAGTGATTATATAATTTATATATTTTATATGTTATATGTTTATATATATATAACATACATTAGTGTATGTATGTTAACCTCATAATCCTAATTTATCCATCCTCCCACCTTTCATTTTGGTTAACCATTAGGTTGTTTTATACGTCTCTGATTCTCTTTTCTTTTGGAAATATGTTCATTGGTAAGAATCTTAAGATAACATCTATATCTTATATCATAGGATATATATCATACACTTTTGACTTACTTAACGTAATATTATTTCTAGACTCACCTGTAGTCATGAAAACAGCATTGTTCATTTGTTTCGAAAGCTAATCTTCCATTAGGTACATGGACCACTTCTTCTTTGTCCATTCATCTGTTGATTTACATTTTGGCTGCTTACATATCTTGGCTATCTTGAATATTGCTGCAGTACAGATTTGTCAGCCTGTGTCTCCTCGATTCGGCTCTTAGGTGATAGGCCCAGTGGTGGGCCTGCTGGATCGAATGGCATCTCAATTTTTACTTTTAAATGCAGCTCCTTTCTGTTCTCATTACTGGCTCTTACCACTTTACATCTCACCAGCATCTAGAGGGTACACAGTTCTCTAAAACCCCTTCAGCATTTATTGTTTGTAGACACTTTGCTGATGGCCATTCGACTGATGTGAGTTGAAACCTTTTCGTAGATTAGATTTGCATGAGTCTAATAATTCCTGGTGTTGAGCTTTTATCCATTTCCCTTTTTGAAAAGAGTGTGTAAAACTCACCTCTTCATATTATCTCCTTGAAAAATTTGCCAGTTGTGAATTTTTTTGGCCATTCCCTACCTCAGGACATTTTTTTTACATCTTTATTGGAGTATAATTGCTTTACAATGGTGTGTTAGTTTCTGCTTTATAACAATGTGAATCAGTTATACATATACATATGTTCCCATATCTCTTCTCTCTTGCATCTCCCTCCCTCCCACCCTCCCTATACCACCCCTCTAAGTGGTCACAAAGCACTGAGCTTATCTCCCTGTGCTATGCGGCTGCTTCCCACTAGCTCTTTTTTTTTTTTTTCTTCAGTATGCAGGCCTCTCACTGTTGTGGCCTCTCCCGTTGTGGAGCACAGGCTCCGGACATGCAGGCTCAGCGGCCATGGCTCACGGGCCTAGCCGCTCCGCGGCATGTGGTGTCCTTCCGGACCAGGGCACAAACCCATGTCCCCCCCACCGGCAGGCGGACTCTCAACCACTGCGCCACTAGGGAAGCCCTAGCTATCCATTTTACGTTTGGTAGTGTATATATGTCCATGCCACTGTCTCACTTTGTCACAGCTTACCCTTCCCCCTCCTCATATCCTCAAGTCCATTCTCTAGTAGGTCTGTGTTTTTATTCCCGTCTTACCCCTAGGTTCTTCATGACATTTTTCTTTCTTAGATTCCATATATATGTGTTAGCATATGGTATTTTTCTCTCTCTTTCTGACTTACTTCACTCTCTATGACAGACTCTAGGTCCATCCACCTCACTACAAATAACTCAATTTCGTTTCCTTTTATGGCTGAGTAATATTCCATTGTATATATGTGCCACATCTTCTTTATCCATTCATCTGATGATGGACACGTAGGTTGCTTCCATCTCCTGGCTATTGTAAATAGAGCTGCAATGAACATTTTGGTACATGACTCTTTTTGAATTATGGTTTTCTCAGGGTATATGCCCAGTAGTTGGATTGCTGGGTCATATGGTAGTTTTATTTGTAGTTTTTTAAGGAACCTCCATACTGTTCTCCATAGTGGCTGTACCAATTCAAATTCCCACCAGCAGTGCAAGAGTGTTCCCTTTTCTCCACACCCTCTCCAGCACTTATTGTTTCTAGATTTTTTGATGATGGCCATTCTGACCCGTGTGAGATGATACCTCACTGTAGTTTTGATTTGCATTTCTCTAATGATTAATGATGTTGAGCATCCTTTCATGTGTTTGTTGCAATCTGTATATCTTCTTTGGAGAAATGTCTATTTAGTTCTTCTGCCCATTTCTGCTTTGGGTTGTTTGGTTTTTTTGTTATTGAGCTGCATCAGCTGCTTATAAATTTTGGAGATTAATCCTTTGTCAGCTCCTTCATTTGCAAATATTTTCTCCCATTCTGAGGGTTCTCTTTTTGTCTTGTTTATGTTTTCCTATGCTGTGCAAAAGCTTTGAAGTTTCATTAGGTCCCATTTGTTTATTTTTGGTTTTATTTCCATTACTCTAGGAGGTGGGTCAAAAAGGATCTTGGTGTGATTTATGTCATAGAGTGTTCTGCCTATATTTTCCTCTAAGAGTTTGATAGTTTCTGGCCTTACATTTAGGTCTTTAATCCATTTTGAACTTATTTTTGTGTATGGTGTTAGGGAGTGTTCTAATCTCATACTTTTACATGTACCTGTCCAGTCTTCCCAGCACCACTTATTGAAGAGGCTGTCCTTTCTCCACTGTACATTCCTTCCTCCTTCATCAAAGATAAGGTGTCCATATGTGCATGGGCTTATATCTGGGCTTTCTATCCTGTTCCATTGATCTATATATCTGTTTTTGTGCCAGTACCATACTGTCTTGATTACTGTAGCTTTGTAGTATAGTCTGAAGTCAGGGAGCCTGATTCCTCCAGCTCCATTTTTCGTTCTCAAGATTGCTTTGGCTATTCGGGGTCTTTTGTGTTTCCATACAAATTGTGAACTTTTTTGTTCTAGTTCTGTGAAAAATGCCAGTGGTAGTTTGATAGGGATTGCATTGAATCTGTAGATTGCTTTGGGTAGTAGAGTCACTTTCACAATGTTGATTCTTCCAATCCAAGAACATGGTATATCTCTCCATCTATTTGTATCATCTTTAATTTTTTCATCAGTGTCTTATAATTTTCTGCATACAGGTCTTTTTTCTCCTTAGGTAGGTTTATTCCTAGATATTTTATTCTTTTTGTTGCAATGGTAAATGGGAGTGTTTTCTTAATTTTACTTTCAGTTTTTTCATCATTAGTGTATAGGAATGCCAGAGATTTCTGTGCATTAATTTTGTATCCTGCTACTTTACCAAATTCATTGGTTAGCTCTAGTAGTTTTCTGGTGGCATCTTTACGATTCTCTATGTATAGTATCATGTCATCTGCAAACAGTGACAGCTTTACTTCTTCTTTCCTGATTTGGATTCCTTTTATTTCATTTTCTTCTCTGATTGCTGTGGCTAAAACTCCAAAACTATGTTGAATAAGAGTGGTGAGAGTGGGCAACCTTGTCTTGTTCCTGATCTTAGTGGAAATGCTTTCAGTTTTTCACCATTGAGGACGATGTTGGCTGTGGATTTGTCATATATGGCCTTTATTATGTTGAGGAAAGTTCCCTCTATGCTTACTTTCTGGAGGGTTTTTATCATAAATAGGTGTTGAATTTTGTCGAAAGCTTTCTCTACATCTATTGAGATGACCATATGGTTTTTCTCCTTCAATTTGTTAATATGGTGTATCACGTTGATTGATTTGTGTATATGGAAGAATCCTTGCATTCCTGGAATAAACCCCACTTGATTATGGTGTATGACCTTTTTAATGTGCTGTTGGATTCTGTTTGCTAGTATTTTGTTGAAGATTTTTGCATCTATGTTCATTAGTGATATTGGCCTGTAGTTTTCTTTGTGACATCCTTGTCTGGTTTTGGTGTCAGTGTGATGGTGGCCTCGTAGAATGATTTTGGGAGTGTTCCTCCCTCTGCTATACTTTGGAAGAGTTTGAGAAGGATAGATGTTACCTCTTCTCTAAATGTTTGATAGAATTCTCCTGTGAAGCCATCTGGTCCTGGGCTTTTGTTTGTTGGAAGATTTTTAATCACAGTTTCAATTTCAGTGCTTGTGATTGGTCTGTTCATATTTTCTATTTCTTCCTGATTCAGTCTTGGCAGGTTGTGCACTTCTACGAATTTGTCCATTTCTTCCAGGTTGTCCATTTTATTGGCATAGAGTTGCTTGTAGTAATCTCTCATGATCTTTTGTATTTCTGCAGTGTCAGTTGTTACTTCCCCTTTTTCATTTCTAATTCTGTTGATTTGAGTCTTCTCCCTTTTTTTCTTGATGAGTCTGGCTAATGGTTTATCAATTTTGTTTATCTTCTCAAAGAACCAGCTTTTAGTTTTATTGATCTTTGCTAACGTTTCCTTCATTTCTTTTTCATTTATTTCTGATCTGATCTTTATGATTTCTTCTGCTAACTTTGGGGTTTTTTTCTTCTTTCTCTAATTGCTTTAGGTGCAAGTTTAGGTTGTTTATTCGAGATGTTTCCTGTTTCTTAAGGTAGGATTGTATTGCTATAAACTTCCCTCTTAGAACTGCTTTTGCTGCATCCCATAGATTTTGGGTCGTCGCGTCTCCATTGTCATTTGTTTCTATGTATTTTTTGATTTCCTCTTTGATTTCTTCAGTGATCACTTCGTTATTGTAGTGTATTGTTTAGCCTCCAGGTGTTTGTATTTTTTACAGATCTTTTCCTGTAATTGATATCTAGTCTCATAGCTTTGTGGTCGGAAAAGATACTTGATACAATTTCAATTTTCTTAAATTTACCAAGGCTTGATTTGTGACCCAAGATATGATCTATCCTGGAGAATGTTCCATGAGCACTTGAGAAAAGTGTGTATTCTGTTGTTTTTGGATGGAATGTCCTATAAATATCAATTAAGTCCATCTTGTTTAATGTATCATTTAAAGCTTGTGTTTCCTTATTTATTTTCATTTTGGATGATCTGTCCATTGGTGAAAGTGGGGGATTAAAGTCCCCTACTATGAATGTGTTACTGTCGATTTCCCCTTTTATGGCTGTTAGTATTTGCCTTATGTATTGAGGTGCTCCTATGTTGGGTGCATAAATATTTAAAATTGTTATATCTTCTTCTTGGATCGATCCCTTGATCATTATGTAGTGTCCTTCCTTGTTTCTTGTAATAGTCTTTATTTTAAAGTCTATTTTGTATGATATGAGAATTGCTACTCCAGCTTTCTTTTGGTTTCCATTTGCATGGAATATCATTTTCCATCCCCTTACTTTCAGTCTGTATGTGTCCCTAGGTCTGAAGTGGGTCTCTTGTAGACAGCATATGTATGGGTCTTGTTTTTGTATCCATTCAGCCAGTCTGTGTCTTTTGGTGGGATCATTTAATCCATTTACATTTAAGGTAATTATCGATACGTATGTTCCTATTCCCAGTTTCTTAATTGTTTTGGGTTTGTTATTGTAGGTCTTTTCCTTCTCTTGTGTTCTCGCCTAGAGAAGTTCCTTTAGCATTTGTTGTAAAGCTGATTTTGTGGTTCTGAACTCTCTCAGCTTTTGCTTGTCTGTAAAGGTTTTAATTTCTCCATCAAATCTGAATGAGATCCTTGCTGGGTAGAGTAATCTTGCTTGTAGGTTTTTCTCCTTCATCACTTTAAATATGTCCTGCCACTCCTTCTGGCTTGCAGAGTTTCTGCTGAAAGATCAGCTGTTAACCTTATGGGGATCCCCTTGTGTGTTATTTATTGTTTTTCCCTTGCTGCTTTTAATATGTTTTCTTTGTATTTAATTTTTAACAGTTTGATTAATATGTGTCTTGGTGTGCTTCTCCTTGGTTTTATCCTGTATGGGACTCTCTGTGCTTCCTGGACTTGATTAAGTATTACCTTTCCCATAGTAGAGAAATTTTCAACTATAATCTCTTCAAATATTTTCTTGGTCCCCTTCTTTTTCTCTTCTTCTTCTGGGACCCCTATAATTTGAATGTTGGTGCGTTTAATATTGTCCCAGAGATCTCTGAGACTGTCCTCAGTTCTCTTCATTCTTTTTTTCTTTATTCTGCTCTGCAGTAGTTATTTCCACTGTTTTATCTTCCAGGTCACTTATTCGTTCTCCTGCCTCTATCCGTTATTCTGCTATTGATCCCTTCTAGAGTATTTTTAATTTCATTTATTGTGTTGCTCATTGTTGCTTGTTTCCTCTTTAGGTCTTCTAGGTCCTTGTTAAACGTTTCTTGCATTTTCTCGATTCTGTTTCCAAGATTTTGGGTCATCGTTACTATCATTATTCTGAATTATTTTTCAGGTAGACTGCCTATTTCCTCTTCATTTGTTAGGTCTGATGGGTTTTTATCTTGCTCCTTCATCTGCTGTGTGTTTTTCTGTCTTCTCATTTTGCTTATCTTACTGTGTTTTGGGGTCTCCTTTTCGCAGGCTGCAGGTTAGTTGTTCCCATTGTTTCTGGTGTCTGTCCCCAGTGGCTAAAGTTAGTTCAGTGGATTGTGTAGGCATCATGGTGGAGGGGACTAGTGCCTATGTTCTGGTGGATGAGGCTGGATCTTGTCTTTCTGGTGGGCAGGCCCACGTCTGGTGGTGAGTTTTGTGGTGTCTGTGACCTTATTATGATTTTAGGCAGCCTCTCTGCTAATGGGTGGGGTTGTGTTCCTGTGTTGCTAGTTGTTTGGTATAGGGTGTCCAGCACTGTAGCTTGCTGGTCGTTGAGTGAAGCTGGGTATTGGTGTTGAGATGGAGATCTCTGGGAGATTTTCACCATTTGATATTACATGGAGCTGGGAGGTCTCTTGTGGACCAATGTCCTGAAGTTGGCTCTCCCACCTCAGAGGTACAGCACTGACTCCTGTCTGCAGCACCAAGAGCCTTTCATCCACATGGCTCAGAATAAAAGGGAGAAAAAGTAGAAAGAAAGAAAGAGGATAAAATAAAATAAAGGAAGATAAAATAAAGTTATTAAAATAAAAAATACAGAATAATTATGAAGAAAAAATTATTTTTTAAAGTAACAAAAAAACGGACGGACAGAACCCTAGGACAAATGGTGAAAGCAAAGCTATACAGACAAAATCGCACACAGAAGAATACACATACACACTCACAAAAAGAGGAAAAGGGGAAAAAATAATAAATCGTGCTCTCAAGTCCACCTCCTTAATTTGGGAATGATTCGTTGTCTATTCAGGTATTCCACAGATGCTGGTACATCAAGTTGATTGTGGAGCTTTAATCCCCTGCTTCTGAGGCTGCTGGGAGAGATTTCCCTTTCTGTTCTTTGTTCGCACATCCCCCGGGGCTCAGCTTTGGATCTGGCCCCGCCTCTGCGTGTAGGTCGCCTGAGGCCATATGTTCTTCGCTCGGACAGGCTTCGGGGGCTCTGGCTCACTCAGGCGGGGGGGGGGGGGGGGGGGGGGGGGGAGGGAGGGGCACAGAGTGCGGGGCGGGCCTGCGGCGGCAGAGGCCGGCGTGACGTTGCGCCAGCCTGAGGCGCGCCGTGCGTTCTCCCGGGGAAGTTGTCCCTGGATCCCGGGACCCTGGCAGTGGCGGGCTGCACAGGCTCCCCGGAAGGGGGTGTGGAGAGTGACCTGTGCTCGCACACAGGCTTCTTGGTGGCGCAGCAGCAGCCTTAGCATCTCATGCCCGTCTCTGGGGTCCGCGCTTTTAGCCGCAGCTAGAGCCCGTCTCTGGAGCTCCTTTAAGCGGCGCTCTTAATCCTCTCTCCTCGCGCACCAGGAAACAAAGAAGAAAAAGTCTCTTGTGTCTTCGGCAGCTCCAGACTTTTCCCCGGACTCCCTCCCGGCTAGCCGTGGCGCACTAGCCCCCTGCAGGCTGTGTTCACGCCGCCAGTCCTCTCCCTGCCCTCCGACCGAAGCCCGAGCCTCGGCTCCCAGCCCCGCCCGCCCCGGCGGGGGAGCAGACAAGCCTCTCGGGCTGGTGAGTGCTGGTCGGCCTTGATCCTCTGTGCGGGAATCTCGCCGCTTTGCCCTCCGCACCCCTGTGGCTGTGCTCTCCTCCACAGGTCCGAAGCTTCCCCCCTCCGCCACCTGCAATCTCCGCCCGCAAAGGGGCTTCTACTGTGTGGAGACCTTTCCTCCTTCACAGCTCCCTCCCAGTGGTGCAGGTCCTTTCCCTATTCTTTTGTCTCTGTTTATTCTTTTTTCTTTTGCCCTACCCAGGTACGTGGGGGGTTTCTTGCCGTTTGGGAGGTCTGAGGTCTTCTGCCAGCGTTCAGTGGGTGTTCTGTAGGAGTTGTTCCACGTGTAGATGTATTTCTGATGTATCTGTGGGGAGGAAGGTGATCTCTGCGTCTTACTCTTTCGCCATCTTTCCCCCCTCTATCTCTCAGGACATTTTTTTGAGGGCAGAGGTGCTTTACAGCCCTGAGTCCTTGTGAATGTTAAGTGACCGTTCGCTGCGGGTTTAAAGCCGCCACAAGGCGGCCACAAGGCGGCAGCATTTCTACATTTCCAACTCTGGGTTTTTGGGCAACAGAGCCTTCCTGGAAATCGTGTTAGTAGGCTGCTAGTTAGAGTGGAACGTGCCAGGGCAAACCCCCAAGAGCTTATATCTCCTTACTATTGTTTGTTTTTTAAATTTATTATCAGAGCAAATTTGATCATAATGTTTGTTTTAGGTGTACAGAATCTGATTCATTATATCTATGTATCGATCTATCCATCTTTGGATCCTTTCCTGTGTAGGTTATTACAGAGTGTTGAGTAGACCTTTCTTGGTATTCCATAGGTATTTTGTGATTATATATTTCATTTGTATTAGTACATGTCTGTTAGCCCCCATATCCTAATTCACCCATACCTTACACTTTTCCATTTAGTTAAACATAATTTGGTTTTCTGAATCCATGCGTGCCATTCTCTTGGAAATAATTTCATGGGTATCAACTTTTAGGTAACACCTATAAGTGATATCATAGGATATCTGTTTTTCGGTTTCTTCCTTACTTCAAATTTGGTGTTTATCTGTAGGTCCTTCTATGATGGTGCAAACGGCACTGTTTCATTCTTTTCCATAGCTAATATTCCATGTGTACATGGACAACTTATTCGTTGTGCATTTTTCTGCTGATGGACATTTTGGTTTCTTCCAAGTCTTAGCTATGTTAAATGTTGCTGCAGTGCAGGATTGCCAGCCTGTGTCTTTTTGATTCTGGTCTGCTCAGGTGATAGGCGCATCAAAGGGCCTACCAGATCACATGGTAGCTCAATTTTTTACCATTAAACCCACCTCCATTATGTTCTCACTACTGGCTGTTACCAGTTTATACCCCTCCAGAAGCTAGAGGGTACACAGTTCTCTAAAACCCCTTCAGCATTTATTCTTTGTAGACTTTTTTTTTTTTTTGCGCGATACGCGGGCCTCTCACTGTTGTGGCCTCTCCCGTTGCGGAGCACAGGCTCCGGACGTGCAGGCTCAGCGGCCATGGCTCACAGGCCCAGCCGCTCCACGGCATGTGGGATCTTCCCAGACCGGGGCATGAACCCGTGTCCCCTGCATCGGCAGGCAGACTCTCAGCCACTGCGCCACCAGGGAAGCCCTGTCCTTTGTAAACTTTTTGCTGATGATCATTCTGATGGCTGTGAGGTGAACGTTTCTGTAGATTGGATTTGCATGGCTTTATTAATTCCTGATGTTCAGCATTTCTTCATACCCTCTTTTTTAAAAAAAATGAAGAAGGAAAAGACAAACTGTGCTTAAAATATGCCTCTTGATATTGTATTCTTGAAATGTGGACGTATTTTGAATTTCTTGGTCGATTTACAACCTCAGGATTTGTTTTGAGGGCAGGTGTCATTTACAGGCCTGCAATTATTTTGAATATTAAGTGACTATTAGTGCTGGGATTAAAGCTGCTGTTGTGTGAAACGGCCACAAGGCGGCAGCATTTCTCCTTACCAAATCTGGTTACCAGGGCAACAAAGCCTTAGTGGAAGTCGTGTTCTAGGTTGTAAATTAGAATGGAATGTGCCAGGAAAAAGCCCCTTAAGTTCATGTCTCACTGATTCTTGTTCGTTTTTAATTTAATTTTTATTTTTTATCACAGGAAGTTTGATTACAACGGTTTCTTTGTTCCTTGTGTGTAGGATGTGGTTCTTTTACACATATACATGTCTATTCTTCCTGGGATCCTTTTCCCATGTAGGTTATGACAGGATGTTGAGTAGTCTTCTCTTGGTATTCCGTACGTGTTTGGTGATTATATATTTCACATGTGTTTGTATATCTCTGTTAACCCCAATATCCTAATGTATCCAATCCTCACACCTTTCCATTGGTGTACCATTAGTTTGTTTATTGAATCTTGTGACTGCCTTTCTCTGTGGAAATATCTTCACTGGTATCAATTTTTAGGTAACACCTATAAGTGAGATCATAGGATACGTGTCTTTCGCTTTCTGACTTACTACCAGTTGCGTGATTACCTCTAGACTCATCTACGGTGCTGCAAATGACATTGTGTCATTTTTTTCCTTGGCTAATATTCCATCTCTACATGTACCAGTTCTTCTTTGTCCGCTCATCTGTTGATGGACTTTTTGGTTGCTTCCATGTCTTGGCTATTGTAATACTGCTGCCATGCAGATTTGCCTGCCTGTGTCTTTCCAATTCTGTCTTCTTCGGTTATAGGCCCAGGAGTGGGCCTGCTGGATCATATGGTAGCTCAATGTTTACCTTGTAAAGGCACCTCCATTCTCTTCTCATTAGTGGCTCTTACCAGGTTGCGTCCCACCTAAAGTTGACGGTATGCACTTCTCCCCAACCCCTCAGCATTTTTTGTTTGTAATTTTTTGCTGATGGTTATTCTGACTGGTGTGAACTGATACCTCTTTTTGGTTGGATTTGCATGCGTCTCATAATCCCTTCAAATTGAGCTTTCAGGCATTTCTTTTTTTTTGTTTTTCAAACAGTGAGTACAGCTTACCTCTCCAAATTGTTTTCTTGAAGTCTGTGCCACATTTTGAAGTATTTTGGCCATTATCTCCTTCAGGACATTTTGAGGGCAGGTTTCATTTACAGCCCTCCAGTAGTTGTGCATATGAAGTGATCATTAGCACAGGTTTTAAAGTTGCTGTTGCAGGTAACGGCCAGAGGGCGGCAGCATTTCTGCGTTCCCCACTCTGGTAACTAGGGAAACAGACCTTCCTGCCAGTGGTGTTCCTCGGTTATAAATTAGAGTGGAATGTGTCCGGATAACCCCCCAAAAGCTGATGTCTCCTTACTTATGTTTGTTTTTTAAATTGAATTTATATTTTTTATTGGAGTAATATTCCATTGTGTACATGGACCACTTCTTCTTTGTGCATTCCTCTGTTGATGGACATTTTCATGGCTTCCAAGTGTTGGCTATGGTAAATATTGCTGGAGTGCAGGATTGCCAGCCTGTGTCTTTTTGATTCTCATCCTCTCAGGCGATAGGCCCAGCAGTGGGTATGCTTGAATGAATGGTAGTTCAATGTTTACCTTTTCAAGACACTTCCATTCTGTTTTCATTAGTGGCTCTTACCACGTCCCAAGGTATGCATTTCTCCACAACCCCTTCAGCATTTATTGTTTGCAGAATTTTTGCTGATGGCCATTCTGATTGGTGTGAGCTGATAGGTTTTTGTAATTTGCATGTCTTTAATAATTCTTAATGTTCAGTATTTTTCCATGCTTTTTAAAATTTCTGTTAAATAAAGAAAAAAAACTGTGAGTACAATAAACGTCTTGAAATTGTCCTCTTGGAAGGGTGCCCTCTTTTGAATTTTTTGGTCGATTTTGGACCCCAGGATTTTTTTTGAGGGCAGGTGTCATTTCCAGGCCTGCAATGAGTGTGAATATTTAGTGACCATTAGCACTGGGTTTAAAGCTGCTGTTGTGGGAAACGGCCACAAGGTGGCAGCATTTCTCCATTCCCAAATTTGGTTACTAGGGCAGCATAGCCTTTCTGGAAGTCCTGTTCCCAGATTGTAAATTAGAATGGAAAAAGCCCCTGAAGTTTATGTCTCATTACGTCTTGTTCGTTGTTTTACTTTTTTTAATCGGGGTAATGATTAGAATATTGTTTGCCTTAGGTGTACACAATCTGGTTGATTTGTACATTGTATATATATATTCATGTACATATCTTCTTCCCATGTACATTATTACAGAGTGTTCCGTAGACCTCCCTTGTTATATGGTTGGTCTTTTTGATATATGTATTTAATATGTATTTGTATACGTATGGTAACACTAATCTTAATTTATCCATTGCCCCCACCTTTACCTTTAGATAAGCAGTTCGTTTTCTAAGTCTGTGAGTGTCTTTCTCTGTGGAAATACGTTCATTTGTGTCAGTTGGTAGATAACGCCTATAAGTGATATTATAGTATATGTGTTTTGCTTTCCGACTTACCTCATGTTCTGTGATTATCTCTAGGCTCATCTATGGTGCCTCAAAGAGCAGTGTTTCATTGTTTTCCATGGCTAATATTCCATTGTGTACATGGACCACTTCTTTATCCATTCATCTGTTATGGAGATTTTGGTTGCTTCCGTGTCCTGGCTATTGTGAAAATGGCTGCAGTGCAGCTGTGTCTTCTCGACTCTGGTCTTCTCAGGTGAGAGGCTCAGCGGCGGGCCTGCTGAATGGAATGGTGTGAGTTTTTACTTTTCAATGCAGCTCCTTTCTGTTCTCATTATTGGCTGTTACCACTTTGCATCTCACCAGCAGCTAGAGGGTACACAGTTCTCTAAAACCCCTTCGGCATTTATCCTTTGTTCACTTTTTGCTGATGGTAGTTGACTTGCGTGAGTTGTAACCTTTTTGTAGCTAGATTTGCATGAGTCTAATAATTCCTGATGTTGAGCTTTTATCCATTTTCCATCTTTTTGAAAAAGAGTAAAACTTACCTCTTCATACTATCTCCTTGAAACATTTGCCTGTTTTGAATTTTTTTGGCCATTCACCAGCTCACGATATTTTTTGAGGGCAGGTGTCCTTTATAGCCCTGAGTCCTTGTGAATGTTAAGTGACCGTCAGCTGTAGGTTTAAAGCCGCTCTTGCGGGAAACGGCCACAAGGCGGCAGCATTTCTACATTTCCAACTCTGGGTTTTGGGGCAGCAGAGCTTTCCTGGAAATCGTGTTAGTAGGCTGCAAATTAGCGTGGAACGTGCCAGGGCAAACCCCCAAGAGCTTATATCTCCTTACTTGTTGTTTGTCTTTTAAATTTAATTTTTATTTATTATCAGCAAATTTGATAAAAATGTGTGTGTTCTAGGTGTACAGAATCTGGTTCATTATATCTATGTATCGATCTATTCAACTTTGGACCCTTTCCCGTGTAGGTTATTAGAGTGTTGAGTAGACCTCTATCGGTATTTCATAGGTATTTTGTAATTATATATTTCATATGTATTAGTATATGTCTGTTAACCCCCATATCCTAATTCATACATTCCTTACACCTTTCCATTTGGTTAAACATAATTTGGTTTTCTGAATCCATGCATGTCCTTCTCTTGGAAATAATTTCATGGGTATCAATATTTAGGTAACACCTATAAGTGATGTCATAGGATATCTGTCTTTTGGTTTCTTTCTTCAAGTTGGGTGATTATCTCTAGATCCTTCTATGGTGTTGCCAACAGCATGGTTTCATGCTTTTCCATGGCTAATATTCCATTGTGTACATGGACCGCTTCTTGGCGCATTTTTCTGTTGATGGACGTTTTGGTTTCTTCCAAGTCTTGGCTATGGTACATGTTGCTGCAGTGCAGGATTGCCAGCCTGTGCCTTTTTGATTCTGGTCTGCTCAGGTGACAGGCACATCAAAGGACCTACCAGATCACATGGTAGCTCAATTTTTACCTTTAAACGCACCTCCATTCTGTTCTCACTACTGGCTCTTACCAGGTTACATCCCACCAGCAGCTAGAGGGTACGCAGTTCTCTAAAACCCCTTCAGCACTTATTCTTTGTAGACTTTTTTGCTGATGATCATTCTGACGGCTGTGAGGTGAACGTTTTTGTAGATTGGATTTGCATGACTTTATTAATTCCTGATGTTGACCATTTTTCCATGCCCTTTTTTTTAACAAAAAAGGGAAGACAAAATGTGTGCAAAATATGCCTCTTGAAATTGTCGTTTTGAAATGTGGACGTCTTTTGAATTTTTTGGTCGATTTACGACACCAGGATTTGTTTCCAGGGCAGGTGTCATTTACAGGCCAATAATTGTTTTGAATATCAACTGACCACTGGCGCTGGGTTTAAAGCTGCTGTTGTGAGACAGCCACAAGGCGGCAGCAGTTCTCCTTCACCAAATCTGGTTACTAGGGCCACAGAGCCTCAAAGGAAGTCGTGTTCTAGGTTGTAAATTAGAATGGGATGTGCCAGGTAAAAGCCCCTTAAGTTTATGTCTCACTACTTCTTGTTCTTTTTTTTAATTCAATTTTTATTTTTTATCACAGCAAGTTTGATTACAATGTTTTGTTTGTTCTAGGTGTGCAAGATGTGGTTCTTTTACACATATACATATGTCTATTCTTCCTGGGATCCTTTTCCCATGTAGGTTATGACAGGATGTTGAGTAGTCTTCTCTTGGTATTCTGTAGGTCTTTGGTGGTTATATATTTCACCTGTGTTTGTATAACTCTGTTAACCCCAATATCCTAATGTATCCAATCCTCACACCTTTCCATTGGTGAACCATAAGTTTGTTTAATGAATCTGTGATTGCCTTTCTCTGTGGAAATATCTTCACTGGTATCAATTTTTAGGTAACACCTATAAGTGATATCATAGGATATGTGTCTTTCACTCTCTGACTTACTACCAGTTGTGTGATTACCTCTAGACTCATCTATGGTGCTGCAAATGACATTGTGTCATTTTTCTCCTTGGCTAATATTCCATCTCTACATGTACCAGTTCTTCTTTGTCCACTCATGTGTTGATGGACTTTTTGGTTGCTTCCATGTCTTGGCTATTGTAATACTGCTGCCATGCAGATTTGCCTGCCTGTGTCTTTCCAATTCTGTCTTCTTCGGTTATAGGCCATGGAGTGGGCCTGCTGGATCATATGGTAGCTCAATGTTTACCTGGTAAAGGCACCTCCATTCTGTTCTCATTAGTGGCTCTTACCAGGTTACGCCCCACTTAAAGTTGACGGTATGCACTTCTCCACAAGCGCTTCAGCAGTTATTGTTTGTAGTTTTGTGGCTGATGGTTATTCTGAGTGGTGTGAGCTGATACCTCTTTGTGGTTGGATTTGCATGCGTCTCATAATCCCTTGAAATTGAGCTTTCAGGCATGTCCTTTTCTTCTTCAAACAGTGAGTACAGCTTACCTCTTCATTGTTTTCTTGAAGTCTGTGGCACATTTTGAAATATTTGGCCATTACCTCCCTCAAGACATTTTGAGGGCAGGTTTCATTTGCAGCCCTCCAGTAGCTGTGCATATGAAGTGACCATTAGCAGAGGATTTAAAGCTGCTGTTGCAGGTAACGGCCAGACGACAGCAGCATTTCTGTGTTCCCCACTGTGGTAACTAGGGAAACAGACCTTCCTGCCAGTGGTGTTCCTCGGTTCTAAATTAGAGTGGAATGTGCCCGGATAAACCCCCAAAAGCTGATGTCTCCTTACTTATGTTTGTTTTTTAAACTGAATTTATATTTTTTATTGGAGTAATATTCCATTCTGTACATGAACCACATCTTCTTTGTGCATTCCCCTGTTGATGGACATTTTCATTGCTTGCAAGTGTTGGCTATGGAAAATATTGCTGGAGTGCAGGATTGCCAGCCTGTGTTTTTTTGATTCTCATCCTCTCAGGTGATAGGCCCAGCAGTGGGTATGCTTGATTGAATGGTAGCTCAATGTTTACCTTTTCAAGGCATCTCTGTTGTGTTTTCATTAGTGGCTCTTGCCACATCCCACTTAGAACCGAGGGTACGCATTTCTCCACAACCCCTTCAGCATTTATTGTTTTCAGAAGTTTTGCTGATGGCCATTCTGACTGTTGTGAGCTGATAGGTTTTTGTAATTTGGATTTGCATGGCTTTAATAATTCCTAATGTTCAGCATTTTTCCATGCCTTTTTTAATTTCTGTTAAGCAAAAACAGAAAGAAACTGTGAGTACAATAAACCTCTTGAAATTGTCTTCTTGGAAGGGTGCCTCTATTGAATTTTTTGGTCGATTTTCGACGCCAGGATTTTTTTTGAGGGCAGGTGTCATTTCCAGGCCTGCAATGAGTGTGAATATTTAGTGACCATTAGCACTGGGTTTAAAGCTGCTGTTGTGGGAAACGGCCACAAGGCGGCAGCATTTCTCCATTTCCAAATCTGGTTACTAGGGCAGCACAGCCTTTCTGGAAGTCCTGTTCCCAGGTTGTAAATTAGAATGGAAAAAGCCCCTGAAGTTTATGTCTCATTACTTCTTGTGCGTTGTTTTAATTTTATTAATCAGGGTAATGATTAGAATATTGTTTGTCCTAGGTGTACACAGTCTGGTTCATTACATATTCATGTACATATCCTCTTCCCATGTAAATTATTGCAGAGTGTTCTATAGACCTCCCTTGTTATATGGTTGGTGTTTTTGATATATGTATTTGTACACGTATGGTAACCCTAATCTTAATTTATCCATTCCCCCCAACTTTCCTTTTAGATAAGCATAGTTTGTTTTCTAAGTCTGTGAGTGTCTTTCTCTGTGGAAATATGTTCACTTGTGTCAGTTGTTAGATAACGCCTATAAGTGATATCATAGGATATGTCTTTTGCTTTCCGACTTACCTCATGTTCTGTGATTATCTCTAGGCTCATCTATGGTTACTCAAAGAGCAGCATTTCATTGTTTTCCATGGCTAATATTCTATTGTGTACATGGACCACTTCTTTTTTATCCATTCATCTGTTGATGGACATTTTGGTTGCTTCCATGTCTTAGCTAGTGTAATACGGCTGCAGTGAACATATTTCCAAAGAGAAAGATACTCATAGACTTAGAAAACATACTGTGGTTATCTAAAAGGAAAGGTGGAAGGAATGGTTAAATTAAGATTACGTTTACCAGGCTTCCCTGTTGGCGCAGTGGTTGGTGGTCCGCCTGCCGATGCGGGGGACACGAGTTCGTGCCCCAGTCCAGGAGGGTGCCGCGTGCCGTGGAGCGTTTGGGCCCGTGGGCCATGGCCGCTGGGTCTGCGTCTCCAGAGCCTGTGCTCCGTAGCGAGGGAGGCCACAGCAGTGAGAGGCCCACGTACTGCAAAAAAAAAAAAAAAAAAAAAAGATTACGTTTACCATACGTATACAAATACATATATCAAAAAGATCGACCATTTAGCAAGTGTGGTCTACTAAACACTCTAATAATTTAAATGGGAAGAGGATCTGTACATGAATATATATAATGTACAAAAAAAAGATTGTATACACCTAGAACAAACAATACTGTAATCATTACCCCATTTAAAAAAATTACAACAACGCACAAGAACTCACGAGACATAAACTTATGGGGGTTTTTCCTGACACATTCCTTTCTAATATACAACCTACGAACACAACTTCCAGAAAGGCTCTGCTGCCCTAGTAATCGAATTTGGGAATGGAGAAATGCTGCCGCCTTGTGGCCGTTTCCCACAACAGCAGCTTTAAAACCCAGTGGCAATGGTCACTAAATATTCACACTCATTGCAGGCCTGTAAGAGACACCTGCCGTCTAAAAAAAATCCTGGGGTCGAAAATTGACCAAAAAATTAAAAGAGGGCAACTTCTCAAGAAGACAATTTCAAGAGGTATATTTTACTCACAGTTTTTTTAACAAAAAAGAAAAAGGCGTGGGAAAAGTCTGAACATTAGGAATTATTAAAGACATGCAAATCTAAATTACAAAAACCTATCGGCTCACACCAGTCAGAATGGCCATCAGCAAAACTTCTGAAAACAATAAATGCTGAAGGGGTTGTGGAGAAATGCGTACCCTCGGTTCAAAGTGGGACGTGGTAAGAGCCACTAATGAAAACACAATGGAGGTGCCTTGAAAAGATAAACATTGAGCTATCATTCAATCAAGCACACCCACTGCTGGGCCTATCGCCTGAGAGGATGAGAATCAAAAAGACACAGGCTGGCAGTCCTGCACTCCAGCTGGCAGTCCTGCACTCCAGCAGTATTTACCATAGCAACACTTAGAAGCAACGAAAACATCGATAAACAGATGAATTCACAAAGAAGAAGTGGTCCATGTACTCTGGAATATTACTTCAATAAAAATATAAATTCAATTTAAAAAACAAACATAAGTAAGGAGACATCAGCTTTTGGGGGTTTATCCGGACACATTCCACTCTAAGTTATAACCAAGGAACACCACTGGCAGGAAGGTCTGTTTCCCTAGTTACCAGAGTGGGGAATGTAAAAATGCTGCCGCCCTCTGGCCGTTACCTGCAACAGCATCTTTAAAACCTGTGCTAATGGTCACTTCATATGCACAGCTACTGGAGGGCTGTAAATGAAACCTGACCCCAAAATGTCTTGAGGGAGGTAATGGCCAAAATATTTCAAAATGTGGCACATACTTCAAGAAAACAATTTGAAGAGGTAAGATGTACTCACAGTTTAAAAAAAAAAGGACATGCCTTAAAGCTCAATTTCAAAGACTTATTAGACGCATACAAATCCAACCACAAAAAGGTATCAGCTCAAACCAGTCAGAATAAACATCAGCAAAAAGCCAGAAACAATAAATGCTGAAGCGCTTGTGGAGAAGTGCATACCCTCAATTTTAAGTGAGACGTAATCTGGTAAGATACACTAATGAGAACAGAATGGAGGTGCCTTTACAAGGTAAACATTGAGCTACGATGTGATCCAGCATGCCCACTCCTGGGCCTATAACCTAAGACGACAGAGTTGGAAAGACACAGGCAGGCAAATCTGCATGGCAGCAGTATTACAATAGCCAAGGCATGGAAGCAACCAAAAAGTCCATCAACACATGAGTGGACAAAGAAGAACTGGTACATGTAGAGATGGAATATTAGCCAAGGAGAAAAATGACACAATGTCATTTGCAGCACCATAGATGAGTCTAGAGGTAATCACACAACTGGTAGTAAGTCAGAGAGTGAAAGACATATCCTATGATATCACTTATAGGTGTTACCTAAAAATTGATACCAGTGAAGATATTTCCACAGAGAAAGGCAATCACAGATTCATTAAACAAACTAATGGTTCACCAATGGAAAGGTGTGAGGATTGGATACTTTAGGATATTGGGGTTAACAGAGATATACAAACACATGTGAAATATATAATCACCAAAGACCTACAGAATACCAACAGAAGACTACTCAACATCCTGTCATAACCTACATGGGAAAAGGATCCAAAGAAGAATTGATATATGTATATGTGTAAAAGAACCACATCTTGCACACCTAGAACAAACAAAACACTGTAATCAAATTTGCTGTCATAAAAAATAAAATTAGGCTTCCCTGGTGGTGCAGTGGTTGAGAGTTCGCCTGCCGATGCAGGGGACACGGGTTCGTGCCCCGGTACGGGAGGATCCCACATGCTGCGGAGCCGCTGAGCCTGCGCGTCCGGCACCTGTGCTCTGCAACGGGAGAGGCCACAACAGTGAGAGGCCCACGTACTGCAAAAAAAATAATAAAAAAAATAAAAATTAAGAGTCTTTTTCCTGGCACATTCCATTCTAATTTACAACCTAGAACACGAGTTCCACTAAGGCTCTGTTGCCCTAGTAACCAGTTTTGGTAAAGAACTGCTGCCGCCTTGTGGCCGTTTCACACAACAGCAGCTTTAAACCCAGCGCTAATGGTCACTTAATATTCAAAATAATCGCCAGCCTGTAAATGACACCTGCCCTGAAAAACCTTCTGGGGTCGTAAATCGACCAGAAAATTCAAAAGACGTCACATTTCAAGAAGACATTTTCACGAGGCATAGTTTAAGCACATTTCATCTCCTTTTTCTTGTTGTTTAAAAAAAAGGGCGTGGAAAAATGCTCAGCATCAGGAATTAATAAAGTCATGCAAATCCAATCTACAAAAACGTTCACCTCACAGCCGTCAGAATGATCATCAGCAAATAGTCTACAAAGTGTAAATGCTGAAGGGGTTTTAGAGAACTGCGTACCTCTAGCTGCTGGTGGGATGTAACCTGGTAAGAGCCAGTAGTGAGAACAGAATGGAGGTGCGTTTAAAGGTAAAAATTGAGCTACCATGTGATCTGGTAGGCCCACTGATGGGCCTGTCACCTGAGCAGAGCAGAATCAAAAAGGCACAGGCTGGCAATCCTGCACTGCAGCAACATGTACCATAGCCAAGACTTGGAAGAAACCTAGATATCCATCAACAGAAAAATGCGCCAAGAAGCGGTCCATGTACACAATGGAATATTAGCCATGGAAAAGCATGAAACCATGCTGTTGGCAACACCATAGAAGGATCTAGAGATAATCACCCAACTTGAAGTAAGAAAGAAACCGAAAGACAGATATCCTGTGATATCACATATAGGTGTTACCTAAAAATTGATGCCCATGAAATTATTTCCAAGAGAAGGACACGCATGGATTCAGAAAACCAAATTATGTTTAACCAAATTATGTTTAACCAAATGGAAAGGTGTAAGAAATGTATGAATTAGGATATGGGGGTTAACAGACATGTACTAATACATATGAAATATATAATCACAAAATACCTATGGAATACCGAGAGGTCTACTCAACACTCTGTACTAACCTACGCAGAATAGATCGATACATAGATATAATGAACCAGATTCTGTACACCTAGAACACACACAACATTTTTATCAAATTTGCCCTGATAATAAATAAAAATTAAATTTAAAAAACAAACAAGAAGTCAGGAGATATAAGCTCTTGGGGGTGTGCCCTGGCACGTTCCACGCTAATTTGCAGCCTACTAACACGATTTCCAGGAAAGCTCTGTTGGCCAAAAACCCAGAGTTGGAAATGTAGAAATGCTGCCGCCTTGTGGCCGTTTCCCGTAAGAGCGGCTTTAAACCCACAGCTGACGGTCACTTAACATTCACAAGGACTCAGGGCTGTAAAGGACACCTGCCCTCAAAAAATGTCCTGAGGTAGGGAATAGCCAAAAATCTCAACACACAACAAATTTTTCAAGAAGATCCTAAGAAGGGGTAAGTTTTACTCACTCTTAAAAAAAAAAAAAAGGAAAATGCATAAAAGCTCAACACCAGGAATTATTAAACTCATGCAAATCTAACCTACAAAAAGGTTTCAACTCACACAAGTCAACTACCATCAGCAAAAAGTCTACAAACAATAAATGCTGAAGGGGTTTTAGAGAACTGTGTACCCTCTCGCTGCTGGTGAGATGTAAAGTGGTAAGAGCCAATAATGAGAACAGAAAGGAGCTGCGTTTAAAAGTAAAAATTGAGCTACCATTCGATCCAGCAGGCCCACCGCTGGGCCCCTCACCTGAGAAGACCAGAATCAAGAAGACACAGGCTGCAACAGCTGCACTGCAGCCATATTGTCAATAGCCAAGACATGGAAGCAACTAAAATGTCCATCAACAGATGAATGGATAAAGAAGTGGTTCATGTACACAATGGAATATTAGCCATGGAAAACAATGAAACACTGCTCTTTGAGGCACCATAGATGAGCCTAGAGATAATCACAGAACATGAGGTAAGCCAGAAAGGAAAAGACACATATCCTATGATATCACTTATAGGTGTTATCCAACAGCCGACACAAGTGAACATATTTCCACAGAGAAAGACACTCACAGACTTAGAAAACAAACTATGGTTATCTAAAAGTAAAGGTGGGAGGAATGGATAAATTAAGATTAGGTTTACCATATGTATACAAATACATATTAAATACATATATTAAAAAGACCGACCATATACAAGAGAGGTCTGTGGAACACTCTGTAATAATGTACATGGGAAGAGGATCTGTACATGAATAGATATATATAATGTACAAATGAACCAGATTGTGTACACCTAGAACAGACAATATTGTAATCATTACCGTGATTAAAAAAAATTAAATTAGGGCTTCCCTGGTGGCGCAGTGGTTGAGAGTCCGCCTGCCGATGCAGGGGACGCAGGTTCGTGCCCTGGTCCGGGAAGATCCCACATGCCGCGGAGCGGCTGGGCCCGTGAGCCATGGCCGCTGAGCCTGCGTGTCCGGAGCCTGTGCTCCGCAACGGGAGAGGCCACAACAGTGAGAGGCCCGCGTACCGCAAAAAAAAAAAAAAAAAATAGAACAGACAACAAGTAATGAGACATAAACTTATGGAGGTTTTTCCTGGCACATTCATTTCTAATTTACCACCTAGGAACATGACTTCCAGAAAGGCTGTGCTGCCCTAGTAACCAGATTTGGGAATGGAGAAATGCTGCCGCCTTGTGGCCGTTTCCCACAACAGCAGCTTTAAACCCAGTGCTAATGGTCACTTAATATTCATAATTGTTGCATGGCTTGTAAATGATACCTACCCTCAAAAAATGTCCTGGCGTATGTAATGGCCAGAAAAATTCAAAACAGCAAAAATTTTTCAAGAAAATAATTTGAAGACGTAAGTTTTACTCACTTTTTTTTTTTTAAATAAAAGTACATGGATAAAAGCTCAATATCAGGAATTACTGGTCGCATGCAAATCCAAACTACCGAAAGGCATCACCACCCAGCATTCAAAATGCCATCAGCAAATGTCTACAAGCAATAAATGCTGAAGGATTTGTGGAGAAATGCATACCCACTATATGCTCTTGGTTGGATATAAACTGGTGACAGCTAATAATGAGAACAGAATGAAGCTGCGTTTAAAAGGTAAAAATTGAGCCATCATGATCTGGCTGATCCACTAATGGGCCTATAACCTGAGAAGACCAGAATCGGAAAAACACAGCCAGGCAAACATGCACTGTAGCCGTATTTACAATAGCCAAGACATGGAAGGAAACAAAATGTCTGTCAACAGATAAATGGGCAAAGAAGTGGTACATGTACCCACTGGAATATTAGCCTTGGAAGAAAATGAACAATGCTGTTTTCATGACTACAGGTGAGCCCAGAAATGATCATATTACGTTAAGTAAGTCAAAAGGGTATGACAAATATACTATGATACCATTTATCAATGTTATCCTAAGATTGCTACCAATGAACATATTTCCACAGAAAAAGACACTCACAGACTTATAAAACAAACTAATGGTTAACCAAAATGAAAGGTGGGAGGATGGATGAATTAGGATTATGGGGTTAGCATACTAATGTATCTTATTTGTATATAAACATATAAAATATATAAACTATATAATCACTAATACACATGAAATATATAATCACCAAACACCTACCAAATACCAGGGGAGGTGTACTCAACACTGTAATAACCTACATGGTAACAGGATCCGAAGATGAACAGATATATGTATGAATAATTGACCAGATTCTGTACACCCAATCACAACAGTCTAATCAAATTTACTCTGATAAAAAATATAAATTAAATTAAAAAAACAAACATAAGTAAGGAGACATAAGCTTTTGGGGATTTGTCCTGGAACATTTCACTCTAATTTGCAACCTATGAACACGACTTACAGGAAGGCTGTGCTGCCCTAGTAACAAGATTTGGGAATGGAGAAATGCTGCCACCTTGTGGCCAATTCCCGCAACGGTAGCTTTAATCTCAGTGCTAATGGTCACTTAATATTCACAAGGACTGCAGGGCTTTAAATGACACCTGCCCTCAAAAAATGTCCTGCGGTCAGGAATGGACATTAATATGCAAAACACGGCAAACTCTCGAGAAGACCATTTCAAGAGGTAAATTTGCTCACACTGGTTATTTTTTCAAAAGGACATGAAAAAATGTTCAACATCAAGAATTATTAGAGACATGCAAATTTAACCTACAAAAAGGTATCACCTCACACTAGTCTGAATGGCCATCAGAAAAAAATGTCTGCGGACAATAAATGCTGAATGCTCTTCCGAGAATGGGTACCCTCCTATGCTGCTGCTGGGATGTAAACTGGTAACAGTCACTAATCAGAACAGAATGAAGGTGCCTTTAAAAGTTAAAAATTGAGCTACCATATGATTCTGCCAAACCACTAATGGGCCTATAACCCGAGAACACCAGAATTCAGCAAGACACAGGCACTCAAATGTGCACTGCAATGATATTTACTATAGCCAGACATGGATGCAACCAAAATGTCCACGTACAGATGAATGGACAAAAAAGTGGTACACATACACAATGGAATATTAGCCGTGGAAAAGAGGAAACAATGTCCTTTGCAGCACCACAGATGAGCCTAGAGATAATCATACTATGTAAAGTAAGTCAGAAAGAGAAAGACAAATATCCGATGGTACCATTTACCGGTGTTATCTAAAAACTGATACCCATGAACATATTTCCACAGAGAAAGACCCATACAGACTTAGAAAAAAGGTGAAAGTAATGGAAAAATTAGGATGTTGGGGTTAATATACATTTAATAATACATATAAAATATATAATGAAGAAGGACCTACTGAATGCCAAGGGAGGTCTACTCAACACTCTGTAATGACCAACATGGGAAAGAATGTAAGCCTGATTAGATATATGTATATGTGTGAATGAACCAGATTCTGTACACATAGAACAAACACAACATTGTAATCAAATTTACTCTGATAAGAAATAAAAATTCAATTAAACAAGAAGGTATGTGACACAAGCTTTTGGGTGTTTGTCCTGTCACTTTACACTCTAATTTACAACCTAGCAAGAGGAGTTCCACTAAGGCTCTCTTTGCCCTATCAATCAAGTTGAGTATGAAGAAATTCCACTGCCTTGTTGCCATTCCCTGCAACGGCAACTTCAAAACCAATGCTTATGGGTAGATAATATTCATATGGACTGTAGGGCTGTAAATGACACCCACAATCAGGAAATGTCCAGGGGTAGGTAAGCAAAAAAAAAAAATTCAAAATAAACAGACTTTAAGATCCTATTTCCATAGGTAAATTTTACACTGCTTAAAAGAAAAGCACTTGAAAAGATGCTCTAATTCCTGTATTATTAGTGGCATGGAAATCAAAAGTACAAGGAGGGATCACTTCACGTGAGTCAGAATAGCCATCATCGAAAAAATGCTTGAGAGGTTGTAGAAAAAAGGGAACCCTCCTATGCTGCTGTTGGGATCTAAGGTGGTAACAGCCACTATAAATAACAGTATGGAGGTGGCTTTACAAGGTAAAATTAGAGCTACCATATGATCCAGCAGTCCCACTCCCAGGTGTATAACAAGAGGAAAACAGAATTGGAAAACACACATGCGCCCATATATGCACCACAGCACAATTTACAATGTCTAAGACATGGAAGCAACCGAAATATCCATTGGCAGATGGATGGATAAAGAAGTGGTACATGTTCACAGTGAAATATTACTCAGAAATGAAAAAGAATGCCATTTGCAGCATCATAGATGGACCTAGAGATACATTCTAAGTGAAGTAAGTCAGAAGGGGAAAGTCAAATATTATATGATACCACTTATAGGTGAAAATAAAATTTGGTACCAATGAACTAATTTACAAGAGAGAAACAAGAACCTTCCTGGTTGTCCAATGGTTAAGAATCCGAGCTTCAACTGCAGGGGACGTAGGTTCGATCCCTGGTGTTGGGAGAATTAATATCACGCATGCCTTTCAGTGCAGCCAAAAAAATAAAATAAAAGAGAGAGAAACAGACTCACAGACTTAGAAAACAAACTTATGATTACCCAATGAGAAAGGTGAGGGGAAGGATAAATCAAGAGGTTGGGAAAAACATTTACACACTAATACATGTAAAATAGATAATCAACAAGGACCTACTGTATAACAAAGAGACGTCTACTCAACACTCTCTAATAACCTATATGGGAAAAGAATCTGAAGATGAATAGACATATGAATATACGTAACTGAACAAGGTCTGTACGCCTACCACAAACACAAAATATTTTAAATCAACTTTACTCCAATAAAAAAGAAAAATTAAATTTTAAAAAAACAAGAAGTAACAAAACACAAGATTTTGGGTGTCTGTTCTGGCAAAGTCCACACTAACTTACAATCCAGGAGCCCATCTTCCACAGTGGCTCTGGTTACCCCAGTAACCAGAGAGGTGCATGAAGGAAACCCTGCCGCTTGTGCCCATTCCCACAACAGCAACTTTAAAACATATGCTTATGGGCACTTAATAGTCACAAGGTCTGCCGGGATGTAAATGACACCTGCCCTTTACAAATGTCCTGTGGTAGTTATCGAACAGAAACTCAAAAGAGTCAGACTTTCAAAAAGCCAATGTCAACTGTAACTTTTTCTCACAGTATTTAAGAAAAACACATGCAAAGATGCTCAACATCCCGAATTATGAGACATGTGCAAATCAAAACTACAACAAGGTATCACCTCGTACAGTTAGAATGGCCATCATCAAAAAGTCTACAAAACATAAATGCTGGAGAGGACATGGAGAAAAGGGAACCCTCCTATGCTGTTGGTGGGATGTAATCTGGTAACAGCCACTATAAAGCACAGTATGGAGATGCCTTTAAAATTAAAAATAGAGCTACCATATCATCCAGAAGTCCTGCTTCTGGGCGTACATCTGCAGAAAAGCAGAATTCGAAAAGACAAATGCACCCAAAGCCCAACATGCACTGCAGCACTATTTACAGTAGCCAAGACATGGAGGCAACCAAAATGTCCATCAACAGATGAATGGATGATGAATAAGGGGCGCATGTACACAATCAAATATTACTCAGAAATGAAAAAGCATGACCATCTCTAAGTCCATTCCTGTTGCTGCAAATGGCGTTATTTCATTCTAAGTGAAGTAAGTCAGATACACAAATATCATATGACATCACTTATAGTGGAGTCTGAAAAATGATAGAAATGAACAAATTTATAAAACAGAAACAAACCAACAGACTTCAGATATCCTTCAGGGAGAAAAAATTTAAAATCTGTTACCAATCATTAAATGTCAACCTGAAAAAATTAAGCAATAAATAACATTGTAAAGGTATTCTCTTCAAATTAACCTATACCAGGCATTAGCAAACTCAACCTGGAGATCACATCCAGCTTATCACCTTCTTTTGTAAATTAAATTTAATGAATGACCCACAAAAAAACCTCACAATGAGACGTCACATCACACCTCTCAACGTGGCTATTATTCCAAAGTCTACAAATACGAAATGTTGTTCATGAAATGGAGAGAAGGGAATCCTAGTACACTGTTAGTGGGATTGTAAACTGGTAAACCCACTATGAGAACAATATGGAGGTCTTGAAAAAAGGTAAAAATAGAACTATCATATTAGCCAACAATTCCACTGCTTCGTATATGTCCAAAAAAAATGAAGACACCAATTTGACAAGATACATGCATCCCAATGTTCATAGCAGCATTATTTACAATTGCCAACATATGGAAGCAAACTAAATGTCCATCAACAGATGAGTGGATAAAGAAGATGTGGTATCTATACACAATAGACTATTACTCAGCCATTAAAAAGGATCAAATTCTGCCACTTGCAACAACGTGGATAGGTCTAGAATATTTATACCTACTTAAATAAGTTAGAGAAAGACAAATAATCTATGTTCTCACTTCTCTGTGGAATCTAAATGCAAGAAAGGAATGTATATAACAAAATAGAAATAGACTCACAGAGAACAAATTAATGGTTACTAGTGGGGCAAGTGAAGGGGGGAGGGAAAGACAGTAGTTTGTTTCTCTAAATCCAATACCCCTATGTATGAAATAAACAAACAAGGATATATAGTACAACACGGAAATATAGCCATTATTTTGTAATCACTTTAGTGGAGCATGATCTATAAAAATATTAAATCCATATGTTGTACCACTGAGACTAATGTAATACTGTAAATCAACGATGCTTCAATTTAATCCATAGGGTGGCTGAATGGATTAAAGAAAGTTCAATTATATACTGTGTACAAGAGATTCATGTTAACTTTAAATCCATATATAGCATAAAATTGAATGACTGGAAACAAGATACTCCATGAAAATGATACTTGCCTGACTAGTCTATTATCAGGCAAAAAGACTTGAATCAAACCTCTCAAAGGAAAGAATGTTATCATATAATGATAAAGGGATTAATTCATTAAGGAATTATGACAATTATAAATATGTATGTATCCAGCATTTGAGCCTCTCGATATATACAGAAAATATTAACCCACATGAAGGGGAAAATGTGCAGAAATAAAATAATGGTAAGAAACATCGATACCCAACTTTCAACACTGTATAGATCATTCAGACAGAATATCAATCAGGAAACAATGAACTTGAACACACACTTGATATCAAATGAACCTAACAGACATATACAGTACATTCCACTCAACAGCAGCAAAATTTCCATTCTTCTTAAGTACACATAGAACATTTCCTAGGGTAGATCCTATGTTAAGCCACAAAACAAGTCTTCAAAATTCCAATAATATTGAAATCATATCAAGGATCATTTCCAACCACAATGATATGAAATTGAAATTCAATATTAAAAAGAATTGAAAATTCAAGAACACTTAGAAATTGCACAATAAGCTCCTGAATAGCCAATGCATACAGGAATAAATCAAAAGGGAAATTTAAAAGAAATCTTAAAGTAAACAAAATTGGAAACACAAAGTACCTAAATTTATGGAATACAGGAACAAGACTGCAATTCAAAGAGTTATGTTTACAGTAATAAATGCATATATTTTCAAAGAATTCTTGAGAGGGTATCAAGATGATAGAGTAGGAAGATACTGAGCTCCCCTCCTGCCATGGACACACCAAAATTACAACAACTTACATGGAAATTATCTCTGAAGACTAGCAGGGAACGTTTTCCACAACTAAAGATATAAGGAAGGAGAAATCGCAAGGCAGGTAGGAGGACTGGAAACACAGTCTACTTGGAACCCACACCTAGAGCACAGTGACCCACAGCTGGAAGATATCACAATTGCATGGGTCTTCCACATGGAGGGAAGGGTCTGAGCCCTGCAACAGGCTGCTCAGCCCAGGGTTCCTGCACTGGGAAGAAAAAAACACAGCAGGTCTGGATTTGGAAATATGCAGGGCTTACTTTCAGGAAAGCTGGAGGCTAAAGAAAACTGAGACTTTTCTCTCATAGGACACACACAAATCTCACACGTTCTCAGTCCCCGTGCAGAGCCAGTAGTGTGAAAGACACCTGGTTCAGACCCACTTGCTATTCTCGGAGAGCTTCTTGGAAAGGCAAGAGGCAGCTGGGACTCCCGCTAGAAACTGAGACATTGGCAAGCAACATTTTAGTGTCTTCTCTGGAACTGATTAGAATCAGGGGCCTGCTCCATTTACCACCATGTCCATAGCACTCCTGCACCACAAGGTCTCACAACCAGACACACTGGGGACCTACCTTGTCTGCCTGTGCACCTGGAGCACAAAACAGCCACCCATAATGGAGGGCTGCCTTGGCTACCAGCACACCCATGGCAATCACATACTGCAGGGCCTTACAGCCATTTAGGCCAGGGTTCAATACCGCCTACCAGCTTGTCCACGGTAGTTGGCTCTGCCATAAGAGAAAGGTGTATGCAGCCCACACAGGGGACATCCCTGGAGCATGTGGCTCTGCTGGCCAGAGGACAGTGTGCTGCTGGGACCTATCAGTCTCCTATATAAGGCCACTTCTCTGAGACCCAGGAATGTAACAACATGAACCTAATGAATAGAAATGTGCAGAGAATTAGGATACGTAAGGAAATAGAGGAATAAGTTACAAATGAAGTAACAAGACACGACATCAGCAAAAGAACTGAATAAAATAGGGTTAAGCATTCTACCCAATAAAAAAAGTGTTCACAGTAATGATTATAAAGATGCTCACCCAAGTCAAGAGAAGAATGCATGGACATAGTGAGAATTTCAACAAAGAGTAACAAAATGTCACAAAGAACCAAACAGTGAACAATACAGTAAATGAGGTTAAAACACACACACACACACACACACACACACACACACACACACACACACACACACACACACACGAGGGAAGCAACATTATATTATATGATACAGAAGAACAGAACAGTGAAATGGAAAACAGAGTAGTGAAAATCACCCAAACTGAATAGCATGAAGAAAAAACAATTAAGACTATAGGTACAGGGACCTCTGAGACAACATCAAGAATATTAACATGAGCATTACAGGGGTCCCAGAACGAGGAGAAGAGAGAAACGGGCAGAGAACTTATTAGAGGATATAGTAACTGATAACTTTCCTAACTTGGGGAAGGAAACACACATCCAGGTCCAGGAAACACAGAGACCCAAACAAGATGAAGACAAACAGGTTCACACGAAGACATATTATAAAGCTCCAAAAATTTAAGGTAAAGAGGGATCATACAGAGGGGGAAGATGGCGGAAGAGTAAGACGCGGAGATCACCTTCCTCCCAATAGATACATCAGAAATACATCTACACGTGGAACAACTCCTACACAACACCTACTGAACACTGGCAGAAGACCTCAGACCTCCCAAAAGACAAGAAACTCCCCACGTACCTGGGTAGGGCAAAAGAAAAAAGAATAAACAGAGACAAAAGAATAGGGATGGGACCTGCACCAGTGGGAAGGAGCCGTGAAGGAGGAAAGGTTTCCACACATTAGGAAACCCCTTCGTGGGCGGAGATTGCGGGTGGCGGAGGGGGAAAGCTTCGGAGCTGTGGAGGAGAGCGCAGCCACAGGGGTGCAGAGGGCAAAGCAGGGAGATTCCCGCACAGAGGATTGGTGCCGACCAGCACTCACCAGCCCGAGAGGCTTGTATGCTCCCCTGCCGGGGCGTGTGGGGCTGGGAGCTGAGGCTCGGGCTTCGGTCGGAGCGCAGGGAGAGGATTGGGGTTGGCGGCATGAACACGGCCTGCAGGGGGTTAGTGCGCCACGGCTGGCCGGGAGGGAGTCCGGGGAAAAGTCTGGACCTGCCGAAGAGACAAGAGACTTTTTCTTCCCTCTTTGTTTCCTGGTGCGTGAGGAGAGGGGATTAAGAGCGCTGCTTAAAGGAAATCCAGAGACGGGCCTGAGCTGCGGCTATCAGCGCAGACCCCAGAGACGGGCATGAGACGCTAAGGCTGCTGCTGCCGCCACCAAGAAGCCTGTGTGCGAGCACAGGTCACTATCAACACTCTCCTTCCGGGGAGCCTGTGCAGCCCGCCACTGCCAGGGTCCCGGGATCCAGGGACAACTTCCCTGGGAGAACGCATGGCGTGCCTCAGGCTGGTGCAATGTCACGCCGGTCTCTGCCACTGCAGGCCTGCCCCACACTCCGTACCCCTCCCCCCCCCACTTGAGTGAGCTGGAGCCCCCGAATCAGCGGCTCCTTTAACCCCGTCCTGTCTGAGCGAAGAACAGACGCCCTCCGGTGACCTACATGCAAAGGCAGGGCCAAATCCAAAGCTGAACCCCGGGAGCTGTGCGAACAAAGAAGAGAAAGGGAAATCTCTCCCAGAACCCTCAGGAGTAGTGGATTAAATCTCCACAATCAACTTGTTGTACCCTGCATCTGTGGAATACCTGAATAGACAACGAATCATCCCAAATTGAGGAGGTGGACTTTGAGGGCAAGATTTATTATTTTTTTCCCTTTACCACTTTTTGTAAGTCTGTATGTGTATGCTTCTGTGTGAGATTTTGTCTGTATAGCTTTCCTTTCACTATTTGTCCTAGGGTTCTATCTGTCCTATTTTTTTTTAACTTAAAAATTTTTTTCTTAATAATTATGTTTTTATTTTAATAACTTTTAAAAATTTTACCTTACTTTATTTTATTTCCTTTTATCCCTCTTCATTCTTTCTCTCTCTGTCTCTCTCTCTCTCTCTCCCTTTTATTCTGAGCTGTGTGGATGAAAGGCTCTTGGTGCTGCAGACGGGAGTCAGTGCTGTACCTCTGAGGTGGGAGAGCCAACTTCAGGACACTGGTCCACAAGAGACCTCCCAGCTCCATGTAATATCAAATGGTGAAAATCTCCCAGAGATCTCCATCTCAACACCAACACCCAGCTTCACTCAACGACCAGCAAGCTACAGTGCTGGACACCCTATACCAAACAACTAGCAACACAGGAACACAACCCCACCCATTAGCAGAGAGGCTGCCTAAAATCATAATAAGGCCACAGACACCACAAAACACACCACCAGACGTGGACCTGCTCACCAGAAAGACAAGATCCAGCCTCATCCACCAGAACACAGGCACTAGTCCCCTCCACCAGGAAGCCTACACAACCCACTGAACTAACTTTAACCACTGGGGACAGACACCAAAAACAATGGGAAATACGAACCGGCAGCCTGCAAAAAGGAGACCCCAAACACAGTAAGATAAGCAAAATGAGAAGACAGAAAAACAGACAGCAGATGAAGGAGCAAGAAAAAACCCCACCAGACCTAACAAATGAAGAGGAAATAGACAGTCTACCTGAAAAAGGATTCAGAATAATGATAGTAAAGATGATCCAAAATCTTGGGAATAGAATAGAGAAAGTGCAAGAAACGTTTAACAAGGACCTAGAAGAACTAAAGAGGAAACAAGCAATGATGAACAACACAATAAATGAAATTAAAAATACTCTAGAAGGGATCAATAGCAGAATAACTGAGGCAGAAGAACGGATAAGTGACCTGGAAATAAAGTAGTGGAAGTAACTACTGCAGAGCAGAATAAAGAAAAAAGAATGAAAAGAACTGAGGACAGTCTCAGAGATCTCTGGGACAATATTAAACGCACCAACATTCAAATTATAGGGGTTCCAGAAGAAGAAGAGAAAAAGAAGGGGACCAAGAAAATATTTGAAGAGATTATAGTTGAAAACTTCCCTAATATGGGAAAGGAAATAGTTAATCAAGTCCAGGAAGCACA
This sequence comes from Lagenorhynchus albirostris, assembly GCF_949774975.1. Classification (NCBI taxonomy): domain Eukaryota; kingdom Metazoa; phylum Chordata; class Mammalia; order Artiodactyla; family Delphinidae; genus Lagenorhynchus; species Lagenorhynchus albirostris. Next base: position 1,608,235 of record NC_083113.1, on the reverse strand, counting down.
GAGAGTCCCATACAGGATAAAACCAAGGAGAAACACACCAAGACACATATTAATCAAACTGTTAAAAATTAAATACAAAGAAAACATATTAAAAGCAGCAAGGGAAAAACAACAAATAACACACAAGGAATCCCCATAAGGTTAACAGCTGATCTTTCAGCAGAAACTCTGCAAGTCAGAAGGGAGTGGCAGGACATATTTAAAGTGATGAAGGAGAAAAAACTACAAGCAAGATTACTCTACCCAGCAAGGATCTCATTCAGATTTGATGGAGAAATTAAAACCTTTACAGACAAGCAAAAGCTGAGAGTTCAGCACCACAAAACCAGCTTTACAACAAATGCTAAAGGAACTTCTCTAGGCAAGAAACACAAGAGAAGGAAAAGACCTACAATAACAAACCCAAAACAATTAAGAAAATGGGAATAAGAACATACGTATCGATAATTACCTTAAATGTAAATGGATTAAATGATCCCACCAAAAGACACAGACTGGCTGAATGGATACAAAAACAAGACCCATATATATGCTGTCTACAAGAGACCCACTTCAGACCTAGGGACACATACAGACTGAAAGTAAGGGGATGGAAAATGATATTCCATGCAAATGGAAACCAAAAGAAAGCTGGAGTAGCAATTCTCATATCATACAAAATAGACTTTAAAATAAAGACTATTACAAGAAACAAAGAAGAACACTACATAATGATCAAGGGATCGATCCAAGAAGAAGATATAACAATTTTAAATATTTATGCACCTCAATACATAAGGCAAATACTAACAGCCATAAAAGGGGAAATCGACAGTAACACATTCATAATAGGGGACTTTAACATCCCACTTTCACCAATGGACAGATCATCCAAAATGAAAATAAATAAGGAAACACAAGCTTTAAATGATACATTAAACAAGATGGACTTAATTGATATTTATAGGACATTCCATCCAAAAACAACAGAATACACACTTTTCTCAAGTGCTCATGGAACATTCTCCAGGATAGATCATATCTTGGGGTCACAAATCAAGCCTTGGTAAATTTAAGAAAATTGAAATTGTATCAAGTACCTTTGCCGAACACAAAGCTATGAGACTAGATATCAATTACAGGAAAGATCTGTAAAAAATGCAAACACATGGAGGCTAAACAATACACTACAATAACGAAGTGATCACTGAAGAAATCAAAGAGGAAATCAAAAAATACATAGAAACAAATGACAATGGAGACACGACGACCCAAAACCTATGGGATGCAGAAAAAGCAATTCTAAGAGGGAAGTTTATAGCAATACAATCCTACCTTAAGAAACAGGAAACATCTCGAATAAACAACCCAACCTTGCACCTAAAGCAAATAGAGAAAGAAGAACGAAAAAACCCCAAAGTTAGCAGAAGGAAAGAAATCATAAAGATCAGATCAGAAATAAATGAAAAAGAACTGAAGGAAACGATAGAAAAGATCAATAAAACTAAAAGCTGGTTCTTTGAGAAGATAAACAAAATTGATAAACCATTAGCCAGACTCATCAAGAAAAAAAGGGAGAAGACTCAAATCAATAGAATTAGAAATGAAAAAGGAGAAGTAACAACTGACACTGCAGAAATACAAAAGATCATGAGAGATTACTATAAGCAACTCTATGCCAATAAAATGGACAACCTGGAAGAAATGGACAAATTCGTAGAAGTGCACAACCTGCCAAGACTGAATCAGGAAGAAATAGAAAATATGAACAGACCAATCACAAGCACTGAAATTGAAACTGTGATTAAAAATCTTCCAACAAACAAAAGCCCAGGACCAGATGCCTTCACAGGAGAATTCTATCAAACATTTAGAGAAGAGCTAACACCTATCCTTCTCAAACTCTTCAAAAATATAACAGAGGGAGGAACACTCCCATAATCATTCTACGAGGCCACCACCACCCTGATACCAAAACCAGACAAGGATGTCACAAAGAAAATATCACTGATGAACATAGATGCAAAAATCCTCAACAAAATACTAGCAAACAGAATGCAACAGCACATTAAAAGGATCATACACCATGATCAAGTGAGGTTTATTCCAGGAATGCAAGGATTCTTCAATATACACAAATCAATCAACATGATATACCATATTAACAAATTGAAGGAGAAAAACCATATGGTCATCTCAATAGATGTAGAGAAAGCTTTTGGCAAAATTCAACACCCATTTATGATAAAAAACCCTGCAGAAAGTAGGCATAGAGGGAACTTTCCTCAACATAATAAAGGCCATAAATGACAAACCCACAGCCAACATCATCCTCAATGGTGAAAAACTGAAAGCATTTCCACTAAGATCAGAAACAAGACAAGGTTGCCCACTCTCACCACTCTTATTCTACATAGTTTTGAAAGTTTTAGCCACAGCAATCAGAGAAGAAAAAGAAATAAAAGGAATTCAAATTGGAAAAGAAGAAGTAAAGCTGTAACTGTTTGCAGATGACATGATACTATACAGGGAATCCTAAAGATGCTACCAGAAAACTACTAGAGCTAATCAATGAATTTGGTAAAGTAGCAGGATACAAAATTAATGCACAGAAACCTCTGGCATTCCTATACACTAATGATGAAAAATCTGAAAGTAAAATTAAGAAAACACTCCCATTTACCATTGCAAAAAAAGAATAAAATATCTAGGAATAAACCTAAGGGGACAAAAGACCTGTATGCAGAAAATTATAAGACACTGATGAAAGAAATTAAAGATGATACAAATAGATGGAGAGATATACCATGTTCTTGGATTGGAAGAATCAACACTGTGAATATGACTATACTACCCAAAGCAATCTACACATTCAATGCAATCCCTATCAATCTACCAGTGGAACTTTTCACAGAACTAGAACAAAAAATCTCACAATTTGTATGGGAACACAAAAGACCCCGAATAGCCAAAGCAATCTTGAGGAAAAAAAAAAAAACAAAAAACAACGAAGCTGGAGGAATCAGGCTCCCTGACTTCAGACTATACTACAAAGCTACAGTAATCAAGACAGCATGGTACTGGCACAAAAACAGAAATATAGATCAACGGAACAAGATAGAAAGCCCAGAGATAAGCCCACACACATAGGGTCACCTTATCTTTGATGAACAAGGCAATAATATACAGTGCAGAAAAGACAGCCTCTGCAATAAGTGGTGCTGGGAAAACTGGACAGCTACATGTAAAAGAATGAAATTAGAACTCCCTAACACCATACACAAAATAAACTCAAAATGGATTAAAGACCTAAATGTAAGGCCAGACACTATCAAACTCTTAGAGGAAAACATAGGCAGAACACTGTATGACATCAATCACAGCAAGATCCTTTTGGACCCACCTCTTAGAGAAATGGAAATAAAACCAAAAATAAACAAATGGGACCTAATGAAACTTAAAAGCTTTTTCACAGGAAAGAAAACCATAAACAAGACGAAAAGACAACCCTCAGAATGGGAGAAAGTATTTGCAAATGAGGCAATTGACAAAGGATTAATCTCCAAAATTTACAAGCAGCTAATGAAGCTCAATATCAAAAAAACAAACAACCCGATCCAAAAATGGGCAGAAGACCTAAATAGACATTTCTCCAAAGAAGATATACAGATTGCCAATACATGAAAGAATGCTCAACATCATTAATCATTAGAGAAATGCAAATCAAAGCTACAATGAAATATCATCTCACACTGGTCAGAATGGCAATCATCAAAAAATCTACAAACAATAAATGCTGGAGCGGGTGTGGAGAAAATGGAACCCTCTTGCACTGTTGGTGGGAATGTAAATTGATACAGCCACTATGGAGAACAGTATGGAGGTTCCTTAAAAAAACTAAAAATAGAACTACCATATGACCCAGTAATCCCACTACTGGGCATATACCCTGAGAAAACCATAATTCAAAGAGAGTCATGTACCAAAATATTCATTGGAGCTCTATTTACAATAGCCAGGACATGCAAGCAACCTATGTGTCCATCAACAGTTGAATGGATAAAGAAGGTGTGGCACATATATTCAATGGAATATTACTCAGCCATAAAATGAAACGAAATTGAGTTATTTGTAGTGAGGTGGATGGACCTAGAGTCTGTCATACAGAGTGAAGTAAGTCAAAAAGAGAAAAACAAATACTGTATGCTAACACATATATATGGAATCTAAAAAAATGGTCATGAAGAACCTAAGGGCAAGACGGGAATAAAGACACAGACCTACTAGAGAATGGACTTGAGGATATGGGGAGGGGGAAGGGTAAGCTGGGACAAAGTGAGAGAGTGGCATGGACATATATACACTACCAAACGTAAAATAGATAGCTAGTGGGAAGTAGCCACATAGCACAGGGAGATCAACTCAGTGCTTTGTGACCACCTAGAGGGGTGGGATAGGGAGGGTGGGAGGGAGGGAGACACAAGAGGGAAGAGACATGGGGATATATGTATATGTATAACTGATTCACTTTGTTATAAAGCAGAAAGTAACACACCATTGTAAAGCAATTATACTCCAATAAAGACGTTAAGAAAAAAAAAAAAGATGTGTGTGTACCTGTATAATGGAATATTACTCAGCCATAAAAAGAATAAAATAATGCTATTTAAAGCAACATGGACGGACCTAGAGAACATTATGCTTAATGAAATAAGACAGAGGATTACAAATACTGTATGATCACTTATACGTGGAATCTAAAAAAATAATACAGAAATTTTTATACAAAACAGAAAGACACTCACAAACAGAGAAAACAAACTTATGGTTACCAAAGGGGAAAGGGAGGGGAAAAGGAACAAATTAGCCTATGGAATTAACATATACAAACTATTATACATAACATAGATAAGCAATAAGGATTTACTGTATAGCACAGGGAATTTTATTCAATATCTTATAATAACCTATAATGGAATATAATCTGCAAAAAAAATCAGCATGCTGTACAAGAGAAACTAACATTATTTTAAACCATTTCTACTTCAAGAGAGAGAAAACAATTTCCCATATATTTTTATGGCTTGATAGCTTACTGCTTTAGTGCTGAATATTATTGCATTCCCAGAATATACTAGAATATATTTTTCCATTCATCTACTGAAGGACACCTTGGTTTCATTCACATTTTGGCAATATTGAATCAAGGTGCTAAAAATATCCATATGCAGATTCTTGTGGACAAATGTTTTTAACTCCTTTCAGTATACATCCACGAGAACACTTTCTGGATTGTACAGTAAGAGTATGTTCAATGTTGTAGAAAGTGTCAATCTGTCTTCCAAAGTAGCTCTATTATTTTTCATTTCCACCAGCAATGAACAAGAGTTCCTATTGCTCCACATTCTCTACAGCATTTGTTGCTGTCATTGTTCCACATTTTGGCCAGTCTAAGAGTTACATAGTGGTGTATCATTGTATTTTTTATTTGCATTTTAATGACAGCATGTAATCTGGATTATTCTTCCATATACTTACATGCAAAGTGTCTGTATTCTCTGGTGAGGTGGCTGTAAATTATGTTGGTCCACTTTTTTTTTTGGTCCACTTTTTAACTGAGCTGCTTTTCTTGTTTTTTTCCTACCCAAACTGTATTTTATTTCTTTTTTGCCTTATTGCATGAGCAAGGGACATGCTTGATTTTTAACTGAATTTAGTGGGAAAGTTTCATATTTCTTACCACTAAGCACAATGTGAGGTGAAAGTTTTTGTAGATTTTTGTTATCAACTTGAGAAAACTCCTATTTATTTCTATTTTACTGAGAGTTTTCATGAAGAATGAGTGTTGGATTTTTTAAAAAAGTCTTCTGCACCTATTGATATAATATAGTTTTCTTCTTTAGTTTGTTAATATGATGGCTGTAATTATTTGATTTTAGAATGTGGAACAGGCCTTGCATACCTGGGATAAATCCTTCTCATTCATGGTATACAATTCTGTCAAAACATTATTGGATTCAATTCGTTAATATTTTTTTGAGGAGTTTTGCATCTAAGTTCTGGAGAGATATTAGTCAGTAGTTTTCTTTACTATTCACATTTTTGTCTGAGTTCCCACATTGTGTTTTTGGTGTCAGACATTCATTTGAGGAAATTATCAGTCATTTAAAAAATATTTTCTGGGGCTTCCCTGGTGGGGCAGTGGTTGAGAGTGCGCTTGCCGATGCAGGGGACACGGGTTCGTGCCCCAGTCCGGGAAGATCCCACATGCCGTGGAGTGGCTGGGCCTGTGAGCCATGGCCGCTGAGCCTGCGCGTCCGGAGCCTGTGCTCTGCAACGGGAGAGGCCACAACAGTGAGAGGCCCGCTTACCGCAAAAAAAAAAAAAAAAAAAAAAAATATATATATATATATTTTTTTTTTCTGCTTTTTTCCTGCTATACCTATTATGTATATGTCATATCATTTTTAGTTATTCCACAATTATTATTTGGTTCTGTTGGTTTATTTCCAGCCCATTTTCTCTTTTGTTTTGAGATTTGAAGTTTTCTCTTGATAGGTACTCAAGCTCAGAGACATTTATCCTCAGCCAGCTCTTTGGCTGCTAAAATGAAATACAGAGACTTGGTAGTTTATAAGCATCAGAATATTTTATTCTCATAATGGTTGAGGCGCTGTCCCTAACTAAGGCCCTGACGCTGGTCCTAACTAGACGCTGATGCTGTCCCTAATGTAGGCCCTGATGCTGTTAATAACTAAGGTCCTGACACTATCCCTAGCTAATGTCCTGACACTGGTCCTAACTAAGGCCATGACGCTGTCTCTAATTCCCTAAGTCTGTCTTTAACTAATGGCCTACCTTTTCCCCTAATTACGCTATGACACTGGCCCTAACAAAGGCCCTGACACTGTCCCTAAGGCCTTGACATTTCCCTAAATAGACACTGACACTGTCCCTAACGTAGGCCCCAATACTGTCAATAACTAAGGCGCTGATGTTATCCCTAAGTCTCTGACACTGTCCCTAACTAACACTTATACTGTCTCTTACTAGGGGGTCTCAAGTTTTCTCTAACAGAGGCCCTGATGCTGTTCCTAACTAAGGCCCTGAAGCTGCCCCTAACTAATGTCCTGACAATGGCCCTACCTAACACTCTGAGGCTGGCCCTATTAATGTCTTGATAGTGTCCCTGAGGCCCTGACGCTCTTCCTAACTAAGGAGTTGATGCTATGTCTCCCTAAGGCACTAACATTATCTGTAACTAACTACCTGACTCTTTCTGTAACTAACACCCTAACTTTGTCCCTAATGCCCTGACACTACTCTTAACTAAGGCCCTGACAGTTTTCCTAAGTAACAGCCTGAACTGTGTCTAATTAAATCCCTCAAGTTATCTCTAACTGAGGCCTTGACATTCTCCCCAACCAAGCCCCTAATGCCATCCCAAGCTAATGGCCTGAGCTATAACTTATGAAGACCCAAACCCTGTCCCTAAGACCTTGACACTCTGCCTCATAGACTAGGCTGTCACTAAATAACACCCTGATCCTGTCCATTACTAAAGCCCTGAATATGTCCCTAAGAAAGTCTCTGAAGTGTCCTTAACTAACGGCCTGAACTGTCTCTTACTAAGGCCCTCAAGTTATTTCTGAGGTCCTGACAACACTGTCCGTAACTAAGGCTCTGTTGCTGCCCTAACTAACGTCCTGATGCTAAACCTAATTGAGGCCCTGATGTTCTTCCGAACTAAGGCCTTGATGCTGATTCTACCTGAGGCCCTAAAACTGCCTGTAACTAATGACCTGACTCTTTGCCTAACTAACACCCTAATTTTGCCCCTCATTAATGCCCTGACACTAGTTGCCTTGATGCTGACCCAGTCTAAGGCCTTGATGATGTCCCTAATAGCCTTAGATGCCCTCACCTAAGGCCTGACCCTGTCCCTAACCAAGGCCCTGACCCTTTTCCTAACTACGGTTGTGATGACGTCTCTACTTAAGGCACTAACACTGTCTATAATAAGAGCCCCAACTCTTTCCCTAACACCATGATGCTGTCCCTAATAGCCTCATATATCTCTCAATAATGCCCTGATCCTGTCTATAACTAAGGCCCTGAGTATGTCCCTAAGACCCTGATGCACTCTCTACCTGAGGCACTGACACTGTCTGTAATAATGACCTGACTCCTTCCCTAACTAACACCCTGATGCTGTCGCTAACTGAGGCTCTGAAGATGTCCCTAAGTAACAACCTGAACTGTGTCTAATTAAGGCCTGCAAATTATCTCTAACTGAAGCCTTGACATTCTCCCTAACAAAGCCCCTGATGCTGTCCCAAGCTAATGGATGGTCTGAACTATAACTTACAGATTCCCTAACCCTGTCCCTAAGACCCTGCCACTCTCCCTAACTTAGGCCCTGATGCTGTCCCTCAGAACTTAAGTGGTCACTAAATAATGTCCTGATCCTATCCATTACTGAGGTCCTAAATATGTCCCTAAAAAAGTCTGTGAGGTGTCCCTGACTAACAGCCTGAATTGTCTCTTACTAAGTCCCTCAAGTTTCCTCTGAGGTCCTGACACTGTCCCTAACTAAGGCCCTGATGCTCTTCCTAAGGCCTTGACGCTGTCTGTACCTGAGGCCCTGACACTGTCTACAATAATGGCCTGCCTCTTTCCCTAACTAATACCCTGACGATGTCCCTAATAGCTGCAGACAACTCACAATAACATCCTGACACTGGTCATACCTACATCTCTGATTCTGGTGTTAAGTCCATGAGAATATATCTAAGGAACAGCCTGAACTATTTCTAAGTCCCTGACGGTGACCCTAATAGACTGAGATATCCGACACTATCACCCTGATCCTGTCCATAACTAAGGCCTTGAATATGTCCCTAAGAAAGTCTCTTACGATATCTCTAATGGCCTGAACTCTCTCTTACTAAGGACCTAAGTTATCTCTAACTGAGGCCCTGATGCTGTCCCTCATAGCATATACTGTCACTAAATAACGTCCTGATCCTGTCCATTACTAAGGCCCTGAATAGGTCCCTAAGAAAGTCTCTGATGTGTCCTTAACTAACGGCCTGAACTGTCTTATACTACGGCCCTCAAGTTTTCTCTGAGGTCCTGACACTATCCCTAACTAAAGCCTGGTTGCTGGCCCTAACTAACATCCTGACACTGTCCCTAACTGAAGCCCCCATGTCCTTCTTAACTAAGGCCTCGATGAAGTCTCTACCTGTAACTAATGACCTGACTTCTTACCTAACGCCCTAATTATATTCCTCACTAATGCCCTGACACTGGTCCTAACTCCAGCCCTGATATGCTGGCCCTAACTAATGACCTGACACTGGCCCTTACTAAGGCCTCACCCCGGGGTTGTCCCAGGCTGCTGGGCAGTTTTCTCTTGTCCTCATCTCTAGCCAGCTGCCTGCCATTGGCCACTCTAAGATTCTGCGATGCAGTGGTCCCACGTGGGATGTGCCTGTGTAGGCTCACCTGCAGGAGGCCATGGCCACTCTGCCCACCAGGAGACTGAGGCTCAGGGTAGGAATCGCTCAGCCAGTGTCTGGAAACAGGGTTCTATGTCCTTGTTTCTTGTAAAAACCCTTGGAGTTACCTCTAACATTTTAAAAAGAGATCTCCCCCAGCATATTTATAATATAAATTATTTGCTGCATTAAAATTCAGGAATGACATTAGTAGAATGGGCAGAAAGACACAGGATGCCCCCACAATGATCTATTACTTGGAGGATTTAAAATTCTAATGAGAGAACACTCACTCTCCTCACCCTCTTGCGCATCAGCACAAGGCGGGAATCAGCTGCATCCTTTATTTATCCCTCTGATTTTCCAGACCCTTTCCTTCCAGGAGAAATCTCTGGGCTCTGAGGGAACTGTGAGTGGTGACCGTCAGGTAAACCTGAGACTGAAAAGCAAGAGGAAGAGAGACAGAGGAGGAGATGAGAATCGGCGACGGGGAGAAGCAGGGGCGTCCACGTTCAATCGCAGGCTGAGAGTCTGGGTTAGTCTCCAGCAAAGCTAAGGACCACCAGGGTCTGGCCCCACTGGCCATGTCACCTGGTGTGGGGACTGGGGACAGCCAAACCCCCATGGCCACTCTCAGAGAAATCAGGGAGGTGGGAGGGCACCCCTGAGAGCCAGATGGAAAATGGTCAAGCTGTGAAGTAATAAGATGCCCTTTTCAGAAAAGTGAAGATTGTTCTCTTGGTTCTCAAAGACTTGCAAATACTCTGTGTCCTTCTGGAGGCATGCTGAAGCCTTCAGCCTTTGAGGGCAGTAATGGGAGTGCATCTGGGCTCAAAACCATCCAGCACTCACTCCCTGAGGGTGCTGAGGATGACCCGTGTCCACCCCTCGGGTGCTGTGGGGCCTGAAATCCCCTGATCACCGAGGACGGGAGGGGCCGCACAGACACTCCCCTGGAACACCGGGGGCTTGGCTGCTGGGCTACAGTCCTTTATCAGATACGTAGTTTGGAAACATCTTGGGCCATTTTGGATGGTGGATTATCTTATTCCTTGCTCCTTTTATACACAACTGTTTTTCATCTTGAGGAAGTCCAATGCATCTATTTTGTCTTTTGTTGCTTGTGCTTTTGGTAGATCTAAGAAATCATGACCAAATTCAAGGTCATGAAGATTTACTCTCATGTTTTCTTCTCTGAGTTTTAGAATTTTGTTTCTTGCATCTAGACCTTTGATCCATTTTGTGTTGATTTTGTATACGGGATGGGGAGGGAGGTAAGGGTCCAACTTTATTCTTCTGCGTGTGGGTATCCAGCTGTCCCAGCAACTGTGCTAACTGTTTGGGATAAAATATTTGCAGATGATGTGACCAACAAGGGCCTAATTTCTAAAATATACAAACAGCTTATAAAACTGAAAAAAAATCAAGAAGTGGGCAGAAGGTCTAAGTAGACATTTCTCCAAAGAAGACATACAGATGGCCAATAGGCACATGAAAAGATGCTCCACATCGCTAATTATTAGAACAATGCAAATCAAAACTACAATGAGGTATCACCTCATAGCAGGCAAGATGGTCATCAATAAAAATCTACAAATAAATGCTGGAGGGGGTGTGGAGAAAAGGAAACCCTCCTACGCTGCTGGTCAGAATGTAAATTTGTGCAGCCACTATGAAAAGAAGCATGGAGGTTCCTAATAAAACTAAAAATAGAGTTGCTGGGGCTTCCCTGGTGGCACAGTGGTTAAGAATCCGCCTGCCAATGCAAGGGACACAGGTTCGAGCCCTGGCCCAGGAAGATCCCACATGCTGCGGAGTAACAAAGCCTGTGTGCCACAACGACTGAGCCTGCGCTCTACAGCCCACAAGCCACAACTACTGAGCCCACATGCCACAACTACTGAAGCCCGAGTGCCTAGAGCCCATGCTCCCAACAAGAGAAGCTAATGCAATGAGAAGCCCACGCACTGCGACCAAGAGTAGCCCCCACTCGCCGTAACCAGAGAAAGCCCGCACACAGCAATGAAGACCCAGCACAGCCACAAATAAAAAATAAAGTAAATAAATGTATCAAAATATAAGTAAAATAAAAATAGAATTGTCATATGAACCAGCAATCCCACTCCTGGGCACATATCCAGAAGACAAAACTATAATTCGAAAAGATACGTGCACCACTATGTTCATAGCACCACTATTCACAATAGCCAAGACATGAAAGCAACCCGTATGTCATCAACAGATGAATGGATAAAGAAGATGTGATAAATATATACAATGGGGGGCTTCCCTGGTGGCGCAGTGATTGAGAGTCCGCCTGACGATGCAGGGTACACGGGTTCGTACCCCGGTCTGGGAAGATCCCACATGCCGCGGAGCAGCTAGGCCCGTGAGCCATGGCCGCTGAGCCTGCGCGTCCAGAGCCTATGCTCCGCAACGGGAGAGGCCACAACAGTGAGAGGCCCGCGTACAGCAAAAAAAAAAAAAAAAAAAAAAAAAAAAAAATATATATATATATATATATATATATACACACACACAATGGGATATTGCTCAGCCATAAAACAAAGTGAAATAATGTCATTTGCATCTACATGGATGGACCTAGAGGTTATCATATTAGTGAAGTCAGACAGAGAACGACAAAGAACACATGATATTACTTATATGTGAAATCTAAAATGAGACACAAATGAATCTACAAAACAGAAACAGACTCACAGTGATAGAAAACAGACTTGTGGTGGCCAAGTGGAAGACAGGGGAGGGATGGATTGGGAGTTTGGGATTAGCAGATGCAAACTATCATATATAGGATGGATAAACAACAAGGTCTTACTGTACAACACAGGAAACTATATTCAGTACCCTGTAATAAACCATATGTATATATGTAATAAACAGTACATGTGTGTGTGTATATATATCTGAATCACTTTGCTGTACAGCAGAAATTAACACAGCATTGTAAGTCAACTATACTTCAATGAAATAAATTTTTAAAAAACTAGGTTGAGATTATACCATCAATTAGTTTGAAGACACTTTTATAAAGTAGGCCTTATTTTTCTTGTCCTTTCATCCTGGGTCAAATGTATAACAGATAGAAACTAACCACGATTACTCCAGTTTGTACTCATATCACACAGAACTTTAACTGTTGAACAAACCATTAATACCAATTATACCATGGGATGTCCTGATCCAATATCAAGTTTGTAAACCTTGTATCAAGCCTGCAGAATCCACTAAATTTGGAAATTCAAACTGAAATGAAGCCAACTATCCCATGACTTCTCCAAAACTAGTCATACGACAATCAATTGGAAACCATACACAATCAAATGAATGTAGACAGAAACAGCTATACCTTTCCTTTTTTTTCCTTTTAGATGAAGACGGTATTTAAGGTGATGTCTTGGGCCGTTTCAGGGTGTTACTCAATTTCCTGGGTATCTCCCATGCACATAGGAGGTACACATGTTAGTTAACTTGTTTGTGCAACTATATGAAGGTAGCTAATACCACAAAACTCTATACGTAAAATGAATTAAATGGTAAATGGCATGTTTTGTATTTTTAATGACAAAGAAACAAAAGTTTAGTGCTGATACTTCTTACAACATAAATGAATATTAAAAACATTCTTAGTGAAAAAAGCCATGCAGAAAAGGCCACCCAGATCCCATACTCATCTTGCCTGCTTCAAATCCATCAAGGTTGTCCAAATGAGGGGGAAACTCAGTAATGGGTCCAGAAAAAGAAAACTGGATCGGGAGGGAATAGGACATTTTCATACAGTTGGGACAACAGGCGAAATTTGAAGTGGGTCTGAGTATTAAATTCTAATGTAGACATCATGGTTTCCTCTTTTAGGGGTTATGTGTTGATTCCTCAGGAGAGTGTCCCTCTCCCTATCCCATGGCTTCTCCAGAACGAGTCATGGTTTTGTGAGCATTTTGTGAAGTGGCAAATGTGAGTACTTTTGCCATTACTGAAGCTTTTCTGTACATTTTCAATTACTGGAAAGTAAATTAATTTTCAAAACAAGCATGTCAGTACTATGCCAGAAAATCAGATAAGACAGTCAACAAACTTTTTTGTAGAGGCCAAGACTTACCCAGACAAAGTTCAACCAAAATTGTGACTGGTATTTCCTTTGTAGGAGTCCACATGGTATTAAGAGGCACAGTGAGAGGGACTTCCCTGGTGACGCAGTGGTTAAGAATCCATCTGCCAATTCAGGGAACACGGGTTCAACCCCTGGTCCGGGAAGATCCCACATGCCGTGGAGCAAGTAAGCCTGTGGGCCACAACTACTGAGCCTGTGCTCTAGAGCCCATGCATCACAAGAGAAGCCACTGCCATGAGAAGCCCACGTACTGCAACGAAGAGTAGCCCCCGCTCGCCGCAACTAGAGAAAGCCCGCATACAGCAACGAAGACCCAACACAGCCAAAAATAAATGAAATAAATTTGTTTTTAAAAAAGACATCATGAGAGGAGTATATTAGTAGCTACCAAGTCTTGGGTCCTGCGATTACCTGGGATGCAGTAGAAACAGTGAGATTTTAGCATTAAAAATTTTCACATTACTTCAAAGAAAATGTTAAAAAAATAAATTCAGTAAAGTTGCAAAACATGGAATCGATACGCACAAATCAGTTTTGTTTCTATACACTTAACGAACCATCAGAAAGAAAAATTAGGAAAACAATCCCATTTACAACTCCATCAAAAAGAACAAACTATTTAGGAATAAATTCAACCTAGGAGATGAAAGACCTATACTCAGGAAACTATAAAGCATTAATAAAGAAATTAAAGACACAATAGAAAACAATATTCCATGCTCATACATCAGAAAAATTACTATTATTAAAGTGTTTATTCTACCCAAAGCCATCAACAAACAGAACCAGGAAAACCAGACACCAGACTCCAAAGAATGACACTGGTCACCATCTACACTGCACATAAAACTAACTAAAAGCCCACAGTATTCTACATTAAACCTTTTCTCTCCTGAGTCCCCTGAAGATGCACCCCACCTACCCCACAGTCAGCTGCACAGGAGGATTCTCCACACTTTCTCATTTTTTCCTCTCGTGACATCTCCTCACCAGTGGGTCCTGAGAAAAGCCAGCTCCAGTCAGTATAGACACTGCCCCGTGGTCCAGAAACCTAAGCCCCGACAGGAGACAAAGCTCCCGTCAGCTTGTCACAGAGCAAAGTCTGTGGGCCGGATGCACCTGGGCCCCCAGGGTCAGACAGGTGTATACATTGCCCACTGTGGGACATCAGAGAAGTACCGGGAGCGCCACACTCACAAACCCAGAGGCCTCATCCTGAATGCTGTTCTGCTGTTTATACTAAGTTTGGAAATCCAAACTGAAATGAAGCCAAGTATCTCACTGTATCTTCTCAAAACATGGTTAACAATTAATTAGAAACCGTATGTAATGAAATGAATGTAGACACAAACTTTACAATGTAAACCAAAATTCACTCAAAAGTGCCCACAGACAAGTTTAAATTACCAAACTATAAAAATTCTAGAAGAAAACAGAAAATCTAGGACTTCCCTTGTGGTGCAGTGATTAAGAATCCGCCTGCCAATGCACGGGACACAGGTTCGAGCCCTGGTCCAGGAAGATCCGCAGAGCAACTAAGCCCATGCGCCACAACTACTGAGCCTGTGCTCTAGAGCCCATGCTCCACAATTAGAGAATCCACCGCAATAAGAAGCCCGCGCACAGCAATGAAGAGTAACCCCCACTTGCCGCAACTAGAGAAAGCCCACATATAGCAATGAAGACCCAACGCAGCCAAAAATAAATAAATAAATAAATTTATTAGAAAAAAAGAAAATCTACATGACCTTGGGTCTGGTGGTGCGTTTTAAACACACAACACCAAAAGTCAATCTACAAAATAAAAATAATTGATAATGTGGACTTTATAAAATTAAAAATTTCTACTCTATGAAAGAACTTATTCAGAAAACCAAAAGACAAACCACAAACTGGAAGAAACTATTTCCAAAACACATATCTGCTAAAAGGTTTGTACTCAAATTATACCAAACAGTGCCATTAAAATTTGGTAAAGATTGAAAAAAAAATTTGGTAAAGATTGAAACACACACCTGGTCAAAGAAGATAAACAGATACTAAAACAAGCATACAAGAATATACTCAAGATGCTGGTGGAATGCATGTACAACCAAGATTGGAAGATAGTTTGGCAGTTTTTTCCAAATCTAAATAGTCTTACCTTAGGATCCAAGAAGCATACGTCTTGTGTTTAGACAACTGCTTTGAAAAACCTGTGTTCAAACAAAAACTAGGATCAAGTAATGCACAGCAGCTCTATTCATAGCTAAAAACTTAAAGATATCAGGATGTCCTTCTGTAGATGAATTCATAAGCAAATTAGGGCACATCCATGTCAAGGGGAGAATACACCACCCCAATATATGTCCCTTTGACAAAAGGATTATTTTGGACTGATTAATTTAAAAAAGAGCAGACCCAGGAGAATTTTTGAAAACAAAGTAGAAAATGCTCTTTTATGAGGTAAATTTACATTTATTAAGGGTATCTCCATTTGTAAGGGTATGTCCCTCTCTGCACCAGGAATTGAATGATGACTAAATATCAAGAAAGACTTGTCACGACTTCCCTGGTGGTCCAGTGGTTAAGACTTCACACTCCCAATGCAGGGGCCTGGGTTCGATCCCTGGTCACGGGGCTAGATCTCACATGCTGCAACTAACCCCTGGTGCAGCCAAATAAATAAATATTAAAAAAAAAAATCTTGTCAATGAAATAGGTCTGGATGTAAATCTGCATAACAACCATCCCCTTGTTTACTGTGCTTTGCCTAAAACCTCCCTTAAATGGCTTCCTCCATTCCCTAACATCTTTCTTCTGTTCTTAGCTGAAGGTAGCCTTTAAGGTAATGGCTTGGGCCAGACTGTTTTCCTGGGTATCTTTCAAGTATACAGAAGGTATGCATGGTATATATTAATCTTCTGATTGTTTTTCTCCAGTTCATCTCCCTTTCATTACAAGGGGGATCTCAAAGAAGAACATAGAAAGGTAGAGGAAAAATTATTTTTCCTCTCCTATACATGCAATGCAATAATATTCAGAGATATAAAGGAATGAATCATCAACCCGTGCAAAAAAAAATAGATGAATCTAACACTTATATTGCTAATATATTTTTACGAACCCAGTCTGAAGTGCTACACACTCTATGACCTCATTTATATGACATTCTAGAAAAGGCAAAACAGACATGGTAAACAGTTTATGGAATATGTGATTGAAAGGTCCGTATGATACTTTAGTAGTGAATACCTGTCACTATGCATTTGTCTACACCCACAGATTTTTTTTTACAACCCAACAAGTAAATTATAATCTATTCAAATTTACTTACTTCGGTTATGGGAGTGTCAAAGACTGGCATACAGAATGTAACAAACAATCTAACTGATTTAGAAAAGTATGAAAAAACCTCACGGTTGGTGGTGGGACAAAATGGGCTGACCTAAGTTAACTTTGGAAATGAGAGGACTCTGTAGGCCAAAGGCAAAATATGCCGTACGTACACAGTGGACTGTGTAAGTTCCTTCCCATGGGGAGTAGTAGCTAACAGTACTGACACTACTGTATCAGTCATCGGATGGAACAAGCACTGCATTTATTTATTTTTAGCTTCACTTTTCTATTGATTTTTTTTACATCTTTATTAGAGTATAATTGCTTTACAATGGTGTGTTAGTTTCTGCTTTATAACAAAGTGAATCAGTTATACATATACCGATGTTCCCGTATCTCTTCCCTCTTGTGTCTCCCTCCCTCTCCCACCCCTCCAGGCGGTCACAAAGCACCGAGCTGATCTCCCTGTGCTATGCGGCTGCTTCCCACTAGCTCTCTACCTTAGTTTGGTAGTGTATATATGTCCATGCCTCTCTCTCGTTTTGTCACAGCTTACCCTTCCCCCTCCCCATATCCTCAAGTCCATTCTCTAGTAGGTCTGTGTCTTTATTCCTGTTTTACCCCTACGTTCTTCATGACATTATTTTTTCTTAAATTCCATATCTATGTGTTAGCATACGGTATTTGTCTTTCTCTTTCTGACTTACTTCACTCTGTATGACAGACTCTAGGTCTAGCCACCTCATTACAAATAGCTCAATTTTGTTTCTTTTTATGGCTGAGTTATATTCCATTGTATATATGTGCCATGACAAATGGTGGAAACCAGGTTTCTTACCACTGGAGTGAGAAGTCACAAACAAAAGAAGGTTGCAATATCCATGTCATAACAGATCAGGTTGGAGACATCAGTATAAACTATCTTTAGCCTAACAGAGACACACATAGTTCCACATGGAAATCTTTATGATTATGTGTATATGCATAGGCTGGGATACATGCACATATTTCCATGCACTGTCAGCTGAGCATATTTAGCTCCAACATGTAAGTCTTTAATACCATTCTCTAATAAAAGGAACAAGGGCTCTTTGAAGAAAGGGCTGATGCTAGGACTGAGACAGTAAATATATGAAACAGGATAATCTTAAAATATCAGAAAGTAAAGAAGTACCAAAAATTAAAAAAACCCCAAAAAGAAAAATTATGTAAAATGAAAACAGGAGCAAATGGAAAAAGCTCTCAACAGCCAAAGCAAGAATGAACTAAGCAGTCTAATAATGTAGAGCTGGATTATAACCAAAAGTTTACAATAATTATTCACGTGTCCAAACTGGTAAAAATAAATTACATAGTTTTTGATGAATGGTGTTAAACAGAAATCTCCTGTGCAGAAAGCTTCTAAACAATGTATAGAGCCACTCAGCTGTCCATCAGGATGTGAAGCTCACCCCTCTCTCCTCGAGTGTGGCTTCTGCATTTATGACCTCCTCCTACATAAGACACACAGGATGGACGTGGGAAAGAAGTAACCTCACTGTGGGAAAACTTCACAAACACTACCTCAGCCTGGTGACCAAAGTTAAGAATATAAGGAAGAAGTTCCCTTAAGAGCCTGTTCTCTTGATATACAGTGAAGAGGAGTCACTTTACCTCTGTGGTCTGCTTTTTCAAAGCCAAGTCTAATTACAACAAAATCACCAAGCAAATCCCAGCGCCTGGCAGTCTATACAATACCTGAGCAGCCCTCCCCTACACTGTCAAGGTCATGGAAACAAGGAGAGTCTCAGCAACTGTCAGAGCCCAGAAGAGACTAAACAGACATGATGACCCCATGTCCTATGAGACCCTGGAACAAGGAAAGGTATAACAAAGGGAACATGAATAGAGACCTCAGTTAATAGTAAAGTATCAATATTTGTTCATTATTTGTGATGATTCTGTAGAAAATTAGACAGGAAAAGTTAAACATCAAATAAGAGAAACCTACTGTAACAAACTGGAAGTCTAGAGGAGAAGGGGGATTTCTTTGTAAAAACACATTACCAAAATGGACCCTAAATGAAGGAAAACACAAAAAGGCCAATTAACCACTGAGGAACCTCTTCCCCTACTGGCTATCCTATCACTGTTCCAGGCTTTCCCTCTCCCGGGACAGGGAAGGAGCAGGGACAGAGCTGTTTGGCAGCTCCCCTAGTATATGACCTCACCCAGTGTCTTCACCTCCCCCAGCCACGCCTACCCAGTGAGGACACCTGAGGAAGGGTCAGGGATTATCGACTGAGATGAATCAACCAGGACTTTTTCTTTTCCCAGCGACTGGACACACTTACGGAAGTAAAATAAATTAGTATTTATTGTAAGGGTAGAAATAATTTAATACTTGCAAGTGGCAACTTGAAGAATGAGTTTGGACCTGGCAGGTCTAGTGTCTCACACTGTCTCTGTGTGACCTTATTTCTTTCCAAACCTTTGTCCTGCTCAGTGCCTTTGGGAGACTCCATTCACAGGCACAGGCTCTCTCACTGCCCTTGGGCCAACAGAAATTCTAGGCTGACAACCACCCACCATCCTTTTTCCAAGAAAATTTTCTCTTTTCTTGGGTTCTAAGAAAAGTCATGGTTTTGAATACCTTTGGCCTGGCTTGGGTTTCACTCTCATCCTTGACCCATCACCAGAAGATGGAAAATGGGACTGGCTAGATGTGGGTTGTAAACCCATCTTCGAGCTGGGTGGAACATGGGGTCATCCTTCTGGAACTATCTGGACTGGAAGCAGGTGAGATGTAATTCCCAAAGGAAAACTGAGGCACTAGGCTTGGACATGAGAATAGATGCTGGCTGGGAGAAAGCAGCAGATTCTATGTCAATGACAGCTCACTGCACAACACAGAATCTGACACAAGAGGAAGAAAGGGGTTCTCTTAGGGTCAGGGGCTACAGCTACTCATCCAGTGCTCTTACCGTCCTCCCAAGACTGCAAGTTCTTTCACTTGCTGAAAAGGCAGGATCATTTTTGTTGGTAAACTCAAGTCTCCTGCCTTGGGCATCAGGCCCTCACATCTTAGAGGATGGCCCAAAACAGCCCATGTGCCGTCAGAAGACACACAGACCTCATTCCTGCCCCTGAGAGGTGGGAGCCCTTGAGTTATGCCATCTCCCTGGCCATATTAACTACCCATCCCTGAAAAGTAATACTGCTCCTTTTCCAGTTTCTTCTCTCTCCTTTTCTAAGGGAAGAAACCAAATGCTAGGTTTGTAAGGACACTTGTGCAATGAAGTAACGGGAGGCTCGAGAATTATTCCATGCCATGGAACCCATAATTGGCAGGTTTCCAGAGGCCACATGGATGCATATGGCTCTCCAAGACAATCCAGTCTCAGTGTGAACCTCCCATTGGGAGGCCCAGTTTCTCCCATAACTTTGATTCTTAATGAATATGAATGTCAAAATTTTTCTAACAACTAGTTCTAAATTATTACCCACACTTGTTATTGGTAGACTTTACTTGACTAGTCATTATATCGTAATATTTCACTGTGGTTTTTAACTTGTATTTCCCTGATGATGGGGGAAGTTGACCACCTTTACTGGTTTATTGGTTCTTTGGATTTTCTTCTCTGTGAAAAGCCTGTTCAAGTCTTTTGCCCATTTTTCTATTGGGTAGTCTGTCTTACTGATTTGATTTTCAGAAATACTTTATTATACTCTGTGTACTAGTTTTGTGTCATGCAACTGTATTACAAATATATCATCTTCCATTGTGGGTGTTTTAATTTTCATTTCCTTTGTGGCTCATGAAGATCAACATCTTTTTATGTTTATTAAGCATTTGGACATGCTCTTGTGAGAAGGGTTCAACTCTTTTTGTACAGTTTTTTTATGTGTTGTGTAATTTGCAAGAGGTTACTGATTTGTAGGAGTTCTTTTTAATATATCATGGGTATAAGTTCTTTGTCAGGTAAATATACTATAAATGTTTTCTTTCTGCCCATGGGTTGCTTTTAGACACTAAAATGCTTGTCTTGATGAACATAAATTCTTAATAAAATTCCATTAAAAAAAATTTCTAACACCTAAGAGGACAAAGGATTGAAGGGCCATGGTGTGCTGTATGGTGGTTGTGTCAGGGACACACTCAAATATTTAGAGGGTTATTACCTCTCTTGGCAGGCTACGAGGCTGTGAAGGCTCTGAAGGGGAGGCCTTTTTCTCAACCACATGGATGTTGGTAGTTGAAACATCTTAAAGGAATGTCTACACTGCGCAGGTAGCTGTTCCATTACTCAGCAGCATGGTCAGCTCACTAATTGTCCGTGGGGTCTTGACAGGGCCCAGGCTGAACTGAGCTAGAGGACCACAGATGCCTGCCTGAATGGTCAGAGGCCAAGGATTGTCCTGCCTGAGACTTGATTGTCTATTGCTACCCACTCAGATGGGACAAAGGATGCCTGCAGCCCCAGGAGGGTCCCACCAGCCCTCAAGTAGCCAGGGGGCTGGCAGGTTGCTACACCCAGTCCTGCATTAATCCACACATGTCCACTGAGTGCCCTCCTGTCTGGGCACTCTGCTGGAACTGGGGCTGCCCAGGAAGAGCAGGACCAACACCACCTTTCCCAGAT
Source organism: Lagenorhynchus albirostris (assembly GCF_949774975.1). Taxonomy (NCBI): domain Eukaryota; kingdom Metazoa; phylum Chordata; class Mammalia; order Artiodactyla; family Delphinidae; genus Lagenorhynchus; species Lagenorhynchus albirostris. The sequence goes on along the minus strand of NC_083113.1, from coordinate 1,586,681 downwards.
GGGAGGACAGGAATGACTGCACTGTTAACAAGGATGCAACCATGCATGACTCCAGACACCCTCCACAACCCGTGACTGACATCGCGTTCGATGTGAAACACTCAGAGACAGTACAGAAATTTCACTCTTCTCTCAGAGCCCAGGACTGGGGGATAGAAAGACAGTGGTCCAGCTCACCTCCCTGACCCTGGGCAAATCCTATCCATCCTGGAGACCTCAGAGAAGATAAAGGGAGGACAATGGGGGCCAGTTATGCTTAAACCTAACCCTAACCCTAAGGAACCCTAACCTCTAACCCTAACACCCTAACCCCAGACCCCTAGACCCTCTACCCTGACTCTCAAACCCTGACCCCTGACACTTAAACCCTGACCTGACTCAAACCCCAGACCTAAACCCTAGCCCAGTGGATACCGAGGGATGATGGTACTCTGGAATAAACCAAGGGATTCATGACCTTGCATTTAGCAATAGTTTCTTAGATCTGACACTAAAACACAAGCAATGAAAGAAAAAAACCGATAATCTGGAGTTCCTCAAAATTACAAACGTTTGTACATCAAAAAAGGCTCTCCAGAAAGTAAAAAGACAGCCCACAGAATGGAAGAAAACATAGGCACATTATATATCTAATAAGAGACTTTATCCAGAATATATCAAGAACTTTTTACCACTCAGTAAAAGGGCAACCCAATTTTTGAAATGCACAAAGGACTTGCATGGACTGTTCTCCACACAAGGCATACAAGCGGTCAACAAACACATGAAAAGATGTCACACATCAGTAGTCATGATGGAAATGCAAATTAAAACCACAATGTGATAGCCCTTCACACACACTAGAACGGTTATATCAAAAATAAAAATAACAAATGTTGGCAACAATGTAGGGAAATGGGACCCTTAAACTTTACTTATGGAAATGTAAAATGGTGCAATCTATGTGTACAAATATTTGGCATTTTCTCAAAAAAATAAAAATGTAATTATCATATGTTTCAACAACTCCACTCCTAGATATATACCCAAAGAACGGATAACAGTGTTCAAATAAAAACGTATACACCAATATTCATAGCAACACTGTTCACAATAACCCAAGGTAGAAACAATTAAAATGTCCACCAACGGGTGAATGGATAAGCAAAATAAGGTAGATCCGTAAGCTGCATTATTCTGTCATATGAAGGAATAAAGTAAAATTGTGCAGCTGCTGTGGAAAACAGTATGGCGGCTCCTCAAAAACTTAAACATGGAATTAACGTATGATCCCTCAATTCTGCTCCAGGGTATACACCCAAAATATTAGAAAGTAAGGAATGGAACAGATATCTGTACCCCATATTCATAGCAACATTATTCACAGTAGGCAAAAGGTGGAAACAACACAACATATCCTTCAACAGATGAATGGATAAGTACAGTGTAGTATATATGCAATGGAATATGATTCAACCTTTAAAACTAAGGTAATTCTCACACAGGTTGCAATGTGGATGAACCCTGAAGTCATTATACTAAGTGAAACCAGCCAGACACGAAAAGGACAAACATTCTATGATTCCACTAGTATGAGGTACCCAGATAAGTCAAATTCAAAGACAAAGTAGACAAAGGTTGCCAGGGGTTGAGGGGAATAAGTGTTTAATGGTTACAGTTTCACTTGGGGAAAATGAAAAAGTTCTGGAGATGGGTGATGAGGACGTTTTTACAACAATGTGAATGTATTTAATGCTATAGAAATGTATAATTAAAATGACTTAAATGATAAATGTTATGTGTTTTCAATCACAATGAAAAAAAAGATACATGTTACAATATGGATAAACACTGAAAACATCCTAAGTGAAAGAAACCATACAGGAAAAGCCACGAGATCATACTCATCTTGTACACTTTCAATCCATGAAGGTTTTTAAAATGAGGGAAAGCCCAGTGATGGTTCCAGAAAAATAAACCTGGATTAGAATGGGAAAAGACATTTCCACAAAGTTGGGGCAGCTGGTGAAAGCTGAAGTGGTCCTGTGGATAGGATTATAATGTGGAAACCATAATTATCCCTCATTTTGGGGTTATGTCCTGGTTCCCTGGGAGACTGGCCCTGTGTTGGCTAAAACACACTGTAGTATTTGGTGTGAATGTAGAAAACTTTGTATTACTATTTAAAATTTAAACTTTAAATTTGAAATTTACTAGAAAATACCTTTCAATACAACCATGTCAGTAACATGCCATAAAATCAGAGATGACATCAAACATTGCTAGAGAGGTCAAGACTTCTTACCCAGACCAAATTCAACCAAAGTGGTGATGCTAATCACTTTGTCCACATGGTATTGAGAGGCACCGTGGGAAGATAATATTAGGAGCCACTAGGTCTTGGGTGCAGTGGATGACCTGGATGTAGAGGAAAACAGTGGGATTTCTGAATTCTAAGTTTCTACATAAAACCACCAAAAAAAACCTGTCAGAACTAAAAAAATGAATTTAGTAAAACTGCAGGATCATTTGTGATTCTATACACTAATGATGAACTATCAGAAAGAGGAATTAAGAAAACAATTCCATTTATAATCTCATCCCCCAAAAAACTAGGAATAAATTCAACCAAGGACTTGAAAGACCTGCACACTGAAAACTAAGACATTGATGAAAGAAACTGAACAGACAAAAATCAATGGAAAGATATCCCGTGCGCATGGGTGAAAATATTGTGAAAATGTCCATGCTACCCAAAGCAATGTACACATACACGCAACCACTACCAAAATTTCAATGTCATTTCATAGAAACAGAACAAACGATTTTAACATCTGTGTGGAGCCACAAAGGACCCAGAAGAGCCAAAGCGACCCTGAGGAAGGAGAACAGGCTGGAGGCATCTCGCTCCGTGACTTCACACTACATTACGAAGCTACAGTCCCAAAATAGTGTGGAATTGGCACAAAAACAGGCACACGGAGCAGAGAGCCCAGAAATAAACCTATAGGTATGCGGTCAGTTCATTCACAAGAAAGGAGCCAAGAACACACACCAGGGCAAGGACAGTCCCCTCAATGAACGATGCTGGGAAAACCAGATGCCACACACCAAAGAACAACACTGCACTCTGTCTACACCACACGCAAAAGGGGCCAAAAACCCAGTTTTCCATATCAAGCCCTTCCTCTCCTGGGTCCTCTGAAGACAGACACCCTCAGCGGTCAGCAACGTACAGGAACCTTCTCCCCACTTTTCCTCACATTTTCCCTCAGCGGCATCACCTCCCGGCAGGTCCTGAGGAGACCAGGCTCCTGTCAGCATGAACTGGACCCCCCAGTGTCCCAAAGCTGAAGCCCCAGTGGGTCCTGAGGAGACCCGGCTTTTGTTAGTGTGGACTTGACCCCAGCTTGTCCCGAAGCTTGGCCATCAGCGTGGACTCAGCCCCACGTGTTCCAGAAGCCAAAGCCCCAGCAGGTCCTGAGGAGACAGGGCTCCTCTCAGCATGAACACAAACAGCATGATCTGAACAGACATCCCGCCGAAAAAGATATACAGATAGTAAAAGTCATACAGAAACAAGCTCAGCATCATATACCATTAGGGAATTACAAATTAAAATCATGAGCTATCACAGCACACCTATTAGGACTGCTAAGCTCCAAAACTATGACAATACCAATTGCTAGAGGGCGAGGAACAAAAGGAACTCTCCCTCATAGCTGGGGGGAGGCATGTGCGGCCACTTTGTAAGACAATTGGGCAGATTTTCCAAAGCTCAACAAGTCTCATGTTGGGCTCCAACAATCATGCTTCCAGTATTTAGGCAACTGCTTTGAAAATCTATGTCCAAATGCAAACAAGGATGCAATTATGCACAGCAGCACGTCCATAATGGCTAAAAACTTGAAGAAATCAGGATATCCTTCAAAAGATGAATGCATAAGCAAATTGGGGTACATCCATGTCAAGGCGAGTAGAATATGCCACCCTAAAATATGTCTCTCTGGCATAAGGATTATTGGTCTGCTTAAAAAAAAAAAGGAAAAAAGGCTTCTCTGGTGGCTCAGTGGTTAAGAGCCCTCCTGCCAATGCAGAGAACACGGGTTCGAGCCCTGGTCCTGGAAGATCCCACACGCCGCAGAACAACTAAGCCTGTGCACCACAACTACTGAGCCTGCACTCTAGAACCCGCGAGCGACAACTACTGAGCCCGCGGGCCACAACTACTGAAGCCCGCATGCCTAGAGCCTGTGCTCCACGACAAGAAAAACCACCACAATGAGAAGCCCGCGCACTGCAATGAAGAGTAACCCCTGCTCGCCACAACCAGAGAAAAGCCTGCACGCAGCAACAAAGACCCAATACAGCCAAAAATAAAATAATAAATTTATTTTTAAAAAATCTCAGAAAACTGAGATTGCCGTTTTATGAGGGACATTTACAATAGAGAAATCTCCACTTATAAGGGTATGTCCCTCTTTGCACCAAACATAGAAGGATAATAAAATCTTAAATAACTATTTTCAATGGAGAAGTCCTGACTTAAATGTGCAAACAATCATACTCTTGTTTACTATGCTTTGCATGATAACCTGCCATAACTGGCCTTCCCCCCTTCCCCTGCATCTTTCTTCTGTTTTTAGCTGAAGACGGTATATAAGGGGATGGTTTTGGTCATGTCAGGGAGTGATTCAGTTTTCCGTGGTATCCCCCCTGTATTCAGAAGTTATACATGTTATTAAACTTCTGCTTTTCTCCTGGTAATCTGTCTTTTATTACAGGGGCAGGGGGCCTCAACCAAGAACCTAGAAAAGTAGAGGGAAAATTGTTTTTCCTCCCATACACATGCAGTGGAATACTACTCAGCAGAAAGGAATGCACCACCAACCTATGGAAAGACATGGATAAATCTTCACTATGTACTGCTAAGTGAAAGAATCCAGTCTGCGGAGGCTGCACACAGTATGACCCCATCGATGACATTCCGGGAAAGGCAAAGCTACGTAGATGATAAGCAGATCATGGGGTGGGGGCTTTGAAGTAGTCCATGTGATACTCTAGGGTGGATACCTGTCACTATGAATTTGCCTAAGCCGACAGATGTGTATAGCCCAAGGGGCCAATCATAATCTATTCAAATTTAGTTATTTAGGATGTAGGAGTGTTGCAGGATGGAATACATAATGTCACAGAGTCTAACTGTATTAGAAATATATGGAAACAACTCACTGTAGGGGATGGGATAAAAGGTGCTGACCTAAGTCACCTTTGGAAATGAATGGAATCTGCAGACTAAAGGCAAAATGGACCGTATATAAACAGTGGGCTTCATTCTATGAAGTTCTTTCCAGGGTGTAGTAGCTAACAATTCTGAAACCTCTGCACATGTAACCTGGAAAGGAGCAATGCACAGATAAATGGCAGATGGTGGGAGCCAGGGAGCCAGCCACAGCCTTGCTGTGGGAGTGGGAAGTTACAGATAAGCAAGGGGAGAGCCTCTGCCCTCGTAATACTGGATCTGGGCTTCCTGGGAGGATGGTGACTGGCCGGGGGAAACACACAGATCTTCATGCTGGGAAGACCCTGCAGACAAAGGAACTTCACGCCCCATCTTTCCACACATACCTGCTGGAAACACTCAGCCCTCCATAATCAGTCAACATCTCACCCCCAGGCAGATAAAGGAGCATGAGGGTCTTGCTTACCTTTAAGCTGTCCCAGAATCCAGGCCCTGGGAGTGGAGCCAGGTTGGGGGTTCCTGGGCCTCTGACCAGCAGGTGAGAGGAGGGAGGAAGACCGGTCCTGAGGACAGAGGTTCCCTGAAGTCTTTGAGCCCCGGTGCCCTGATGGGGTTCATTCCCAGTGAGGACATGGGCGGGGCCTGCAGTGGTTCTCTGTTCCCCCTGGGCCCTTTGATGAAGCCATGGCAGCACCGGGCCCAGACGTCTCCTGGAGGTGTCTCAAACTCTGACACAGCGGTTTTACAAAGGAACAAGAGAATGGAGCTGAGTCCCTAACGGCCACTCCTTTCTGGCTCTGAATTGCTTCCAACAGGACTGCAGTCACCTGCATGTAGTCTGCTGTGACCTACCTGCCCCCACTGGCCTTTCCTCTTCCTCCCTGCAATGATTCCAGTGACATTTCCAGCCCTGACCCCTCTCCCAGTCCAGACGCCTCTGTCCAGCCACTGCACCCCCATCTCACCTTGGGGGCTAACAGGCCCCTCAGAGGACTGGGCCTGCAGCTGCCCACACCCAGGAGCAGCCCCACCTTCCCAGGTTGCCCAGCCCAGGCACAGGGTGTAACTGAGCAGGAGGACCCTACTGGGCCTTCCCAGGACAGACCCCTCCGCCACATGCTCTGCTGTAGCTCCTCTCTGAAGTACCTGGATAACAGTATCTGATGCACGCTTCCTGAGTTGTTTTACAGATGCTAAAACCACCACCAAGTGGAAGAAATTAACTACTTGATCATCATGAACAGGTAGCCCCAGAGCTTCTGACGCCTAAGAATTTATAATGTTAACCGCCTGTTACCTCACCATCCACCAGAGAATTGTGCACCAGCTGATCACATACCCTGTGACGCCCCTCCTTCACCTGGCCTTTCATATTGCTTTACTGAAATCCTTCAGGGAGCTTGGGGTTTTAGAGCACAAGCCACCTGGCCTCCTGGTATTGGCACTTGTACAATTAAAGCTGCACTTCCTCCACCACACCCGGTGTCAGTAGACTGGCTTTACTGCACTCGGGCAAGCGGACCCAAGTTTTGTTCGGTAACACTGGGGTCTCCCAGGCTCCCACCCTCCTTGTGCCCCAGTGACTGTCATCTGCTCCTCCAGTCTTGTTGCAGCAAAAGTAGAAATGAAGTTTCCCCTGCCCTGAGAACAAGGAAAACAAAAGGAACAGCGAACAGGCTAGAGAAGAAACATAACCTGGTCTGAAAGAGTTAATCACTCCTTGTTTTCCTTTGTCACTCATTTGTAGTCACTAGATTTGTACTTTACAAAGCTAACCTCACTCCCTGACACTATGGAATTTACATTTGGCACCCATCACCTCTGACTCTGTGTGAGTTACATCCTCTGTCTCTCACTCCCTAACCTTATTATGTCCAGCACTTACATTCTATACGCCCCTCATAACAAATCACCCCCTATAGCATTTGCATTTCAGAAACGAGGTCACCGTCGATAAACCAGAGGCAAACGTATGCAATTACCAGACTGCTGGACCCGAATTACCACGCGGCCTGATGCCAGCTATGACTGTTTTGAAATAATGCAGAAGAAAGGAGGAATGCAAGACCTTCACTACTTTTATCCTTATCCTATACCCCAGACTGCGGGAGCCCCACATATAAAATCTTCCCTGATTCTCAAGGAGGGGTGCCCAGTTCTTGAGGCTCTAGCCAGCTGTGTCTTCTCTTCTGCCTGGCAGAAAAATAAAGCCATCTCTCTCTCTTCCTCCAAAATCCCTGTCTCCGTATTTCTGTTCGGCCTCGGTGCACAGGGAAGCCGAGATTTCGACAACAGTCTGTGGCCAGTTCCCACACTAATTCCCCTCTATGCCCACAGCCCTGGCCCAAGCCGGATCTTGTGCCTGGTTCCCCCATCAGGCCTGACAAAGCTCCCTGCCCCACGGTGCGTCTCACATCCCACCCCAACCTGGTATTTCTGAAGCATAAACGAGACTGACTCTCTCCCGCCTGTATTCCCCCAAATGTTTCCCCACTTTCGCTAGGGTATCTGCCGGAAGAGACATCTGCCAAGGCCCTGAGAGTCCCCGGCATCCCCACTAGGCTGCTGGCTCCTGAGTTCCCTGACAATGAGCACCTCAGCAGGCCGGGCGACACGGCAGGAAACCCCAGAACTGCTCACCTCTGGACGGGGCCGGCACTGCCACGGCCTGATCAGAGAGAGCAGAGAAGGGTCCCCAGCTGGGACACAAACTCTGCACGAGTGGCCTCTCCTTCAGCCATTACATCACCTCATGTGACTTGAGGGAAGGAAGGACTGAGGCACACCTGGTTCCTAAGGAGGATGGTATAGGCTCAGTCACGTCCCCCCAAATTCACATGCTGAATCCCTAACCCCCAGGACCCCAGGACGTGGCTGTATTTGGAGATGGGATTTTTAAAGAGGTGATCAAGGTAAAAATGAGGTCAGTAGCGTGGATCCTAATCCAATACGATTGATGTCCTACAAGAAGAGATTAGGACGCAAATAGGCACAGGGGGAGACCATGTGAGGACCTGGGGAGAAGATGGCTGTCTGAGCACCAAGGAGAGAGGCCTCAGGAGAAGCCAGCGTACACACACCTTGATCTCCGACAGCATCCAGGACTGGGAGACAGGTCTGTTACCCAAGCTGCCCTATCTGTGCTATTTGTTACGGCGGTCCTGAGCAGACTCACACGCAGGGTTAACTCAGGGCTCAGACTGGACAGAGCCCACTCTCCATCCCCCTGTACGTGGGTTACAGGAACCCCAGGAACTGAGGAGGGGGTCCCTGAGGGGAGGCACAAGATAGAAGATGCCAGGCATTAACATGGCTGCATTCACGTTAAACGCGCCTGAAGTCCAATCCCACGAGACGGTTTTGTCCTGCGTGTACATCGGCACCTTCAGTCTCAACTGCAGATCTTGGGCTTCACCAGCTCCACGGAGAGCATTAGCTTCACCTGCTGTGGACCATCTCCTATAGGATTTCCAGAACCACAAAGCACTGAAGCTTCACAGGACCCAGGGTCTGTGCGCTACCGTCCAGGTGACCGTCACAACAGGGCCGTGCAGCTGGCCATCAGAACCTATTTTCCTTTTTCCTCTTCACAGCTACCCTGCACCTCCCAGCCTTCCCACCCCTTCCAGCTGGGGCGTAGTGTCTCCTGTTACCAAGGGAAACAGGTGAAGTTGGTGAGGGCCTTGGCCAGCCTGCATCCTACAACAGAGGGCATGAAGCCCAGCTGTTCACCGCACCCTGCTGGTTGGAGACCTCACCTGGAAGCAGGGAGGAGAAACAAGGGGGTCAGAGCCTGGGACCTGACACTCACCTGTCCTGGACTCTCACAAGAAAGGGACAGAGACATCTTGAGCTCCAGCCCAGTTTTGGGAGACACTTTGTTCCAGCAACAAACTTTACCTTAAAAGCCAAGGTGGTTTACAAACCCCTCCCCAGCTCTCACAGAAAGTCAGCCTTCATCTCATCACACTTTTCTCAAACCCCAGCTCATGCTGAGACCACCTCTCAGGGGATGGTGCTTCAGAGCATCCCCTTTAAAAGATCCCTGGAGTTCAGCTCTCCCAGCCCTGCCTTCAGTTTAAGGGAGAAGTTTCCTTGACAAACCTTCTCAGTTTCCTTGACAACCAAACTTTTCAATCACCCAAACTCTTCTCCTTCAAATATTCCTATTCTAGGCTTGATGAGCCTAAAGAGACAGTGCTGTCATCACGTTCCAGAAACCGATTCCCCCAAGCCCGTAGTTACTGGTTACATGATGCTATTGATGATGAAATCCCAGAAGAGTCAGCTTAGCAATATAACAATATAATTTCTGGACTCGGCACTGGGTCCCTTTCCACGGACAGAGTGGAGTGGCTGTTTCTGCCGGCCCCTTGGTGGAAGAGCTCACCTAATGCAGCCAGGACTTCATCCTTTCCAGGTGATTCCAGGGTCCTCACTCTGCCCAGACCCCACCCACATGGCTGCTGTCTTTGCCAGTCTATAGGGGACCTTGGCAATCTCCTGAAATGAGGGCTATTTTATACACAGGCAATGGGTTGAATGCTGGCCCCAAAAGATGTGCCCCCCAGAACACGTGAACAGGACCATATCTGGGAAAAGGGTCTTTCTATATGTAGTTAAGGATCTAGAGGTGAGGTCATCCTGGGTTAGGGTGGCCCTCAATCCAATTGAGAAAGTCCTTATGAGAGACAAAAGAGGAGAGACACAGACACAGAGGAGAAGCCACGTGAAGACAGAGGCAGAGACGGGAGGGACGCAGCCGCAAGCCTGGGAATGCCTGGAGCTCCCAAAAGCTGGAAAAGGCAGGAAGAACCCTATCCTGGAGCCTCTGGAGAGACTTCCGTCCTGCAACACCTTGATCTCAGATGTCTGGTCTCCAGGACTGGGGGAGGATGAATTCCTGTTGTTCTAAACCACCCAGCTTGTGGTCATTTGTTACAGAAGCCACAGAGCAGTCACACAGACCCTGCTCCGTAGGATCGTGGAAGTGCGGGTCTCATTAAAGGCCAATAGAGGCTGGATTGCAGAGCCCTTAGAGTCAGCACTGGGTCCCAGAAATCGTAAAGCAGAGGCTGGACACCAGAATGTTGAGGGGTCAGTCAGAAGCCCATTCCTAAGGGTGCCGGGTGCACACGGCCTCCCCAGGTGTTTACGCCTGTACATGCTGGGGATAAGTACTTCCATCCTGATTCAGGGCCTCTGATGTCACCGTTCACGTTGCTAATTAAGAACCCACCAATTATACAGATGAAAACCCTATCAGGGCACTTGCTCCAGTGGTAAACAATTCTGAAGTTGGTCAGAGGTGGGGAATCGTCTCGCATGCAGCCAGCAGCCCCCCTGCAAGGAGCGTCCTCATTGCAAAGCTGGGGGACTGTGCCGAGGCGTCTGTGAGTAAACGTGAACTGAGCCCCAGGCCAGCTGCTGCTGAACTGTTCCCACCCTTCCCAGGTAAAACACCCGAATGTGTGCAAGGACTTGAAAGCCTACAGGAAGGGCCGTGGAGCCACCCCAGCCACAGCACGCAGGCCGACTTGGTGTCTGCAGGCCAGCTGGATGGTCCTGGCCCCGGGCGCTCTTCTGGAAGCTTTCCATTTCCCTGCCTGAGATACCCCTCCTGTCCCGGCCCCCACTGCTTTTCTCCTTCCTCACCTCTGCCAGGGGAGAAATTCCAGCGGCAGGTATGGGTGACACATCCTCTTCTTTAGCAGGTGGCAGCCTGGCAAATCCTGCAGAAAGTCCAGCAGAGCCCACTCACACCAGGCCACCCACAAAGCCGTGGCCCCTCACTCCCTCCCACCAGCCCAGCCCCGACACTGCTGACGGGGCAGAGAATATGGCGTCAGGCACAGCTGCAGGGGCTCTTGCTGCCTGGAGCGGTTTATATTGACCTCAAACCAGGCACACCTGGGAGGGGCTGGCCGGCCGGGTCATGCTGCCCAGGTCAGCCAATCCTCGCCCATCATGGGCTCATAGCTGCAGAAAATGGGCCTTGCTGCACGGGCCAGGTCCAAGGAACAGGTGTGGGCTCCTGAGTCAGGATAGACAAGGGGCTGCAGCTCTGGCTTGTTTTCTAATCATTTTATCTGGTCCATGAGTGGGAGACAACTTCAAGAAGACCCTTTCCTAATGAGAGGAACCCAGGAGTCAGGGAGAGGAGGGGTGGTGGGTGGAGCCAGGGGCCTGGTGCCCCGGCTGCAGTGGAAACCTCTGGAAGACCAGGCAGAGGGAGGCCGTCCAGAGTGAAGCCCAGGGTCACAGACCTGTCGGAGCTGCTGTCTGTTCGTTCAAGTCCTGCTCTGAGGTGCTCTGTGTCAGCTCTGAGCGACAGGTGAGCTGGGGGTGCTCTGCATTGAGGGCTACATGCACGGTTCCTGTGTGCCCAGACTTGCTGGCTGCCTACACAGGTGAGCTCCATACCCGCGGAGGGGCCTGACCACGAGAGCCCCGTGGGCTGCTGGGTACCTGCCCAGGTGAGCTCCATACCTGGGGAGGGGCCTGACCACTAGAGCCCCGTGGGCTGCTGGGTGCCTGTCCAGGTGAGCTCCATATCCTGGGAGAGGCCTGACCACGAGGGCCCCGGGGGCTGCTGGGTGCCTGTCCAGGTGAGCTCCATACCCTGGGAGGGGCCTGACCACGAGAGTCCCGTGGGCTGCTGGGTGCCTGTGCAGGTGAGCTCCATATCCTGGGAGGGGTCTGACCACGAGGGCCCTGGGGGCTGCTGGGTGTCTGTCCAGGTGAGCTCCATACCCTGGGAGGGGCCTGACCACAAGAGTCCCGTGGGCTGTTGGGTTCCTGCCCAGGTGAGCTCCATATCCTGGGAGGGGCCTGGCCATGAGAGCCCTGTGTGCTGGGGCGGGGGGGGGGCGTCTGTATGAGCGTCCTCTCTGTGCAGCCAGCAGAGAGTTGCTTAGCAACTTCCCTGTGGGCAGTGCTGGGATGAAATGAGAACCACGGACCAGCAGATGCCACGGACCCCCTGAACCCCTGTCCATCTAGAGTGATGAGGTCAGTAGGCAGGTGCTGGCCACTGAGCTGCATGAGGGAGGCCCCACGGGTACCTCTTGTGTCTTCCACCTGACACCACGGAGGCCTTCCCCGGACAGAGCAGAGAGCCTGCCTGGGGCAGGTGGGAGCTCCTGGTGACGCTGCAGGGGACATGAGAGGGATGGACCAGGCAGGAGGGGGTGGGAGCCCAGGCAGAGCCATGGGGCTCGGGGCCGAGGGGGCCTTTCTGGGTCTGAGCTGAGAGTGGACGTGCAGGTGGTGAGTGTGATCCAGGAAAGCTGCCCTGGTGACGTGAGGCTGATCGTGCTTCAGTGACAAGCTTCCGGGTGATCCCAGAACAGGACAGTGAGACGGATCCTGTTAGAAGAAGGTAAGTGAGTCCCCCCAGGAGGAGGCTCTGTGAGCTGGCCCGGGAGGGGGTGAAGGGAGCAGGCGTGGACGCTGCGGGGAGTGGGCAGTCCCCCTGGGCGGGCGGCGGGTGCAGACCCCACCCCGTGTCCCACAGCTGTGCTTCCGGCTGGATTACTTGGCTTCTCGGAGCCTCAGCTTCCCGGTCTGCTCGTGGGGTGATGGTAGCATGGACTGACTAGTGATTTGCTCAGAACAGGGTAGGAAGGGGTCTAGTGGAAACTTCACGGAACACCGTCAGTGTGGGAATCGCAGGCCCTGTTTCCCGCAGGTCTGTCTTCAGGATGGGGAGAGAAAAGCCGAGCAGACTTGCAGCAGAGCCTGGGGACGGGCTCCGTTTGGTGGGTGCCCCTGTTTCCTGCGTCTCGGAAGGAGCAGCTCCAGCGGGCAGTGGCAGGTTCACCCCACACCTGGGAGCATCCAGACCTCAAGGCCCAGCAGCCCCGAGCCCTGTGTCTGGGCCCCCGGGAGGCAGGTGGGACAGGCCTGCGTCCTCCTCGGCCCTCTTCCTGCCCAGAACATTCGGGGTCCGGGCCGTCATTAGGGAGAAGCAGGGATGGGGGTGTCCCATGTGGGAACAGGACATGGAGCGGCTTGTGCACGTGGACGTCCACACCGGGAATGTGGGTCGGTGGGATGCGGGCACCGGGAGGGGCAGGCGGTGGGCCTGAGGAAGCAGGGCGGGGCTGGGGTCCCGGGGGGGGGGGCAGTATGAGCTTCGCCTGTGCCGGGCCTCAGACTCCACGGGGCTTCCCTGCCCTGGTCACTGGGGAGGAGGGGCCGAGCAGCGTTGGTGGAGGGACCCCTCGCATTCCCATGCTCTGCCAGCATCAGCCCTCCAGGCTCTGGGTCGGGGAGCCTGAGGGGTGCAGGCCCAGCTGTGCCCACAGGGAGGCCTGAAGGGGTCGGGCGGGAAGCACGGGTGTGGTCTCGCCTGTGCGGAAGCTCCCGAGCCACTGTCCAGTGGGAGCCCTCACCTCGCACGTGGGTTTCAAGTCCACAGCTCAGATCACCTTCTAGCCGCTTGGTTTGTTTTCTAGACACAAAGTCCTAATATCTCCTATGTCCCCTGCCCGTGAAAAGGCACGTCTCACCTGGCACCAGGTGCTGCCTCTGGTCCCCCCTGACTGGACGCCCAGCAGCCAGTGTCACCACGTCACGACTGTCAGGGGTGTGAGGCGTTGGGGGACGAGAGCACACGGTCCAGGCCCACGAGGGGCCGTGCCGTCCACGGAGCCGGTGCTGTGGCTGTAGGTGTGCCCTCCCCACCCCGCGGGCAGAGACCACCGTCCCCTTACAGACTGTTACCAGGTGAAGTCATGTGGACCCTGCTCGGGCCCCAGCCTGCGAGGCGCTCTGCCCCAGCGGGGGAGGTTTCCTTTTCCCACGTGGGTTCCAGTAGGCAAATAACAGAACCAAAGCCGAGACCAACACAGCACAGGCTCTACCCAGTGGCCAAAGAATGGAGAAGCGGGAACTGAGTTCACAGATCACCTTCTCACCCTCCTGGAGAGAGTGGTTTAATTTTAAAGAGTAAAGACAAAGGGAGGAGGAGGGAGGCTAGTGATGGGATGAAGAGGCCTTCCGGGGAAGGGGCGGGGCTTCTTCCAAAGAGATGGGGTACCACCTCCTTTTACCCATTTCTGGTCCTTCATGTCCAGCCATGGCCGCCGGTGGGTGTGTCTCTTAATATGCTGATATAGTAAACTCAACACGTGATGAGACTCGGGGTCGGTGGAGGTCACATTCATTGCCATCTTGGTCCCAGCTGGTTCCATCTGTTTGTTTGTAGCTTCCTTTCTTATCTCTGGACCCGTTAAATACTTAGGGGAACTCCTGCTGAAGGTGGGGGGGAGGACAGCCCTGTGAAATGTGGGTGCACAGGGCTTGAGCAGGGCCTGGAGCAGCTCTGACAACAAGACGAGGCTGAGACGGGCGGCCAGTCTGACGCCCGCACTGGGGCCTGTGCTCGGCATGCGGAGGGGGTCAGCCGGGGGCACGTGTCAGGGAAAGTTCTCGGTGTTTACACAGAAGATGTGAACGTGGGCCCAGATGCAGAGCTGCCTGCAGACGCTGCTACAGAAACCCCCGATTCTTTCCTGAGAAAACTGGTGGGCGGTCATTCAGGCAACAGGGCAAACTGCTTGCTCTGGAGGCTCTTGTGGGGAAGTGGGGCGTAGCAACAGGTGCTCAGCCTGCATAACCCCAGAAGCCCTCCCAGGACAGCTCCAGAACCGCTTCTGGAATGGCAAGGAGAAGTGGGTCTTCCACCTACTAGACGTGCAGGAGAGGGCTGGGGTCTGCAGGGCTGCCCTCACCTTCAGGGACTGGCTGGGAGGCTCACAGGACACAGCACATGCTTGTGACTTGTGTCCTCACAGCTGACATGGGTCACAGCACACAGTAGGGATGCCCGGGGGGGAGGGCCCCTGCTCCGGTCACCTCGTGACCCGTCATGCCCCCTCCTTCCCTCGAGGGTCTCTAGGGTGTCTCTTCCCCCAGCGACAAGGGCAGAACCATTACAGTTACCCCCACCCCCATCCCCCCAGGGAAGCTCATTAGAGGCTTGGTACCCGGCTGGGGGCTGGTCACGTGGTGTGCTCTGCCCTCACCCTCCAAAATGCCGGTGCCCAGAAGGGGAGCCGGGGTTCAGCATGAACCACATGGTTTGTGCAAACAGCACAGGCGCAGGGGGCTGCCCCTAACGGGAGGCGGGAGGGTTTAGATCAGGCCAGGGAGCTGCTCACCAGCTGCATTAGCTTCCTGGGGCAGCTGTGACAAACGACCACAGAGGCTCAGAGCAACAGAAACCTGTCCTCTCTCAGTCCCGGAGACCAGACGTCTGAGATCAAGGTGTCCCAGTGCTGCGCTCCCTCCGGAGACTCCAGGGGAGGGTCTTTCCCGCCTCTTCCAGCTTCTGGGGGCTCCAGGCCTCCCTGGGCTTGTGGCCTCATCCCTCCAGTCTCTGCCTCCATCTTCACATGGTGTCTCCTGTGTGTCTGTGTCTCTCCTCTAGTCTCTTAGAAGGACACTGTCACTGATTTAGGGCCACCCTGATCCAGATGACCTCATCTTCAGATCCGTAACTAATTATACCTGCAAAGACCCTACTTCCAAATAAGGTTCCATTCTCAGATTCTGGGAGCCATGACGTGGACATAACTTTTGGGGGGACCTCCCCAGTCAACCCACTGTAGTACCCAGTTCCCAGATGCCAGCCGACCTTCCTCAGGACAGCATCAGGCTGGTGATGTTCTGTCTTTCTGCACGGAGTAGTCTCTTGTTTCTTGTGGTAACAGTGAGGTTGGGTGGGTGGCACTGCCGGCTGACCTCCCGGTCATTCCAGGGACCATGCTGACGTGTCCTTCCCGGGAGGGTGCGAGCATGGCCAGGGCTCCCTGGGAATACTCCACACTGACCGCTCGGTGGTCAGACACCTGCATGGGCTGGACCGGTCCCCGGCACCTTCTACCACATCCACAGCCTGATGGATTCTGTGCGGGCCTATGACCAGGAGGTGTGGACCAGCGGGATCGGTGGGAGCCCTCCTGCCTGCCACATGGCCTCCAGCCCACCACAGACCCTCCAGTCCTGCCATGGACACCCCCGTCGCATTAACCCCCAAGAGGGCTTCTGGGAGGGGTGAGAACTTGGCCATGAAGAAGACAGGGCAGGCCCTAACTGCAGCAGGTGGAGGCAAGGACTGGGGGTGCTTGGCCATTTGTCCACCAAAGACCCAGGATGTGGGCTCTGACTTGATGGGTCCACCTCCACCTGGGCTTACCTGGGGGGTCGCTGCAGGGATAGTGCGTCCTTGGGTGATTTCCAACTCTCCCCACATCAGCCTCACTCCCTGGGCCCCCCTCCCCCATTAATAGTTTTTAAATAGTGTCTCTCACCCATCAGGCCTGCGTGGGAGATTTTAATATTGTTTGGGAGTCCAGTGACCAGCGCCTGTGTGTCCTGGGAGGGGAGGGAGCCTCGCTCTCACATTCCTGCCCCAGTGCACCTGGGGTCGGGGGCAGCAGACCAAGGCTCTGTTCCGGCAGAAGCTCCCTTTCTGTGAACAGGTCTTCCCCCACTCCCATTATCCTCACTGGAGACTCAGGAGGCCACAGCATCGGGGCACCTCCAGCACCAGGACCCCACCCTAGGGAATCTCTCAAGAGCAGGGACCAGGCCTGCAGGCGGAGAGGAGGAGGGAGCCAGCCACTTCAGGATCCCCGGGGCTAGGATGCCTCCTACGCAGGAGGGCCTTGGACTCAGCTTAACTACCACCCAGGGTCTCCTACCCCTCCCCTGGTAGGGGGGCCCTTCAGATTCCAGGGCCCCAAGATCCTCCCCACCGACTTCTGACCCCAACTGCAGAGCTGGGGACCCAGAGACCCCCTCCCTGGCTTATTTTTCCTTGGAGGCCCCCAGAATTCCCTGAAGCTGTTATACCCAGGGTTTATTATGGTGAAGGATGCAAGTTAAAATCAGCGAGGACAGGGGGACGAGCAGGGTCCAGCCTCCTCGGCTGTGGCAGCCCAGGGAAGCCCACCTGAGTCCTGAAGTGCAGGGTTTATTGGGGTCTGTCACGTCAATGTGGGGACCACCATGTGCCTGACCTTAGCCTCCAGCTCCCGGGGTGGGGGGACTAAGGAAGTCCCACCGTGTATCACGCCGTCAGCACAGACCAGCCTGGAGCGAGGCCCACGGAGCATGGACACTCCCGTCAGACTCAAGGTGACCTCTGGAGCCAGGACAGAGGCCCAGCCTCTCTGTGGGCAGATGAACCCACACCGCACAGGCCCTGGTGCAGTGCCCGTTCCGTGGGGTCAGCATGGGTGCACGTGGGTCAGCCAGTGTCTGTGTGTCTCAGCCTGTGACCACAGACCACACTGTCCTGCTCTGCTCACAAGAGCGAGGCCAATGGAGGGACAACAGGGGTGGGAACAAAGCCGGGTCATGGTCCGGCTGGGTAAGAAAGGGTCCAAGGAGCGAAAACCCGGCTGCCCTTGCCTGGTGAGCCGAGAGCTGACGTCCACCCTGTGGGCAGCCCCTCTCCCCATGTCCCGAGGTAAGGGTGCCTTTCCTGCACCTTGGGGCAGGGTCATGCCTGAGTATACAGCAGTGCACGCAGCAGGCCTGATGCCTGCTCTTGGCACGTACTTGGGGGCTTGCTGAGGGTGGAACATCCCAACAGCACATGGGCCGACCCCGGGGAGGAGGTAGGGGTGAAGTGTTTGGGAGCCTCTCGAGGGGATCCTCACCTGTCTGCACAGGTGGATTGAGGACACAGACCAACGGTAGGAAGGCGGGGGAGGCCAGTCCGGGGTCATCACTGAGGCTGGAGGAGGGGTGTAGAGCTGGGGGTGACGGCGGTGGGGACGAGGGTCTGATCACAGGACAGTGCGGAGACAGAGCATCCGAGGCAGCGGGGAAGGTGGAAGACTGTGTCCGATGGGAGGACGGAGAGACCAGCAGGCGGCGCTGTAGGCGCGGGTAGCAGGGCTGCTCCCTCCAGGTCGGCGCCAGAGCCCCGCACCACTGGAAACCCCGCGGTGTCCGGACAGAACCCCAGAGGATGGGAGGCCGGATGGGCGGGAAGGGTTTGGAAAAGTCACCACATCTCCACATGTCCTAGGGGAGGGGTCCCTGCTCCAGCCTCGTTCCTTAGAGTCTCCCCACCTGGGGAAGTCAGCACACTCAACAGCCGGTCGTGCACGGCTTGGAATTTGTCCAGAGGATGAAGGGGAAGCGGGGGAAAGAATGAGAAACAAGCTCTACGTGTTTGGACAGCACATGCCACTCTAATTTCCCATCAGAAAGAGGAATTTCCCAAAGGCTCAGGCTGCCCCTGTAACCAGAATGGGGCTTGAAGCAATCCTGCCACTTTGTGGCCGGTTCCAGAAACATGTTGAAGACAGGTGCTCAGGGGCACTGCAATCCACAATGCCTGCAGGGTTGTAAATGACAACTATGGTGGAAAAATGTCTTGGGGTAAGTAACTGAAAAGGACTTGAAAACAAGGCAGAATTGCAGGAACCGGCTTGCAAGAGGTAGATTGGACTCGCCATTAAAGCACATGAAAGCTGCTCAACATTGCCTACGAGTCAGTTGGCCAAAAAGGGCGTAAAGGTGTAAATCCATACGCCCTTGTGCCAACCAAACATGCGGGAAATACAAATCAACACTACAAAGATGTATCACTTTGCCCAGTCAGAATGGCCGTCCTCACAAAGTGTAAAAACAAGAAATGGAGGAGAGGACGTGGAGAAAAGGGAATCCTGCTGCGCTGATGGTGGGAATGTCAACTGCTAACAGCCACCCTGGAGAAGGGTATGATGTTTCCTAAAAATTCTAAAACACAGAGCTATAGGGACTTCCCTGGTGGCGCAGTGGTTAAGAATCCAACTGCCAATGCAGAGGACACGGGTTCGAGCCCCGGTGCGGAAAGATAACACATGCCGCGGAGCAACTAAGCCCGTGCGCCACGACTACTAAGCCTGTGCTCTAGAGCCCGTGAGCCACAAGTACTGAAGTCCAACGCCTAGAGCCTGTGCTCCGCAAGAAGAGAAGGCAGTGCAATGAGAGACCCATGCACTACAACGAAGAGTAGCCCCAACTTGCTGCAACTAGAGAAAGCCCGCACACAATAACAAAGACCCAACACAGGCAAAAAAAAGAATTAATTTAAAAAATAGAGCTACAGAGCATACGGCACCTCCACGCCTGGGTGTATATCTCGGGATAACCATAAATCCATAGGACACAGGAACTTCAACTATTAGTGCAGCCCTTTTGCAGAAGCCTCGACTTGGAGACAATATAAATGTCCTTGGAAGCAAAAAATGGATAAAGAAGATGTGGTACTTCTGTACAATGGAATATTACTCAGCCATGAAATCAATGAAATAAGGCCAGTTGCAGCAACTCAGGTGGACTTAGGTACGATCATTCTAAGTGACATAAGTCAGACACAAAAAGACACTTAGCATAAGATATCACTTATAGGTGGAATCTAAAAATGGCTGCACATGAACTAAATTACAAAACAGAAACAATCACATATTTAGAAAACAAACTTATGGTTGCTAAAGGGGAAAGGTGGGGTGGGGTGAGGCATAAACCAGAGGGTTGAAATTAGCACAGATACGTTCCAAAGACCAAATAGGTAATCAATAAGACCTACTCTATAGCTCAAAGAACTGGACTGGGCACACTCTAGTCACCAGAAAAGAATATATATGACTGGTAAGAATCTGAAAAAGAATTTATGGATGTCTCTCTGTAAGTGAATCAAGTGGATGTGCAGCAGCAAGAAAGACAGCATTCAAAGTGAGCTACACCCCATTATAAAAATAAATTACAAAAAAAGACAGAGAGAAACTGTTACAAAATTCGTTCAGGGGCTGTGATGCAACCTGCATTGACCCGTCTAGATCCGCAGCTAGACAGGACATAAGGCTGGACACTCGTGGGGATGAGAGTTTTGGTGAGGATGGGACAGCAAATGCAGCCCCTTTAGAGTAATACTGCCTGGTCCCCAATCAATGGGTTGCAAATCTGCAGGTGCAGGGGACCCTTCGTACAGCTAAAACATGCATGGGACACACAGAGGATGGTACCCCATGTGATCGGGAAAGGTTTCTAAAACGCACCTCATTTTTCATCTCCTGGTGCTCAGGTTCGCCATTCCAGCCTCTTTCCTAACAATCTCCCCACTTGGGGAATTCTGCACCTTCAACATCCTGTTTCGCACACTTTGGAATTTGTCCGGAGGATGAAGCGGAAGGGGGGGGAAAACAATGAGAGAGAAGCCCTCTCTCTAGGTGTTTGGACAGGCACATGCCACTCTAATTTCCAATTAGGAAGAGGAACTGACCAAACGCTCACCTTGCCTCCGGAACCAGAATAGGGCTTGAAACAATCCTGTTTTGTGGACAGATCCCAAAGAAACAAGTTGAAAAATGGAGCTCAGGGGCACTGCAATTCACAATGCTGCAGGGTTGTAAAAGATTCCTAACATCGAAAAATGCCTTGAGGTAAGTCATGAAACTGGACTTGAAAGCAAGACAGAATTGCAGGAAAGGGATTTAAAGAGGTAGATTGGACTGGCCATTAAAGCACATGAAAAGCGGCTGAACTTCGCCAACGATGCAGTTGGCCAAAAAGGGTGTATGCGTTTTTCCAGAATATATTCAGGAAAAACGCATACGCCCTTTTTGGCCAACCAAACAGGTGCGCAGTGAAAATCAACAATCCAAAGAGGTATCACTTCATATCAATCAGAAGGGCCGTCCTCACAAAGTGTAAAAAGAAGAAATGCAGGATAGGACGTGGAGAAAAGGGAGACCCGTTACGATGATTGTGGGAATGTAAATTGCCGAGGGCACTCTGGAGAAGTGTATTGTGTTTCCTAAAAAATCTAAGAAACAGAGCTACAGAGCATAGGGCACTTCCACTCATGGGTGTATATTTGGGGAAACCAAAATTCGACAGGACGCAGGCACCCCAACGTTTAGTGCTGCTCTGTTTACAAGAGCCTCGACTTTGATACAACCTAAATGTCCTTAAAAGGAAAAAATGGATAAAGAAGATGTGGTACTTATGTACAATGGAATATTACTCAACCATGAAGTCAATGAAATCAGGCCAGTTGCGGGAACTCAGGTGGACGTATGTACGATCATTCTAAGTGACATAAGTCAGAGAGAAAAATAGATTTATCATAAGATATCACATAGGTGAAATCTAAAAATGACTACACATGAACTAAATGACAAAACAGAAACAGAGTCACACATTTAGAAAACACACTTATGATTGCTAAAGTGGAAAGGTTGGGTGAGGTGAAGCATAAAACAGGAGGTTGAAATGAGCACAGGTACCATTGCATAGACCAAATAGGGAATCAACAAGACATACTCTAAAGCACAAAGAACTGGATAAAGCACACTCTAGACACCGGAAGAGAATATATACGACTGGTAAGAATCTGAAAAAGAATTTATTGATGTCTCTCTGTAACTGAATCAAGTGGATGTACAGCAGCAAGAAACACAGCACTGAAAATCACCTACACCTCATTATAAAGATAAATTCCAAGAACAAAAACAGAGAGCGAGAGAGAGAAATTATTACAAAATTCGTTCAGGGGCTGTGATGCAACCTGGATTGGCGACATCTAGATCCACAGATAGTTGAGACCTAAGGCTGGATGCTCGTTGGGCTGAGAGGCTTCCTGAGGATGAGTCAGCAAATGTAATACTGCCTGGGCCCCATTCCAGGGGTCCCAAATCACCAGGTGCATGGGACCTTTCCTACAGCTAAAACATGCATGGGACACGCAGAGGATGGTACACCGTCGGTTCGGGAAGAGTTTGGAAAAGGCACCTCAGCTCCTCATCTCCTGGTGCTCAGGTTCTGCCCACCAGCCTCTTTCCTAACAATCTCCCCACTTGGGGAATCAGCACCTTCAATATCCTGTTTTGAACAGTTTCGAGTTTGTCCAGAGGATGAAGAGGAAGGGGGGGAACCAATGAGAGACAAGCCCTACATGCTTGCACAAGCACATGTCACTCTAATTTCCAATCAGGAGGACGAAATGACCAAAGGCTCAGCTTGCCTCCGGAACCAGAATAGGGCTTGAAGCAATCCTGCTGTTTTGTGGCCAGTTTCCCAAAAAGCAAGTTATAAAATGGAGCTGAGGTGCACTGCAATTCACAAACCTGCAGGGCCGTAAATGATACCATCGTCGAAAAATACCTTGAGGTAAGTCAACAAAAAGGATTTGAAAGCAAGGCAGACTTGCAGGAAAGGGATTTCAAGAGGTAAATTGGACTCACCCTTAAAGCACATGAAAAGCGGCAGAACTTCGCCAAGGATGCAGGTGGCCAAAAAGGGCGTATGCGTTTTCCTGAATATATTCAGAAAAATTGCATACGCCCTTTTTGGCCCACCAGACAAGCAGGCGATACAAATCAATACTACAAAGAGGTATCACTTCGCATCTGAAGGCAGGGCCATCCTCACAATTGTTAAAAACCAGAAATGCAGGACAGGGTGGGGAGAAAGTGGAGCCCTGTCAAGCTGATGGGGGGAATGTAAATTGCCAAAGGCCACTCTGGAGAAGTGTATTGCGTTTCCTAAAACATCTAAACAGCACAGCTACAGAGCATACAGCACTTCCACTCATGGGCTTACAGCTTGGAAAGCAAAGAGTCGACAGGACGCAGGCACCAAAACGTTTAGTGCTGCTCTGTTTACAAGAGCCTCGACTTGGGTACAACTTAAATGTCCTTGGAAGGAAAAAATGGATAAAGAAGATTGGGTACTTATGTACAACGGAATATTACTCAGCCCTGAAATCAGTGAAATAAAGCCAGTTGCAGCAACTCGGGGGAACATAGGTATGGGCATTGAGAGTGAAGTAAGTCAGAAAGAAAAAGAAACTTATCATAAGATATCACTTATAGGGGGAATTTAAAAATCACCACACATGAACTGAATTACAAAACAGAACAGAGTCATACATTTAGAAAACACACTTATGGCTGCTTAAGGGGAAAGGTGCCGTATGGTGATGCATAAACCAGGAGGTTGAAATTGGCAGATACCGTTCCATAAACAAATAATGTAATGGACAAGACCTACTCCCTGCTCAAAGAACTGGACTCAGGACACTCTACTCACAGGAAAAGAACACATCTGACTAGTAATACTGAAAAAGAATTTATTGATGTCTCTCTGTAAGTGAATCAAGTGGATGTACAGCAGCAAGACACACAGATTTGAAAATCAGCTTTACTCCATTATAAAAATAAATTAAAAAGAAAGACAGAGAGAGAGGAATTCTTACAAAATTCATTCAGGGGCTGTGATGCAACTCGATCGACCACATCTAGGCCCACAGCTGGATGGGACCTAAGGCTGAACACTCATGGGGCTGAGAGGATAGGTGAGGAGGGGCCACCATATGCAGCCCCTTTAGAGTAATACTGCCTGGGCCCCATTCCATGGGTCCCAAATCTCCAGGTGCAGGGAAATCTTCCTACAGCTAACATATGCGTGGGACACCCAAAGGATGGTACACCCTCTAATCGGGAAAAGTTTGGAAAAGGCCCCTAATCTCCTCATCTCCTGGTGCCCGGGTTCCCACCTCCAGCCTCCTTCCTAACAATCTCCCCACTTGGGGAAGTCAGCGCCTTCAAACCGTCTTTCGCACAGTTTGGAATTTGTCCAGAGGTTGAAGAGAAAGGGGTGGAACCAATGAGAGACAAGCCATAGATGTTTGCACAGGCACTTGTCACTCTAATTTCCAATCAGGAAGAAGAATTGACCAAAGGCTTAGCTTGCCTCAGGAACCAGGATAGGGCTGGAAGCAACCCTGCTGTTTTGTGGCCAGTTCCCAAAAAAGCAAGTTGAAAAATGGAGCTCAAGGGCACTGCAATTCACAATCCTGCAGGGTTGTAAATGATACCCATCGTAGTAAAATATCTTGAGGTAAGTCAACGAAAAGGATTTGAAAGCAAGGCAGAATTGCAGGAAAGGGATTTCAAGAGGTAGATTGGACTTGCCATTAAAGCTCCTGAAAAGCGGCTTAACTTCACCAATGATGCACTTGGCCAAAAAGGGCGTATGCGTTTTTCCTGAATATATTCGGGAGACCACATACGCCCTTTTAAGACAACCAAACGAACAGGCAATGCAAATCAACACTACAAAGAGGTATCACTTCGCATCGGACAGAAGGGCCAAGCTCACAAAGTGTAGAAACCAGAAATGCAGGACAGGGCGAGGAGAAAAGGCAGCCCTGCTTCGCTGATGGTTGGAATGTAACTTGCCAAAGGCAACTCTGGAGAAGTGTATTGTGTTTCCTAAGAAATCTAAGAAACAGAGCTACAGAGCATAGGGCACTTCCACTCATGGGCGTATATCTTGGAAAAACCAAAAATTGACAGGACGCAGGCACCCCAACGTTTAGTGCTGCTCTGTTTACAAGAGCCTAGACTTGGATACAACCTAAATGTTCTTGGAAGGAAAAAATGGATTAAGAAGATGTGGTACTTATGTTCAATGGAATATTACTCAGCCTTGAAATCAATGGAATAAGGCCAGTTGCAGCGACTCGGGTGGATTTTGGTTTGATCATTCTAATTGAAATATGTCCGACAGAAAAGAGACTTCTTATAAGATATCGCTTATAGGTGGAATCTAAAAATTGCTACACATGAACTAAATTACAAACAGAAACAGAGACACACATTTAGTAAACACACTTTTGTTTGCTAAAGGGGAAGGTGGAATGGGGTGAGGCATAAAGCAGGAGGTTGAAATTAGCACAGATACATTCCAAAGACCAAATAGGTAATCGACAAGACCTACCCTGCAGCTCAAGGAACTGGACTCAGCACACTCTAGTCACCAGAAAAGAATATATATGACTAGTAAGAATCTGAAAAAGAATTTACTTATGTCTCTCTGTAAGTGAATCAAGTCGATGTACAGCAGCAAGAACAGGGCATTGAAAGTCAGCTATACCCCATTATAAAAATAAATTACAAATAAAAAAACAAAGACACTGAGAGAGATAGAAATTCATACAGAATTCGTTCAGTGGCTGTGTTCCAACCTGGACTGACCATGTCTAGACCCACAGGTGGATGGGACCTAAGGTTAGACACTCGTGGGGTGAGAGGCTTTTTAAGGATGGGTACGCAAATGTAGCCCTTTTAGAGTAATACTGCCTGGTACCCATTCCATGGGTCCCAAATCTCCAGGGACAGGGGATCCTTCCCACAGATAAAACATGCATGGGACACCCAAAGGATCGTACACCGTCTGATCAGGAAAAGTTTGGAAAAGGCACCTCATCTCCTCATCTCTCTGTGGTAGGCTTTCTCCCTCGAGCCTTTCTTAATCTCCCCACTTGGGGAAATCAGCACCTTCAACATCCTATTTTGCACAGTTTGGAATTTGTCTGGAGGATGAAGCAGAAATTGGGAACCAATGAGAGACAAGCCCTAGATATTTGGACAGCCACATGCCACTCTAATTTCCAATCAGGAAGAGGAATTGACCAAAGGCTCAGCTTGCCCCCAGAACCAGAACAGGGCTTGAAGCAACCCTCCTGTTTTGTGGAAAGTTCCCAAAAAAGCAAGTTGAAAAATGGTGCTCCGGGGCACTGCAATTCACAAACCTGCAGGCTTGTAAATGATACCTATTGTTGAAAAATCTCTTGAGGTAAGTCATCAAAAAGGACTTCAAAGCAAGACAGAATTGCAAGACAGAATTCGCCAATGATGCAGTTGGCCAAATGGGTGTATGCGTTTTTCCTGAATATATTGAGGAAAAACGCATACGCCCTTTTTGGCCTACCAAACAGGCGGGCAATGCAAATCAACACTACAAGCAGGTATCACTTCGCATCAGTCAGAAGGGCTGTCCTCGCAAAGTGTAAAAAGCAGAAATTCAGGACAGGGCGTGGAGAAATGGGAGCCCTCTATGCTGCTGGTGGGAATGTAATTTGCCAACGGCCACTCTAGAGAAGTGTACTGTGTTTCCTAAAAAATCTATAAAACAGATGTACAGAGCATACAGAACTTCCAGTCATCAGCATACATCTTTGGAAAAAAAAAATCCGCAGGACACAAGCACCACAACGTTTAGTGCCACTCTCTTTACAATAGCCTCGAGTTGGTACAACCTAAATGTCCTTGGAAGGAAAACACGGATAAAGCAGATGTTGTACTTATGTACAATGAAATATTACTCAGCCATGAAATCAATGAAATAAGGCCAGTTGAAGCAACTCGGGTGGACTTAGGCATGATCATTCTAAGTGAAATAAGTCAGACAGAAAAAGAGACTTATCATAAGATATCACTTATAGGTGGAATCTAAAATTTGCTACACATGAACTAAATTACAAAACAGAAACAGAGTCAGACATTTAGGGCTTCCCTGTTGGTGCAGTTGTTAAGAAACCACCAGCCAATGCAGGGGACTCTGGTTCAAGCCCTGATCCGGGAAGATCCCACATGCCATGGAGTAACTAAGCCAGTGCACCACAAATACTGAGCCTGCGCTCTACAGCTCATGAGCCACAACTACTGAGCCCACGTGCCACAATTACTGAAGCCGGCATGCCTAAAACCTGTGCTCCGCAACCAGAAAAGCCACTGCAATAAGAAGCCCGTGCACCGCACCTAAGACCCAACGCAGCCAAAAAATTAATCAATTAATTAATTAAAAAAAGAACAAGTTGCCAGCTGCCTTATTGTCTGGTGAGGGACCAATTTCTGGTTCATAATGTGAGTTTTCTGGCTCTGCAATGAAATGATGTAATGGGCATAAGATCTTCTGTTGCTACATTTATTAGGTCACTAATCCCATGGTTGAGGTCTCTGGCCTCATGACCTAATCACCCCCCAAAAGCCCTATCTCCTAATACCATCAACATGGGAGCTGGGTTTCAAAATTTGAAAAGTAGAGGTACAATATGTGTACACCTTAACAGGGACCACAGAGTTAGATGATTTTTCTTTTCATGTTAAATGTTTTGCACATATATATTTATTATATAATCCTCAAACCCTTGTTTTCTTTTAAGATTCTTTTCCCATATAAGCCAGTGCAGCGCATTGAGTAGAGTTCCCTGTGCTATACAGCAGGTCCATATCAATACTTATCCATTTAATATATACTAGTGTGTATATGTCAGTCCCATTCTCCCAATTTATCCCTCCCCCACTTATCCCCTGGTAACCATAAGTTTGTTTTCTATATACATGACTCATTTGTCTTTTGTAAATAAGTTCTTTTGTACCATTTTCTTTTTAGATTCTGCAGATAAGCAATATCATATGATATCTGTCTTTCTGTGTCTGACTTGCTTCACTCAGTGTAACAATCTCTCGTTCCAACCATGTTGCTGAGAAACCCTTAATTGTTAGGGATAACTGTCAATTTTTTCCAGTATCATCAGCAGTTCTTTCTGGCAGACATGTGATAACACTTTTTAAACAGGGATATCGAGACCAAGCCTCCTGACCTGCAAACAAACAAGACATCATTCATATAGTGAAAACTTTGCACATCAAAGGATGAAAGCTCTTGGTCTAAATCCTTTTTCACCCACTGCTGACAGAGACAGAGGAGTTTGACTCACTAATCTTCCTTACGTGCACTTTTTCCTAATGGGGTATTCCACCTAAAACTTATAAGAAGTGGGATTGCGTCATGGAACACACCAATCTCTACTACAGGTTCTGAAGCAGCAAAAAAGAAATAAAAATAAAAACATGATGAATCCATCCGAAGTGTTCTGTCTACATTGTTACAGTAGTTTCTCTCACACTGTGAACCCTTTTCAAATCCTGTCACTTGAAACTGTTTTTATTTTTTTCAACAAAATAATGTTAATCTGCAGTCACACGCTCCAGTAATATTACACTATCCCTTGTGCAAGGATGTAGGGATTTGAGGAGCTATGGGAGGCTATCATGAGAGGTTGCCTAGAGTAATTAGGACATTTCATTTAATGTTGGCTCTTCTCCCTAAGATGTCTGCTGTCCTCTTCTTTTGTAGCTACTAGCATTGAGAAAGTGACCAAGATAAGGCCCTTCTCTTTTCTTGCCCATGAATGCAGTTCTGATTAACCCCACAGACCTTGCTGCTTCCAGAATCCCCTGAACCTACTGACCCTCCATGCATGGCATGACATAGATAAGGATGGTGACGTGTATACTTCTATAAAACATGCTATGAAATTTTCGAGTCTTCCCTTCCTCATAATTCCAAAGAATAGATTTCTTTGGATTTCTGCTTAATGCTGCTGGAGGTGGTACATAAGTTGAGGGAGGTATCAGGGCACACCAAAAGAGAGGGTAACTGCACAGAAAATACAAGCAGGTACATTTCTGTGTAGTTTCAAGCAGCTCATTTCCTATATCAACCATGGTGACAGGTTGAGCCTTCCTCTTTCCACTAGTAGTACAACAAACAAATATAAAGGATACTTAGGCTGCTTGTCTTATCCCCACCTCTCACAATTGATCTGCATTCACATATAGGACGATGAAGGGCCCTTTCTACCATCTTAACCAATACTTGAGAACTAGAGAATGTCCAGATTTTTCCGGGGATTATTTTCACATTCCCTAATCAGGCCTATGAAGGAAACTTACCTATTGTGTTTAATGAAGTCATATCTCTGACGGCATCCCATCATCAACAAAACTGGAAAGAAATATGGTCTTAGATTTTACCATATTTGAAAGTCCAATATTTTAGCCTGACACGTTTTTGGATTTTAGAAAAAAATATTTTAAATGAGACAAAAATCATTTTTATGACACAAACAGACAGCAATAGTTTTCTATTTTTATCTGTTCCACTTGCACACACAAGTCTCGTGGGGTTATGTAAAGCAGTCCTGTTGGGTGCTGTGCATGGTGCAAGTGTGGATTAAAGCTTAGGAATCTTAAGATTCAGTCACCTGACACTTTTAAAGTAGGATGCAAGCAATACTGTCCAACATTTGAACAGAGCAAGACACTGTCATTATTTTATTTGTCAGGTAATTAATCTGTCTTTTGTCCCAGGGAGAGAAACAACTGGCATCTTCCATCAATGTGTTGTACAAAAATCTTTGAACAGAGAGTGCAAGCAGAGGCTGATAAAGGATGTGAAAAAAAGAGAGACCCTTGTGGCATTTTCTCCTAACTTAATGCAATCTCCCATTTAAAATGTGGGAATAATCAATCTTCTGAGGAAAAGGCCCAAGGAAGGTTTTTGATTTTGTGGAATAATGGGATTGCTAAAGATTTCAGGATGTAAGAATTGGTGAGAATGACCATGAGACATCAGAGAAAAGTCAGATCCATGGATGAAGTGGTGTTTACCTCTGTGAATCAATGAGAGGTAGGAGCAGATGAAAAGAAAGATGAATACAACATTTTTTGAATAAATGTAATCTTTCAGCTGTCATAGAAAAATTAATTTTCACTGTGATACAACATATTTAGTTTAGAAAGTTAACTTAAATTTAAAGCTTAATAATTAGATATATCGAAGAAATGAAAATATCTTTGTGGTTTAGAATAAATAATGTGCTCTGCTACAGATAAGAAGATTACATAAATAAATAGAAATATGACTAAAGAAGTAAATAAAGAGGAAAATAACAAATTAGATGTTATTAGCATTAAAAACTGACAATCATCTAAAGAAAGAGAGACAGAAAGAGAGGAGAACTCATATCAAACATATATAAAAAATTCCTAAATAAAAAGTTTTCAGATGTTTTTAAAAAAAAGTCTTCAATAAGAAGATAATGTAAGAGAAAAAATGGGGAAAATATACCAAAAGATATTTCAAAAAATAGAGTACAGAATGTTAAGTAAACATATCAAAAGATGCTTGGCTTCTTAGTAGTCAATGAAATGAAAGAAAAGCAATCCTTGGAATTATCACTTATGAACCACAAAGTTCAAATGAAAACGACAGGTATTATCAGGTTTGACAAGAATGTGTGGAATCCTTGAATCTCATTCACTGCTGCTGAGCATGAAAATTCATACAAATGTTTTGAAAATATTTAGAAATATCTAAAAAGATAAACACATGAAAGTTATGACTCAAAAATTTTACTACTACATGTATACTGAACAATAATTTATACACACACCACCGAAGCTCAAGTTCTAGAATTTATATACCAGTGCTATTCTCAAGAGACACAAACTAAAAATCACTCATATTGTAATACACATTGGAATAAATTACTTAGTATTAAATGTTTACACTATGGAATCCTATGCAACAGTGTCAATACATGATCACAACAAGCAACCATATAGGTATATTCACAAACAACATAAGGAATAAAAAAGCCTGTCCAAAAGTGGTTATACTGTGTCATAGCATTTATATAAAATACAAAATACAGGTAAAGTGATCTTTTTGTTACATACCAGAACAACAGTAAACCTTAAGGAGAGCCACTAGAATGGGACCAGGGGGCCTCTGAGTGTCTGGAAATTTTCTGTGTCTTTATCTAGAAGCTAGGTATAGAGTGTATTCAGATTCTGAATTTTCTGAAATTTATCATTTTCTTACAAACGTTTATGTTTTTAGTTGTTTTTTATACATAACAAAAAGTAAAAAATATAGACTAGGGAAGGTAATTATATTAGCACTTTAATATCCATGTTTTTCAAGGTGGAAGTGAAAGGTATTAAACACTTGACCTTGTGATTACTTCTTAAAAGTAAGCTGAAAATTTGAGATTAATAAATAAGACATACTTCTTCATATATAATACTCAAAGAGGAGGGGTAGAAAGGAGTATTATTTTTTTAATTTAATACAGAATAGTTAAGATAGAAA
The DNA here is from genome assembly GCF_949774975.1 of Lagenorhynchus albirostris. Taxonomy (NCBI): domain Eukaryota; kingdom Metazoa; phylum Chordata; class Mammalia; order Artiodactyla; family Delphinidae; genus Lagenorhynchus; species Lagenorhynchus albirostris. The sequence goes on along the minus strand of NC_083113.1, from coordinate 1,555,663 downwards.
ATAAAGGAAACAGACTAGGTTTAAAAAGGAGCACACTGGACTTCCTTGGTGGCAGAGTGGATAAGAATCCGCCTGCCAATGCAGGGGACAGGGATTCAATCCCTGGTCTGGGAAGATCCCACATGCCACAGAGCAACTAAGCCTGTGTGCCACAACTACTGACCCTGTGCTCTAGAGCCCGCAAGCCACAACTATTGAGCCTGCATGACACAACTACTGAAGCCCATGCACCTAGAGCCCATACTCCACAAGAAGAGAAACCACCACAAGGAGAAGCCCGTGCACCACAACGATGAATAACCCCTGCTCGACACAACTAGAGAAAGCCCTGTGCAGCAATGAAGACCCAACACAATGAAAAATAAATAAAATTAAATCTTTTGACTTATGAGATGACTTACTAACGTGGCTGCAGTTGGAGGCCTCAGCTCCTTGCCACATGGATCTCTACTTAGGACTGCTTGAGTGTCCTCATGACATGGCAGCTGGCTTACCCCAGGATGAGTGATCTAGCAGAAAACAAATCAGAAGCTGCAATGTCTTTTATGACCCACCTTCGGAAGCTGCACTTTGTCATTTCTGCAATGTCTTAATAGTTAAACACTCAGCCCTTTTCAAGTGTGAGGGGCCACACAGGTGCATGAAGATCGGGAGATAATTAGGGGATGATTAGGGCCATCTTGGAGGCTGGCTACCAAAGTGGTTGACTAGCCGAAGACTGAATTCTGTTTTCTTCACTTCTGGAGAGAAAATGGTCTGTGAATCCCATTGGTGGTCTTTGAGGTGTACGAAAGTTACCTCTTGCTCTCACCTCCAGCCGTGTGGCTGAAGGGTCTTGGTGCTCGGGCCGGGTGTCAGGCCTGTGCCTCTGAGGTGAGAGAGCCAAGTTCAGGACATTGGTGTACCAGAGAACTCCGGCGCCATGAAATATCAAAAGGCGAAAGCTCTCCCAGAGATCTCCATCTCAATGCTAAAACCCAGCTCCCCTCAAAGACCAGCAAGTTCCTGTGGTGGACACCCTATGGCAAACAACTAGCAAGACAGGAACACAGCCCCACCCATTATCAGAGAGGCTGCCTAAAATCATAATAAGGTCACAGACACCCCAAAACACAAACGGATGTGGACCTGCCCACCAGAAAGACAAGATCCAGCCCAACCCACCAGAACACAGGCACTAGTCCCCTCCACCAGGAAGCCTACACAACCCCCTGAACCAAACATAGCCACTGGAGGCAGACACTAAAAACAACGGGACACTACGAACCAGCAGCCTGCAAAAAGGAGGCCCCAAACACAGTAAGTTAAGCAAAATGAGAAGACAGAGAAACACACAGCGGATGAAGGAGTAAGGTAAGAAGCCACCATACCAAACAAATGAAGAGGAAATAGGCAGTCTACCTGAAAAGAACTCAGAGTAATGATAGTAAAGATGATCCCAAATCTGGGAACTGGAATGGAGAAGATACAAGAAACGTTTAACAAGGACCTAGAACGAAAAAGTAAACATGATGAACAACACAATAAGTGGAATTAAAAATTTTCCAGAAGGAAACAATACCAGAATAACTGAGGCAGAAGAATGGATAAATGACCTGGAAGATAAAATAGTGGAAATAACTATCACAGAGCAGAATGAAGAAAAAAAATGAAAAGAATTGAGGACAATCTGAGACACCTCTGGGACAACATTAAACACAACAACATTCGAATTATAGGGGTCCCAGAAGAAGAAGAGAAAAAGAAAGGGACTGAGAAAGTATTTGAAGAGATTATAGTTGAAAACTTCCCTAATATGGGAAAGGAAAGAGTTAATCAAGTCCAGGAAACTCAGAGAGTCCCATACAGGATAAATCCAAGGGGAAATATGCCAAGACACATATTAATCATACTATCAAAAATTAAATACAAAGAAAAAATATTAAAAGCAGCAAGGGAAAAACAACAAATAACATACAAGTGAATCCCCATAAGGCTAACAGCTGATCTTTCAGCAGAAACTCTGCAAGCCAGAAGGGACTGGTGGGACATATTTAAAGAGATGAAAGGGAAAAACCTACAACCAGGATTACTCTACTAAGCAAGGATCTCATTCAGATTTGATGGAGAAATTAAAAACTTTACAGACAAGCAAAAGTTAAGAGAATTCAGCACCAACACACCAGTTATATAACAAATGCTAAAGGAACTTCTCTAGGCAGAAAACACAAGAGAAGGAAAATACCTACAATAACAAACCCAAAACAGTTAGGAAAATGATAATAGGAACATACATATCGATAATTACCTTAAATGTAAATGGATTAAATGCTTTTGACAAAATTAAACACCCATTTATGATAAAACCCCTCCAGAAAGTAGGCATAGAGGGAACTTTCCTCAACACAATACAGGCCATATATGACAAACCCACAGCCAACATCGTTCTCAGCGGTGAAAACATGAAACGATTTCCACCAAGATCAGGAACAAGACAAGGTTGCCCACTCTCACCACTATTATTCAACACACTTTTGGAATTTTTAGCCACAGGAGTCAGAGAAAAAAAAGAAATAAAAGGAATCCAAAATGGAAAAGAAGACGTTAAGCTCTCACTGTATGCAGATGACATGATACTATACATAGAGAATCCAAAAGAGGCTATCAGAAAACTACTAGAGCTAATCAATGAATTTGGTAAGGTAGCAGGATACAACATTAATGCACAGATATCTCTTTCATTCCTATACAATAAAGAAGAAAAATTTGAAACAGAAATTATGGAAACACTCCCATTTACCACTGCAACAACAAAAAAAATAAAATACCTAGGAATAAACCTACGTAAGGAGACAAAAGACCTGTCCTCAGAAAACTATAAGATACTGATGGAAGAAATCAAAGATGACACAAACAGCTGGAGAGATATACCATGTTCTTGGCTTGGAAGAATCAACATTGTGAAAACGACTATACTACCCAAAGCAATCTACAGATTCAATGCAATCCCTATCAAACAACCAATGGCATTTTTTCAGAGAAATAGAACAAAAAATTTCACAATTTGTATGGAAACACAAAAGACCCCGAATACCCAAAGCAATCTTGAGGACGAAGAATGGAGCTGGAGGAATCAGGCTCTGTAACTTCAGACTGTACTACAAAGCTACAGCAATCAAAGAGAATAGTACTGGAGCAAAAACAGACATAAAGATCACTGGAATAGAATAGAGATCCCAGAAATAAACCCACACACTTATATTTAATTGATTTATGACAAAGCAGGCAATATGGAGAAAAAACTGTCTCTTCAATAAGTGGTACTGGGAAAAGGGTCAGCTACATGGAAAAGAATAAAATTACAATATGTTAGCACACCATATATAAAATAAGCTCAAAAGTGAACAAAGACCTAAATGTAAGACCAGAACCATAAAACCTCTAGAGGAAAATATAGAACATTCTTCTGCATAAACGATAGCAATAGTTTTAGGTTCAGTCTACTAAGGCAAATGAAACAAAGCCAAAAATAAACAAATGGGACTTCACTAAACTTAAAAGATTTTGCATAGCCAAGGAAACCAAAGACAATATGAAAAGACAACGTGCTGAAAGAGCAAAAATATTTGCACATGATAAGAAGTTAACACAAAAAGAGGACCAATCAAGGGTTAATATCTAAAATATAGAAACAGCACATACAACTCAATATCAAAAAAACACCCAAAATCTTTTTTAAAAAAGTGAGAAGACCTAAATAGACATTTTCCAAGGAAAAAATACAGACGGACAGCCAGAACACACAAAGATGCTAAACATAGCTAATTGGCAGTAAAACGCAAATCAAAACTGTGAGATATCACCTCACTCTTGTCAGAATGGCTGTCATCAAAAAGATCGCAAATAACAAAGGTTAGTGAGGATGTGGAGAAAGGGAAACTCTTGTACACTCTTGATGTGAATGTGAATTAGTGCAGCTACTGTGGAAAGCAGAATGGAGGTTCCACAAAAAACTAAAAATAGAACTACCGTAATATCCATCAATCTCACTCTTGGGTGTATATCAGAAGAAAACAAAAACACTATTTCAAATAAATAACTGCACCCCAAAGTTCAAAACAGTGTTATTTGCCATAGACAAGATATAGAGTCAAACTAAGTGTTTGTCAATAGGTTACTGGATAAAAAAAGATTTTTAATGATGACTTCAACAAAAAATGAAATTTTGCCATTTGCAAGAACATGGATGGACTTGGAGGGTATTATGCTTAGTAAAATAAGTCGCAGAGAAAATAAGCCTGGTATGATATCATTTACACGTGGCATCTAAACAACTGAATACAACAACAACAACAAAACAGACGCACAGATTAAAGAACAGACTAGTGGTTACCATCAGGGAGAGACAGGGTGCAGGAGCAAAATAGTGGTAGGAGATTCTGAGGGAGAATCCACTACATATAAAATCAATAGTCTACAGTGACGTACTGTATAGCATGGGGAATAGAGCCACTCTTTTATAATAAGTATAAATGGAGAAGAACCTAAACATTTATGAATCACTACGTTGTACCTCTGAAACTGATATAATAATGTAAATTAACTATAGATCAATAAAATATAAAGTAAGAAACAATAAAGGGGAGACACAGATTATTAGACAGAAATCAATTAAATAAACACAAGTTTTGGAAATCAAGAAAATTAAAAAACAACATGTAAGAAATAACATTGGCATTTAAAGTGTTCCATCTATTCATTTAAAAGAAATCATTTAAGTGGTAAAAAATGTTACCCATTCTCACAATTTTGTATATCTAGGGTAAATTATTATCTACAAAAATATGTTACAAATATTCACTCAAAAAGAAAGAGAAAATTTGGATTAACCAATTTTAGTGTAGAAATTTAATATCAAAGACTCTATCTAAAATTGATTTGAATAAGTTCTGTCAACGTTGAATAAGTTCTGTTAGGCACTTCTAGTCTCTTTGTGATGTAAAATCTTTTAAAGCATAAAAACTCACCTTCTACATTATTCCATTAGACATACATAGAAGCTAAAAGAAATGAGAAGACAGAACAATCAACTAAGAAGGTGAGTTTACTGAGAAACAGTCATTCGTTCTCCCTCCTCCTTTTCTTTTCCTCCTTTTCCAGGTCTCTTTCGGTTCCAATCAAGAGAAGTCTTGAGAGTTCTGAGACTATTTCTTTAAGGGCTTCAAATCGCCATACCTACATCCTCTGCCACAACTACACACACGGGAACAAAAATAAACCTCTGCTATCTACTCATGTCGGAGGGATTCGTGCAAAATAAACTCCTACATGGAGACCAACAGGTGAGTTTTCTACCTGTTCTTCATAATGTCCTTGCATTACAGTAAATCCCACACATTATGAGGCAGAAGGGGTTATGTGAGCTCTTCCTTGAAGTCAAAAAACTTGCATTCATTTCAAGTACCTGGTGATCACAGGGTACAGCCAGGGAAGGTGCCATCCCCCTTGGGGGGGGGCGGTGAATGGGCTCCCGCAGCCATGCACCTCCTGATGTACAGATTCTGCAGAAACAAAGGGCGGTCACACCGCACTCAGCCTGTCAGGCTGTCGGGCCACTGCGCAACCCCACCAGCCTGGAAGTGCCCCATTAGTTGCTGAAAGCAAAACTGTGTCCCCCCTGTGAAGCCAGACAATTTGGGCCAGAGAGTCAGAGGAGACCAGTAATCAACTCCTCCTCTCTGCTCTCCTCCTTGGGGTTACAGCAACCCCATTTCCAAACCCAAATCTGACCCTGCAGTGCCAAACTGGGAGCGCAGGTGGGCTCTGCCGGTGCTTCAGCGCCCTCTGGAGGTTGTCTGCTCTAATGGCAACTCTCAGCCCTGCCTCCTCCTCCTTCCCTAGTCCTGGGGGCTGCCTGGCCTCCTGCAGCTGCTGACATGATTTCATTCTTATTTTTTCTCCGATTACAATGAAGTGTCCTACAGAGGTTTGGAATCTCTTGAAGAAGGAAGATCTTTTAGTCGATACACCTTAACCGTGAGAAGCTGGTTTCAGGAATGAACCTGATATACTGTATTTTTGTCCTGATGATTCCAAGGGGAGACAGCTCAAGTTTCCTAAACCATAAGAAAAACCAAGGTAAATAGGACATTCTGAGCCAGAGATGAAAAGTCAGTTTTTAGCTCCCACTCCTCATATCATACGACTGGATTTAAATCAATCAGCTGCCCCTGGTTTTTAAATCACATGACCCAACTTTAAATCAATCAGCTGCTTACCTCTAACTCACGTGACTTGTCTTTGAATAGTTAGACATGCAGAGGTATAAAAATGATGTTCTGAACAATAAATGGAGAAACAACATCTTAGAAAGCTTTTTTCTTTTCGAACGGACGATTCATTGCATACAGAGTAAAGGATTCTCTTCTGGATTTCTTGAACTGTAAACACATACAGTGTCTCCGTTGGTGCGGTTGACTTAGTTTTTTTGTTTTTTTTCGGTGTTGTTGTTAACATCTTTATTGGAGTATAATTGATTTACCATGTTGTGTTAGCTTCTGCCGTATAACAAAGTGAATCAGCTATTCGTATACATATATCCCCATATCCCCGCCCTCTTGCGTCTCCCTCCCACCCTCCCTATCCCACCCCTCTAGGTGGTCACAAAGCACCGAGCTGATCTCCCTGTGCTATATGCAGCTGCTTCCCACTAGCTATCTATTTTACATGTGGTAGTATATATAAGTCCATGCCACTCTCTCACTTTGCCCCAGCTTATCCTTTCACCTCCCCATGTCCTCAAGTCCATTCTCTATGTCTGCATCTTTATTCCTCAGCAGCGACTCCTGCAAGGGGTGGATACTTCCTTTTATGCTCAGGGGATATCCCCTAGTTTAAATATGATTTGAGTTTGATCCTGTGAAACCATCAGAACTTCCCACCAGAGATAAATGAGGAGATTCTGGCCTTTATTACTATGCACAACGAACACGGGTGTCCTGGCTGTACTTGCCAACCCTCCTATTATACCCATCTAATTTTATCCACCTTCCGCCCTGTGAGTACCTTTGACCAACCCTGAGCTCAGACCCCTGACTTATTAGAGTGACTTTTTCACTCTTTCTTTAAAAATGGACAGGTAATAAAATGAATTTAACCTAGAAGCAGCAGCTCAGTAAGGGAAATAAAATCACCAGAAGTTATATAATCAGAGCCACAGCCATCCAGGGCTCTTGTCTCATCTGCTGGGTCATAAGAATGGGACCTTCCTAAATTTGAAGGGCATCCAATCAAATAAGTAAAGGCGTTGCTCACCTCTGGTTCTTGGAGGGATTGCTAGGCAGTCTACCCAGTGTATACTAACTGCAAAACACTGTCATAGTTTTGAAACACCTATGTTCCAGGAAAGCTTTTTGGGGTGCATGGGGAAGTTTTATTTATTTTTTTGACATGAAGCAAAAAATAAATCACCAAGTTCTTTGTGCACAGGACTTCTTAAGAGGGCAGTAGAAGGAAGGAATGGGCAGAAAAGACTATCTCCTCTGAAGTGAAGGTCGTTTTTCCAAAAAAGTAGGATTTAGTCTCAGTTTAAGGAGAACACTTTTAAATAGCTGGGACAGCTCCAAACTGCAGTTTAGGGAACAAGTGCTTCAAAAGAACAGTGCTTTAAAAGTCCTGGCAAGGCAGCAAGAGGATGAAGAGTTGGTTTTGCGTAGTTTTGAACACAGGAGTAAATAAACAGAGGCATCTCTGACTAAAATGCCCTGAGACCCTATGACATCAATGGGTCAGTTGCAGGGGGCAGGGGGTGTGGGGAGCGATATTTCTCTCTCAACGTCTCCCAGGGCAGCCACCCCTCCCTACCCCACCCCCCTACTCCCTTCACCCTTCCTCCCTCCACTGTTGGGTCCCCAGGGACAGCAATTCTTAAGCTGGAGTGCTCAGGCACCATCTCTGCAGTCTGGATTCTTCCTGGAGCCTGGCAAGTTCTGGTACAAGATGGCAGGTCTGCAAGGCCGCTGGGGTGCAGTCGGACCTGGAGGCCTGGAGGGGAACTGGAGCCCTGAAGCCCACCCACGTCCTTGAAGCTGAGGGAGGAACACATCCTCCTAACAGTACTTCTCAGGGCTCAGCGGGCTTCCCACCCGACGGTGATCCATACTCACTTGAGGCAGCAAGGACTGCCTCTAACTGGCCCCCTCGATTCCGCCTTAAGGGTCCTCGCACATGTGTGAGAGCGCAGGCCCCGGATCTCTTTAGTCAGCAGAGGCCAGTGCTGCCGGGGTCCCTCCAGTCCCATCCCCCAGCCCCTCCCTCTGGGACTGTATCTAATAGAAGAAAGAGCACAGAGGAATTGGCTGAATCAAGGGACCTGGGAGCCTGGGTATGAGTTTGAAGACCGAGAACCTAAGGCGCAATTACATATTACTGGAAACTCTTGTGGGGTGTGTGCGGGGAGGTTAGGAGGCTGAGAGGCTGAGTCGACCTGGTGAGTCCAGCCCCAGGACACCACACAGGCGCGTCCCCCTTTCCCTGCCATCAGACAAGGGCTGCCGCAACTCCAGCCGGGACTCTGCACTTCCCCCTCCCTGATTCTTCTCCAGAAGAGCAGGTGGCCCCCCTCTGAGGGCAGCGGCAAGACAACAGACCAAGTCTCCCTGCACTAAGGTGCTACTGGAAGCTCTTCCTGAGCAGCAGTGCTGGCTTGGAGTGAACCCGTGCACCACCAAGTTGGTCTCGTCCTGCAGCTGAGGGACGCAGGGTTTAAGTCAGCTGCCCTGGCTTTAAATCAATCAGCCCCCCTTTAAGTCAGGTGACCCGACTTAAATCACTGTCTGCCCCTCAAGCCTGCAACTTGAAAAGTTGGGAACTTCACATTGATCCCAGCAGCTCACATAGCAAAATGCACACTGTAGTCACCCCCCAAGCCTGGCTTAGAGGCAGGATATAAGGTAAGGGGATGGACGTGCACACATGGTGATGAGGGTGTACTTCATGTACCAGAAGGGTCTAGGCACTCTGGGGTACAGCAAGCAGTGCACGGTACAGCAGCTCCCTGGCAAAGGTGGTGATGCACAGGGAAAGCAAGCACACCCAGGTGTGCAGAGGTTCCAGGGCGGGAGCCGGGGCACAGCCAGGCGGGAGGGTGCGAAAGCGGAGGATCTGAGCCTTCTTGAGAAAGGCAGACACAGAGGATGGATGAGAAGCAAAGACCAGATGAAATATGGATTTGAAAACACACCCTGCTCTTGAGAATGGGGTGGGGGCACCCCAGATTTGAATCCTCTTACTCCCCACTTGCTAGTGCCTTGGCCGTTGCCCAGTTATTTAAAAAATGTGACTGATAATATCTAACACATAGAATACTGCATTTGTAGTCGTTTTGCGTGTTTGTTTCTATAGTGGAATAACCTTTTCTACAAGAAAAATGTATATTTCCTGAAATAAATTAAAACCCCTTTTTAAAAAGTATTATATCGGACTTCCCTGGTGGCGCAGTGGTTAAGAATCTGCCTGCCAAAGCAGGGGACATGGGCTCGAGCCCAGGTTATGGAAGATTCCAAAAGCCGCGGATCAGCTAAGCCCATGCACCGCAACTACCGAGCCTGAAGGCCACAGCTACTGAAGTCCGCGTGCCTAGAGCCGGTGCTCCACAATAAGCGCAGCAAGAGAAGCCACCGCAATGAGAAGCCCGTGCACCGCAACAAAGAGCAACCCCCGCTCGCTGCAACTAGAGAAAGCCCACGTGCAGCAACGAAGACAAAACGCAGCCAAAAATAAATTATTTTTTTAAAAAAGTACTATATCCTTCTGTACATGTTCTCTGGGAAGAACAGAGGGAAGGAGTGGGAGAGTGAGAAAGACCAAAACTTAGTGCACATCCATGATGCAGGTGCTCTGCTGGCTCAGATAGTTTTATCCCTACTTTTACAAAGGAGGAAATAAGCTCAGAGAGGTTTAGTAATTTTCCCAAAGCCAAACAGCTATTGAGTGGCAGAACCAGGATCTGAACCAAGTCTGTTACCTTCAAAGCCTAAGCCATCATCACAACAAAACTCAATAAATATTTACATTTATCGAAATACATTGCAACCTGGTGATTTCTTGGCACAATCCTGAATAAGAGTGAGAAAGAAAGAAATAGCATTGTTCATACAGTCAACCAAAATTTTTAGAGCAGCTGCTAGATGCCTGGCCCTGCTTGGCGTTCAGCAGTGATCAACTTGGGCGAGGGATTTCACCTTGCTGGGCCTCTGTTTTCTCATCTGGAAAATGGGATGGGGTGTTTCTCATTTTGTGGGATTGTCCAGCCCTCACATTCTCTGATTCCATAAGAAGCATTTGTTTTCCTGTTTCTTTAAAATTCAATCAGGCCATGAGCTGTGATGAATGTTGTTAGCTGCTCCCCAAATCACTCTATTTCCACCCATTTCCTGTGATCAGGTCTTTCCTCCAACGTGACTCACAATCAATCAAGTCACAGAAGCTAAGGGGCACCCAGCAGAATTCCAGCCCTGGCTTCTCAGGAGCTCTGCGGTCTACCTGGCCAGGTAAACTTAACTCACCTGGGACAAGGTGGCCATCCCTAGTTTTGCATCAACATGATCTCAGGCACAAACCTCCTTGTTTTTCCATTTTGTCTTTAAGTTACTTGTTGAAACAACTGCACAAATATGAAAAAGATATAAAATCAGTCATTCTCTGCCCCCAGTGCCTACGAATAAATGATTTTCTGCCACTTTAATGGTAAAGAGAGAACATTTCAGCATTCTGCTGCCCTTATTATTTGTCATTTTTGTTGATATTTGTACTGAATACATCTTTCAATATTTTAACAATGGTACATTTATTTAGGTTGTTCCAGACCCAGCCTTTAGTGGTAAGGGTTTTGTTGTTATATTTCTATTATGTTTCCTTTAAAAATCATTATCCTGTTTAAATGGATTAAGTCAATTTTATAGGCATTTATCTTATGATATTGATGAAATGAATACATAGAGGGCAGTAGTACAAGTTGATTGGACTTGAGAACCTCTATTAGCACAGTTACGTATAAATATTATCTATATGTAAACCAAAGTACATGCCGATTGAGATTCTCCGACTCTTTTTCACTGTCTGCCCCTCAAGCCTGTGAGAAATGGAGTATTTCTTGCCATCTCAGTAAACAAAGGATGTCCCAGTCATCAGCACTTGCAGCCCTCCAGTGTGAGCCGCGAGCCCCGAGGAGCTCAGGATATGCAAATACAGAATGCAGGCCCCAGGGAGCTGAGGTGCACATCAAAGGAAGGATTTCAGTGAGCCCAGACTCTGGCATCTTCGCCTACGAAGAAAAGCGCTACATTCCTCACGTCGGGAGAGCTGGTTTTCCTTAGTTAACAATCACCTTTTGATGTCCCCCATTACGTGCGCCAGTCCCCTGCCCTGTCCCCTCCCCCCGGTACTTTAGCTCAGGGAGGAAGGAGCGCAGAGGGGCTCGGCTGAATACGGGGCCTGCGAGCCTCGGGAGGAGTTTTCAGCCGCTTTCCCCGCAGTCGGGAGGAGGGGCGCTGACGCTCCAGCCGGACCCTGAGCCTCCCTTGCCCCGTTTCCCCTCAGGACGCTCAGGCCCACCCGCTCCCCACGCCCCCCAGGCCCCGCGAGCCAGGCCGAGGGCAGGGGCGAAAGGAGGGACTGAATTTCCCCGGGACCAGACGCTGGGGGCCGCCCTTTCTGCACAACAGCGACGGGTGGCAGCGAACCCCTGCCCCTCAGAAGCTGGTCCTGCGCTGCCGCCCGGGCACCGGACCAGGCGGAGGGTCGGCGCCCACTTACCCGGCCCGCCGTCCGCACGACTGTCGCGGCTTCGGCCGCCGGGGCCCCTCCAGAGCCGGCAGCCTCAGTGAGGCCGCCCTCCCCTCGGGCTCCGGGGCAGTTCCGTGACGGCAGAGGGAAGAAACCCCGAGCCGGGAGTTCCAGCTCTGCGGAAACGCGGGCTCCGTTCTGGGCGCAGGGGGTGGGACCGCTCTGCCCCGAGGCCTTCCGGGAGGGAGGGGGGCGCCGGGGGAGGAAGCCGCCAGGAGCGCAGGGCCCCGTCGGGGGTCCTGGAGGGGCGGCCCGGCCTGGGGCCCCGCCCACTGTGACCGCAGCCCAGGCCTTTTTCCTGGAAACCTACACAAAAAATTTAGAAAGAAACACGGTCTACAGTAAATATTCACAAATGATTGTTGCTGCTGTGCTTCCTATTCTATTACACGTGTAAAATCCATAAAACACTTTAAGTTCAAGGTTACCTATGAATTTTTACCTGTCCTTATTATGTCTCTGCTATTCCCAATTGTAGTTAATGACAAAGACTGTGGCATCACTAGTTAAAAATGAGCTTGTGAAAAAAAGGGAATTCAAGCCCATCAGGACTACTGGATCAGAATCTGCACTTTTACAATCTCCCCAGTGTACTTTTGTACCCATGAATAGTTGAAAGGTTCATTTCTACCTCGACATGTCTTTTGTGTCTGAGAAATACACACATTTTATCCAGTTTGATATAAATAAAACACTCAAAAATGCATATGCCTGTGTTGAAACCATCATTTTATCATTTCTTTTCCAGATAAGTATAGTCTCTATAATGGTTTTGTGGATCACATGCCATACTCTTTTCTTGTAGTTAGAAATAAGGTAGAGAAAGTTACTTTGTAATATATATATATATATATATATTAGTGGATAATTGAAGACACTCTTCTAAATTAAAACCACTTCTCTTAACTTGCTGTTTTCTCCTTGGGTCACATTATGAACACTTCCCGTGGCCACACGGTATGTGTACTTTTAATTTCAGGGACTGCTGACATTCCAGGATGTGCCCATAGATTTCTCTCAAGAGGACTGGGAATGCCTGGCCCAAGATCAGTGGGAATTGTACAGGGATGTGATGTTAGAGAAGTATAGGAACCTGCTCTCCTTGGGTGAGGATACCTTCCTTCCAGAATTCCTTATCCAACCACAGCGTTTAGAGTCCTTCATTTGTAGAATGTCTCCTGGAATCTTCTGCTTCCTACAATAGTGTTTCAGCTTGCAACGTTTCAGGAAAGATTGGGAGTTTATCGGTATAATTTATCTTATTCTTTAAAATTGCAGTCTCCCTTTTAGTATACTTTGTAACTGCTTGTGATGTGTCTATATGAACTGTGTACTATATGCTTCTTTTATAGTCCTTATAATATTTTATTGTCTTATTTTCTGTAACAATTTTCCAAGGATTATTTGGGCTTAAGGTATATTAAAAGAGAGACTGCAATTCTGGGACTTCCCTGGTGATGCAGTGGTTAAGAATTCGCCTGCCAATGCAGGGGACACGGGTTTGATCCCCAGTCTGGGAAGATCCCACGTGCCACGGAGGAACTAAGCCAGGGGGCTACAACTACTGAGCCTGCACGCCACAACTACTGAAGCCGGGGTGCCTTGAGTCCGTGTGCCATTTATTTTTTGGAGAATAAAACCACCTCTGAGTGATTAAAATTTAGACCAGCTAGTCAAAAGTCTATATCACCTGTTCTTCTAAAACACTGATCAACGGAACAAGTTTTACTAGGGATAACAGTGTAATTGTATTCTAGAGTTCATATCAGCAATATGGTTTATGATCTTGATGCTGGATCACGACATTTCAATGGTATAACTGCTATTAACTGTCTGTTCAACGATTAAAGTCTCACGTGATCTGAGTACAGACTGGAGTCATCCTGCTTGGTTTCTGTCTATTGCAGATTTCTCCCAGTATGAAAGGACAAGAGCAATACGGCTTACTTTACAAAATGTCTTCAAACTAAATGATGATATAATCTACATTCAATTAATTTTTACATACCCTACTGTAGAACAGGGTTTGTTACGGTGGCAGAGCCCGGTAATTATGTAAAACGGAAACCTTTGTCTGCACAGGTTCAAGTCCTCTTCCTAAGAATATGTTTATAATCAACATTCTTTCACAAATTACCCGATTTAATTCACCATAGCATTCCTCATATTAACTAAATGGAAAATCCTAGGCTATATACAAATCCAGAAAGGGCCAACAATCATCAGCCCGCATGGATTATTACAAACCATTGCTGAGGCATTCAAATTACATATTAAAGAGCCACTATTCCATCAACACCATCAATTTATATATTGTTGCCCCAATGCTAGCCTTAACCCTCGCTCCAACAACATGAATTCCTCTTCCCATATTTATCCACTAATTCATGTAAATGTAGGCATACTATTTATATTAGCCATATCACACCTAGCCATTTATTCCATCCTCTGATGTGAATGAGCTTCAGATTCAAAATACTCACTCACTGGAGCCCTAGGGACAGTAGAACATACAATCTCATATGAAGTAATGTACCAGTTATTCTATTCTCAGTCCTACTGATAAATGGATCATTTGCACTTTCAACAGTAATTATTACACAAGAACACCTATGACTAATTTTCTCTTGACCGCTACCCTGAATTTTATTATCTCCACAGTAGCAGAAATCCAATGAAACCCCACTTGCTTTAACAGAAGGAATTGTCTTCAGTGCAGAAAAAGTAGCAGGCCCACTCACCGCGCCCTTCCTAGAGAATATGTCAATTTCTTTATAATAAACATTTCCACAACAATCTATTTTTAGGAGCCTTCGACAATCCCTAGGTGCCAGAATTATATACAGCCCAAGTCATCATGAAAACACATCTAACAACCTCCTTTCTATGAATTCGAGCATCCTACCCACAATGTTGATATGATCAACGTCTACATCTGTTATAAAAAGTTTTTTTACTACTAACATTAGCCTGATGTATATGAGAGTTTTCACTACCTGTCATCATACCAGGCAACCCACCACAAACTTAAGAAATACGACTGACAAAAGAGTTACTTTAATAGAATAAATCATAGAAGTTTCAATGCTCTTATTCCTGGAATTGAATTCTTCCTAAGAATTTTACATTCCCCACGCTACCACATTACACCACATGCTATATAGTAAGGTTCAGGCCCATACCCTCAAAATGTTGTCGTATATCCTTCCTGTACCAATAAACTCTCATTGTTTTTACTATCATTCTACTGACCATTTTCTCAGGAAATATAATTGTATAACAAGCTCACGCTGGTTAATGGTATCCCCATTCTAATAAAAAACACGAACCCATAAGCTACAGAAGCATCCAACAAATATTTCCTGAAACAATCCACCACATCAATACTACTTATAATGGCGATTATCATTAATCTAATATGCTCTGGTCAAGGAACACAAAGAATAACACAAATCTTTAAACCAGCAGCATCCACCCTCATGACAATCGCCCTTGTCACAAAAGCAGGGCTTTCCCCATTTCACTTCTGAGTGTCTGAAGTCACACAAGGCATCCCATGAACAGCAGGCCTGATGCTATCAGCCTGACAAAATTGCACCCCTATCAGTTTTATGCCACATGTCACCATCCATCAACCTAAATATACTATTAATCATAGTGATATTATAAATCATAGCTGGAGGCTGAGGCAGACTTAGCCATACTCACCTGGAAAAAATTACACCCTCCTCATCAATTGCCCATATAGGATGAATGACAGCTATTATAAAGTACATTCCAATTATAACAATCCTAAACATATGAATTTATATCATAACAACACTCTCTTCTTCTTATTTATGCCCAGATCATGTACTACAAGAGTATCATTATCACACACATGAGATAAAACACCTCCCATCACAATCCTTCTCCTCACCATTATAGTATCATTAGGACATCGCCCATCACTATCAGGGTTTTCACCCAAATGAATAATTATCCAAGAGATAACAAAAATGATAACAGCATTCTACCAACACTAATAGGCATCATAGCAGTCCTCAGCATATATTTCTACTTGCAGCTAACATACTCCACATCACTAACTATGTTCCCTTCATTAAACAACACAAAAATAAAACAATTTGAACATACAAAGAAATAACCTTCCTATCATTACCAATCATAATATCCACACGATTACTACACATAACACCCATTCTATCAGTGCTGGACTACGAATTTAGGTCAGTTCAGACCAAGAGCTTTCATAACCCTAAACAAGTAAAATTTACTTAATTCCTAAAAATAAGGATTGCAAGATTTCATCCTACATCAATTGAATGCAAAGCAAACATTGTAATTCAGCCAAACCTTTAGGAGATTGGTGAGTTTTAACCCCAGGAAACTTTAGTTAACAGGCAAATCCTCTAGTCAACTGGCTTCAATCTGCTTCTCCTTCATTCGAGAAAGAAAAAAAAAGAGAAAAAAAGCAGGAAAAATCTTTGGCAGAATTGAAGCTGCTTCTCTGAAATTACAGTTCAATTTGTTGATTCACCACAGGGTTTGCTCAATCTCTGTCTTTACATTTACAGTCTAAAGCTAGCTCAGTCATTTTACCTCTGTTCATACACTGCTGATTATTTTCAACAAATCACACGGATATCAGCATTTTATATTTACTATTTGGTGCTTGAGCTGGAGTACCAGGCAGCACCTTAAGTATATTCATTCAGGCTGAGCTATGCTAACCCGGAGCGCTACTTGGAGATGCCCAAATCTTTAACGTAGTCATAACAGTCCCTGCACTTGTAATAATGTTCTTTATACTTGTACCCATTATATTGCAGGGTTTGAAAACTGACTTGGGCCACTAATAACTCAGACACCTGAGGTAGCGTTTCCCTGAATAAATCATGTCAACTTTTGACTATTTCCCCCATCATTCTTACTCCTACTCATATCACCAATAGTAGAAGCTAGTTCTGGTACCAGTGGAACCGTGTATTCAGCTCTAGCCTGCAATCTGGCCCACGCAGGAGCCTCTGTCGACCTAACCATTTCCTCCTTACATTTAGCAGGTGTCTCTTCAATTCCTGGTGCTTACTTTTATCACTATAGTCTTTAATCCCAAACCAGCAGTCATATCCCAATACCAAACACCATTATTAGTTTAATCTTCCCCAACTATAGGCATATTACTATAATTACCAATGTCAGTCCGAGCAGCCAGAATTGCCATACTGTTAAGAGACAGAAATCTCAACACTACCTTCTTTGACGCTGCAGGAGGAGAGCGAATCCTATACCAACACCTGTTTTGATTCTTTGGTCACCCTGAAGACTGCGTTCATGGCCTACCAGGGCTTGTTATAAACTCACATATCATTACATACTATTTAGGATGAAAAGTGCCTTTCAGCGATTTGGGAATAGTATGAGTCATGTCCACTGGCCTTTTAGGATTTCTCTTGTGGGCCCATCCTATGTTTACCATAAGGATAGCTGTCGACTCAGAAGCATACTTTGCATCAGCTACCGTAATTCTATCCCTACAGGAGTAAATGTATCTAGTTGATTAGCAACCCTTTCTTTTTTTTGCTTTTGGCTGTGTTGGGTCTCGGTTGCCGCACGTGGGCTTTCTATGCTTGCAGTGAGCGGCAGCTACTCTTCGTTGTGCTGCGCAGCCTTTTCATTGCAGTGGCTTCTCTTGCTGTAGAGCACGGGCTCTAGGCGCGTGGGCTCAGTAGCTGTGGCTCGCAGGCTCTAGAGGGCAGGCTCAGTAGTTGTGGCACACGGGCTTTTTGCTCCGTGGCATGTGGAATCTTCCCGGACCGGGGATCGAACCTGTTTCCCCTGTATTGGCAGGCCAATTCTTTACCACCGCATCACCAGGGAAGTCCCTGATTAGCAACTCTTCACGGAGGTAATATTATATGACCTCCCACTCTATTATGAGTTTTAGGCTTTATTTTCCTTTATACAGTAGGTGGTTTGACAGGAATCATCTTAGCCAACTCATCCCCGGACATTGTCCTCCAGGATACATACTATGTAGTAGCACACTTCCATGACGTAGTGTCCATGGGAGCAGTCTTCACTATTATAGGAGGTTTCCTACACTGATTCCCACTATTCTCAGGTTATATAGTTAACTCAGCAGTAGCAAAACTCACGTCACAGGTATATTTGTCGTAGTAAATACGACTTCCTGCAGCACTTTCTTGGGCTCTCAGGGATGTCACTACGTTAGTCTGAGTACCCTGAGGCACACACAACATGAAATATTTTGTCTTTAGGCTCATTCGTCTCAGTAGCAGCAGTAATGCTAATAATCTTCATACTGTGAAAAACATTTGTGTCCAAACGAGAAGTCTCAGCACTGGAAACTGCTACTCCTAATCTAGAATGGTTACACGGATGCCCTCCACCATATCCTATATTTGAAGATCCTACCGATGTAAATGTAAAATAAGGAAGGGCTCAAGTCCTTTTCAAGTAGTTTGAAGCCAACAGCATAACAAATATGTCTTTCTCAAAAAATGAGATAAAAGTAAAAACTGATGCAAATTTTTCAAAGTAAAATTATAGGTTAAAATAGTGTCTATCACGAAGGCATATCAATTTCACCTAGGGTCTCAAGATACAGCATCACCGATTATGGAAGAACTTTTAGATTTTCATCATCACACAATAGTGATTTTTAAAATAAGTTCTCTAGTCCTCTCTATTATTACACTAATGTTGAAAACTAAACACACTCATATATGTACAATAGATGCACAGGTAGAGAAAATGTGAACAATTTACCAGCCATTATTGTCATCTTAGCTGCTCCATCATCATTGGGAATCCTTTACATGATACATGAAAGCAATAACTCTTCCCAAACCATACAAACTATGGGTCAGTAATGATACCGACGCTACAAATACACAGATTATGAAGATTTAAATGTTGACTCCTCTGTAATCCCCACATCAGAGCTAAAACCAGGAGAATAATGACTAATAGAAGTCAACAACCTAGCAGTATAGAGATAGTCATTGAATATTAGTTTCATCTGAAAATGTTTTACACTCCTGAGCTGTTCCTTCTCAGGCCTAAAAAGAGCTGCTAACCCAGGATGGCTAAATTAAAGAACCCTAATACCAACAGGACCAGGCTGATGTTGTGGGCAATGATCAGTAGAGGTCGTTTCCCTGAGTTCAAAGACAGGACAGAGGGATATAGCTGAGATATGGGGTGAATCTGGAGCCCATGGGGATGCACTGTCCAAGCTCCAGGATAGGAATGGGGTCTCTGGGGTCCCAGGCCACCCACCATGCCCCCCCCCCCACCCGAGCAGCATCTTGGCAACATCCCCTGTCAGTGATGAGGCAGCCCTAGCACTTGTCTTGCCCCAGTGCTGTGTCCTATGTGGGTCCCATGCTCTTGGGACCGCACCCACACTCTGCAGGTCCACGCTGCAGGGTCCTTCGTGCCTCAGGAGTAGAGACCACACAGCAAGCAGCTCGCTCCGCAACCAGCAGGAGGAGGGGAGGAGAGCAGGGGCACCAGGGGAATCTCGCTCGGACAACACCACCCCAGGGGTGCCAGTGGGGCCAGTGATGATGCAGATGAGGCCCAGGCCAAGAGGGGGAACCAGAGGGCCCAAAGGCAGCTGGCCAGGTCCTGGGTCACCTGCACCCCGGACCCCTTTGTCCCTCACACACCCCCTTCCTCATACACCCTCTCCTTAAATGCAGGTACTTCAGATGCAAACAGGCAGAGCTTCAGACTGAAAGTCAGCTCTTCCAAAGTGACCGTCAGCAAACACTGCAGGATCCCACTCCAGTGGGTGCCCTGGAGTCGACAGCTCAGGGACTGAAATGGATGTCGGGGCCAGGGGCAGTGGGAGGGAACGGAGAGTGAGACTTTCACGGTTGTGGAATTTTGGTTTTGCAAGATGAAAAGTTCTAGGGATGGTGGTGACGGCTCCACGAGAAAGTGAATAGATCTGACGCCTCCGAAATGTGCACTTAACATGGTGACGATGGTAAAGGGATGTGACGTGTGTCTTATTTCACTTAAAATAAATTCCTAAAATAATGTCTTGTTAATTGAGATTCCATTTCGACTCCCCTTCACAAATGTCGGAGGCCCAGACACAGTCCCCTACCTTAGGGGCCATCACGGTACCTTCAGAGCACGTGGGAGACCATTCTTAGGGAGGGCTAGTCTGTGCTCACCTGACCTCTGTCCAGGGGGACCCAGGCAGTGGTGACCCCCATAGATTAGACATATGATATGCTATGATATTAATATGATACCACCAAGCGTTGTCACTCACCAGAACACAGGGCAGCAGCCCACTCAAACATGCCTGACCTCATATGAATGTGACAAGATTAAGAGGAGAAAAGGAACCACAGGTTAATCAGGGCAACATCCTCAGTGCAGAGGTTGGAAATCTCAAAGGGGAAAAGACACACTGCAGGCAAAGAGCACATATGGGGTCTCCCCGTACATGTGATCCTGACCCATGCAGATGTGGTGAGACCCACACAGACCTGCACTCTATACCTGGGGTTGCACATCCACACTCACAAGGGCGACCCACCTCCCCAGACCCTGCACCTAAAGTCACACGTTCTCTCTCAACAGGTGACACCTCCTACACAGACCCTTCCACCTGAGTCACATGTCCACAGTCCCAGGGTGAACAGCCCTCCCCAGACCCTGCACCAGGGGTCACACGTCGCCTTGGTCAGGCCACCATGGCTCTGCTGGTGGCTCCCCTAATGTGGAAACAAGCTGGGTCCCTGGGATGGGAAAAAGTGGCGGGTGGGTCTCCTCTCCCCACACTTGTCCCAGAGAAGTCCTCCTCTTTTCCCTTTGGTTCTGTTGATTTTACCTGTGTTTAAAGCTTTCATGCTAGAGGTGAACACACTGCTTGGTTCTGGCAGGCTCAGTCCCTTCTTGCCTCACACACGTGTTGAGTTAACTCACAGGACAGCAGGGCTGAAAGCCGAGGGGCAGCTCTGGACGCTGCTGAGTAGGGACGGGAGACTGGAAGGAGAGCTCAGCAGCAGCCTCGGCTGTTACCCATCGGCCTTTTGCCCAAACTGCGTGCCCTGCAGTCAATTCACCAGCTAAACCTGCCTCCCTGCGCACCATGCATGTGCCGGTGAACTGGAATAATCGGCAGGTAGCCCCGCTGCAGATCCTCCACAAGCCCCAGGGAAGGTGAACCTTGCAGGGATTAAGACTAAGGCCCCGACCACAGCACTGACCCTTGGGAGGACCAGGTAACCACACTCAGAGGAGTGGCTGTTACCCAGACAAGCCCACCTCAGCTCCAGACCCCAGACATCTAAGCACTGACCTTCAGATCCATGCACGGATCTTCCCAGTACTGAGGCCAGGCCGGGTCTCTACCCAGGTCCCCATAGTCCTAGCGTACACAGAACATGGTCAGGTCTAAATCTTCTTATTATAGACAACACATGGCCAGCTCTAAACATAATCAGTAGACAGGACAGGCAGAGGTCTAAATCTACCGTGTAGACAGAGCTTGATCATGTTTAAACTAGCTTAGGGCTGATCTCATAGGAGGTACAGATCACACACATGCGTCTCTCATCTTTGGACACCCACATCAGGAAACTGAACAAAATCTTTGTCATTAAACATTTCAACAGGCAAAACAGAAATGTTACCAATATCTCTGGCCACCTGATGGTCAGGATCCACGGGTGAGCCACGAACTTCTTAGAGTGCAGCCCAGTCTGCTGCCAGGATTGACAAGAAGGGGCCTGATTCCAGCCTCCCAGGCTTCTAGAAAGAGGCGGCCGCACTGGAAGCCCGGGCAGGACAGTCCTGCATGGTCCGGGCCGGGAGATCCGGTCTGTCCATTCTGCTGGCTGATTCTGGGTGGGGTGCTCAGGGCCTCTGAGAGCCCTGCACTCAGGTCCTGCTTCGCTGCAGCGTGTGCATGTGCGTGTGCGTGTGCGTGTGTGTTTGTGTGTAGAGGGGGCGGTGGCCGACGGCTACTATGGCTCCCGTCCCAGGCACTGTGTTGTCTTCGAGGTGAGGCACGGGGAGAGGTAGGGGCACAGAAGCCTTTGGAGAGGAGAACCCACCGTGGAACTCCTTGCACACTGGCTCGCCCCACCCGGGGACCCGCCTGCCCATCGTGGGCCGCATGTCACCCCCCAGCCCCCACCCCCGAGGGCAGGGCGCCTGCTCTTTCAAAAGCACAAGGTCTCACATGAAGGAGACCCAATGGGGCTGTCACGCCCCTACTCCTGATACTGAGTTTGGGAGAATGAACCCCCTTGACTGGGCGATGGGACCCTGTGAGGAAAGAGGTGGTGGCCCCAACCAAGTCGGGGCCTGGCTGAGAGATGGGAACACAGGAGCCAAGTGCAGGGCCTGGAGGCCAGGCCAACAGGAGGGGCACCCCAGGCCCTGGCCGGGCTCTCCAACTGTGACATTGTAGCTTTAGGGGACCTGGGGCAGGTGACTGAATGTGATGGGGGTCTAAGCTGCACCCTGAATGGGGTTTAAAGAAGGTGTGAAGGATGTTACTGAGACAGTGACGGTCATTGGAAGAGAGACTCTGTGTCAGGACATCCTGCTCCATCCATTTAAATCCCTGAGATCTGTGACCTTTGCGTGGCTACACAGGGTTGTTAGAGCAGGTGCGTGCGGACATATCTGGGGCACAATTCTGTCTGCAACAAACTTGCAAGTGTTTCCAGAAAACACACAGTGTGCCCACAGGCAAGCACAGCACAAACATATGCAGGTGCACAGCACAAATATATTCACACACTAGCATATGAACACACACGCACGCATATGCCCATGCACACACTAACGTGTGCAAGTGCACGTACCTATGCACATGCACAGCACATGTATGCAAACAGGCACATGCACACGCATAGCACACACACAGGGAATAAAGTGAATTCGTAAAGCATTAATTCCTGAACACAAGTGAAGCTGACATGTATTCTTCCCTTTTTCTTAGCTTTGATGATTTTCACAATAAAAAAGTTTAAGAAAAAAGTTAATGGCAAATGACTTTTGATTCCTAGGACTTTCTGACATTATTCCACAAATATTAGGACATGAGAAATGAATGTAGATATTACATGTGTCCATTAACGGACGAATGGAGAAGCAAAACATGGTCCATCAGTACAAGGGAATGTTATTCAGCCTAAAGAGGAAGGCAGTTCTGACACAGGCTGCAGCAGGGATGAACCTTGAGGGCATTATGCTCAGTGATGTAAGCGAGACACAAAAAAACAAACAGTGCTTGACCCACTCATACAAGGCCCCTAGAGCAGTCGGAAACAGAGACAGAAAGTAGGGTGGTGGGTGCCAGGGGCTGAGGGAGGGACCATGGGGAGTGAGTGTTTAACGGGGACTGTTCTCAGTTTTGCAAGATGAAAAAGTTCTGGAGGAGGATGGTGGTCATGTTTGCACAACAGTGTGAATTACTTCTTGACCCTGAAATGTGCACTTAAACATGGCTAAGATAGTAAATTTTATGTTATGTGTATTTGACCACAATTTTCAAAACTTTTAAAAAAAGAACAGGAAATAGTCCATGAATGCGACAAGATGCACAACTTCACTAACAACCGAGGAATTAAAACCATAAGAAAACGACTGTGCACAAACCTACCAGAATGGCAGACATGAAGACACAGTATGAAATCTCAGCAGGACGCGGAGCAATGGAAAGCCTGGTGCGCAGCGGGCGGTGCAACCACTTCTGAAACAATCTGGCCTCAGAGAGCGCACTCCGTGCACACAGACCCACAGTGTTCCTCCCAGCTGAACACAAACCCCCCAGCCCTGCACCAGGACACACGGACATGGACTCCACAGCCTCAGGAGCCAAACCTGAGAGTACCTGAAGGCCATCACAGGCAGATGCAGAAATAAACCATGCACACTCTTAGGAAGGAATATTCCACAGCAATGGAGTATGTTTTGTTTAAAGGTAGTAAAACTATAAAAGTTATTTTTAAAAAACTATATTCACAAGATGAAAGAATCTCATGGCCACAATGCTGAGCCATGAAGAGCAATAGAGCAGTGAGCACGGTACACCCACTTACGGACTTTGGAACTAGGCAAAGCTGGGCTGCGTTGTTTAGGGACGCGCGCTTGGGCGTAAGCTATGAGGACAAGTCACTGACACTACATCGGGAGAACAGCTACCTCATGGCAGGGAGAGGCTGGGACGAGGGAAAGGCACTCCTGGGTGTCCACTCATCAGGTTCTGTTTCTTGATGTTTATGATTATCTTTTACATGTATATAACCTAATCCTTAATATGTACTTACAGATTATCATTTTGGTTTATTAAAAAAGGGGTCTCCCCAACAAAGTAGAAGGACACCTGCTTCTCCCAGGGAAGAAAAGGAATAGTTTCTACCGGTGAGGTATGGATACCGTGGCTGCTTCAACCATCAAGCCTGACAGCAACTCCCGTGAGAGGGGCACCGGGGCCACGACACTCAGAAGGAGGCTGTGGGGCCTCAGTCCTGGGTCACTGCCTCTGCGGAGCCCACGGCACCTGGTCAGAGTTCCCAGTCATTCCCTGCGCGACCCTTTGCCTTGGTTGCTCTGACACAGCTCGGCCGGCACCATCGCTGGGAGAGAAAGAAGAAACGTGCGGAAGAGGGAACCGGGCTTCCAGCTGACCCACGTCCTTCTACGGAGACAATGCCACAGTCCCTAAGAGAGGACAGCAAGGCCACGGAATCCAGCCTCTCTGCCCGAGGCCTGGCCACACTAGCGCCGCCCGCTTCTGATGTCACAGGGAGACTTTCGCAAGGTGCCGTCAGACCACCTGGTAGGACGCATGGGGCTTGCAGACACGCAGGTCCTGTCCGACCCGCACCTCTGGGGTCACATTCTGGAGGTGGGCCTGCAAGCCTCCAGGTTTTCGCTTTTGGTAACAGCTTTATTGAGACTGAATTTCTTTACCACACAGTTAGTTCCCCCACTTTAGTATTAAGCTCAGCGGTGCTTTGCACATTCACAGGGCTGTGCGGCCACCAGCACAGTGCATCTGACAACATTTCCATCGTCTCCCCAGAACCCCCACTCTTCAGAGGTCACCCCTCATTTCCCGCAGCCCCGGCATCCCCGGTCCACGTTCTGTCTCTGTGGGCTTGCCTGTGCTGGATGTCTCATGTACGTGGAATCCCTAATTGTCTTTTTCTGTCTGGCCTCTCTCACTGAGCGTCATGTTTTCGAGGTTCATCCTCATCATAGCCTGTGTCAGTGCTTCACTCCTTTTCTGTGGCTGAGTCACCCTTAGTCTCTCTGCTTTTAACTCTATAATTAATTGTGTCGCCCTGCCTGCACCACACAGGGCTGATGAGGATTTCACCTTCCAACATTCTTGGGCTGTAAGCTGAACTTTGAACCAACACCAAGGGATCTTGTGCAGAGGCTGAAAGCCCAGCCCCACACGGTGCACAGTCGCCGTGTGTGACCAGAGCCCAGGAGGAAGGGTGAGATGGGCCTGCCTGTTTACGGGACCAGCGTCCTACGGTCTCATGGGAAACCAACTCACTCGTCAGCATCTCGTGAGAGCTGCTCCCCACCGTGCCAAGCGGGAAAGATAGACTGGTCAGGGACCACGGTGCTGCCTTCAGTTCAGGCCCACTCCTACTAACTGTCTAGTTGGAAAGTGCTGAGGCTCCAGGGGAGGGTCCTTCCTGCTTCTTCCAGCTTCTTGGGGCTCCAGGCATCCCTGGGCTTATGGCTGCATCCCTCCCATCTCCGCCTTCATCTTCATGGGGCTTCCCCTCTGTGTCTGTGTCTCCATCATCATATAAGGACGCAGTTACACAGGATTGGGACCACCCAAAGGCCCCTGTCTCACCTAGGTACACCACCAGGCCCTACTTCCAAATGAGGTCCTGGCCTGAGCCCCTGGGGTCAGGGCATGGACATCTCTTTCCCTGGGGTGTACACAATCCCCCTTCAGTCTGAGGTAACAGTAATGTTGCCCAGGAAACAAGCAAGCCCCTTACCTAAGCCAGCGCCTCGAAGAGGTCTGAGCCAGCCTGGTCTCTTGGAAACTGACTGGGCAGGAGAGTGTGGCTCAGGACCCGAGTGTGAAGGACACCAGGAAGCACCCGTGTGGGGCTCCCCTTCGCAGCGGCAGCGCTGGACCAGCTGATGAGCTCCAGCAGGGCAACCCCGAGCTCCTAGAGGACTCGACCCACGTGGACTGGGGGCGACAGGCAGCAGTGAGTGGGCGTGTGATGAAGTGTATGTGACGGGCCTGCAGGGAGCAGGTGAGCACATCTGCGTGTGTGACATCAGGCACACGTGATGGGTCAGCAGTGAGCACATGTCTGAGATCAGGTGCGGTGCACACCCACGTGATCAGGTTCGCATGGCGTCTTAGCGGGCAGGACACCACATGGCTGCAGTGCTGCCACGGGCTCGAGCCACCGACCCTGCCTGGTGTGGAGCATCCCTCCCCCACCACGTGCCCCAGCAGCTCCTACGTCCGCGACTGCGCAGTGGTTGCACCTGCGCAGAGTACTTCCCCTGGGCAAGTACTTCTTGAAGAGGGTCACCTCCGTGGTGACGGCGACCTTCCTCTTTTGCTGCTTCAGTGGTGGCGCCTCTGCCACTGCATGCTTTCACCAAGGCATCCGGGCCGCAGAGGGCTGGTCCCTGCACCTGAGACCAAAGAGAAGGACTTGAGGGGCTGCGCTTTCTCCCACCAGGAGTCTCATATCCAGGGGGGCCAGTGGGGGCACGTCAGACACACAGGGCCGGACATTCTGGTTCATCTTCCCCCAACACGGTGGGCGAAAGGACAGCCACGTGGGACCTCAGACCACGTAGGACAAGGCACGTGTCGAGGACCAGTTAGTGTCCGTTGTTGCAGCACATCCATCCTTGTCGGGCCGGCCCCGCTCCCACGAAGGCTTGGTCTATTAACACAGGGGACCCTGCAAGGGAATTTTCTGTCTGCTGGCTCACTGAAACTGGGTGTTTGGGGGACATGGGGCAGTCTGCAGTTTTGGTGAAGACATTGTTATCTCCAGGGAAAGAGGTGAACACTCAGTCCCCTCTCTGTGGATGGTCTAGTCCTCTGGGTGTCTTGTCTCTTCTTGGGGGTCACTAGGGTTTTATCCTCACTCCGTGGGGCACAGGAGGGGAGGGATGGACACGCCCCGGGCTCACTGTGCCTGGGCTCCTGGGGAGGAGCTCTCTGGCCCACATGTTCACAGGCCTCTGTCACCGCTGCTCGACAGCCTCCTCCAGAGACTCAGCAAGAGGACCTGCCCTGTGAAACGCGGCACCTGGGTCGGGGGGCTTGTGGGTCCCTTCTCAGATGGCCACACTCAGGTCTCGGGGTGGGTACGGTGGCCTGTGGCCACTCGCCAAGTTCACCACGCTGCTGCGGCTCCTTTCTGGGGCCTGAGATGTCCCAGGGGTGGCTGGGTGAGGGGGGCAGTTTGCTGTGACAGGGAAGTGTGGGACAGGGGTCCTGGGCCCTGGGTCCCTCCTCGAGGAGGAGTGGGGGTCATGCCCAGCGGGGGGGAGGCCGGTGACGGTCCTGGGTGTCAGCAAGCACAGCGCCGCGCCCCGCAGGCCGGGTGTGGGATTCCTGTGGCCCCGGCACAGAACACCAGACGGGGGGCGCGGTTGGGACAGGGGACTTTTTCTCTCAGGCCTGGAGCCCGAGGTCAAGGTGCTGGGGGCCCGCTCCTCCACGGGTTCTGGGGTCAGTCGGTCCCAGACCACTCCCAGCCCCGTCTCCGTCTCTGCCATGACATCGCCTTCTCCCCCGTGTGTCTGGGTCCAAATGCCCCCCATGAGGACGCCCGCACACAGGTCAGTGACCTCGGCTCACCCCGGGCAGCTCTGTGGTGGCCCATCTGCACACCAAGGCCCATTCTGAGGTCCCAGGGAGTCCGTCTTCCGGGGCCTCTTGAGGTGACAATCCTCGTGGTCGACACAGCTCGTGGGGGCGTGTGGGTCCCCCAGGCCGGAATCCAGGAGCCTCACGGAGGAAGCCGTGTCCTGACTCAGGGAGGATGGACGGACGGGCAGAGGGGGGAGGGAGGCCGAGCGGTGGTCAGCCCTGCCCTCCAGGGAGTGGGGAGTCTCTAGAGGGCCGGGCCGGAGCTGGTGGGGGGACGCGGTGGTCAGAGGCGGGCGGCCTGGGCTGCGACGGGTGGCGTCACTTAGGGGCAGGGGCACGGGGGCCTCATGGATGCCCTCTGTCTGCTCCAAAGAAGGCGGCCGGCCGCGGGCTCCCAGCCAGGTTGGGCCAAGCGTGGAGCGGTTTGAAGACACACCCCAGGGCCGCCTTCGAGCAGTGCCTTGTGCCTGGGGACACGGAGCCCCCAGCCTGCCGGGGAGTGTGTGGGCTGGTGGCACGTGGGGCTGCCTCAGGGCCCTGAGGAGCTCGAGATGCCTGCTCCAGGCCTCACCTGGTCCGGGACGGAGGGCGGCTGCCCAGGGCCTCCTGCTTCGGGCACCGCCCCTGGGCTGGGCGGGGCCAGCGGGTCCCCTGACCCGTCCCTGCAGCCAAGCTGAGGCTGCTGAGCGGCCAGGGCCGGAGCACGGCCTGTGGGTGGGATGTGCGTGAGGAGGTCGCAGGACAGCGGTGGGGCGCCCGCATCAACAGAGGCGGGTCATCCACTGGACATACGACAGGAGCGAGCGGGACAGCAAGGCAGCCCGACGCCCAGCTCGGGTGGGGAGGCGGCTGCGTGTCCTCCATCTTCAGCACCCAGACGCGTGTGTAGAGATGCTCGTCCAGATACCGAGGGGCTCTTTCCTCCGATGCCTCGCGTGTCATCATCTGGCAGGTGTGGGGGTCCTGGGGCGACTGTGACAACATGCCGCAAGCTGGGGGGGTCACAACAGCAGAGATTTCTCTCTCGCAGCTCTGGACGCTGGAAATACACAATGAAGGTGTGGTTGGTTCCTTCTGGAACTTCAGGGAATATGCCCTGGCCTCTCCCGGCTTCTCTGGTCTCCAGAAGTCCTTGGGCCCGTGGACTTGGGGCTGCATCACCCCCACCTCTGCCTCCATCATCACGTGGCTTCTCCTCTGTGTCTGTGTCCAGACTTCCCTCTTCTTATAAGGACACCACCTGCTGGATTTAGGGCTCTCCCTAACGCAGCATGACCTCATCTTAACCACATCTGCAGAGACCCTGTTTCAGAAATAAGGCCTGATTCTGGGGTCAGAACGGATGTAAATTGGGGGAGGGGGGACACTACTGAACCCACAGTAGTAAGTGAGGTGTTAGCGGATGGAGGGAACGAGAAGTGCACACCGAACTGACAGGGCATCGTCAGACTGAAAACCGAGGCAGGCAGCTCCAGGTATTAACGGATCAGTTTATTATCGGGTAGTTTACCCACAGGGTGGGATTGGGATGTGGTGAACAACGACCGGAAGCGTGTGCTGCCGCGCTCTGCATGGCCAAGGGGCCACCGGGACAAGTTATGGTTAACTTGTGGGCGGGGTGTGCTTGGAAACAGGACACACATTCCTAAGTCAAGGTTCATGAATGGGTAACTGGCCTCATGGGCACCGGGGACACATCAGTGAAGGTCTTCCTTGTTTGGGGACTAACAAAGCATAGAGGCCACCTGGTCCCGATAATTACTAAACAGCCTCTATTAACTACAAAAGACTTGAGGACAGAGAAGTGATTGACCACACAGTACAGTCCTGGGTAAGGTCAGCGGAAGGACGAGCCCAGGATGGCATCAGGTATGCTGACAGCCTTACATGGCGGGGAGGCAGGCCTGGGGAAGGTGCGGGCTTGAGTTCCGCAGGTGCCCCGGAGAAAGGGACGTGGGCTGGCAGTGGGGTGGGCCTTGCACCTCGAGTGGAACAGGGGTGTGGCCCTCAGAAGTAACCTGACACTTGTTCGTAGGGACCCCTCTGCGCAGGGCTGACACACCTGTGTCCAGGGTCATGTCCTGCTGCATGGGGCCCGACCTCTGCGTGACCTCTGCTGGCCGTCCTGAGTGGGAGTATATTGTGTCAGGAGCCTCAGGTAGGACATCCTCCGGGTATGGGGAGGACCCCCAGGAGGCCTTGGAGGTCAATTTTTGTCGGGGAGGGTTGAGGGTTCAACTCTGCCGCCCTAAGGGTGGCGTCCACACATCGAGGGGCCAGTGTTATCAGTTTACCTGAGGAAACACACTTTCAGGTACCCCTTGCGTTACGGGAAAATCCTGTCTCTAACATGCGGATGTTCAGGTAGCTGGAAGTGCTCCAGCCTTACTCTGTGGCTGGGCCCGTGCTCCTGCAGCTCCCGAAGACTGACTGCAGCACCGTTGGCTTCACCTGGCAGGTCCCAGGCTTGGGGCGAGGGAGATTGGGCAACGGCCTTGGTGTCCAGGGCTGCAGTCAGGCAGTGCCCGGCCACTGGCCCCATGGGGCTGTTCACAGTGCGATGACAAATCCAAACGGATTCTGTCCTGTGCTGTTGGGAACAAGCCCTGGGTCTGCCTCTGGACTGTCCCTGTGTGGGTTTGTTCATGCCCTCATTTACACTCCATGGCCCCCACGAGGTCACCTGGGGTCCCAGGAATCACCTGGGAAAGCCAACAGGTTCTCTTGGCAGAAATGGAAATTCCCTGAGGTGTCAAGTTGTTGATGTGACGAATTATTTTTTTAGTTGTGATTAAAATATATGTAACATAAAATGCACCATTTACCATTAACTTGAACAACTCAGTGGTATTGATCACACTCACGATGTTGAGCCAGCACCACCTCCATCTGGTTGTAAAACATTCTCACCCCCCCAAAAGGAGACCCCTCCCCCTCCCCTAGCCCTCGGCACCACTAACCCCCTCCTGTCTCTGTGGCTTTGCCTCTAATGGACATTTCATATAAATGGAATCATAGTTTGTGGTTGCTCTTGGTTGAATGTTTGTGTCCCACCAAAATTCACATGTTGAAATCCTTACCCCCAAGGTGATGGTATTAGGAGGTCGTGCTTTTGGGAAGTGATTAGGTCATGAGGGTGGAGCCCCTATTATGGGATTAGTGTCCTTATAAAAGAGACGTCAGAGAGCTCCCTCACATCTTCTCCATGTGAGGACACAGGGAGAAGATGCCACGTACAACCAAGAAGAGAGTCTCACCAGAACCTGACCGTAGTGGCATCCTGATCTCTGACTTCTGTCCTCCAGAACTGTAGGAAATACATTTCTGTTGAATACCCCAGCCTGGTAGTTTCTTATGGCAGCCCAAGCAGACTAAGACAGTGTCCTTCTGTGTCTGGCTTCTCTCACTGAGCATTGTGTTCTTGAGGATCGTCAACATTGTAACGAGTGTCAGTGCTTCACTCCTTTTCATGGCTGAGTACTATTCTATTGTGTGGATGGAGCACATTGTGTGTATCTGTTCTCTGTTTACCTGTTCATGGTCATTTGGGTGGTTTCCACATGTTGGCTGTTGTGAATCATGCTGCTATGAACATGCATGTGCAAGTGTTTGTGTGGACGTGTGGTTTCCTTTCTCCGGGGTTTATACATAGGAGTGGAATTGCTGGGCCTTGTAGCGACTCCATGTTTGACACTTTGAGGACCTGCCAGACTGTCTTCCAAAGTTGTGGCACCATTTCACATTCCCACTAGCGCTGTTTGAAGCTTCCAATTTCTTCCCTTTTTATTGTCTGTCTTTTGGATTCTAGCACCTTAGTGGGAATGAAATGCTATGTCATGGGTGTTCTGTCAGACCATCAGCCCCTCACCCCTTTTATATCAAGTACTTTGTAACGCCCCCCTCGCTTTCTGAAATCAGATGCAGAGATAAGATAATCTCTCTACACATATAATTTAAGTATAATTATGTATATGTGTGTATGCATCTCTAGTTACAATAGAGAGAATTAAAGATAAATACATTTTATTGAAATAATACATAACTTAATAGGTGAATGCTTGGCTTCAACTACACTAAGTAATCAGATGTTTGCTTAAATTTTTCTTCAATTTAGATTTAAGAAAAGGCAGGTAACATTCAACTCGATTCAAACTCTATACTTAATGTTTTTAAATGAGGACAAATAGGCATTGTTGTATAGAATTCGAATTACTTTGGTGACAGCAATCCTGGTGCATTTACTGACAATTCAGAAACTCTGAGCCACTTTACCAGGAGATTGGATTTTCCAAAATGTCAGAGAATTCTTGGTAAAGTTCTCAATAACTGTGAGAACAAGCTTTCCTAGAATCACATGGTTGTTCTATTCCTGCAAAATTCAGTATATCTTAAAGCCATATAGAAATAACTTGTGTGTAAAGCAGAAGAGAGTCAGATTCTCAGCTCAGAAAATCACGAGCAGGTCCTTCCCAGGAAGGGCGGGCAGGCACAGGACAGTGCCTAAAACAACTGTCAAATACATAGTTCTATAAGATCAGTGATTGTAACAGTATAACTCTAGATATGGGAAGACTCTACAAGAGGGAACCATTTCCTGGACCATAACACTAGTAGGACAGGCGACCCAGCGGCTCTGGACTACTGTTAACAGGGCCTAGTCCAGTAACAGCACATTGAGTGGCCTGTCATTGAAATCCTCGCCTGAACTGGGAATGCGTATTCCAGGTGCCGTGGGATAAATTGGTCACGAAACGCCTCCTAAACCTTGGTCAAAATTAAGACCAAAAGAGAGGGGATTGTAACATAAAGAAAGTTGCCCAAGATTCAGTTCTACAAGAATTAAGTCATCATCCACCACAATCGCTGACTTACAGGACACCCTGAAAGGAATTCAGGGCAAAGGTCAGGATGCGGCACTTTGTGCTCTGGGCCAGAACCGGCCCGCAGAAAGTTCGATATTTTCAGAGAAAATTTTTATGAACCTGGATTCTTGCCTCTTCCCACATTTAGAAAAGCACTAAAACCATTGAGGTATCTGTCCCTCCTGAATAGCAGTAACCTCTTATCAAGCTGTGTGCTGGGTTGCACGCACCCCTTCACCAAATTCACACAAATGGGTCACTTTTTAAATACAAGCAGTTCTTTTCAGTTTTCACGTAGAGAAAAGACAGTCATGAACAGCATTTCACAGGAGAGCAAACTGAATGGGCCAATTGACAGTGGTGAGATGCACACCGTGTCCTACGTGGTCTGAGGTCCCACGTGGCTGTCCTTTCGCCCACCGTGTTGGGGGAAGATGAACCAGAATGTCCGGACCTGTGTGTCTGACGTGCCCCCGCTGGGCCCCTGGATATGAGACTCCTGGTGGGAGAAAGCGCAGCCCCTCAAGTCCTTCTCTTTGGTCTCAGGTGCAGGGACTAGCCCTCTGCGGCCCGGATGCCTTGGTGAAAGCATGCACTGGCAGGGGCGCCACCACTGAAGCAGCAGAAGAGGAAGGCCGCCGTCACCACAGAGGTGACCCTCTTCAAGAAGTACTTGCCCAGGGGAAGTACTCTGCGCAGGTGCAACCACTGCGCAGTTGCGGACGTAGGAGCTGCTGGGGCACGTGGTGGGGGAGGGATGCTCCACACCAGGCAGGGTCGGTGGCTCGAGCCCGTGGCAGCACTGCAGCCCTGTGGTGCCCTGCCCGCTAAGACGCCATGCGAACCTGATCACGTGAGTGTGCACCGCACCTGATCTCAGACATGTGTGCTCACTGCTGACCCATCACGTGTGCCTGATGTCACACACGCAGATGTGCTCACCTGCTCCCTGCAGGCCCGTCACATACACTTCATCACACGCCCACTCACTGCTGCCTGTCACCCCCAGTCCACGTGGGTCGAGTCCTCTAAGGAGCTCGGGGTTGCCCTGCTGGACCTCATCAGCTGGTCCAGCGCTGCCGCTGCGAAGGGGAGCCCCACACGGGTGCTTCCTGGTGTCCTTCACACTCGGGTCCTGAGCCACACTCTCCTGCCCAGTCAGTTTCCAAGAGACCAGGCAGGCTCAGACCTCTTCGAGGCGCTGGCTTAGGTAAGGGGCTTGCTTGTTTCCTGGGCAGCATTACTGTTACCTCAGACTGAAGGGGGATTGTGTACCCCCCAGGGAAAGAGACGTCCATGCCCTGACCCCAGGGGCTCAGGCCAGGACCTCATTTGGAAGTAGGGCCTGGTCGTGTACCTAGGTGAGACAGGGGCCTTAGGGTGGTCCCAATCCTGTGTAACTGCGTCCTTATATGATGATGGAGACACAGACACAGAGGGGAAGCCCCATGAAGATGAAGGTGGAGATGGGAGGGATGCAGCCATAAGCCCAGTGATGCCTGGAGCCCCAAGAAGCTGGAAGAAGCAGGAAGGACCCTCCCCTGGAGCCTCAGCACTTTCCAGCTGGACAGTTAGTAGGAGTGGGCCTGAACTGAAGGCAGCACCGTGGTCTCTGACCAGTATGTCTTTCCCGCTTGGCACGGTGGGGAGCAGCTCTCACGACACGCTGACGAGTGAGTGGGTTTCCCATGAGACCGTAGGACGCTGGTCCCGTAAACAGGCAGGCCCATCTCACCCTTCCTCCTGGGCTCTGGTCACACACGGCGACTGTGCACCGTGTGGGGCTGGGCTTTCAGCCTCTGCACAAGATCCCTTGGTGTTGGTTCAAAGTTCAGCTTACAGCCCAAGAATGATGGAAGGTGAAATCCTCATCAGCCCTGTGTGGTGCAGGCAGGGCGACACAATTAATTATAGAGTTAAAAGCAGAGAGACTAAGGGTGACTCAGCCACAGAAAAGGAGTGAAGCACTGACACAGGCTATGATGAGGATGAACCTCGAAAACATGACGCTCAGTGAGAGAGGCCAGACAGAAAAAGACAATTAGGGATTCCACGTACATGAGACATCCAGCACAGGCAAGCCCACAGAGACAGAACGTGGACCGGGGATGCCGGGGCTGCGGGAAATGAGGGGTGACCTCTGAAGAGTGGGGGTTCTGGGGAGACGATGGAAATGTTGTCAGATGCACTGTGCTGGTGGCCGCACAGCCCTGTGAATGTGCAAAGCACCGCTGAGCTTCATACTAAAGTGGTGAACTAACTGTGTGGTAAAGAAAGTCAGTCTCAGTAAAGCTGTTACCAAAAGCGAAAACCCGGAGGCTTGCAGGCCCACCTCCAGAATGTGACCCCAGAGGTGCGGGTCGGACAGGACCTGCGTGTCTGAAAGCCCCGTGTGTCCAACCAGGTGGGCTGAGGGCACCTCGCGAAAGTCTCCCTGTGACATCAGAAGTGGGCGGCGCTAGTGTGGCCAGGCCTCGGGCAGAGAGGCTGGATTCCGTGGCCTTGCTGTCCTCTCTTAGGGACTGTGGCATTGTCTCCGTAGAAGGACGTGGGTCAGCTGGAAGCCCGGTTCCCTCTTCCGCACGTTTCTTCTTTCTCTCCCAGCGATGGTGCCGGCCGAGCTGTGTCAGAGCAACCAAGGCCAAAGGGTCGTGCAGGGAATGACTGGGAACTCTGACCAGGTGCCGTGGGCTCCGCAGAGGCAGTGACCCAGGACTGAGGCCCCACAGCCTCCTTCTGAGTGTCGTGGCCCCGGTGCCCCTCTCACGGGGCCTGTAAGTACATATTACATTACATATTACATAATCTGTAAGTACATATTAAGGATTAGGTTATATACATGTAAAAGATAATCATAAACATCAAGAAAGAGAACCTGATGAGTGGACACCCAGGAGTGCCCTTCCCTCGTCCCAGCCTCTCCCTGCCATGAGGTAGCTGTTCTCCCGATGTAGTGTCAGTGACTTGTCCTCATAGCTTACGCCCAAGCGCGCATCCCTAAACAACGCAGCCCAGCTTTGCCTAGTTCCAAAGTCCGTAAGTGGGTGGACCGTGCTCGCTGCTTTATTGCTGTTCATGGCTCAGCATTGTGGCCATGAGATTCTTTCATCTTGTGAATATAGTTTTTTAAAAATAACTTTTATAGTTTTACTACCTTTAAACAAAACGTACTCCATTGCTGTGGAATATTCCTTCGTAGCAGCATGTATGGTTCATTTCTGCATCCGCTAGTGACGGCCTCCAGGTGCTTTCAGGTTTGGCTCCTGTGGCTGTGGAGTCCATGTCCGTGTGTCCTGGTGCAGGGCTGGGGAGTTTGTGTTCAGCTGGGAGGAACACTGTGGGTCTGTGTGCACGGAGTGCGCTCTCTGAGGCCAGATTGTTTCAGAAGTGGTTGCACCGCCCGCTGTGCACCAGGCTTTCCATTGCTCCACGTCCTGCTGAGATTTCATACTGTGTCTTCATGTCTGCCATTCTGGTAGGTGTGTGCACAGTCGTTTTCTTATGGTTTTAATTCCTCGGTTGTTAGTGAAGTTGTGCATCTTGTCGCATTCATGGACTATTTCCTGTTCTTTTTTTAAAAGTTTTGAAAATTGTGGTCAAATACCCATAACATAAAATTTACTATCTTAGCCATGTTTAAGTGCACATTTCAGGGTCAAGAAGTAATTCACACTGTTGTGCAAACATGACCACCATCCTCCTCCAGAACTTTTTCATCTTGCAAAACTGAAACAGTCCCCGTTAAACACTCACTCCCCATGGGCCCTCCCTCAGCCCCTGGCACCCACCACCCTACTTTCTGTCTCTATGTTTCCGACTGCTCTAGGGGCCTTGTATGAGTGGGTCAAGCACTGTTTGTTTTTTTGTGTCTCGCTTACATCACTGAGCATAATGCCCTCAAGGTTCATCCCTGCTGCAGCCTGTGTCAGAATTGCCTTCCTCTTTAGGCTGAATAACACTACCTTGTATTGATGGTCCATGTTTTGCTTTTCCATTAATGGACACATGTAATATCTACATTCATTTCTCATGTCCTAATATTTGTGGAATAATGTCAGAAAGTCCTAGGAATCAAAAGTCATTTGCCATTAACTTTTTTCTTAAACTTTTTTATTGTGAAAATCATCAAAGCTAAGAAAAAGGGAAGAATACATGTCAGCCTC
The DNA here is from genome assembly GCF_949774975.1 of Lagenorhynchus albirostris. Lineage (NCBI taxonomy): Eukaryota > Metazoa > Chordata > Mammalia > Artiodactyla > Delphinidae > Lagenorhynchus > Lagenorhynchus albirostris. Next base: position 1,518,923 of record NC_083113.1, on the reverse strand, counting down.
ACTTGTGTTCAGGAATTAATGCTTTACGAATTCACTTTATTCCCTGTGTGTGTGCTATGCGTGTGCATGTGCCTGTTTGCATACATGTGCTGTGCATGTGCATAGGTACGTGCACTTGCACACGTTAATGTGTGCATGGGCATTTGCGTGCGTGTGTGTTCATATGCTAGTGTGTGAATATATTTGTGCTGTGCACCTGCACATGTTTGTGCTGTGCTTGCCTGTGGGCACACTGTGTGCTTTCTGGAAACACTTGCAAGTTGGTTGCAGACTGAATTGTGCCCCAGATATGTCCGCACGCACCTGCTCTAACAATCCTGTGTAGCCACGCAAAGGTCACAGATCTCAGGGATTTAAATGGATGGAGCAGGATGTCCTGACACAGAGTCTGTCTTCCAATGACTGTCACTGTCTCAGTAACATCCTTCACACCTTCTTTAAGCCCCATTCAGCGTCCAGTTTAGACCCCCATCACATTCAGTCACCTGCCCCAGGTCCTCTAAAGCTACAATGTCACAGTTGGAGAGCCCAGCCAAGGCTGGGGGTGCCCCTCCTGTTGGCCTGGCCTCCAGGCCCTGCACTTGGCTCCTGTGTTCCCATCTCTCAGCCAGGCCCCGACTTGGTTGGGGCCGCCACCTCTTTCCTCACAGGGTCCCATCACGCAGTCAAGGGGGTTCATTCTCCCAAACTCAGCATCAGGAGTGGGGGCGTGACAGCCCCATTGGGTCTCCTTCATGTGAGACCTTGTGCTTTTGAAAGAGCAGGCGCCCTGCCGTCGGGGGTGGGGGCTGGGGTGTGGCATGCGGCCCACGATGGGCAGGCGGGTCCCCGCGTGGGGCGAGCCAGTGTGCAAGGAGTTCCGCGATGGGTTCTCCTCTCCAAAGGCTTCTGTGCCCCTACCTCTCCCCGTGCCTCACCTCGAAGACAGCGCAGTGCCTGGGACGGGAGCCATGGGAGCCGTCAGCCACCGCCCCCTCTACACACACACACACACACACGCACACGCACACACACATGCACATGCTGCAGGGAAGCAGGACCTGAGTGCAGGACTCTCAGTGGCCCTGAGCGCCCCGCCCGGAATCAGCCAGCAGAATGGACAGACCGGATCTCCCGGCCCGGACCATGCAGGACTGTCCTGCCCGGGCTTCCAGTGCGGCCGCCTCTTTCTAGAAGCCTGGGAGGCTGGAATCAGGCCCCTTCTTGTCTGTCCTGGCAGCAGACTGAGCTGCACTCCAAGAAGTTCGTGGCTCACCCGTGGATCCTGACCATCAGGTGGCCAGAGATATTGGTAACATTTCTGTTTTGCCTGTTGAAATGTTTAATGACAAAGATTTTGTTCAGTTTCCTGATGTGGGTGTCCTGAGAGACGCATGTGTGTGATCTGTACCTCCTATGAGATGAGCCCTAAGTTAGTTTAAACATGATCAAGCTCTGTCTACACGGTAGATTTAGACCTCTGCCTGTCCTGTCTACTGATTATGTTTAGAGCTGACCATGTGTTGTCTATAATAAGAAGATTTAGACCTGACCATGTTCTGTGTACGCTAGGACTATGGGGACCTGGGTAGAGACCCGGCCTGGCCTCAGTACTGGGAAGATCCGTGCATGGATCTGAAGGTCAGTGCTTAGATGTCTGGGGTCTGGAGCTGAGGTGGGCTTGTCTGGGTAACAGCCACTCCTCTGAGTGTGGTTACCTGGTCCTCCCAAGGGTCAGTGCTGTGGTCGGGGCCTTAGTCTTAATCCCTGCAAGGTTCACCTTCCCTGGGGCTTGTGGAGGATCTGCAGCGGGGCTACCTGCCGATTATTCCAATTCACCAGCACGTGCATGGTACGCAGGGAGGCAGGTTTAGCTGGTGAATTGACTGCAGGGCACGCAGTTTGGGCAAAAGGCCGATGGGTAACAGCCGAGGCTGCTGCTGAGCTCTCCTTCCAGTCTCCCGTCCCTACTCAGCAGCGGCCAGAGCTGCCCCTCGGCTTTCCGCCCTGCTGTCCTGTGAGTTAACTCAACAAGTATGTGAGGCAAGAAGGGACTGAGCCTGCCAGAACCAAGCAGTGTGTTCACCTCTAGCATGAAAGCTTTAAACACAGGTAAAATCAACAGAACCAAAGGGAAAAGAGGAGGACTTCTCTGGGACAAGTGTGGGCAGAGGAGACCCACCTGCCACTTTTTCCCATCCCAGGGACCCAGCTTGTTTCCACATTAGGGGAGCCACCAGCAGAGCCATGGTGGCCTGACCAAGGCGACGTGTGACCCCTGGTGCAGGGTCTGGGGAGGGCTGTTCACCCTGGGACTCTGGACATGTGACTCAGGTGGAAGGGTCTGTGTAGGAGGTGTCACCTGTTGAGAGAGAACGTGTGACTTTAGGTGCAGGGTCTGGGGAGGTGGGTGACCGTGGTGAGTGTGGATGTGTGACCCCAGGTATAGGGTGTAGGGACTGTGTGGGTCTCACCACATCTGCATGGGTCAGGATCACATGTATGGGGAGATAGCATATGTGCTCTTGCCTGCAGTGTGTCTTTTCCCCTTTGATATTTTCAACCTCTGCATTAAGGGTGTTGCCCTGATTAACCTGTGGTACCTTTTCTTCTCTTAATCTTGTCACATTCATATGAGGTCAGGCATGTTTGAGTGGGCTGCTGCCCTGTGTTCTGGTGAGTGACGACTCTTGGTGGTATTATATTAATATCATAGAATATCATATGTCTAATCTATGGGGGTCACCACTGCCTGGGTCCCCCTGGACAGAGGTCAGGTGAGCACAGACTAGCCCTCCCTAAGAATGGTCTCCCACGTGCTCTGAAGGTACCGTGATGGCCCCTAAGGTAGGGGACTGTGTCTGGGCCTCCGACATTTGTGAAGGGGAGTCGAAATGGAATCTCAATTAACAAGACATTATTTTAGGAATTTATTTGAAGTGAAATAAAACACACGTCACATCCCTTTACCATCGTCACCATGTTAAGTGCACGTTTCGGAGGCGTCAGATCTATTCACTTTCTCGTGGAGCCGTCACCACCATCCCTAGAACTTTTCATCTTGCAAAACCAAAATTCCACAACCGTGAAAGTCTCACTCCCCATTCCCTCCCACTGCCCCTGGCCCCGACATCCACTTCAGTCCCTGAGTTGTCGACTCCAGGGCACCCACTGGAGTGGGATCCTGCAGTGTTTGCTGACGGTCACTTTGGAAGAGCTGACTTTCAGTCTGACGCTCTGCCTGTTTGCATCTGAAGAATCTGCATTTAAGGAGAGGGTGTATGAGGAAGGGGGTGTGTGAGGGACAAAGGTGTCCGGCGTGCAGGTGACCCAGGACCTGGCCAGCTGCCTTTGGGCCCTCTGGTTCCCCCTCTTGGCCTGGGCCTCATCTGCATCATCACTGGCCCCACTGGCACCCCTGGGGTGGTGTTGTCCGAGCGAGATTCCCCTGGTGCCCCTGCTCTCCTCCCCTCCTCCTGCTGGTTGCGGAGCGAGCTGCTTGCTGTGTGGTCTCTACTCCTGAGGCACGAAGGACCCTGCAGCATGGACCTGCAGAGTGTGGGTGTGGTCCCAAGAGCATGGGACTCACATAGGACACAGCACTGGGGCATGACAAGTGCTAGGGCTGCCTCATCACTGACAGGGAACGTTGCCAAGATGCTGCTCGGGAGGGCGTGGTGGGTGGCCTGGGACCCCAGAGGCCCCATTCTTATCCTGGAGCTTGGAGAGTGCATCCCCATGGGCTCCAGATTCACCCCATATCTCAGCCATATCCCTCTGTGCTGTCTTTGAACTCAGGAAAATGAGCTCTCTTGTGCACAACATCGGCCTGGTCCTGTCGGAATTAGGATTCTTTAATTTAGGCGTCCTGGGATAGCAGCTCTTTTTAGGCCTGAGAGGAACAGCTCAGGAGTGTACAACAATTTCAGATGAAACTAACTAATATTCAGTGACTATCTCTATACTGCTGGGTTGTTGACTTCTATTTGTCATTATTCTCCTGGTTTTAGCTCTGATGTGGGGATTACAGAGGAGTCAACATTTAAATCTTCATAATCTGTGTATTTGCAGCTTCAGTATCATTACTGACCCATAGTTTGTATGGTTTGGGAAGAGTTATTGCTTCATGTATCATGTAAAGGATTCCCAATGATGATGGAGCAGCTAAGATGACAATAATGGCTGGTAAATTGTTCACATTTTCTCTACCTGTGCATCTGTTGTATGTATATGAGGTAGTTTAGCTGTCAATATTAGTGAAGTAATAGAGAGGACTAGAGAACTTATTTTAAAAATAACTATTGATGTGTGATGATGAACATGTAAAAGTTCTTCCATAATGGGTGATGTTGCATCTTGAGAGCCTAGAAGAAATTGATATGCGTTTTGATACACAGTAATTCAGCCTAGGATTTAACTTTGACAAAGTTACATCACTTTTAACTTTTGTCTCATTTATTGAGCAAGACATAATTGTTATGGTGTTGGTTTGAAACTGGTTGAAAAGGACTTGAGTCCTTCCTTATTTTACATTTACATAGGTAGGATCTTCAAACATAGGATATGGTGGAGGGCATCTGTGTAACCATTCTAGGTTAGGAGTAGCAGTTTCCAGTGCTGAGACTTCTCGTTTGGACACAAATGTTTTTCACAGTATGAAGATTATTAGCATTACTGCTGCTACTGAGACGAATGAGCCTAAAGACAAAATATTTCATGTTGTGCGTGCCTCAGGGTACTCAGACTAACGTAGTGACATCCCTGAGAGGCCAAGAAAGTGCTGCAGGAAGTCGTATTTACTACGACAAATATACCTGTGACGTGACTGTTTGCTCACGCTGAGTTAAGTGTATAACCTGAGAATTGTGGGAATCAGTGTAGGAAGCCTCCTATAATAGTGAAGACTGCTCCCATGGACACTGCCTCATGGAAGTGTGCTACTACATAGTGTGTATCCTGGAGGACAATGTCCGGGGATGAGTTGGCTAAGATGATTCCTGTCAAACCACCTACTGTAAAAAGGAAAATAAAGCCTAAAACTCATAATAGAGTGGGAGCTCATATAATATTACCTCCGTGAAGAGTTGCTGACGAAGTGGTTAAGAATAGGCCTGCCAATGCATGGGACACGGGTTCGATCCCCGGTCCGGGAAGATCCCACATGCTGCAGAGAAAAAGCCCGTGCGCCGCAACTACTGAGCCTGCGCTCTAGAGCCCGTGAGCCACAACTACTGAAGCCCACGCGCCTAGAGCCTGTGTTCTGCAGCAAGAGAAGCCACTGCCATGAGAAGCCCGTGCACAGCGACGGAGAGTAGCTCCCGCTCACCGCAACCAGAGAAAGCCGGCACGCATTAATGAAGACCCAACGCAGCCAAAAAAAAAAAAAAAAAAAAAAATTAGGGCTTCCCCGGTGGCGCAGTGGTTGAGAATCCGCCTGCCGATGCGGGGGGCGCGGGTTCGTGCCCCGGTCCGGAGGGATCCCACATGCCGTGGAGCAGCTGGGCTCGTGGGCCGTGGCCGCTGGGCCTGCGCGTCCGGAGCCTGTGCTCTGCAACGGAAGAAGCTACAACAGTGAGAGGCCCGTGTACTGCAAAAAAAAATAAAAATAAAAAAAATAAAAGAAGAGTTGCTAGTCGGCTAGATACCTTTACTCCTGTAGGGATAGAAGTAATTACGGTAGCTGATGCACAGTATGCTTCTGAGTCGACAGCTATCCTTATGGTAAATGTAAGATGGGCCCACAAGGGAAATCCTAAAAAGCCAGTGGACATGACTCATACTATTCCCAAATAGATGAAAGGCACTTTTCGTCCTAAATAGTATGTAATGATATGTGAGTTTATAACAAAGCCTGGTAGGCCATGAATACACACTTCAGGGTGACCAAAGAATCAGAATAGGTGTTGGTATAGGATTCACTCTCCTCCTGCAGGGCCAAAGAAGGTGGTGTTGAGATTTCTATCTCTTAACAGTATGGCAATTCTGGCTGCTCGGACTGAGTGTGGTAATTATAGTAATATGGCTATAGCTGGGGAAGATTAAACTAATAATGGTGTTTGGTATTGGGATATGACTCTGGTTTTGGATTAAAGACTATAGTAATACAAGAAATAGCAGGAAGAATTGAAGAGACACCTGCTAAATGTAAGGAGGAAATGGTTAGGTCGACAGAGGCTCCTGTGTGGGCCACACTGCAGGCCAGAGCTGAATACACGGTTCCACCTGTGCCTGAACCAGCTTCTATTGGTGATATGAGGAGGAGTAAGAATGACGGGGGAAGTAGTCAAAAGTTTACATGCTTTATTTGGGGAAATGTTACCTCATGTGCCCCAGTTATTAGTGGCCCAAGTCTGTTTTCAAGCCCTGCAATCATAATGGGTACAACTGTAGAGAATATTATTACAAGTGCAAGGACTGTTATGACTACGTTAAAGATTTGGGCATCTCCAAGTAGCGCTCCAGGTTAGCATAGCTCAGGCTGGATTAATATACTCAAGATGCTGCCTGGCACTCCACTTCAAGCACCAAATAGTAAATATAAAACGCTGATATCTTTGTGGTTTGTTGAAAATAATCAGCAGTGTATGAACAGAGGTACAATGACTTGAGCTAGCATTAGACTGTAAACCTAGAGACAGAAACTGAGCCCTCTGCTCTTGTCCCATTTAGCTGTGGATCTAGATGGGGTCAATGCAGGTTTCATCACAGCCCCTGAACGAATTTTGTAACAGTTTCTCCCTGTGGTTTGTTTTTTTTTGTAATTTATTTTTATAATGAGGTGTAGCTGATTTTCCATGCTGTCTTTCTTGCTGCTGCACATCCACTTGATTCACTTACAGAGAGACATCCATAAATTCTTTTTCACATTCTTACCAGTCGTACATATTCTTTTCTGGTGACTAGAGTGTGCCCAGTCCAGTTCCTTGAGCTATAGAGGAGGTCTTGTCGATTACCTATTTGGTCTTTGGAACGGTATCTGTGCTAATTTCAACCCTCTGGTTTATGCCTCACCCCACCCCACCTTTCCCCTTTAGCAGCCATAAGTTTGTTTTCTAAATGTGTGACTGTTTGTTTTGTAATTTAGTTCATGTGTAGCCATTTTTAGATTCCACCTATAAGTGATATCTTATGCTAAGTGTCTTTTTGTGTCTGACTTATGTCACTTAGAATGATTGTACCTAAGTCCGCCTGAGTTGCTGCAACTGTCCTTATTTCATTGATTTCATGGCTGAGTAATATTCCATTGTACATAAGTACCACATCTTCTTTATCCATTTTTTCCTTCCAAGGACATTTACATTGTTTCCAAGTCGAGGCTCCTGCAAAAGGGCTGCACTAATAGTTGAAGTTCCTGTGTCCTATGGATTTATGGTTATCCCGAGATATACACCCAGGACTGGAGGTGCCGTATGCTCTGTAGCTCTATTTTTTTAAATTAATTCTTTTTTTTTGCCTGTGTTGGGTCTTTGTTATTGCACGTGGGCTTCCTCTAGTTGCAGCAAGTTGGGGCTACTCTTCGTTGAAGTGCCTGGGCTTCTCATTGCACTGGGTTCTCTTCTGCGGAGCACAGGCTCTAGGCGTTGGACTTCAGTACTTGTGGCACATGGGCTCAGTAGTTGTGGCTCATGGGCTCTAGAGCACAGGCTCAGTAGTCGTGGCACACGGGCTTAGTTGCTCCGCGGCATGTGTTATCTTTCCGCACCAGGGCTCGAACCCGTGTCCTCTGCATTGGCAGTTGGATTCTTAACCACTGCGCCACCAGGGAAGTCCCTATAGCTCTGTTTTTTAGAATTTTTAGGAAACATCATACCCTTCTCCAGGGTGGCTGTTAGCAGTTGACATTCCCACCATCAGCGCAGCAGGGTTCCCTTTTCTCCACGTCCTCTCCTCCATTTCTGGTTTTTACACTTTGTGAGGACGGCCATTCTGACTGGGGCAAAGCGATGCATCTTTGTAGTGTTGATTTGTATTTCCCGCTTGTTTGGTTGGCACAAGGGCATATGGATTTACACCTTTACGCCCTTTTTGGCCAACTGACTCGTAGGCAATGTTGAGCAGCTTTCACGTGCTTTAACGGCGAGTCCAGTCTACGTCTTGCAATCCGGTTCCTGCAATTCTGCCTTGTTTTCAAGTTCTTTTCAATTACTTACCCCAAGACATTTTTCCACCATAGTTGTCATTTACAACCCTGCAGGCGTTGTGGATTGCAGTGCTCCTAAGCACCTGTCTTCAACATGTTTCTGGAACCGGCCACAAAGTGGCAGGATCGCTTTAAGCCCCATTCTGGTTACAGGGGCAGCCTGAGCCTTTGGGAAATTCCTCTTCCTGATTGGAAATTAGAGTGGTATGTGCTGTCCAAACACGTAGAGCTTGTTTCTCATTCTTTCCCCCGCTTCCCCTTCATCCTCTGGACAAATTCCAAGCCGTTCACGACCGGCTGTTGAGTGTGCTGACTTCCCCAGGTGGGGAGACTCTAAGGAACGAGGCTGGAGCAGGGACCCCTCCCCCAGGACATGTGGAGATAAGGTGACTTTTCCAAACTCTTCCTGCCCATATGGCCCCCCATCCTCTGGGGTTCTGTCTGGACACTGCGTGGTTTCCAGCGGTGCGGGGCTCTGGCGCCGACCTGCAGGGAGCAGCCCTGCTCCCCGCGCCTGCAGCGCCGCCTGCTGGTCTCTCCGTCCTGCCATCGGGCACAGTCTTCACCTTCCCCGCTGCCTCGGATGCTCTGTCTCCGCACTGTCCTGTGATCAGCCCCTCCTCCCCACCGCCGTCACCCCCAGCTCCACACCCCTCCTCCAGCCTCAGGGATGACCCAGGACCCTTCGTGGGCTCCCCGCCTGCCCACCCTTGGTCTGTGTCCTCAGTCCACCTGTGCAGACAGGTGAGGATCCCCTCCAGAGGCTCCCAAACGCTTCACCCGTACATCCTCCCCAGGGTCGGCCCGTGTCCTGTCGGGATGTTCCACCCTCACCAAGCCCCCAAGTCCATGGCAAGGGCAGGCATCAGGCCTGCTGCGTGCACTGCTGTGCGTCCTGCTGTATACACAGGCATGACCCTGCCCAGGGTGCAGGAAAGGCAGCCTTACCTCGCGACGTGGGGAGAGGGGCTGCCCACAGGGTGGACGTCAGCTCTCGGCTCACCAGGCAAGGGCAGCCGGGTTCTTGCTCCTTGGACGCTTTCTCATCCAGCCTGACCATGACCCGGCTTTGTTCCCACCCCTGTTGTCCCTCCATTGGCCTCGCTCTTGTGAGCAGAGCAGGACAGTGTGGTCTGTGGTCACAGGCTGAGAGACACAGACACTGGCTGACCCACGTGCACCCATGCTGACCCCACGGAACGGGCACTGCACCAGGGCCTGTGCAGTGTGGGTTCATCTGCCCACAGAGAGGCTGGGCCTCTGCTCCTGGCTCTAGGAGGTCACCTTGAGTCTGACGGGAGTGTCCATGCTCCGTGGGCCTCAGTCCAGGCTGGTCTGTGCTGACGGCGTGATGCACGGTGGGACTTCCTGATTCCCCCCGGGGGCTGGAGGCTAAGGTCAGGCACATGGCGGTCCCCACACTGATGTGACAGACCCCAATAAACCCTGCACTTCAGGACTCAGGTGGGCTTCCCTGGGCTGCCACAGCCGAGGAGGCTGGACCCCGCTCGTCCCCCTGTCCTCGCTGATTTTAACTTGCATCCTTCACCATAATAAACCCTGGGTATAACAGCTTCAGGGAATTCTGGGAGCAAGAAAAAAGAAGCCGGGGAGGGGGTCTCTGGGTCCCCGACTTTGCAGTTGGGGGCAGAAGTCGGTGGGGAGGATCTTGGGGCCCTGGAATCTGAAGGGCCCCCCTACCAGGGGAGGGGTGGGAGACCCCGGGTGGTAGTTAAGCTGAGTCCAAGGCCCTCCTGCGTAGGAGGCTTCCTAGCCCCGGGGATCCTGAAGCGGCCGGCTCCCTCCTCCCCTCCGCCTGCAGGCCTGGTCCCTGCTCTTGAGAGATTCCCTAGGGTGGGGTCCTGGTGCTGGAGGTGCCCCGATGCTGTGGCCTCCTGAGTCTCCAGTGAGGATAACGGGAGTGGGGGAAGACCTGTTCACAGAAAGGGAGCTTCTGCTGGAACAGAGCCTGGGTCTGCTGCCCCCGACCCCAGGTGCACTGGGGCAGGAATGTGAGAGCGAGGCTCCCTCCCCTCCCAAGACACACAGGACACATGGGCGCTGGTCGCTGGACTCCCGCACAATATTAAAATCTCCCACGCAGGCCTGATGGGTGAGAGACACTATTTAAAGACTATTAATGGGGCCAGGGGGGCCCAGAGGGTGAAGCTGGGGGTGGGGAGAGTTGGAAAATCACCCAAGGACACGCTCTCCCTGCAGCGACCCCCCAGGTGAGCCCAGGTGGAGGTGGACCCATCAAGTCAGAGCCCACATCCTGGGTCTTTGGGGGACAAATAGCCAAGCACCCCCAGTCCTTGCCTCCACCTGCTGCAGTTAGGGCCTGCCCTGTCTTCTTCATGGCCAAGTTCTCACCCCTCCCAGAAGGCCTCTTGGGGGTTAATGCGATGGGGGTGTCCATGGCAGGACTGGAGGGTCTGTGGTGGGCTGGAGGCCACATGGCAGGCAGGAGGGCTCCCACCGATCCTGCCGGTCCACACCTCCTGGTCATAGGCCCGCACAGAGTCCACCAGGCTGTGGATGTGGTAGAAGGTGCCAGGGACCGGTCCAGCCCATGCAGGTGTCTGACCACTGAGCGGTCTGTGTGGAGTATTCCCAGGGAGCCCTGGCCGTGCTCGCACCCTCCCGGGAAGGACACGTCAGCGTGGTCCCTGGAATGTCCGGGAGGTCAGCCAGAAGCGCCCCCACCCAACCTCACTGTTACCACAAGAAACAAGAGACTACTCCGTGCAGAAAGACAGAACATCACCAGCCTGATGCTGTCCTGAAGAAGGTCGGCTGGCATCTGGGAACTGGGTGCTATGGTGGGTTGAATGGGGGGGTCCCCCCAAAGGTTATGTCCACGTCATGGCTCCCAGAATCTGAGAAAAGAACCTTATTTGGAAGTAGGGTCTCTGCAGGTACAGTTAGTTACGGATCTGGAGATGAGGTCATCCTGGATCCGGGTGGCCCTGAATCAGTGACAGTGTCCTTCTAAGAGACTAGAGGAGAGACACAGACACACAGGAGACACCATGTGAAGATGGAGGCAGAGACAGGAGGGATGAGGCCACAAGCCCAGGGACGCCTGGAGCCCCCAGAAGCTGGAAGAGGCAGGCAGGACCCTCCTCTGGAGCCTCCGGAGGGAGCGCGGGCCTGGGACACCTTGACCTCAGACGTCTGGTCTCCGGGACTGAGAGAGGACAGGTTTCTGTTGCTCTGAGCCTCTGTGGTCGTTCGTCACAGCTGCCTCGGGAAGCTAATGCAGCTGGTGAGCAGCTCCCTGGCCTGATCTAAACCCTCCCGCCTCCCGTTAGGGGCAGCCCGCTGCGCCTGTGCTGTTTGCACAAACCACGTGGCTCGTGCTGAACCCCGGCTCCCCTTCTGGGCACCGGCATTTTGGAGGGTGAGGGCAGACAACACCACATGACCAGCCCCCAGCCGGGTACCAAGCCTCTAATGAGCTTCCCTGGGGGGATGGGGGTGGGGGTAACTGTAATGGCTCTGCCCTTGTTGCTGGGGGAAGAGACACCCTAGAGACCCTCGAGGGAAGGAGGGGGCATGACGGGTCACGAGGTGACCGGAGCAGGGGCCCTCCCCCCCGGGCATCCGTACTGTGTGCTGTGACCCATGTCAGCTGTGAGGACACAAGTCACAAGCATGTGCCGGGTCCTGTGAGCCTCCCAGCCGGTACCTGAAGGTGAGGGCGGCCCTGCAGACCCCAGCCCTTTCCTCCACGTCTAGTAGGTGGAAGACCCACTTCTGCTTGCCATTCCAGAAGCGGTTCTGGAGCTGTCCTGGGAGGGCTTCTGGAGTTATGCAGGCTGAGCCCCTGCTAAGTCCCCACTTCCCCACAAGAGCCTCCAGAGCAAGCAGTTTGCCCTGTTGCCTGAATGACCGCCCACCAGTTTTCTCAGGAAAGAATCAGGGGTTTCTGTAGCAGCGTTTGCAGGCAGCTCTGCATCTGGGCCCACGTCCACATCTTCTGTGTAAACACCGAGAACCTTCCCTGACACATGCGCCCAGCTGACCCCCTCTGCATGCCGACCACAGGCCCCAGTGCGGGCGTCAGACTGCCCGCCCGTCTCAGCCTCCTGTTGTTGTCAGAGCTGCTCCAGGCCCTGCTCAAGCCCCGTGCACCCACCTTTCACAGGGTTGTCCTGCACCCCCACCTTCAGCAGGAGTTCCCCTAAGTATTTAAGTGAAGGGGTCCAGAGATAAGAAACGATGCTACAAACAAACAAACAGATGGAACCAGCTGGGACCAAGATGGCAATGAGTGTGACCTCCAACCGACCCCGAGTCTCATCACGTGTTGAATTTACTACATCAGCATATTAAGTGACACACCTACTGGCGGCCATGGCTGGACATGAAGGACCAGAAAGGGGTAAAAGGAGGTGGTACCCCAGCCCCTTGGAAGAAGCCCCGCCCCTTCCCCGGAAGGCCTCTTCATCCCATCACTAGCCTCCCTCCTCCTCCCTTTGTCTTTACTCTTTAAAATTAAACCTCTCTCTCCAGGAAGGCGAGAAGGCGATCTGTGAACTCAGTTCCCGCTTCTCCACTCTTTGGCCACTGGGTAGAGCCTGTGCTGTGTTGGTCTCGGCTTTGGTTCTGTTATTTGCCTACTTGAACCCACATGGAACAAGGAAACCTTCCCCGCTGGGGCAGAGCGCCTCGCAGGCTGGGGCCCGAGCAGGGTCCACATGACTTCACCTGGTAACAGTCTGTAAGGGGACGGTGGTCTCTGCCCGCGGGGTGGGGAGGGCACACCTAGAGCCACAGCACCGGCTCCGTGGACGGCACGGCCCCTCGTGGGCCTGGACCGTGTGCTCTCGTCCCCCCATGCCTGACACCCCTGACAGTCGTGACGTGGTGACACTGGCTGCTGGGCGTCCAGTCAGGCGGGACCAGAGGCAGCACCTGGTGCCAAGTGAGACGTGCCTTTTCACGGGCAGGGGACATAGGAGATATTAGGACTTTGTGTCTAGAAAAGAAACCAAGCGGCTAGAAGGTGATCTGAGCCGTGGACTTGAAACCCACGTGCGAGGTGAGGGCTCCCACTGGACAGTGGCTCGGGAGCTTCCGCACAGGCGAGACCACACCCGTGCTTCCCGCCCGACCCCTTCAGGCCTCCCTGTGGGCACAGCTGGGCCTGCGCCCCTCAGGCTTCCCGACCCATAACCTGGAGGGCTGATGCTGGCAGAGCCTGGGAATGCGAGGGGTCCCTCCACCAACGCTGCTCGGCCCCTCCTCCCCAGTGACCAGGGCAGGGAAGCCCCGTGGAGTCTGAGGCCCGGCACAGGCGAAGCTTGCACGCCCCCCCCCCAGCAACCCCGGCCCCGCCCTGCTTCCTCAGGCCCACCGCCTGCCCCTCCCGGTGCCCGCGTCCCACCGAACCCCATTCCCAGTGTGGATGTCCACGTGCACAAGCTGCTCCGTGTCCTGTTCCCACATGGGACACCCCCATCCCTGCTTCTCCCTAATGACGGCCCGGACCCCGAATGTTCTGGGCAGGAAGAGGGCCGAGGAGGACGCCGGCCTGTCCCACCTGCCTCCCGGGGGCCCAGACACAGGGCTCGGGGCTGCTGGGCCTTGAGGTCTGGATGCTCCCAGGTGTGGGGTGAACCTGCCACTGCCCGCTGGAGCTGCTCCTTCCGAGACGCAGGAAACAGGGGCACCCACCAAACGGAGCCCGTCCCCAGGCTCTGCTGCAAGTCTGCTCGGCTTTTCTCTCCCCATCCTGAAGACAGACCTGCGGGAAACAGGGCCTGCGATTCCCACACTGACGGTGTTCTGTTGAATTTCCACTAGACCCCTTCCTACCCTGTTCTGAGTGAATTACTAGTCAGTCCATGCTACCATCACCCCAGGAGCAGACCAGGAAGCTGAGGCTCCCAGAAGCCAAGTAATCCAGCCGGAAACACAGCTGTGGGACACGGGGTGGGCTCTGCACCCGCCGCCCGCCCAGGGGGACTGCCCACTCCCCACAGCTTCCACGCCTGCTCCCTTCACCCCCTCCCGGGCCAGCTCACAGAGCCTCCTCCTGGGGGGACTCACTTACCTTCTCTAACAGGATCCGTCTCACTATCCTGTTCTGGGATCACCCGGAAGCTTGTCACTGAAGCACGATCAGCCTCACGTCACCAGGGCAGCTTTCCTGGATCACACTCACCACCTGCACGTCCACTCCCAGCTCAGACCCAGAAAGGCCCCCTCGGCCCCGAGCCCCATGGCTCTGCCTGGGCTCCCACCCGCTCCTGCCTGGTCCGTCCCTCTCATGTCCCCTGCAGCGTCACCAGGAGCTCCCACCTGCCCCAGACAGGCTGTCTGCTCTGTCCTGGGGAAGCCTCCGTGGTGTCAGTTGGAAGACACAAGAGGTACCCGTGGGGCCTCCCTCATGCAGCACAGTGGCCAGCACCTGCCTACTGACCTCATCACTCTGGATGGACGGGTTCAGGGGGCCCGTGGCATCTCCCGGTTCTCATTTCATCCCAGCACTGCCCACAGGGAAGTTGCTAAGCAACTCTGTGCTGGCTGCACAGAGAGGGCGCTCATACACACGCCCCCCCCGCCCCAGCACACAGGGCTCTCATGGCCAGGCCCCTCCCAGGATATGGAGCTCCCCTGGGCAGGCACCCAGCAGCCCACGGGACACTTGTGGTCAGGCCCCTCCCAGGGTATGGAGCTCACCTGAGCAGGTCCCCCAGCAGCCCCCAGGGCCCTCGTGGTCAGGCCCCTCCCAGGATATGGAGCTCACCTAGGCAGGAACCCAGCAGCCCACGGGGCTCTCGTGGTCCGGCCCCTCCCAGGATATGGAGCTCACCTGGGCAGGTACCCTGGCAGCGCTGGACACACAGGAACCGTGCACGTAGCCCTCATTGCAGAGCACCCCCAGCCCACCTGTCGGTCAGAGCTGACACAGAGCACCTCAGAGCAGGACCTGAACTAACAAACAGCAGCTCCGGGACACGTCTGTGACCCTGGGCTTCACTCTGTGTGGTCTCCTTCCGCCTGGTCTTCCAGAGGCTTCCACTGCAGCCGGGGCACCAGGCCTCTGTCTCCACCCACCACCCCTCCTCTCCCTGACTCCTGGGTTCCTCTCATTAGGAGCGGGTCTTCTTGAAGTTGTCTCCCACTCACGGGCCAGATAAAATGATTAGAAAACAAGCCAGAGCTGCAGCCCCTTGTTTATCCTGACTCAGGAGCCCACACCTGTTCCTTGGACCTGGCCGGTTCAGCAAGGTCCATTTTCTGCAACTGTGAGCCTCTGAGGGGTGATGATTGGCTGGCCTGGGCAGCCTTACCGTGCCGGCGAGCCCTCCCCAGGTGTGCCTGGGTTGAGGTCAATATAAACACTGCTCCAGGCAGCAAGAGCCCCTGCAGCCGTGCCTGACGCCATATTCTCTGCCCCGTCAGCAGTGTCGGGGCTGGGCTGGTGGGAGGGAGTGAGGGGCCACGGCTTTGTGGGTGGCCTGGTGTGAGTGGGCTCTGCTGGACTTTCTGCAGGAGTTGCCAAGCTGCTACCTGCTAAAGAAGAGGATGTGTCACCCGTAACTGCCGCTGGAATTTCTCCCCGGGCAGAGGTGAGGAAGGAGAAAAGCAGTGGGGGCCGGGACAGGACGGGTATCTCAGGCAGGGAAATGGAAAGCTTCCAGAAGAGCGCCCGGGGCCAGGACAATCCTGGCTGGCCTGCAGACACCAAGTCGGCCTGCGTGCTGTCGCTGGTGTGGCTCCACGGCCCTTCCTGTAGGCTTTCAAGTCCTTGTACATATTCAGGTGTTTTACCTGGGAAGGGTGGGAACAGTTCAGCAGCAGCTGGCCTGGGGCTCAGCTCACGTTTACTCACAGACGCCTCGGCACGGTCCCCCAGCTTTGCAATGAGGACGCTCCTTGCAGGGGGGCTGCTGGCTGCATGGGAGACGATTCCCCACCTCTGACCAACTTCAGAATTGTCTACCACTGGAGCAAGTGCCCTGATAGGGTTTTCATCTGTATAACTGGTGGGTTCTGTTTTTTTTTTCTTTTTTGGTTCAAGGTAGGTTTTATTCCTCTTTTTTGTACTTATAGATATAAGCATGGAAATAATTCATTCATATAAATACATGTATGTGAAGGGAATAACTTTTTTCCATTTTTTTAAAAATTTTATTTTTCATTTTATTTTATTTATTTTTTATACAGCAGGTTCTTATTGGTTATCTATTTTATACATATAAATGTATACATGTCAATCCCAATCTCCCAACTCCTCCCACCGCCACCCCCCAACGGCTTTCCCCTCTTGGTGTCCATACATTTGTTCTCTACATCTGTGTCTCTATTTCTGCCCTTCAAACCGGTTCATCTGTACCATTTTTCTAGGTTCCACATATATACGTTAATATACAATATTTGTTTTTCTCTTTCTGACTTACTTCACTCTGTATGACAGTCTCAAGATCCATCGACATCTCTACAAATGACCCAATTTCATTCCTTTTTATCGCTAATAGTCCATTTTATATATGTACCACATCTTTATCCATTCGTCTGTCTGTGGGCATTTAGGTTGCTTCCATTACCTGGCTATTGTAAATAGTGCTGCAATGAACATTGTGGTGAATGTGTCTTTTTGATTTATGGTTTTCTCTGGGTATATGCCCAGCAGTGGGTTGCTGGATCATATGGTAATTCTATTTTTAGTTCTTTAAGGAACCTCCATACTGTTCTCCATAGTGACTGTATCAATTTACATTCCCACCAATCGTGGAAGAGGGTTCCTTTTCTCCACACCCTCTCCAGCATTTGTTGTTTGTAGATTTTCTGATGATGCCAATTCTAACAGGTGTGAGGTGATACCTCATTGTAGTTTTGATTTGCATTTCTCTAATAATTAGTGATGTGGAGCAGCTTTTCATGTGCTCCTTGGCCATCTCTACGTCTTCTTGGAAGAAATGTCTATTTAGATCTTCTGCCCATTTTTGTATTGGGTTGTTTGTTTTTTTAATATTGAGCTGCAGGAGCTGTTTATATATATTGGAGATTAATCCTTTGTCCATTGATTCATTTGCAAATATATTCTCCCATTCTGAGGGTTGTCTTTTTGTCTTGTTTGTAGTTTCCATGGCTTTGCAAAAGCTTTTACGTTTCATTAGGTCCCATTTGTTTCGTTTTCTTTTTTATGGCATTACTCTAGGAGGTGGATCAAAAAGATCTTGCTGTGATTTATGTTAGAGTATTCTTCCTATGTTTTCCTCTAAGAGTTTTATACTGTCCGGACTTACATTAAGGTCTCTAATCCATTTTGAATTTATTTTTGTGTATGGTGTTAGGGGGTGTTCTAATTTCATTCTTTTACATGTACCTGTCCATTTTTCCCAGCACCACTGATTGAAGACACTGTCTTTTCTCCATTGTATAGTCTTGCGTACTTTGTCATAGATTAGTTGACCATAGGTGTATAGGTTTATCTCTGGGCTTTCTTTCTTTTTTTTTCCTTTTACACCTTTAATGGAGTATAATTGCTTTAAAATGGAGTGTTAGTTTCTGCTGTATAACAAAGTGAATCAATTATACATATACATCTATCACCATATCCCCTCCCTCTTGCATCTCCCTCCCACCCTCCATATCCCACCCCTTTAGGTGGTCGCAAAGCACCGAGCTGATCTCCCTGTGCTATGTGGCTGCTTCCCAGTAGCTATCGATGTTACATTTGGTAATGTATATATGTCCATGGCACTCTCTCACTTCGTCCCAGCTTACCCTTCCCCCTCCCCGTGTCCTCAAGTCCTTTCTCTATGTCTGTGTCCTTAATCCTGTCCTGCCCCTAGGTTCTTCATAAACTTTTTTCTTTAGATTCCATATATCTCTGTTAGCACACGGTATTTATTTTTCTCTTTCTGACTTACTTCACTGTGTAGGACAGACTCTAAGTCCATCCCCCTCACTACAAATAACTCAGTTTTGTTTCTTTTTATGGCTGAGTAATATTCCATTTATATATGTGCCAGATATTCTTTATCCATTCATCTGTCGATGGACACTTAGGTTGCTTCCATGTCCTGGCTATTGTAAGTAGAACTGCAATGAACATTGTTGTATATAACTCTTTTTGAATTATGGTTTTCTCAGGGCAAATGCCCAGTAGTTGGATTGCTGGGTCGTATGGTACTTCTATTTTTAGTTTTTTAAGGAACCTCTATACTGTTATCCCTAGTGGCTATAGCAATTTACATTCCCAGCAACAGTGCAAGAGCGTTCCCTTTTCTCCAGTAAATGCCTCTCCAGCATTTATTGTTTGTAGATGTTTTGATGATTGCCATTCAGACTGCTGGGAGGTGATACCTCACTGTAGTTTTGATTTGCATTTCTCTAATGATTAGTGATGTTCAGCATCCTTTCATGCGTTTGTTGGCAATCTGTATATCTTTTTGGAGAAATGTCTATTTAGGTCTTCTGCCCATTTTTGGATTGTGTTGTTTGTTTTTGTGATATTGAGCTACACGAGCTGCTTGTAAATTTTGGAGATTAATCTTTTGTCATTTGCTTCATTTGAAAACATTTTCTCCCATTCTGAGCATTGTCTTTTCATCTTGTTTATGTTTTCCTTTGCTGTGCAAAAGCTTTGAAGTTTCATTAGGTCCCATTTGTTTAGTTTTTGTTTTTATTTCCACTTCTCTAGGAGGTGGGTCAAAAAGGATCTTGCTGTGATTTATGTCATAGAGTGTTCTGCCTGTTTTCCTCTAATAATTTTATAGTGTCTGGTCTAACATTTAGATCTCTAATCCATTTTGAGTTTATTTTTGTGTATGATGTTATGGAGTGTTCTAATTTCATTCTTTTACGTGTAGTTGTCCAGTTTTCCCAGCACCACTTACTGAAGAGACTGTCTTTTCTTCATTGTATATCTTTGCCTCCTTTGTCATAGATGAGTTAGCATAGGTACGTAGGTTTATCTCTGGGCTTTCTATCTTGTTCAATTGATCTATATTTCTGTTTTTGTGCCAGTACCATATAGTCTTGATTACTGTAGCTTTGTAGTATAGTCTGAAGTCAGGAAGTCTGATTCCTCCAGCTCTTTTAATTTCCCTCAAGACTGCTTTGGCTATTCGGGATCTTTTGTGTCTCCATACAAATTTTAAGATTTTTTTGTTCTAGTTCTGTAGAAAATGCCAGTGGTAATTTGATAGGGATTGCATTGAATCTGTAGCTTGCTTTGGGTACTATAGTCATTTTCACAATATTGATTCTTCCAACCCAAGAACATGGTATATCTCTCCATCTGTTTATATCATCTTTGATTTCTTTCAGCAGTGTCTTATAGTTTTCTGAGTGCAGGTCTTTTACCTCCTTATGTAGGTTCATTCTTATGTATTTTATTCTTTTTGTTGCAATGGTGAATGAGATTGTTTCCTTAATTTCTCTTTCTGATCTTTCATTGTTAGTGTATAGGAATGCAAGAGATTTCTGTGCATTAATTTTGTATCCTGCAACTTTATCAAATTCATTGATTAGCTCTAGTAGTTTTCTGGTGGCATCTTTAGGATTCACTATGTGTAGTATCGTGTCATTTGCAAACAGTGACAATTTTACTTCTTCTTTTCCAATTTGTATTCCTTTTATTTCTTTTTCTTCTCTGATTACTGTGTCTAGGACTTCCAAAACTATGTTGAGTAATAGTGGTGAGAGTGGACATCCTTGTCTTGTTCCTGATCTTAGAGGAAATGCTTTTAGTTTTTCACTATTGAGAATGATGTTTGCTGTGGGTTTGTCATATACTGCCTTTATTATGTTGAGGTAGATTCCCTCTATGCCCACTTTTTGGAGACTTTTAATCATAAATGGGTGTTGAATTTTGTCGAAAGCTTTTCCTGCATCTATTGGGATGATCATATTTTTATTCTACAATTTGTTAATATGGTGTATCACATTGATTGATTTGTGTATATTGAAGAATTCTTGCATCCCTGGGATAAACCCCACCTGATCATGGTACATGATCCTTTTAATGTGTTGTTCAATTCTGTTTCCTAGTATTTTGTTGAGGATTTTTACATCTATATTAATCAGTGATATTGGTCTCTAGTTTTCTTTTTCTGTAGTATCTTTGTCTGGTTTTGGTATCAGGGTGATGGTGGCCTCATATAATGAGTTTGGGAGTGTTCCTTCCCCTGAAAAGTTCTGAAGAGTTTGAGAAGATTGGGTGTTAGCTCTTGTCTAAATGTTTGATAGAATTCACCTCTGATGCCATCTAGTTCTGGACTTTTGTTTGTTGGAAGATTTTTAATCACACTTTCAATTTCGTTACTTGTGATTGGTCTGTTCATATTTTCTATTTCTTCCCGGTTCAGTCTTGGAAGGTTATACCTTTCTAAGAATTTGTCCATTTCTTCCACGTTGTCCATTTTATTGGCATAGAGTTGCTTGTAGAAGTCTCTTAGGATGCTTTGTATTTCTGTGGTGTCTGTTACAACTTCTCCTTTTTCATTTCTAATTTTATTGATTTGAGTCCTCTCCCTCTTTTACTTGAGTCTGGCTAAAGGTTTATCATTTTTGTTTATCTTCTCAAAGAACCAGCTTTTAGTTTTATTGATCTTTGCTATTGTTTTTATTTCATTTATTTCTGCTCTGATCTTTATGATTTCTTTCCTTCTATTAACTTTGGGTTTTGTTCTTCGTTCTCTAGTTCCTTTAGGTGTAGGGTTAGATTGTTTATTTGAGATTTTTCTGGTTTCTTGAGGAAGGCTTTTATTGCTATAAACTTCCCTCTTAGAACTGTTTTTGCTGCATCCCATAGGTTTTGGATCATCGTGTTTTTGTTGTCATTTGTCTCTAGGTAGTTTTTGATTTCCTCTTTTATTTCTTCAGTGATCTCTTGGTTATTTAGAAACGTATTGTTTAGCCTCCATGTGTTTGTTTTTTACGTTATTTTCCCTGTAATTGATTTCTAATCTCATAGCATTGTGGTCGGAACAGCTGCTTGATATGATTTCAGTTTTCTTAAATTTACTGAGGCTTTATTTGTGACCCAAGATGTGATCTATCCCGGAGAATGTTCCGTGTGCCATTGAGAAGAACTTGTAGTCTGCTGTTTTTGCATGGAATGTCCTATAACTATCCATTAAATCTATCTGGTCTATTGTGTCATTTAAAGCTTGTGTTTCCTCATTAATTTTCTGTCTGGATGATCTCCATTGGTGTAAGTGAGGTGTTAAAGTCCCTTGCTATTATTGTGTTACTGTTGATTTCCTCTTTTATAGCTGTTAGCAGTTGCCTTATATATTGAGGTGTTCCTGTGTTGGGTACATATATATTTATAATTGTTATATCTTGGATTGATCCCTTGATCATTATGTAGTGTCCTTCCTTGTCTCTTGTAACATTCTTTATTTTAAAATCTATTTTATCTCATATGAGTATTGCTACTCCAGCTTTCTTTTGATTTTCATTTGCATGGAATATATTTTTCCATCCCCTCACTTTCAGTCTGTATGTGTCCCTAGGTCTGAAATGGGTCTCTTGTAGACAGCATATATATGGGTCTTGTTTTTGTATCCATTCAGTGAGCCTGTGTCATTTGGTTGGAGCATTTAATCCATTCACATTTAAGGTAATTATCAATATGTATGTTCCTATTATTATTTTCTTAATTGTTATGGGTTTGTCTTAGTGGGTCTTTTTCTTCTCTTGTGTTTCCCACTTAGAGAAGTTCCTTTAGCATTTGTTGTAGAGCTGGTTTGGTGGTGCTGAATTCTCTTAGCTTTTGCTTGTCTGTAAAGCTTTTGATTTCTCCATCAAATCTGAATGAGATACTTGCTGGGTGGAGTACTCTTGGTGGTAGGTTCTTCCCTTTCATCACGTTAAATTTATCATGCCACTCCCTTCTGGCTTGTAGATTTTCTGCTGAGAAATCAGCTGTTAACCTTATGGGAGTTCCGTTGTATGTTGTCATTTTTCCCTTGTTGCTTTCAATAATTTTTCTTTGTCTTTAATTTTTTCAATTTGATTACTGTGTGTCTCGGCATTTTTCTCCTTTGGTTTATCCTGCCTGGGACTCTCTGCGCTTCGTGGACTTCGGTGGCTATTTCTTTTCCCATGCTAGGGAAGTTTTCAACTATAATCTCTTCAGATATTTTCTCGAGTCCTTTCTCTCTCTGTTCTCCATCTGGGAACCCTATAATGCGAACGTTGTTGCATTTAATGTTGTCCCAGAAGTCTCTTAGGTTGTCTTCATTTATTTTCATTCTTTTTCTTTATTCTGTTCCATGGCAGTGATTTCCACCTTTCTGTCTTCCAGGTCACTTATCCGTTCTTCTGTCACAGTTATTCTGCTACTGATTCCTTCTAGTGTATTTTTCATTTCAGTTATTGTATTGTTCATCTCTGTTTGTTTGTTCTTTAATTCTTCTAGGTGTTTGTTCCTTAATTCTTCTAGGTCTTTGTTAAGCATTTCTTGCATCTTCTCGATCTTTGCCTCCATTATTTTTCTAAGGTCTTGGATCATCTTCACTATCATTATTCTGAATTCTTTTACTGGAAGGTTACCTATCCCCACTTCATTTCGTTGTTTTTCTGAGGATTTATCTTGTTCCTTGATCTGGTATCAAGTCCTCTGCCTTTTCATTTTCTCTGTCTTTCTGTGAATGTGGTTTTCCTTCCACAGGCTGCAGAATTGTAGTTCTTCTTGCTTCTGCTATCTGCTCTCCAGTGATTGAGTCTATCTGAGAGGCTTGTGCAAGCTTCCTTATGCGAGGGACTGGTGGTGGGTAGAGCTGGGTGTTGCTCTGGTGGGCAGAGCTTTAATCTGCTTGTCTGTGGATTAAATAAAAGTTTAATAAAAAGTTTAATCCGCTTGTCTGCTGATGCATGGGGCTGGGTTCCCTCCCTGTTTGTTGTTTGGACTGAAGCGACCCAGCACTGGAGCCTACCTTGCTCTTGGTGGGGCTAATGGTGGACTCTGGGAGAGTTCACGCCAAGGAGTATTTCCCAGAACTTCTGCTGCCAGTGTCGTTGTCCCCATGGTGAGCCGCAGCCACACCCCACCTCTGCAGGAGACCCTCTAAAACTAGCAGCTAGGTATGATCATTCACCTACGGGGTGACTGCTCCTTCCCCTGGGTCCTGATGTGCACACTACTTTGTGTGTGTCCTCCAAGAGTGGAGTCTCTGTTGAGACTCTGAGTCTCTGAGTGCAGTTGAGACTCTGAGTGGAGTCGCACAGACTCTGGGTCCTGTGAAGCTTCGATGTTTTGTGGTTCTAGAAATCCTATAGGAGACGGTCCACAGCAGGTGAAGCTAATGCTGTCATAGAGGTGGTGAAGCCAAAGATCTGCAGTTCCGACTAGAGATGCTGATGTACAAACAGGACAAAATCATCTCATGTGAATGTAGTTCAGGCACGTTTAAAATGAATGCAGTCATGTTAATGCCTAACATCTTCTATCTTGTGCCTCTCCTCAAGGACCCCCTCCTCAGTTCCTGAGGCTCCTGTAAGTCATGTACAGGGGAATGGAGAGTGGGCTCTGTCCAGTCTGAGCCCTGAGTTACCCTGTGTGTATCTTAGGATACTTTGTATTTCTGTGGTGGCTCTTGTAACATCATCTCTTTCAGTTCTGATTTATTTGGGCCCTCTCTTTAAAAAAAATACTACTGTTGTCTTTTATTCTTTACAGAAGTTTAATAAGTGTTTGATCTACTACCCTTACTCTATGTATACTTTTTGCCGTGAGATTTTTACTTTTGTTTGTTTTCTTGTTACTGTCAATAATTAGTGAGAATTCTTTTAAGCTACCTTCAACGTTGCTTATAAAGCTGCTTTATTAGTGATGACAGAGCTTTAATGGAAGTCGTGTTCTGGTTGTAAACTAGAATGCAATGTGCCAGCAAAAAGCCCCTTAAGTGTATGTCTCATTACTTCTTGTTCTTTTTTTTTTCCTTTTTTTCTCTCTTTTTTTTCTTGTTCTTTTTTTAATTTTTATTTTTTATCAGAGCAAATTTGATTAAAATGTTTTGTTTGTTCTAGGTGTGTAAGATGTGGTTCTTTTACACATATACGTGTATCTATACTTCTTCAGATCGTTTTCTCATGTAAGTTATGACACAATGTTGTGTAGTCTTCTCTTGGTATTCCGTAGGTCTTTGGTGATTATATATTTCACATGTGTTTCTATATCTATGTTAACCCCAATATCCTAATGTATCCAGTCCTCACACCTTTCGATTTGGTGAACCATAAGTTTGTTTAATGAATCTGTGATTGCCTTTCTCTGTGGAAATATCTTCATTGGTATCAATTTTTAGCTAACACCTATAAGTGATATTATGGGATATGTGTCTTTTGCTGTCTGACTTAGTACAATTTGCCTGATTACCTCTAGAATCATCTACGGTGCTGCAAATGGCATTGTTTCATTTTTTTCCCTAGCTAACATTCCATCTGTACATGTACCAGTTCTTCTTTGTCCACTCACCTCTTGATGGACTTTTTGGTTGCCTCCATGTCTTGGCTATTGTAATACTGCTGCACTGCACATTTGCCTGCCTGTGTCTTTACAATTCTGTCTTCTTATGTTATAGGCCCAGGAGTGGGCCTCCTGTATCATATGGTATCTCGGGGTTTACCGTTTAAATGCACCACGATTCTGTGCTCATTAGTGGCTCTTTCCAGGTTACATCCCACTTAAAGTTGAGGGTATGCATTTCTCCACAACACCTTCAGCATTTATTTATTTATTTTTAACATCTTTATTGGAGTATAATTGTTTTACAATGGTGTGCTAGCTTGTGCTTTACAACAAAATGAATCAGTTATACATATACTTATGTTTCCATATCACTTCCCTCTTGCGTCTCCCTCCCTCCCACCCTCCCTAGCCCACCCCTCCAGGCGGTCACAAAGCACCGAGCTGATCTCCCTGTGTCATGCTGCTGCTTCCCACTAGCTATCTACCTTACATTTGGTAGTGTATATATGTCCATGCCTCTCTCTCCCTTTGTCACAGCTTACCCTTCCCCCTCCCCATATCCTCAAGTCCATTCTCTAGTAAGTCTCTGTCTTTATTCCTTTTTTACCCCTAGGTTCTTCATGACATTTTTTTTTCTTAAATTCCAGGTATATGTGTTAGCATACGGTATTTGTCTCTCTCTTTCTGACTTACTTCACTGTGTATGACAGACTCTAGGTCTATCCACCTCATTACAAATAGCTCAGTTTCGTTTCTTTTTATGGCTTCAGCATTTATTGTTTGTAGTTTTCTTGCTGATGGATATTCTGACTGGTGTGAGCTGATACCTCTTTGTGGTTGAATTTGCATATGACTCATAATCCTTTGAAATTGAGCTTTAAGGCATGTCCTTTTTATTTTTCAAACTGTGATTACAGCTTAGCTCAAAGTGTTTTCTAAAGTATGTGTTACATTTTGAAATTTATTGGCCATTACCTCCCTCAAAACATTTTGAGGGCAGGTTTCATTTACAGCCCTACAGTACTTGTTCACATGAAGTGACCATTAGCACAGGCTTTAAAGCTGCTTTTGCAGGTAACGGCCAGATTGCGGCAGCCTTTCTTTGTTCCCCATGCTGGTACTAGGGAAACAGAGCTTCCGGCCAGTGGTCTTCCTCGGTTATAAATTAGAGTGGAATGTGCCCGGATAAACCCCCAAAGGCTGATGTCTCCTTACTTTTGTTTGTTTTTTTAATTTAATTTATATTTTTATCAGAGTAATATTCCATTGTGTATATGGATCACTTCTTGGTGCATTGCTCTGTTGAGGGACATTTTCGTTGCTTCCAAGTGTTGGCTATATTAAATATTGCTGGAGTGCAAGATTGCCAGCCTGTGACTTTTTGATTCTCATTTTCTCAGGTGATAGGCCCAGTAGTGGGTATGACTGATTGACTAGTAGCTCAATGTTTACCTTTTCAAAGCACCTCCATTGTGTTTTCATTAGTGGCTCTTAACCATGTCTCCCTTAGAACCGAGGGTACGAACTTCTCCACAATCCCTTCAGCATTTATAGTTTGCAGCATTTTTGCTAATGGCCAATCTGACTGCTGTGACCTGATAGGTTTTTGTAATTTGGGTTTGCATGACTTTAAAAATTCCTAAAATTCATCATTTTCCACGCCTTTTTCCTTTCTGTTAAAAATCAAGTGTGAGTACAATATATCTTTTGAAGCTGTCTTCTTGGAAGGTTGCCCTCTTTTGAATTTTTGGTGGATATTCGACCCCAGAATTTTTTTGGAGGGCGGATGTCATTACAGAACTGCAAGTTTGGTGAATATTTAGTGACCATTAGCACTGGGTTTAAAGCTGCTGTTGTGGGAAACGGCCACAAGGAGGCAGCATTTGTCCTTTCCCAAATCTGGGTAATAGGGCAGCAGAGCCTTTCTGGAAGTCGTGGTCCTAGGTTTTAAGTTAGAATGGAATGTGCCAGGAGGAACGCCCATAAGTTTATGTCTCATTACATCTTGGTTTTTAAAATTTATTTAATCGGGGTAATGACTAGATATTGTTTGTCCAGATGTACACAATCTGGTTCATTTGTACAATATATATGTCTATTCATGTTCAGATCCTCTTCCCATGTAAAATATTACAGTGTTCCGTAGACCTCCCTTGCTATATGGTCCGTCTTTTTGATATATGTTTACTATATGTATTTGTATACGTATGGTAACGTTAATCTTAATTTATCCATTCTGCCCACCTTTCCTTTTAGATAAGCATACTTAATTTCTAAGTCTGTGAGTGTCTTTCTCTGTGGAAATATGTTCATTTGTGTTAGTTATTAGATAACGCCTATAAGTGATATCATAGGATATAGGTCTTTTGCTTTCTGACTTACCTCATATTCTGTGATTATCTCCAAGCTCATCTATGGCACCTCAAATAGCAGTGTTTCATTGTTTTCCATGGCTAATATTCTATTGTGAACGTGGACCACTTCTTCTTCATCCATACATCTGTTGATGGGCATTTTGGTGGCTTCACTGTCTTGGCTATTGTGAATAAGGCTGCAGTGCAGCTTTTGCAGCCCGCGTCTTCTCGATTCTGGTCTTCTCAGGTGAGAGGCCCAGTGGTGTGACCGCTGCATCGAATGGTATCTCAACTTTTACTTTTAATCGTAGCTCCTTTCTGTTCTCATTATTGGCTCTTACCACGTTACCTCTCACCAGCAGCTAGAGGGTACACAGTTCTCTAAAACCTCTTCAGAATTTATTGTTTGTAGACCTTTTGCTGATGGTCAGTCGACTGGTGTGAGTTGAAACCTTTTTGTACATTAGATTTGCATGAGTCTAATAATTCCTGAGGTTGAGCTTTCACCCATTTTCCTTTTTTTAAACAAGAGAGTGAGTCAAACTTACCTCTTCATACTATCGTCTTGAAAAATTTGCCCGTTTTGAATTTTATTGTCCATTCCCTACCTCAGCACAGTTGTTTAGGGCAGGTGTCCTTTGCAGCCCTGAGTCCTTGTGAATGTTAAGAGAACATTAGCTGTGGGCTTAACGCCGCTCTTGCGGAAAACGGCCACAAGGCAGCAGAATTTCTACATTTCCAACTCTGGGTTTTGGGCAGCAGAGCCTTCCTGGAAATCGTGTTAGTAGGCTGCAAATTAGCGTGGAATGTGCCAGGGCACATCCCCAAGAGCTTACATCTCCTGACTTCTTGTTTGTTTTATAAATTTAATTTTTATTAATTATCAGAGCAAACTTGATAAAAATATTTTGTTTCTCCTAGGTGTACAGAATCTGGTTCATTATATCAATGTATCTGTCATTTATCTTTGCATTCTTTACCGTGTAGGTTATTACAGAGTGTTGCCTAGACCTCTCTTGGTATTCCATAGGTAATTTGTGATTATATATTTCATATGTATTAGTACATGTCTGTTAACCCTCATATCCTAATTCACACATTCCTTACACTTTTCCATTTGGTTAAACATAATTTTTTTTTCTTAATCCATGCGTTTCCTTCTCTTGGAAATAAGTTCATGAGTATCAACTTTTAGGTAACACCTAGAAGTGATGTCATAGGATATCTGTCTTTCACTTTCTTTCTTTAATTTGAGTGATTATCTCTAGGTCCTTATATGGTGGTGCAAACGGCACTGTTTCATTGTTTTCCATGGCTAATATTCCATTGTTTACATGGACCACTTCCTCTTTGTGCATTTTTCTGTTGATGGACATTTTGGTTTCTTCCAAGTCTTGGCTATGTTAAATATTCCTGCAGTGCAGGATTGCCAGCCTGTGTCTTTTCCATTCTGCTCTGCTCAGGTGATAGGCACATCAAAGGACATACCAGATCACATGGTAGCTCAATTTTTACCCTTAAACGCACCTCCATTATGTTCTCACTACTGGCTGTTACCAGTTTACATCCCCCCAGCAGCTGGAGGGTACACAGTTCTCTGAAACTCCTTCAGCATTTATTCTTTGTAGACTTTTTGCTGAAGAACATTCTGACGGCTGTGAGGTGAACATTTCTGTAATTGGATTCGCATGGCTTTATTCATTGCTGATGTTGCGCATTTTTCAATTCCCTTTTATTTTAAAGAGAAAAAAAAAGAAAAGACAAAATGTGCGTAAAATATGCCTCTTGACATTGTCTTCTTGAAATGTTGACGTCTTTTGAATTTTCTGGTCGATTACGACCCCAGGACATTTTTTGAGGCCCGATGCCCTTTACAGTGCTGCACATATTTTGAATATTAAGTGACCATTACCTCTTGGTTTAAAGCTGCTGTTGTGTGAAACAGCCACAAGGCGGCAGCATTTCTCCTTTACCAAATCTGGTTACCAGGGCAACAGAGCCTTAATGGAAGTCCTGTTCTAGGTTGAAAATTAGAATGGGATGTGCCAGGAAAAATTCCTTTCAGTTTATGTCTCATTATTTCTTGTTCATATTTTTAATTTAATTTTTTATTTTTTATCGCAGCAAATTTGATTACAATGTTTTTTTTTTTTGTTCTAGGTGTGCAAGATGTGGTTCTTTCACACACATACATATATCTATTCTTCTTCGGAACCTTTTCCCAGGTAGGTTATGACACATGTTGAGTAGTCTTCTCTTGGTATTCCGTAGGTCTTTGGTGATTATATATTTCACATGTGTTTCTATATCTATGTTAACCCCAATATCGTAATGTATCCAATCCTCACACCTTTCGATTTGGGGAACCATAAGTTTGTTCAATGAATCTGTGATTGCCTTTCTCTGTGGAAATATCTTCATTGTTATCAATTTTCAGGTAATACCTATAAGTGATATACGTTAGGTGTCTTTCACTTTCTCACTTACTACAAGTTGCATGGTTACCTCTAGACTCATCTATGGTGCTGCAAATGGCATTGTTTCATTTTTTTCCCGAGCTAATATTCCATCTCTACATGTAACAGTTCCTCTTTGTTCACTCATCTGTTGATGGACTTTTGGTTGCTTCCATGTCTTGGCTATTGTAATACTGCTGCAGTGCAGATTTGCCTGCCTGTGTCTTTCCAATTATGTCTTCTTATGTTATAGGCCCAGGAGTGGGCCTGCTGGATCATATAGTAGCTCAATGTTTACCTTTTAAAGGCACCTCCACCCTGTTCCCATTAGTGACTCTTACCAGGTTACGTCCCACTTCAAATTAAGGGTACGCATTTCTCCACAACCTCTTCAGCATTGATCGTTTGTAGTTTCTTTCCTGATGGTTATTCTGAATGGTGTGAGCTGATACCTCTGTGTGGTTGGATTTGCATGTGTCTCATAATCCTTTGAAATTGAGCTTTCAGGCATGTCCTTTTATTTTTCAAACGGTTATTACAGCTTAGTTCTTCAAATGGTTTTCTTGAAATATGTGCCACATTTTGAAATACTTTGGCCTTTACCTCCCGCAAGACATGATGAAGGCAGGTGTCCTTTACAGCCCTGCAGGACTTGTTCATATGAAGTGACAATTAGCATAAGTTTTAAAGCTGCTTTTTCAGGTAATGGCCAGAGGGTGGAGCATTTCATAATTCTATGAAACGTAACTGAACACACAATATATATTTTTTCTTTTAAATTTCCATTGTTACTTTTTTAAAGTACAATTATAATTGAAGTTCTTTGTAACAAGTGAAATTTAAAAAATTAAAGGAAAAGATAATATTTTACCACTTGCCATCCTTTCCCATTTACTGAAACGACCAGCATAATGTGTAAATTTCTCATTTTATCCAGGTGTTCTATACATCTGGAATATCATGCTTCTCACTGTAGAAAAACAGATTTAGCTCTCACACTTTTTATAGGCTACATAACAGTCCATAGAACAGAAGTACCAACTATTTCAGACTTAGCTTTTTGAGGGACACTCAGGTTACTTTCTGTTTTATTTTGTTGTTCTTTTTTTGGGGGGGGTAGGAGTTTATTATTTATTTATTTATTTTTGTTGTGTTGGGTCTGAGTTTCCGTGTGAGGGCTTTCTCTAGTTGTGGCAAGTGGGGGGCCACTCTTCATCTCGGTGCGCGGGCCTCTCACTATTGCGGCCTCTCTTGTTGCAGAGCACAGGCTCCAGATGCGAGGGCTCACTGGTTGTGGCTTATGGGCCTAGTTGCTCCATGGCATGTGGGATCCTCCCAGACCAGGGCTCGAACCTGTGTCCCCTGCATTAGCAGGCAGATTCTAACCACCGCACCACCAGCGAAGCCCCCTATTTTGTTGTTCTGCTAGTTTGTTTTAACCCAAGAAAATATTTTTTTAAATACAAAAAAACAAAATTAAGCTAGGGGTAAGGATTAGGGTTTAGGGTAAGGTTTAGGGTTAGGATACGGGTTAGGATTATTGTACGGCTTAGAGTTTGGTTTAGGGTTAGGGTTATGGTACGGGTTAGTGTTAGGGTACAGTTTAGGGTATGGCTATGGTTTAGTGTTAGGGTACGGGTTAAGGTATGGGTTAGTGTTAGGGTATGGGTTAGGATTAGGGTACGGTTTACGTTCAGGGTTATGGTTAGGTTTAGTGTATGGGTTAGTGTTAGGTACGGGTTAGGGTAAGGGTTAGGGTTAGGTTTAGTGTTAAGGAAGGGGTACAGTTTAGGGTACAGTATAGGGAACAACAAAGGGTTAGCGTTAGGGTACGTGTTAGGGTACAGTTTAGTGTTAGTGTACGGGTTAGGATTAAGGTATGGTTTAGGGTAAGGTTTAGGGTTACGGTTAGGGAACGGGTATGGTTTGGGGTACAGTTTAGGGTATGACCACGGGTTAGGAGTAGGGTAAGTGTTAGGGTACGGTTTAGTGTTAGTGTACAGGTTAGGATTATGGTACGGGATAGTGTAAGGGTTAGGGTTAGGGTTAGGGAATGGGTACGGATTAGGTTACAGGTTAGGGTATGACAACGGGTTAGGGTTAGGGTACGTGTTAGTGTATGGGTTAGGATTAGGGTACGGGTTAGGTTATGGGTTAGTGTTAGGGGATGGGTTAGGATTAGGGTACGGGTTATGGTACGGTTTAGGGAAAGGGTTAGGATACGGGGTAGGGTTAGGATAAAGTTTAGTGTATGGCTATGTGTTACTGTTAGGGTACATGTTAGCGTACGGGTTAGTGTTCGTGTACAGCTTAGGGTGAGGGTTAGGGTTAGGGAACGGGTATGGTCTCAGGTACAGGTTAGGGTACGGTAGCGGGATAGGGTTAGGGTACGTGTTAGGATGAGACTTCTTTGTAGTGCAGATTTGAATTTCCTGCTTGCTTGGTTGGCCAAAAAGGGCGTATGCGTTTTTTCCTGAATATATTCAGGAAAAAACGCATACGCCCTTTTTGGCCAAGTGCATCGTTGCCGAAGATCTGCCGCTTTTCATATGCTTTAAATGCAATTCCAATCTACCTCCTGAAATCTGTTTCCTGCAATTGTGCCTTGCTTTCAAGTCCTCTTGGCAGCCTTACCTCAATATATTTTTGGACGATAGTTGTCCTTTATAACTCTGCAGGTTGGTGAATTGCAGTGACCCTGAGCTCCTTTTTTCAACTCGCTTTCTGTGAGCTGGCCGCAAATCAACAGGATTGCTTCAGGCCCTATTCTGGTTCCGGCATGGCACGCTGAGTCTTTGGTTAATTCTACATCCTGGTGGGAAATTAGAGTGAAATGTGCCCGTCCAAACACCTACAGCTAGTCTCTCATTGGTTCTCCCTATTCCCGTTCATCCTCCGCAGAAGTTGCAGAGTGTGCCAAACAGGAGGTTACAAGCACTGACTCTCCAAGTGGGGAGATTGTTAGTAAAGCGTCTGGAATGGCGAACCCGAGTACCAGAGGACGAATAATGAGATGCGTTTTAGAAACCTTGCCCGATCACACTGTGGACCATCCTCTGGGTTTCCCACGCATGTTTTAGCTGTAGGAAGAATCCCTTAAACCTGGAGAGTTGGGACCCATGGAATGGGTAGCACGTAGTACTACTTCAAAGGGTCTGCACTTGCCCACCGAACCTCACCAATCCTCACAGCCCCAAGTGTCCAGCCTTATGTCTCACCCAGCTGTGGGTGTAGATGTGGTAAATCCAGGTTTCATCACAATCCCTGAACGAATTATTTAAGAATTTCTCTCTCTTTCACTGTCTTTGTGTTTTGATTTTGAAATTTATTTTTATAATGGGGTTTAGCTGATTTGCACTGCTGTGTTTATGCCGCTCGATGCACACTTGATCCTCTTACGGAGACCTATAAATACATAGGTTTTAAGATTCTTACTAGTCAGATGTATTCCTCTGCGGTGAATAGGGGGTGTTGAGTCCACTTCGTTGAACAAGGAGTATATCTTGTCTATTACTGGCTTATGGAACGGTATCTGTGCTAATTTCAATCTCTGGTTTTATGCAGCACCCCAACTCACCTTTCCCCTTAAGCAAGCAAAAGTTTGTTTTCTAAATGTGAGACTCTGTTCTGTTTTGTAATTCAGTTCATGTGTAGCCAAGTTTACATTCCCTCTATAAGTGTTATCTTATGACTAGTTTCTTTTTCTGTGTGACTTATTTCACTCAGAATCATCGTACCTAAATCCACTCATTATGCTGCTATGGGCCTGATGACATTGATTTCATTGTGGAGTGATATTCCATTGTATGTAAGTACCACAACTTCTTTATCCATTTTCCTCTTTCTGGGATATTTAAGTTGTTCCGTTGTCGAGGTTCTTGTAAACACAGCAGCCCTAAACTTTGGGGTGGCTGTGTCTTGTTGATTTTAATTTTCCTAAGCTATAGGGCCATAGGTGGAAGTGCCCGAGTCTCTGTAGCTTTGTTTTTTAGAGGTTTCAGGAAACACCATACACTTCTCCAGAGTGGCTGTTGGCCATTTACATCCCGCCCATCAGCATAACAAGGCTCCCAGTTCTCCATGGCCTGTCCTGCCTTTCTGGATTTTACACTTTTTTCAGATGGCCCATTTGACCGGTGGGAAGTGAGACTTCATTGTAGTGCGGATTTCCATTGCACGCTTCCTTGGTTGGCAAAAAAGGCCGTATGCGTTTTTTCCTGGATATATTCAGGAAAAAACGCATATGCATTTTTTGGCCAAGTGCATCATTGTCGAAGTTCTGCCGCTTTTCATATGCTTTAAATGCAATTCCAATCTACCTCCTGAAATCTGTTTCCTGCAATTGTGCCTTGCTTTCAAGTCCTCTTGGCAGCCTTACCTCAATATATTTTTGGACGATAGTTGTCCTTTATAACTCTGCAGGTTTGTGAATTGCAGTGACCCTGAGCTCCTTTTTTCAACTCGCTTTTTTGCGAGCGGGACGCAAAACGGCAGGATTGCTTCAGGCCCTAATCTGGTTCCGGCGTGGCACGCTGAGTCTTTGGTTAATTCTTCTTCTTGGTGGGAAATTAGAGTGAAATGTGCCCGTCCAAACAACTACAGCTAGTCTCTCATTGGTTCTCCCTATTCCCGTTCATCCTCCGCAGAAATTGCAGAGTGTGCCAAACAGGAGGTTACAAGCACTGACTCTCCAAGTGGGGAGATTGTTAGTAAAGCGTCTGGAATGGCGAACCCGAGTACCAGAGGACGAATAATGAGATGCGTTTTAGAAACCTTGCCCGATCACACTGTGGACCATCCTCTGGGTTTCCCACGCATGTTTTAGCTGTAGGAAGAATCCCTTAAACCTGGAGAGTTGGGACCCATGGAATGGGTAACATGCAGGATTACTTCAAAGGGTCTGCATTTGCTCACCGAACCTCACCAATTCTCTCAGCCCCAAGTGTCCAGCCTTATGTCTCACCCAGCTGTGGGTGTAGATGTGGTAAATCCAGGTTTCATCACAAGCCTGAACGAATTATTTAAGAATTTCTCTCTCTTTCACTGTCTTTCTGTTTTGTTTTTGAAGTTTATTTTTATAATGGGGTTGAGCTGATTTTCACTGCTGTGTTTATGCGTCTGTACACACACTTGATTC
The DNA here is from genome assembly GCF_949774975.1 of Lagenorhynchus albirostris. Taxonomy (NCBI): domain Eukaryota; kingdom Metazoa; phylum Chordata; class Mammalia; order Artiodactyla; family Delphinidae; genus Lagenorhynchus; species Lagenorhynchus albirostris. The sequence continues at coordinate 1,484,413 of NC_083113.1, read as the reverse complement.
TCTTACGGAGACATATAAATACATAGATTTTAAGATTCTTACTAGTCAGATATATTCCTCTGCGGTGAATAGGGGGTGTTGAGTCCACTTCGTTGAGCAAGGAGTAGGTCTTGTCTATTACATATTTGGCTTATGGAACGGTATCTGTGCTAATTTCAATCTCTGGATTTATGCAGCACCCCAACTCACCTTTCCCCTTAAGCAAACATGTTTGTTTTCTAAATGTGAGACTCTGTTCTGTTTTGTAATTCAGTTCATGTGTAGCCAAGTTTACATTCCCTCTATAAGTGATATCTTATGATAAGTTTCTTTTTCTGTGTGACTTATTTCCTTAGAATCATCATACCTAAATCCACTCATTATGCTCCTACGGGCCTGATGATATTGATTTCATTGCTGAGTGATATTCCATTGTACATAAGTACCACAACTTCTTTATCCATTTTCCTCTTTCTGGGATATTTAAATTGTACCGTACTCGAGGTTCTTGTAAACACAGCAGCCCTAAACTTTGGGGTGGCTGTGTCTTGTTGATTTTAATTTTCCTAAGCTATAGGGCCATAAGTGGAAGCAACCTAGGCTCTGTAGCTTTGTTTTTTAGAGGTTTCAGGAAACACCATACACTTCTCCAGAGTGGCTGTTGGCCATTTACATCCCGCCCATCAGCATAACAAGGCTCCCTGTTCTCCATGGCCTGTCCTGCCTTTCTGGTTTTTACACTTTTTTCAGATGGCCCATTTGACCGGTGGGAAGTGAGACTTCATTGTAGTGCAGATCTCCGTTGCAGGCTTGCTTATTTGGACAAAAAGAGCGTATGCGTTTTTTCCTGCATGTATTCAGGAAAAAAACGCATACGCCCTTTTTGGCCAAGTGCATCATTGTCGAAGTTCTGCCGCTTTTCATATGCTTTAAATGCAGTTTCCATCTACCTCCTGAAATATATTTCCTGCAATTGTGCCATGCTTTCAAGTCCTCTTCGCAGCCTTACCTCAATATATTTTTGGACGATAGCTGTCATTTATAACTCTGCAGGTTTATGAATTACAGTGCCCCTGAGGTCCTTTCTTCAACTCGCTTTCTTGTGGGCTGGCCGCGGAACTGCAGGATTGCTTCAGGCCCTAATCTTGTTTCATCACGGCACGCTGAGCCTTTTGTTAATTCCTCTTCCTGGTGGGAAATGAGAGTGAAATGTGACCGTCCAAACACCTACAGCTAGTCTCTCATTGGTTCTCCCTATTCCCGTTCAACCTCCGCAGAAATTGCTAACTGTGCCAAACAGGAGTTTTAAGGCACTGACTCTCCACGTGGGGAGATTTTTAGTAAAGCGTCTGGAATAGCGAACCCGTGTACCAGAGGACAAAAAATGAGATGGGTTTTAGAAACGTTGCCCGATCACATGGTGTACAATCCTCTGGGCTTCCCATGCATGTTTTAGCTGTAGGAAGAATCCCTTAAACCAGGAGAGTTGGGACCCATGGAATGGGTAGCATACAGTATTACTTCAAAGGGTCTGCATTTGCTCACCGAACCTCACCAATCCTCTCAGCCCCAAATGTCCTGCCTTATGTCTCACCCAGCTGTGGGTGTAGATGTGGTAAATCCAAGTTTCATCACAAGCCCTGAACGAATTATTTAAGAACTTTCTCTCCTTCACTGTCTTTGTTTTTGAAGTTTATTTTAATCATGGGGTTTAGTTGATTTTCACGGCTGTGTATACTGCTCTACACACACTTGATTCTCTTACGGAGACATATAAATACATATGTTTTAATATTCTTATTGTCAGATATATTCCTCTGCGGTGAATAGATGGTGTTGAGTCTAATTCGTTGAGCAAGGAGTATATCTTGTCTATTACATATTTGGCTTATGGAATAGTATCTGTGCTAATTTCAATCTCTGGTTTTACGCAGCACCCCAACTCACCATTCCCCTTAAGAAAGCATAAGTTTGTTTTCTAAATGTGAGACTCTGTTCTTTTTTGTAATTCAGTTCATGTGTAGCCAAGTTTACATTCCCTCTATAAGTGATATCTTATGATAAGTTTCTTTTTCTGTGTGACTTATTTCCTTTGAATCATCGTACCTAAATACATTCATTATGCTTGTACGGGCCTGACTCCATTGATTTCATTGTTGAGTGATATTCCATTGTACGTAAGTACGAAAACTTCTTTATCCATTTCTCTCTTTCAAGGATATTTAATTTGTACCGTAGTCGAGGCTCTTGTAAACAGAGCAGCCCTAAACTTTGCGGTGGTTGTTTCTTGTTATTTTAATTTTCCTGAGCTATAGTGCTATAAGTGGGTTTAGGATTAGGGTTAAGGTTAGGGTTAGGGAACGGGTATGGTTTAGGATGCGACAATGGTTTAGGGTGAGCGAAAGTGTTAGGGTACAGGTCAGTGTTAGTGTACCGTTTAGGATTAGGGTAAGTGTCAGGGTAATGCTTCGGGTTAGGGTTACGGTTAGGGAACGGGGACGGTTTAGGGTACAGGTAAGGGTACGACAACGGTTTAGGGATAGCGTACATGTAAGGGTAAGGTTTAGTGTTAGCGTAAGGGTTAGGATTAGGGGATGGCTTAGGGTAAGGCTTCAGGTAAGGGTTAGGGTTAGGGTTAGGGGAGAGGGACAGTTTAGGGTACAGGTTAGAGTGCGAAAATGGTTTAGGATGAGCGTACGTGTTAGGGTACGGGTTAGTGTTAGCGTACGGGCTAGGATTAGGTGACGGGTTAGGGTAAGGCTTCGGGTAAGGGTTAGGGTTAGGGTTAAGGGACGGGGACGGTTTAGGGTCCAGGTTAGGGTACGACAACGGTTTAGGGTGAGCGTACGTGTGAGGGCACGGGTTAATGTTAGCGTACGGGTTAGGATTGGGGACGGGTTAGGGTAAGGCTTCAGGTAAGGGATAGGGTTACGGTTAGGGGATGGGGACGGTTTAGGGGACAGGTTAGGGTACGACAAAGGTTTAGGGTGACGTAAGTGTGAGGGCACGGGTTAGTGTTAGCGTACGGGTTAGGATTAGGGGACGGGTTAGGGTAAGGCTTCGGGTAAGGGTTAGGGTTAGGGTTAAGGTTAGGGTTAGGGGACGGGGACGGTTTAGGGGACAGGTTAGGGTACGACAACGGTTTAGGGTGAGCGTACGTGTGAGGGCACGGGTTAGTGTTAGCGTAAGGGTTAGGATTAGGGGACGGGTGAGGGTAAGGCTTCGGGGAAGGGTGAGGGTTAGGGTTCGGGCTAGGGTTAGGGTTAGGGGACGGGGACGGTTTAGGGTCCAGGTGAGGGCTTGACAATGGTTTAGGATGAGCGTACGTGTGAGGGCACGGGTTAGTGTTAGCGTACGGGTTAGGATTAGGGGACTGGTGAGGGTCAGGCTTCTGGGAAGGGTTAGGATTAGGGGACGGGGACGGTTTAGGGTCCAGGTGAGGGTACGACAACGCTTTAAAGGGAGCGTGGATGTGAGGGCGCGGGTTAGTGTTAGCGTACGGGTTAGGATTAGGGGACGGGTGAGGGTCAGGCTTCGGGGAAGTGTTAGGGTTAGGGTTCGGGCTAGGGTTAGGGTTAGGGGACGGTTTAGGTCCAGGTGAGGGTACGACAACGATTTAGGGTGAGCGTGCGTGTGAGGGCGCGGGTTAGTGTTAGCGTACGGGTTAGGATTAGGGGACAGGTGAGGGTCAGGCTTCGGGGAAGGGTTAGGGTTAGGGTTCGGGTTAGGGTTAGGATTAGGGGACGGGGACGGTATAGGGTCCAGGTGACGGGACGACAACACTTTAGCGGGAGCGTATGTGTGAGGGCACGGGTTAGTGTTAGCGTACGGGTTAGGATTAGGGGACGGGTGAGGGTAAGGCTTCGGGGAAGGGTTAGGGTTAGGGTTAGGGGACGGTTTAGGGTCTAGGTGAGGGGACGAAAACGCTTTAGGGGGAGCATGCGTGTGAGGGCGCGGGTTAGTGTTAACGTAAGGGTTAGGATTAGTGGACGGGTGAGGGTCAGGCTTTGGGGAAGGGTTAGGGTTAGGGTTCGGGCTAGGGTTAGGGTTAGGGGAAGGGGACGGTTTAGGGTCCATGTGAGGGTACGACAACGCTTTAGGGGGAGTGTGCATGTGAGGGCGCGGATTAGTGTTAGCGTACGGGTTAGGATTAGGGGACGGGTGAGGGTCAGTCTTCGGGGAAGAGTTAGGGTTAGGGTTTGGGCTAGGGTTTGGGTTAGGGCACGGGGACGGTTTAGGGTCCAGGTGAGGGTACGACAACGCTTTAGGGGGAGCGTACGTGTGAGGGCATGGGTTAGTGTTAACGAACGTGTTAAGATTAGGGGACGGGTGAGGCTCAGGCTTCGGGGAAGTGTTAGGGTAAGGGTGCGGGTTAGCGTTAGGGTTAGGGTTTGGGACGGTTTAGGGTCCAGGTGAGGGTACGACAACGCTTTAGGAGGAGCGTACATTTTAGGGCACGGGTTAGTGTTAGCGTACGGGTTAGGATTAGGGGACGGGTGAGGGTCAGGCTTCGGGGAAGGGTTAGGGTTAGGGTTCGGGGTACGGTTTGTGTTAGGGGACGGGGACGGTTTAGTGTCCAGGTGAGGGGACGACAACGCTTTAGGGGGAGCGTACCTCTGGGGGCGCGGGTTAGTGTTAGCGTACGGGTTAGGATTAGGGGACGGGTGAGGGTCAGGTTTTGAGGAAGGTTTAGGTTTAGGGTTCGGGCTAGGGTTAGGGATAGGGGACGGGGACGGTTTAGGGTCCAGGTGAGGGAATGACAACGCTTTAGGGTGAGCATGCGTGTGAGGGCGCGGGTTAGTGTTAACGTACGGGTTAGGATTAGGGGACGGGTGAGGGTCAGGCTTCGGGGAAGGGTTAGGGTTAGGGTTCGGGCTAGGGTTAGGGTTAGGGGACGGGGACGGTTTAGGGTCCAGGTGAGGGACCGACAACGCTTTAGGGGGAGCGTGCGTGTGAGGGCGCGGGTTAGTGTTAGTGTACGGGTTAGGATTAGGGGACGGGTGAGGGTCAGGCTTCGGGGAAGGGTTAGGGTTAGGGTTCGGGCTAGGGTTAGGGTTAGGGGACGGGGACGGTTTACGGTCCAGGTGAGGGTCCGACAACGCTTTAGGGGGAGCGTGCGTGTGAGGGCGCGGGTTAGTGTTAGCGTACGGGTTAGGATTAGGGGACGGGTGAGGGTCAGGCTTCGGGGAAGGGTTAGGTTTAGGGTTCGGGCTAGGGTTAGGGTTAGGGTACGGGGATGGTTTAGAGTCCAGGTGAGGGTCCAACAAAGATTTAGGGGGAGCGTGTGTGTGAGGGCGCGGGTTAGGGTTAGTGTACGGGTTAGGATTAGGGGACAGGTGAGGGTCAGGCTTCGGGGAAGGGTTAGGGTTAGGGTTCGGGCTTGGGTTAGGGTTAGGGGACGGGGACGGTTTAGGGTCCAGGTGAGGGTCCGACAACGCTTTAGGGGGAGCGTGCGTGTGAGGGCGCGGGTTAGTGTGAGCCTACGGGTTAGGATTAGGGGACGGGTGAGGGTCAGGCTTTGGGGAAGGGTTAGGGTTAGGGTTCGAGCTAGGGTTAGGGTTAGGGGACGGGGACGGTTTAGGGTCCAGCTGAGGGTCCGATAACGCTTTAGGGGGAGCGTGCGTGTGAGGGCGCGGGTTAGTGTTAGAGTACGCGTTAGGATAAGGGGACGGGTGAGGGTCAGGCTTCGGGGAAGGGTTAGGTATAGGGTTTGTGCTAGGGGTAGGGTTAGGGGACGGGGACGGTTTAGGGTCCAGGTGAGGGTCCGACAACGCTTTATGTGGAGCGTGCGTGTGAGGGCGTGGGTTAGTGTTAGCGTACGGGTTAGGATTAGGGGACGGGTGAGGGTCAGGCTTCGGGGAAGGGTTAGGGTTAGGGTTCGGGCTAGCGTTAGGGTTAGGGGACGGGGACGGTTTAGGGTCCAGGTGAGGGTCCGACAACGCTTTAGGGGGAGCGTGCGTGTGAGGGCGCGGGTTAGTGTGAGCCTACGGGTTAGGATTAGGGGACGGGTGAGGGTCAGGCTTCGGGGAAGGGTTAGGGTTAGGGTTCGGTCTAGGGTTAGGGTTAGTGGACGGAGACGGTTTAGGGTCCAGGTGAGTGTCCGACAACGCTTTAGGTGGAGCCTGCGTGTGAGGGCGCGGGTTAGTGTGAGCCTACGTGTTAGGATTAGGGGACGGGTGAGGGTCAGGCTTCGGGGAAGGGTTAGGGTTAGGGTTCGGGCTAGGGTTAGGGTTAGGGGACGGGGACGGTTTAGGGTCCAGGTGAGGGTCCGACAACGCTTTAGGGGGAGCGTGCGTGTGAGGGCGCGGGTTAGTGTTAGCGTACGGGTTAGTATTAGGGGACGGGTGAGGTTCAGGCTTCGGGGAAGGGTTAGGGTTAGGGTTCGGGCTAGGGTTAGGGTTAGGGGACGGTTTAGGGTCCAGGTGAGGGTCCGACAACGCTTTAGGGGGAGCGTGTGTGTGAGGGCGCGGGTTAGTGTTAGCGTACGGGTTAGGATTAGGGGACGGGTGAGGGTCAGGCTGCGGGGAAGGGTTAGGGTTAGGGTTCGGGCTAGGGTTAGGGTTAGGGGACGGGGACGGTTTAGGGTCCAGGTGACGGTCCGACAACGCTTTACGGGGAGCGTGAGTGTGAGGGCGCGGGTAGTGTTAGCGTACGGGTTAGGATTAGGGGACGGGTGAGGGTCAGGCTTCGGGGAAGGTTTACGGTTAGGGTTCGGGCTAGGGTTAGGGTTAGGGGACGGGGACGGTTTAGGGTCCAGGTGAGGGTCCGACAACGCTTTAGGGGGAGCATGCGTGTGAGGGCGCGGGTTAGTGGTAGCGTACGGGTTAAGATTAGGGGACGGGTGAGGGTCAGGTTTTGGGGAAGGGTTAGGGTTAGGGTTCGGGCTAGGGTTAGGGTTAGGGGACGGGAACGGTTTAGGGTCCAGGTGAGGGTCCGACACGCTTTAGGGGAAGCGTGCGTGTGAGGGCGCGGGTTAGTGTTAGCGTACGGGTTAGGATTAGGGGACGGGTGATGGTCAGGCTTCGGGGAAGGGTTAGGGTTAGGGTTCGGGCTAGGGTTAGGGTTAGGGGACGGGGACGGTTTAGGGTCCAGGTGAGGGTCGGACAACGCTTTAGGGGGAGCGTGCGTGTGAGTGCGCGGGTTAGTGTGAGCCTACGGGTTAGGATTAGGGGACGGGTGAAGGTCAGGCTTCGGCGAAGGGTTAGGGTTAGGGTTCGGGCTAGGGTTAGGGTTAGTGGACGGAGACGGTTTAGGGTCCAGGTGAGGGTCCGACAACGCTTTAGGTGGAGCCTGCGTGTGAGGGCGCGGGTTAGTGTGAGCCTACGGGTTAGCATTAGGGGACGGGTGAGGGTCAGGCTTCGGGGAAGGGTTAGGGTTCGGGCTAGGGTTAGGGTTAGGGGACGGGGACGGTTTAGGGTCCAGGTGAGGGTCCGACAACGCTTTAGGGGGAGCGTGCGTGTGAGGGCGTGGGTTAGTGTTAGCGTATGGGTTAGTATTAGGGGACGGGTGAGGTTCAGGCTTCGGGGAAGGGTTAGGGTTAGGGTTCGGGCTAGGGATAGGGTTAGGGGACGGGGACGGTTTAGGGTCCAGGTGAGGGTCCGACAACGCTTTAGGGGGAGCGTGCATGTGAGGGCGCGGGTTAGTGTTAGCGTACGGGTTAGGATTAGGGGACGGGTGAGGGTCAGGCTGCGGGGAAGGGTTAGGGTTAGGGTTCGGGCTAGGGTTAGGGTTAGGGGACGGGGACGGTTTAGGGTCCAGGTGACGGTCCGACAACGCTTTACGGGGAGCGTGCGTGTGAGGGCGCGGGTAGTGTTAGCGTACGGGTTAGGATTAGGGGACGGGTGAGGGTCAGGCTTCGGGGAAGGTTTACGGTTAGTGTTCGGGTTAGGGTTAGGGTTAGGGTACGGGGACGGTTTAGGGTCCAGGTGAGGGTCCGACAACGCTTTAGGGGGAGCATGCGTGTGAGGGCGCGGGTTAGTGGTAGCGTACGGGTTAGGATTAGGGGACGGGTGAGGGTCAGGTTTTGGGGAAGGGTTAGGGTAAGGGTTCGGGCTAGGGTTAGGGTTAGGGTTAGGGTTAGGGTTAGGGTTAGGGTTAGGGTTAGGGTTAGGGTTAGGGGACGGGGACGGTTTAGGGTCCAGGTGAGGGTCCGACAACGCTTTAGGGGGAGCGTGCGTGTGAGGGTGCGGGTTAGTGTGAGCCTACGGGATAGGATTAGGGGACGGGTGAGGGTCAGGCTTCGGGGAAGGGTTAGGTTTAGGGTTCGGGCTAGGGTTAGGGTTAGGGGACGGGGACGGTTTAGGGTCCAGGTGAGGGTCCGACAACGCTTTAGGGGGAGCGTGCGTGTGAGGGTGCGGGTTAGTGTGAGCCTACGGGATAGGATTAGGGGACGGGTGAGGGTCAGGCTTCGGGGAAGGGTTAGGTTTAGGGTTCGGGCTAGGGTTAGGGTTAGGGGACGGAGACGGTTTAGGGTCCAGGTGAGGGTCCGACAACGCTTTAGGGGGAGCGTGCGTGTGAGGGCACGGGTTAGTGTTAGCGTACGGTTTAGGATTAGGGGACGGGTGAGAGTCAGGCTTCGGGGAATGGTTAGGGTTAGGGTTAGGGTTCGGGCTAGGGTTAGGGTTAGGGGACGGGGACGGTTTAGGGTCCAGGTGACGGTCCGACAACGCTTTACGGGGAGCGTGCTTGTGAGGGCGCGGGTTAGTGTGAGCGTACGGGTTAGGATTATGGGACGGGTGAGGGTCAGGCTTCGGGGAAGGGTTAGGGTTAGGGTTCGGGCTAGGTTTAGGGTTAGGGGAAGGGGACGGTTTAGGGTCCAGGTGAGGGTCCGACAACGCTTTAGGGGGAGCGTGCGTGTGAGGGCGCGGGTTAGTGTGAGCGTACGGGTTAGGATTAGGGGAGGAGTGAGGGTCAGGCTTCGGGGAAGGGTTAGGGTTAGGGTTTGGGCAAGGGTTAGGGTTAGGAGATGGGGACGGTTTAGGGTCCAGGTGAGGGTCCGACAACGCTTTAGGGGGAGCGTGCGTGTGAGGGCGCGGGTTAGTGTGAGCCTACGGGTTAGGATTAGGGGACGGGTGAGGTTCAGGCTTCGGGGAAGGGTTAGGGTTAGGTTTCGGGCTAGGGTTAGGGTTAGGGGACAAGGACGGTTTAGAGTTCAGGTGACGGTCCGACAGTGCTTTAGGGGGAGCGTGCGTGTGAGGGCGCGGGTTAGTGTGAGCCTACGGGTTAGGTTTAGGGGACGGGTGAGTGTCAGGCTTCGGGGAAGGGTTAGGTTTAGGGTTCGGGCTAGGGTTAGGGTTAGGGGACGGGGACGGTTTAGGGTCCAGGTGAGGGTCCGACAACGCTTTAGGGGGAGCGTGCGTGTGAGGGCGCGGGTTAGTGTGAGCCTACGGGTTAGGATTAGGGGACGGGTGAGGGTCAGGCTTCGGGGAAGGGTTAGGGTTAGGGTTCGGGCTAGGGTTAGGGTTAGGGGACGGGGACGGTTTAGGGTCCAGGTGAGGGTCCGATAACGCTTTAGGGGGAGCGTGCGTGTGAGGGCGCGGGTTAGTGTTAGCGTACGGGTTAGGATTAAGGGACTGGTGAGGGTCAGGCTTTGGGGAAGGGTTAGTGTTAGGGTTCGGGCTAGGGTTAGTGTTAGGGGACGGGGACGGTTTAGGGTCCAGGTGAGGGTCCGACAACGCTTTAGGGGGAGCGTGCGTGTGAGGGCGCGGGTTAGTGTTAGCGTACGGGTTAGGATTAGGGGACGGGTGAGGGTCAGGCTTCGGGGAAGGGTTAGGGTTAGGGTTCGGGCTAGGGTTAGGGTTAGGGGACGGGGACGGTTTAGGGTCCAGGTGAGGGTCCGACAACGCTTTACGGGGAGCGTGCGTGTGAGGGCGCGGGTTAGTGTGAGCGTACGGGTTAGGATTAGGGGACGGGTGAGGGTCAGGCTTCGGGGAAGGGTTAGGGTTAGGGTTCGGGCTAGGTTTAGGGTTAGGGGATGGGGACGGTTTAGGGTCCAGGTGAGTGTCCAACAACGCTTTAGGGAGAACGTGCGTGTGAGGGCGCGGGTTAGTGTGAGCCTATGGGTTAGGATCAGGGGACGGGTGAGGGTCTGGCTTCGGGGAAGGGTTAGGATTAGGGTTCGGGCTAGGGTTAGGGTTAGGGGACGGGGACGGTTTAGGGTCCAGGTGAGGGTCCGACAATGATTTAGGGGGAGCGTGCGTGTAAGGGCGCGGGTTAGTGTGAGCCTACGGGTTAGGATTAGGGGACAGGTGAGGGTCAGGCTTCGGGGAAGGCTTAGGGTTAGGGTTCGGGCTAGGGTTAGGGTTAGGGGACGGGGACGGTTTAGGGTCTAGGTGAGGGTCCGACAACGCTTTAGGGGGAGCGTGCATGTGAGGGCGCGGGTTAGTGTGAGCGTACGGGTTAGGATTAGGGGACGGGTGAGGGTCAGGCTTCGGGGAAGGGTTAGGGTTAGGGTTCGGGCTAGGGTTAGGGTTAGGGGACGGGGACGGTTTAGGGTCCAGGTGAGGGTCCGACAATGCTTTAGGGGGAGCGTGCGTGTGAGGGCGCGGGTTAGTGTGGGCCTACGGGTTAGGATTAGGGGACGGGTGAGGGTCAGGCTTCGGGGAAGGGTTAGGGTTAGGGTTCGGGCTAGGGTTAGGGTTAGGGGACGGGGACGGTTTAGGGTCCAGGTGAGGGTCCGACAACGCTTTAGTGGGAGCGTGCGTGTGAGGGCGCGGATTAGTGTGAGTGTACGGGTTAGGATTAGGGGACGGGTGAGGGTCAGACTTCGGGGAAGGGTTAGGGTTACGGTTCGGGCTAGGGTTAAGTTTAGGGGACGGGGACGGTTTAGGGTCCAGGTGAGGGTCCGACAACGCTTTGGGGGAGCGTGCGTGTGAGGGCGCGGGTTAGTGTGGGCCTACGGGTTAGGATTAGGGGACGGGTGAGGGTCAGGCTTCGGGGAAGGGTTAGGATTAGGGTTCGGGCTAGGGTTAGGGTTAGGGGACGGGGACGGTTTAGGGTCCAGGTGAGGGTCCGACAACGCTTTAGTGGGAGCGTGCGTGTGAGGGCGCGGGTTAGTGTGAGCGTACGGGTTAGGATTAGGGGACGGGTGAGGGTTAGACTTCGGGGAAGTGTTAGGGTTAGGGTTCGGGCTAGGGTTAAGGTTAGGGGACGGGGACGGTTTAGGGTCCAGGTGAGGGTCCGACAACGCTTTGGGGGAGCGTGCGTGTGAGAGCGTGTGTTAGTGTGAGCGTACGGGTTAGGATTAGGGGACGGGTGAGGGTCAGGCTTCGGGGAAGTGTTAGGGTTAGGGTTCGGGATAGGGTTAGGGTTAGGGGACGGGGACGGTTTAGGGTCCAGGTGAGGGTCCGACAACGCTTTAGGGAGAGCGTGCGTGTGAGGGCGCGGGTTAGTGTGAGCCTACGGGTTAGGATTAGGGGACGGGTGAGGGTCAGGCTTTGGGGAAGGTTTAGGGTTAGGGATCGGGCTAGGGTTAGGGTTAGGGGACAGGGACGTTTTAGGGTCCAGGTGAGGGTCCCACAACGCTTTAGGGGGAGCGTGCGTGTGAGGGCGTGGGTTAGTGTGAGCGTTCGGGTTAGGATTAGGGGACGGGTGTGTGTCAAGCTTCGGTGAAGGGTTAGGGTTAGGGTTCGGGTTCGGGTTAGGGTTAGGGGACGGGGACGTTTTAGGGTCCAGGTGAGTGTCCGACACGCTTTAGGGGGAGCGTGTGTGTGAGGGCGCGAGTTATTGTGAGCGTACGGGTTAGGATTAGGTGACGGGTGAGGGTCAGGCTTCGGGGAAGGTTTAGGTTTAGGGTTCGGGCTAGGTATAGGGTTAGGGGACGGGGACAGTTTAGGGTCCAGGTGAGGGTCCGACAACGCTTTAGGTGGAGCCTGCGTGTGAGGGCGCGGGTTAGTGTGAGCCTACGGGTTAGGATTAGGGGACGGGTGAGGGTCAGGCTTCGGGGAAGGGTTAGGGTTAGGGTTCGGGCTAGGGTTAGGGTTAGGGGACGGGGACGGTTTAGGGTCCAGGTGAGGGTCCGACAACGCTTTAGGGGGAGCGTGCGTGTGAGGGCGCGGGTTAGTGTTAGCGTATGGGTTAGTATTAGGGGACGGGTGAGGTTCAGGCTTCGGGGAAGGGTTAGGGTTAGGGTTCGGGCTAGGGTTAGGGTTAGGGGACGGGGACGGTTTAGGGTCCAGGTGAGGGTCCGACAACGCTTTAGGGGGAGCGTGTGTGTTAGGGCGCGGGTTAGTGTTAGCGTACGGGTTAGGATTAGGGGACGGGTGAGGGTCAGGCTGCGGGGAAGGGTTAGGGTTAGGGTTCGGGCTAGGGTTAGGGTTAGGGGACGGGGACGGTTTAGGGTCCAGGTGACGGTCCGACAACGCTTTACGGGGAGCGTGCGTGTGAGGGCGCGGGTAGTGTTAGCGTACGGGTTAGGATTAGGGGACGGGTGAGGGTCAGGCTTCGGGGAAGGTTTACGGTTAGGGTTCGGGCTAGGGTTAGGGTTAGGGGACGGGGACGGTTTAGGGTCCAGGTGAGGGTCCGACAACGCTTTAGGGGGAGCATGCGTGTGAGGGCGCGGGTTAGTGTTAGCGTACGGGTTAGGATTAGGGGACGGGTGAGGGTCAGGTTTTGGGGAAGGGTTAGGGTTAGGGTTCGGGCTAGGGTTAGGGTTAGGGGACGGGAACGGTTTAGGGTACAGGTGAGGGTCCGACACGCTTTAGGGGGAGCGTGCGTGTGAGGGCGCGGGTTAGTGTTAGCGTACGGTTTAGGATTAGGGGACGGGTGAGGGTCAGGCTTCGGGGAAGGGTTAGGGTTAGGGTTCGGGCTAGGGTTAGGGTTAGGGGACGGGGACGGTTTAGGGTCCAGGTGAGGGTCCGACAACGCTTTAGAGGGAGCTTGCGTGTGAGGGCGCGGGTTAGTGTGAGTGTACGGGTTAGGATTAGGGGACGGGTGAGGGTCAGGCTTCGGGGAAGGGTTAGTGTTAGGGTTCGTGCTAGGGTTAGGGTTAGGGGACGGGGACGGTTTAGGGTCCAGGTGATGGTCTGACAACGCTTTACGGGGAGCGTGCGTGTGGGGGCGCGGGTTAGTGTTAGCGTACGGGTTAGGATTAGGGGACGGGTGAGGGTCACGCTCGGGGAAGGGTTAGGGTTAGGGTTCGGGCTAGGGTTAGGGTTAGGGGACGGGGACGGTTTAGGGTCCAGGTGAGGGTCCGACAACGCTTTAGGGGGAGCGTGCGTGTGAGGGCGCGGGTTAGTGTGAGCCTACGGGTTAGGATTAGGGGACGGGTGAGGGTCAGGCTTCGGGGAAGGGTTAGGGTTAGGGTTCGGGCTAGGGTTAGGGTTAGGGGACGGGGACGGTTTAGGGTCCAGGTGAGGGTCCGATAACGCTTTAGGGGGAGCGTGCGTGTGAGGGCGCGGGTTAGTGTTAGCGTACGTGTTAGGATTAGGGGACGGGTGAGGGTCAGGCTTCGGGGAAGGGTTAGGGTTAGGGTTAGGGTTCGAGCTAGGTTTAGGGTTAGGGGACGGGGACGGTTTAGTGTCCAGGTGAGGGTCCGACAACGCTTTACGGGGAGCGTGCGTGTGAGGGCGCGGGTTAGTGTTAGCGTACGGGTTAGGATTATGGGACGGGTGAGGGTCAGGCTTCGGGGAAGGGTTAGGGTTAGGGTTCGGGCTAGGGTTAGGGTTAGGGGACGGGGACGGTTTAGGGTCCAGGTGAGGGTCCGACAACGCTTTAGGGGGAGCGTGCGTGTGAGGGCGCGGGTTAGTGTGAGCGTACGGGTTAGGATTAGGGGAGGCGTGAGGGTTAGGCTTCGGGGAAGGGTTAGGGTTAGGGTTCGGGCTAGGGTTAGGGTTAGGGGACGGGGACGGTTTAGGGTCCAGGTGAGGGTCCGACAACGCTTTAGGGGGAGCGTGCGTGTGAGGGCGCGGGTTAGTGTGAGCGTACGGGTTAGGATTAGGGGACGGGTGAGGGTCAGGCTTCGGGGAAGGGTTAGGGTTAGGGTTCGGGCTAGGGTTAGGGTTAGCGGACGGGGACGGTTTAGGGTCCAGGTGAGGGTTCGACAACGCTTTAGGGGGAGCGTGTGTGTGAGGGCGCGGGTTAGTGTTAGCGTACGGGTTAGGATTAGGGGACGGGTGAGGGTCAGGCTTCGGGGAAGGGTTAAGGTTACGGTTCGGGCTATGGTTAGGGTTAGGGGACGGGGACGGTTTAGTGTCCAGGTGAGGGTCCGACAACACTTTAGGGGGAGCGTGCGTGTGAGGGCGCGGGTTAGTGTTAGCGTACGGGTTAGGATTAGGGTACGGGTGAGGGTCAGGCTTCGGGGAAGGATTAGGGTTAGGGTTTGGGCTAGGGTTAGGGTTAGGGGACGGGGACGGTTTAGGGTCCAGGTGAGGGTCCGACAACGCTTTAGGGGGAGCGGGCGTGTGAGGGCGCGGGTTAGTGTTATCATATGGGTTAGGATTAGGGGACGGGTGAGGGTCAGTCTTCGGGGAAGGATTAGGGTTAGGGTTCGGGCTAGGGTTAGGGTTAGGGGACGGGGACGGTTTAGGGTGCAGGTGAGGGTCCGACAGTGATTTAGGGGGAGCGTGCGTGTGAGGGCGCGGGTTAGTGTGAGCGTACGGGTTAGGATTAGGGGACTGGTGAGGGTCAGTCTTCGGGGAAGGGTTAGGGTTAGGGTTCGTGCTAGGGTTAGGGTTAGGGGACGGGGACGGTTTAGGGTCAAGGTGAAGGTTCGACAACGCTTTACGGGGAGCGTGCGTGTGGGGGCGCGGGTTAGTGTTAGCGTACGGGTTAGGATTAGGGGACGGGTGAGGGTCAGGCTCGGGGAAGGTTTATGGTTAGGGTTCGGGCTAGGGTTAGGGTTAGGGTACGGGGACGGTTTAGGGTCCAGGTGAGGGTCCGAAAACGCTTTAGGGGGAGCGTGCGTGTGAGGGCGCGGGTTAGTGTTAGCGTACGGGTTAGGATTAGGGGACGGGTGAGGGTCAGGCTTCGGGGAAGGGTTAGGGTTAGGGTTCGGGCTAGGGTTAGGGTTAGGGGACGGGGACGGTTTAGGGTCCAGGTGAGGGTCCGATAACGCTTTAGGGGGAGCATGCGTGTGAGGGCGCGGGTTAGTGTTAACGTACGGGTTAGGACTAGGGGACGGGTGAGGGTCAGGCTTCGGGGAAGGGTTAGGGTTAGGGTTCGGGCTAGGGTTAGGGTTAGGGGACGGGGACGGTTTAGGGTCCAGGTGAGGGTCCGACAACGCTTTAGGGGGAGCGTGCGTGTGAGGGCGCGGGTTAGTGTTAGTGTACGGGTTAGGATTAGGGGACGGGTGAGGGTCAGGCTTCGGGGAAGGGTTAGGGTTAGGGTTCGGGCTAGGGTTAGGGTTAGGGGACGGGGACGGTTTACGGTCCAGGTGAGGGTCCGACAACGCTTTAGGGGGAGCGTGCGTGTGAGGGCGCGGGTTAGTGTTAACGTACGGGTTAGGATTAGGGGACGGGTGAGGGTCAGGCTTCGGGGAAGGGTTAGGTTTAGGGTTCGGGCTAGGGTTAGGGTTAGGGTACGGGGATGGTTTAGAGTCCAGGTGAGGGTCCAACAAAGATTTAGGGGGAGCGTGTGTGTGAGGGCGCGGGTTAGGGTTAGTGTACGGGTTAGGATTAGGGGACAGGTGAGGGTCAGGCTTCGGGGAAGGGTTAGGGTTAGGGTTCGGGCTAGGGTTAGGGTTAGGGGACGGGGACGGTTTAGGGTCCAGGTGAGGGTCCGACAACGCTTTAGGGGGAGCGTGCGTGTGAGGGCGCGGGTTAGTGTGAGCCTACGGGTTAGGATTAGGGGACGGGTGAGGGTCAGGCTTCGGGGAAGGGTTAGGGTTAGGGTTCGAGCTAGGGTTAGGGTTAGGGGACGGGGACGGTTTCGGGTCCAGGTGAGGGTCCGATAACGCTTTAGGGGGAGCGTGCGTGTGAGGGCGCGGGTTAGTGTTAGAGTACGGGTTAGGATAAGGGGACGGGTGAGGGTCAGGCTTCGGGGAGGGGTTAGGTATAGGGTTTGTGCTAGGGTTAGGGTTAGGGTACGGGGACGGTTTAGGGTCCAGGTGAGGGTCCGACAACGCTTTAGGGGGAGCGTGCGTGTGAGGGCGCGGGTTAGTGTTAGCCTACGGGTTAGGATTAAGGGACGGGAGAGGGTCAGGCTTCGGGGAAGGGTTAGGGTTAGGGTTCGGGCTAGGGTTAGGGTTAGGGGACGGGGACGGTTTAGGGTCCAGGTGAGGGTCCGACAACGCTTTATTGGGAGCGTGCGTGTGAGGGCGCGTGTTAGTGTGAGCGTACGGGTTAGGTTTAGGGGACGGGTGAGGGTCAGGCTTCGGGGAAGGGTTAGTGTTAGGGTTCGGGCTAGGGTTAGGGTTAGGGTACGGGGACGGTTTAGGGTCCAGGTGAGGGTCCGACAACGCTTTAGGGGGAGCGTGCGTGTGAGAACGCGTTTTAGTGTGAGCGTACGGGTTAGGATTAGGGGACGTGTGAGGGTCAGGCTTCGGGGAAGGGTTAGGGTTAGGGTTCGGGCTAGGGTTAGGGTTAGGGGACGGGGACGGTTTAGGGTCCAGGTGAGGGTCCGACAACGCTTTAGGGGGAGCGTACGTGTGAGAGCGCGTGTTAGTGTGAGCGTACGGGTTAGGATTATGGGACGGGTGAGGGTCAGGCTTCGGGGAAGGGTTAGGGTTAGGGTTCGGGCTAGGGTTAGGGTACGGGGACGGTTTAGGGTCCAGGTGAGGGTCCGACAACGCTTTAGGGGGAGCATGCGTGTGAGGGCGCGGGTTAGTGTGAGCCTACGGGTTAGGATTAGGGGACGGGTGAGGGGCAGGCTTCGGGAATGGGTTAGGGTTAGGGTTCGGGCTAGGGATAGGGTTAGGGTTAGGGTTAGGGTTAGGGGACGGGGACGGTTTAGGCTCCAGGTGAGGGTCCGACAACCCTTTAGGGGGAGGGTGCGTGTGAGAGCGCGGGATAGTGTGAGCCTACGAGTTAGGATCAGGGGACGGGTGAGGATCAGGCTTCGGGGAAGGGTTAGGGTTAGGGTTCGGGCTAGGGTTAGGGTTAGGGGACGGGGACGCTTTAGGGTCCAGGTGAGGGTCCGACAACGCTTTAGGGGGAGCGTGCGTGTGAGGGCGCGGGTTAGTGTGAGCCTAAGGGTTAGGATTAGGGGACGGGTGACGGTCAGGCTTCGGGGAAGGGTTAGGGTTAGGGTTCGGGCTAGGGTTAGGGTTACGGGACGGGGACGGTTTAGGGTCCAGGTGAGGGTTCGACCACGCTTTAGGGGGAGTGTGCGTGTGAGGGCGCGGGTTAGTGTGAGGCTACGGTTTAGGATTAGGGGACGGGTGAGTGTCAGGCTTCGGGGAAGGGTTAGGGTTAGGGTTCGGGCTAGGGTTAGGGTTAGGGGACGGGGACGATTTAGGGTCCAGGTGAGGGTCCGACAACGCTTTAGGGGGAGTGTGCGTGTGAGGGCGTGGGTTAGTGTGAGCCTACGGGTTAGGATTAGGGGACGGGTGAGGGTCAGGCTTCGGGGAAGGGTTAGGGTTAGGGTTCGGGCTAGGGTTAGGGTTAGGGGACGGGGACGGTTTAGGGTCCAGGTGAGGGTCCGACAACGCTTTAGGGGGAGCGTGCATGTGAGGGCGCAGGGTAGTGTTAGCGTACGGGTTATGATTAGGAGACGGGAGAGATTCAGGCTTCGGGGAAGTGTTAGGGTTAGGGTTCGGGCTAGGGTTAGGGTTAGGGGACGGGGACGGTTTAGGGTCCAGGTGAGGGTCCGACAACGCTTTAGGGGGAGCGTGCGTGTGAGGGCGCGGTTTAGTGTGAGCCTACGGGTTAGGATTAGGGGACGGGTGAGGGTCAGGCTTCGGGGAAGGGTTAGGGTTAGGGTTCGGGGTAGGGTTAGGGTTAGGGGATGGGGACGGTTTTGAGTCCAGGTGAGGGTCCGACAATGCTTTAGGGAGAGCGTGCGTGTGAGGGCGCGGGTTAGTGTTAGCGTTCGGGTTAGGATTAGGGGACGGGTGAGGGTCAGGCTTCGGGGAAGGGTTAGGGTTAGGGTTCGGGCTAGGGTTAGGGTTAGGGGACGGGGACGCTTTAGGGTCCAGGTGAGGGTCCAACAACGCTTTAGGGGGAGCGTGCGTGTGAGGGCGCGGTTTAGTGTGAGCCTACGGGTTAGGATTAGGGGACAGGTGAGGGTCAGGCTTCGGGGAAGGGTTAGGGTTAGGGTTCGGGCTAGTGTTAGGGTTAGGGGACGGGGACGGTTTAGGGTCCAGGTGAGGGTCCGACAACGCTTTAGGGGGAGCGTGCGTGTGAGGGCGTGGGTTAGTGTGAGCGTAAGTGTTAGGATAAGGGGACGGGTGAGGGTCAGGCTCCGGGGAAGTGTTAGGGTTAGTGTTCGGGCTAGGGTTAGGGTTAGGGGACGGGGACGGTTTAGGGTCCAGGTGAGGGTCCGACAACGCTTTAGAGGGAGCATGCGTGTGAGGGCGCGGGTTAGTGTGAGCGTACGGGTTAGGATTAGGGGACGGGTGAGGGTCAGGCTTCGGAAAAGGGTTAGGGTTAGGGTTCGGGCTAGGGTTAGGGTTAGGGGACGGGGACGGTTTAGAGTCCAGGTGAGGGTCCGACAACGCTTTAGGGAGAGCGTGCGTGTGAGGGCGCGGGTTAGTGTTAGCGTTCGGGTTAGGATTAGGGGACGGGTGAGGGTCAGGCTTCGGGGAAGGGTTAGGGTTCGGGTTCGGGCTAGGGTTAGGGTTAGGGGACGGGGACGCTTTAGGGTCCAGGTGAGGGTCCGACAAAGCTTTAGGGAGGGCGTGCGTGTGAGGGCACGGGTTAGTGTGAGCCTATGGGTTAGGATTAGGGGACGGGTGAGGGTCAGGCTTCGGGGAAGGGTTAGGATTAGGGTTCGGGCTAGGGTTAGGGTTAGGGGACGGGGACGGTTTAGGGTCCAGGTGAGGGACCGACAACGCTTTAGGGGGAGCGTGCGTGTGAGGGCGCGTGTTAGTGTGAGGGTACGGGTTAGGATTAGGGGACGGGTGAGGGTCAGGCTTCGGGGAAGTGTTAGGTTTAGGGTTCGGTCTAGGTATAGGGTTAGGGGACGGGTACAGTTTAGGGTCCAGGTGAGGGTCCAACAACGCTTTAGGGGGAGCGTGCATGTGAGGGCGCGGGTTAGTGTGAGCCTACGGGTTAGGATTAAGGGACGGGTGAGGGTTAGGCTTCAGGGAAGGGTTAGGGTTAGGGTTCGGGCTAGGGTTAGAGATAGGGGATGGGTACGGTTTAGGGTCCAGGTGAGGGTCCGACAACACTTTAGGGCTAGCGTGCGTGTGAGGGCGCGGGTTAGTGTGAGCGTACGGGTCAGGATTAGGGGACGGGTGAGGGTCAGGCTTCGGGGAATGGTTAGGTTTCGGGCTAGGGTTAGGGTTAGGGGACGGGGACGCTTTAGGGTCCAGGTGAGGGTCCGACAACGCTTTAGGGGGAGCGTGCATGTGAGGGCGCGGGTTAGTGTGAGCCTACGGGTTAGGATTAGGGGATGGGTGAGGGTCAGGCTTCGGGGAAGGGTTAGGGTTAGGGTTCGGGCTAGGTTTAGGGGACGGGGACGGTTTAGGGTCCAGGTGAGGGTCCGACAACGATTTAGGGGGAGTGTGCGTGTGAGGGCGCGGGTTAGTGTGAGCCTACGGGTTAGGATTAGGGGACAGGTGAGGGTCAGGCTTCGGGGAAGGGTTAGGGTTAGGGTTCGGGCTAGGGTTAGGGTTAGGGGACGGGGACGGTTTAGGGTCCAGGTGAGGGTCCAACAACGCTTTAGGGGGAGCGTGCGTGTGAGGGCGCGGGTTAGTGTGAGCGTACGGGTTAGGATTAGGGGACGGGTGAGGGTCAGGCTTCGGGGAAGGGTTAGGGTTAGGGTTCGGGCTAGGGTTAGGGTTAGGGGACGGGGACGGTTTAGGATCCAGGTGAGGGTCCGACAACGCTTTAGGGGGAGCGTGCGTGTGAGAGCGCGTGTTAGTGTGAGCGTACGGGTTAGGATTAGGGGACGGGTGAGGGTCAGGCTTCGGGGAAGGGTTAGGGTTAGGGTTCGGGCTAGGGTTAGGGTTAGGGGACGGGGACGGTTTAGGGTCCAAGTGAGGGTCTCACAACGCTTTAGGGGGAGCGTGCGTGTGAGGGCGCGTGTTAGTGTGAGCCTACGGGTTAGGATTAGGGGACGGGTGAGGGTCAGGCTACGGGGAAGGGTTAGGGTTAGGGTTCGCGCTAGGGTTAGGGATAGGGGACGGGGACGGTTTAGTGTCCAGGTGAGGGTCCGACAGCGCTTTAGGGGGAGCGTGCGTGTGAGGGCGCGGGTTAGTGTGAGCCTACGGGTTAGGATTAGGGAACGGGTGAGGGTCAGGCTTCGGGGAAGGGTTAGGGTTAGGGTTCGGGCTAGGGTTAGGGTTACGGGACGGGGACGGTTTAGAGTCCAGGTGAGGGTCCGACCACGCTTCAGGGGGAGTGTGCGTGTGAGGGCGCGGGTTAGTGTGAGCCTACGGGTTAGGATTACGGGACGGGTGAGGGTCAGGCTTCGGGGAAGGGTTAGGGTTAGGGTTCGGGCTAGGGTTAGGGTTAGGGGACGGGGACGGTTTAGGGTCCAGGTGAGGGTCCGACAACGCTTTAGGGGGAGCGTGCGTGTGAGGGCGTGGGTTAGTGTGAGCCTACGGGTTAGGATTAGGGGACGGGTGAGGGTCAGGCTTCGGGGAAGGGTTAGGGTTAGGGTTCGGGCTAGGGTTAGGGTTAGGGGACGGGGATGGTTTAGGGTCCAGGTGAGGGTCCGACAACGCTTTAGGGGGAGCGTGCATGTGAGGGCGCGTGTTAGTGTTAGCGTTCGGGTTAGGATTAGGGGACGGGAGAGATTCAGGCTTCGGGGAAGTGTTAGGGTTAGGGTTCGGGCTAGGGTTAGGGTTAGGGGACGGGGACGGTTTAGGGTCCAGGTGAGGGTCCGACAACCCTTTAGGGGGAGCGTGCGTGTGAGGGCGCGGTTTAGTGTGAGCCTACGGGTTAGGATTAGGGGACGGGTGAGGGTGAGGCTTCGGGGAAGGGTTAGGGTTAGGGTTCGGGCTAGGGTTAGGGTTAGGGGTCGGGGACGCTTTAGGGTCCAGGTGAGGGTCCGACAACGCTTTAGGGGGAGCGTGCGTGTGAGGGCGCGGTTTAGTGTGAGCCTTCGGGTTAGGATTAGGGTACGGGTGAGGGTCAGGCTTCGGGGAAGGGTTAGGGTTAGGGTTCGGGCTAGGGTTTGTGTTAGGGGACGGGTACGGTTTAGGGTCCAGGTGAGGGTCCGACAACGCTTTAGGGGGAGTGTGCGTGTGAGGGCGTGGGTTAGTGTGAGCGTAAGTGTTAGGATAAGGGGACGGGTGAGGGTCAGACTCCGGGGAAGTGTTAGGGTTAGTGTTCGGGCTAGGGTTAGGGTTAGGGGACGGGGACGGTTTAGGGTCCAGGTGAGGGTCCGACAACGCTTTAGAGGGAGCATGCGTGTGAGGGCGCGGGTTAGTGTGAGCGTACGGGTTAGGATTAGGGGACGGGTGAGGGTCAGGTTTCGGGGAAGTGTTAGGGTTAGGGTTCGGGCTAGGGTTAGGGTTAGGTGACGGGGACGGTTTAGGGTCCAGGTGAGGGTCCGACAACGCTTTAGGGGGAGCGTGCGTGTGAGGGCGCGGGTTAGTGTGAGCCTACGGGTTAGGATTAGGGGACGGGTGAGGGTCAGGCTTCGGGGAAGGGTTAGGGTTAGGGTTCGGGCTAGGGTTAGGTTACGGGGACGGTTTAGGGTCCACTTGAGGGTCCGACAACGATTTAGGGGGAGCGTGCGTGTGAGGGCGCGGGTTAGTGTGAGCGTACGGGTTAGGATTAGGGGACGGGTGAGGGTCAGGCTTCGGGGAAGGGTTAGGGTTAGGGTTCGGGCTAGGGTTAGGTTTAGGGGACGGGGACGGTTTAGGGTCCAGGTGAGGGTCCGACAACTCTTTAGGGGGAGTGTGCGTGTGTGGGCGCGGGTTAGTGTTAGCGTACGGGTTAGGATTAGGGGACGGGTGAGGGTCAGGCTTCAGGGAAGGGTTAGGGTTAGGGTTCGGGCTAGGGTTAGAGATAGGGGATGGGTACGTTTTAGGGTCCAGGTGAGGGTCCGACAACACTTTAGGGCTAGCGTGCGTGTGAGGGCGCGGGTTAGTGTGAGCGTACGTGTTAGGATTAGGGGACGGGTGAGGGTCAGGCTTCGGGGAAGGGTTAGGGTTCGGGCTAGGGTTAGGGTTAGGGGACGGGGACGCTTTAGGGTCCAGGTGAGGGTCCGACAACGCTTTAGGGGGAGCGTGCATGTGAGGGCGCAGGTTAGTGTGAGCCTACGCGTTAGGATTAGGGGACGGGTGAGGGTCAGGCTTCGGGGAAGGGTTAGGGTTAGGGTTCGGGGTAGGTTTAGGGGACGGGGACGGTTTAGGGTCCAGGTGAGGGTCCGACAACCCTTTAGGGGGAGCGTGCGTGTGAGGGCGCGGTTTAGTGTGAGCCTACGGGTTAGGATTAGGGGACGGGTGAGGGTGAGGCTTCGGGGAAGGGTTAGGGTTAGGGTTCGGGCTAGGGTTAGGGTTAGGGTACGGGGACGCTTTAGGGTCCAAGTGAGGGTCCGACAACGCTTTAGGGGGAGCATGCGTGTGAGGGCGCGGTTTAGTGTGAGCCCACGGGTTAGGATTAGGGGACGGGTGAGGGTCAGGCTTCGGGGAAGGGTTAGGGTTAGGGTTCGGGCTAGGGTTTGGGTTAGGGGACGGGTACGGTTTAGGGTCCAGGTGAGGGTCCGACAACGCTTTAGGGGGAGTGTGCGTGTGAGGGCGTGGGTTAGTGTGAGCGTAAGTGTTAGGATAAGGGGACGGGTGAGGGTCAGGCTCCGGGGAAGTGTTAGGGTTAGTGTTCGGGCTAGGGTTAGGGTTAGGGGACGGGGACGGTTTAGGGTCCAGGTGAGGGTCCGACAACGCTTTAGAGGGAGCATGCGTGTGAGGGCGCGGGTTAGTGTGAGCGTACGGGTTAGGATTAGGGGACGGGTGAGGGTCAGGCTTCGGGGAAGTGTTAGGGTTAGGGTTCGGGCTAGGGTTAGGGTTAGGGGACGGGGACGGTTTAGGGTCCAGGTGAGGGTCCGACAACGCTTTAGGGGGAGCGTGCGTGTGAGGGCGCGGGTTAGTGTGAGCCTACGGGTTAGGATTAGGGGACGGGTGAGGGTCAGGCTTCGGGGAAGGGTTAGGGTTAGGGTTCGGGCTAGGGTTAGGGTTACGGGACGGGGACGGTTTAGGGTCCAGGTGAGGGTCCGACCACGCTTCAGGGGGAGTGTGCGTGTGAGGGCGCGGGTTAGTGTGAGCCTACGGGTTAGGATTAGGGGACGGGTGAGGGTCAGGCTTCGGGGAAGGGTTAGGGTTAGGGTTCGGGCTAGGGTTAGGGTTAGGGGACGGGGACGGTTTAGGGTCCAGGTGAGGGTCCGACAACGCTTTAGGGGGAGTGTGCGTGTGAGGGCGCGGGTTAGTGTGAGCCTACGGGTTAGGATTAGGGGACGGGTGAGGGTCAGGCTTCGGGGAAGGGTTAGGGTTAGGGTTCGGGCTAGCGTTAGGGTTAGGGGACGGGGACGGTTTAGGGTCCAGGTGAGGGTCCGACAACGCTTTAGGGGGAGCGTGCATGTGAGGGCGCGGGTTAGTGTTAGCGTTCGGGTTAGGATTAGGGGACGGGAGAGATTCAGGCTTCGGGGAAGTATTAGGGTTAGGGTTCGGGCTAGGGTTAGGGTTAGGGGACGGGGACGGTTTAGGGTCCAGGTGAGGGTCCGACAACCCTTTAGGGGGAGCGTGCGTGTGAGGGCGTGGTTTAGTGTGAGCCTACGGGTTAGGATTAGGGGACGGGTGAGGGTGAGGCTTCGGGTAATGGTTAGGGTTAGGGTTCGGGCTAGGGTTTGGGTTAGGGGACGGGGATGGTTTAGGGTACAGGTGAGGGTCTGACAACGCTTTAGGGGGAGTGTGCGTGTGAGGGCGTTGGTTAGTGTGAGCGTAAGTGTTAGGATACGGGGACGGGTGAGGGTCAGGCTCCGGGGAAGTGTTAGGGTTAGTGTTCGGGCTAGGGTTAGGGTTAGGGGATGGGGACGCTTTAGGGTCCAGGTGAGGGTCCGACAACGCTTTAGGGGGAGCGTGCGTGTGAGGGCGCGGGTTAGTGTGAGCCTACGGGTTAGGATTAGGGGACGGGTGAGGGTCAGGCTTCGGGGAAGTGTTAGGGTTAGGGTTCGGGCTAGGGTTAGGGGACGGGGACGGTTTAGGGTCCAGGTGAGGGTCCGACAACGATTTAGGGGGAGCGTCCGTGTGAGGGCGCGGGTTAGTGTGAGCGTACGGGTTAGGATTAGGGGACGGGTGAGGGTCAGGCTTCGGGGAAGGGTTAGGGTTAGGGTTCGGGCTAGGTTTAGGGGACGGGGACGGTTTAGGGTCCAGGTGAGGGTCCGACAACGATTTAGGGGGAGCGTGCGTGTGAGGGCGCGGGTTAGTGTGAGCCTACGGGTTAGGATTAGGGGACGGGTGAGGGTCAGGCTTCGGGGAAGGGTTAGGGTTAGGGTTCGGGCTAGGGTTAGTGTTAGGGGACGGGGACGGTTTAGGGTCCAGGTGAGGGTCCGACAACGCTTTAGGGGGAGCGTGCGTGTGAGGGCGCGGGTTAGTGTGAGCCTACGGGTTAGGATTAGGGGACGGGTGAGGGTCAGGCTTCGGGGAAGGGTTAGGGTTAGGGTTCGGGCTAGGGTTAGGGTTAGGGGACGGGGACGGTTTAGGGTCCAGGTGAGGGTCCGACAACGCTTTAGGGGGAGCGTGCGTGTGAGGGCGCGGGTTAGTGTTAGCATACGGGTTAGGATTAGGGGACGGTTGAGGGTCAGGCTTCGGGGAAGGGTTAGGGTTAGGGTTCGGGCTAGGGTTAGGGTTAGGGGACGGGGACGGTTTAGGGTCCAAGTGAGGGTCTCACAACGCTTTAGGGGGAGCGTGCGTGTGAGGGCGCGTGTTAGTGTGAGCCTACGGGTTAGGATTAGGGGACGGGTGAGGGTCAGGCTACGGGGAAGGGTTAGGGTTAGGGTTCGCGCTAGGTTTAGGGATAGGGGACGGGGACGGTTTAGTGTCCAGGTGAGGGTCCGACAACGCTTTAGGGGGAGCGTGCGTGTGAGGGCGCGGGTTAGTGTGAACCTACGGGTTAGGATTAGGGGACGGGTGAGGGTCAGGCTTCGGGGAAGGGTTAGGGTTAGGGTTCGGGCTAGGGTTAGGGTTACGGGACGGGGACGGTTTAGGGTCCAGGTGAGGGTCCGACCACGCTTCAGGGGGTGTGTGTGTGTGAGGGCGCGGGTTAGTGTGAGCCTACGGGTTAGGATTAGGGGACGGGTGAGGGTCAGGCTTCGGGGAAGGGTTAGGGTTAGGGTTCGGGCTAGGGTTAGGGTTAGGGGACGGGGACGGTTTAGGGTCCAGGTGAGGGTCCGACAACGATTTAGAGGGAGCGTGCATGTGAGGGCGCGGGTTAGTGTGAGCGTACAGGTTAGGATTAGGGGACGGGTGAGGGTCAGGCTTCGGGGAAGGGTTAGGGTTACGGTTAGGGTTCGGGCTAGTGTTAGGGTTAGGGGACGGGGACGGTTTAGGGTCCAGCTGAGGGTCCGACAACGCTTTAGTGGGAGCGTGCGTGTGAGGGCGCGGGTTAGTGTTAGCGTACGTGTTAGGATTAGGGGACGGGTGAGGGTCAGGCTTCGGGGAAGTGTTAGGGTTAGGGTTCGGGCTAGGGTTAGGGTTAGGGGACGGGGACGGTTTAGGGTCCAGGTGAGGGTCGGACAACGCTTTAGGGGGAGCGTGCGTGTGAGGGCGCGGGTTAGTGTGAGCGTACGGGTTAGGATTAAGGCACGGGTGAGGGTCAGGCTTCGGGGAAGGATTAGGGTTAGGGTTCGGGCTAGGGTTAGGGTTAGGGGACGGGGACGGTTTAGGGTCCAGGTGAGGGTCCGACAACGCTTTAGGGGGAGCATGCGTGTGAGGGCGCGGGTAAGTGTGAGCCTATGGGTTAGGATTAGGGGACGGGTGAGGGTCAGGCTTCGGGGAAGGGTTAGGGTTAAGGTTCGGGCTAGGGTTAGGGTTAGGGGACGGGGACGGTTTAGGGTCCAGGTGAGGGTCCGACAACGCTTTAGGGGGAGCGTGCGTGTGAGGGCACGGGTTAGTGTGAGCGTTCGGGTTAGGATTAGGGGACGGGTGTGGGTCAAGCTTCGGGGAAGGGTTAGGGTTAGGGTTCGGGTTAGGGTTAGGGGACGGAGACGGTTTAGGGTCCAGGTGAGGGTCCGACAACGCTTTAGGGGGAGCGTGTGTGTGAGGGCGCGTGTTAGTGTGAGCGTACGGCTTAGGATTAGGGGACGGGTGAGGGTCAGGCTTCGGGGAAGGGTTAGGTTTAGGGTTCGGGCTAGGTATAGGGTTAGGGCACGGGGACAATTTAGGGTCCAGGTGAGGGTCCGACAACGATTTAGGGGGAGCGTGCGTGTGAGGGCGCGGGTTAGTGTGAGCCTACGGTTTAGGATTAGGGGACGGGTGAGGGTCAGGCTTCGGGGAAGGGTTAGGGTTAGGGTTCGTGCTAGGGTTAGGGTTAGGGGATGGGGACGGTTTAAGGTCCAGGTGAGGGTCCGACAACGCTTTAGTGGGAGCGTGCGTGTGAGGGCGCGGGTTACTGTGAGCGTACGGGTCAGGATTAGGGGACGGGTGAGGGTCAGGCTTCGGGGAAGGGTTAGGGTTAGGGTTCGGGCTAGGGTTAGGGTTAGGGGATGGGGACGCTTTAGGGTCCAGGTGAGGGTCCGACAACACTTTAGGGAGAGCGTGCGTGTGAGGGCACGGGTTAGTGTGAGCCTACGGGTTAGGATTAGGGGACCGGTGAGTGTCAGGCTTCGGGGAAGGGTTAGGATTAGGGTTCGGGCTAGGGTTAGGGTTAGGGGATGGGGACGCTTTAGGGTCCAGGTGAGGGTCTGACAACGCTTTAGGGAGGGCGTGAGTGTGAGGGCACGGGTTTGTGTGAGCCTATGGGTTAGGATTAGGGGACGGGTGAGGGTCAGGCTTCGGGGAAGGGTTAGGATTAGGGTTCGGGCTAGGGTTAGGGTTAGGGGACGGGGACGGTTTAGGGTCCAGGTGAGGGTCCGACAACGATTTAGGGGGAGCGTGCGTGTGAGGGCGCGGGTTAGTGTTAGCGTACGGGTTAGGATTAGGGTACGGGTGAGGGTCAGGTTTCGGGGAAGGGTTAGGGTTAGGGTTCGGGCTAGGGTTAGGGTTAGGGGACGGGGACGGTTTAGGGTCCAGGTGAGGGTCCGACAACGCTTTAGGGGGAACGTGCGTGTAAGGGCGCGGGTTAGTGTGAGCGTACGGGTTAGGATTAGGGGATGGGTGAGGGTCAGGCTTCAGGGAAGGGTTAGGGTTAGGGTTCGCCTAGAGTTAGGGTTAGGGGACGGGGACGGTTTAGGGTCCAGGTGAGGGTCTGCCAACGCTTTAGGGGGAGCGTGCGTGTGAGGGTGCAGGTTAGTGTGTGCCTACGGGTTAGGATTAGGGGACGGGTGAGGGTCAGGCTTCGGGGAAGTGTTAGGGTTAGGGATCGGGCTAGGGTTAGGGTTAGGGGACGGGGACGGTTTAGGGTACAGGTGAGGGTCCGAAAACGCTTTAGGGGGAGCGTGCGTGTGAGGGCGCGTGTTAGTGTGAGCGTACGGGTTAGGATTAGGGGACGGGTGAGGGTCAGGCTTCGGGGAAGGGTTAGGATTAGGGTTCGGGCTAGGTATAGGTTTAGGGGACGGGGACAGTTTAGGGTCCAGGTGAGGGTCCGACAACGCTTTAGGGGGAGCGTGCATGTCAGGGCACGGGTTAGTGTGAGCCTACGGGTTAGGATTAAGGGACGGGTGAGGGTCAGGCTTGGGGGAAGGGTTAGGGTTAGGGTTCGGGCTAGGGTTAGAGATAGGGGATGGGTACGGTTTAGGGTCCAGGTGAGGGTCCGACAACACTTTAGGGCTAGCGTGCGTGTGAGGGCGCGGGTTAGTGTTAGCGTACGTGTTAAGATTAGGGGACGGGTGAGGGTCAGGCTTCGGGGAAGGGTTAGGGTTAGGGTTCGGGCTAGGGTTAGGGTTAGGGGACGGGGACGGTTTAGGGTCCAGGTGAGGGTCCGACAACGCTTTAGGGGGAGCGTGCATGTAGGGCGCGGGTTAGTGTGAGCCTACGGTTTAGGATTAGGGGACGGGTGAGGGTCAGGCTTCGGGGAAGGTTTAGGGTTAGGGTTCGGGCTAGGTTTAGGGGACGGGGACGGTTTAGGGTCCAGGTGAGGGTCCGACAACGATTTATGGGGA
This sequence comes from Lagenorhynchus albirostris, assembly GCF_949774975.1. Lineage (NCBI taxonomy): Eukaryota > Metazoa > Chordata > Mammalia > Artiodactyla > Delphinidae > Lagenorhynchus > Lagenorhynchus albirostris. Next base: position 1,456,138 of record NC_083113.1, on the reverse strand, counting down.
GCGTGCGTGTGAGGGCGCGGGTTAGTGTGAGCCTACGGGTTAGGATTAGGGGACGGGTGAGGGTCAGGCTTCGGGGAAGGGTTAGGGTTAGGGTTCGGGCTAGGTTTAGGGTTAGGGGACGGGGACGGTTTAGGGTCCAGGTGAGGGTCCGACAACGCTTTAGGGGGAGCGTGCGTGTGAGGGCGCGGGTTAGTGTGAGCGTACGGGTTAGGATTAGGGGACGGGTGAGGGTCAGGCTTCGGGGAAGGGTTAGGGTTAGGGTTCGGGCTAGGTTTAGGGTTAGGGGACGGGGACGGTTTAGGGTCCAGGTGAGGGTCCGACAACGCTTTAGGGCGAGCGTTCGTGTGAGGGCGCGGTTTAGTGTGAGCCTACGGGTTAGGATTAGGGGACGGGTGAGGGTCAGGCTTCGGGGAAGGGTTAGGGTTAGGGTTCGGGCTAGGGTTAGGGTTAGGGGACGGGGACGGTTTAGGGTCCAGGTGAGGGTCCAACAACGCTTTAGGGGGAGCGTGCGTGTTAGGGCGCGGGTTAGTGTGAGCCTACGGTTTAGGATTGGGGGACAGGTAAGGGTCAGGCTTCGGGGAAGGGTTAGGGTTAGGGTTCGGGCTAGGGTTAGGGTTAGGGGACGGGGACGGTTTAGGGTCAAGGTGAGGGTCCGACAACGCTTTAGGGGGAGCGTGCGTGTGAGGGCGTGGGTTAGTGTGAGCCTACGGGTTAGGATTAGGGAACGGGTGAGGGTCAGGCTTCGGGGAAGGGTTAGGGTTAGGGTTCGGACTAGGGTTAGGGTTAGGGGACGGGGACGGTTTAGGGTCCAGGTGAGGGTCCGACAACGCTTTAGGGGGAGCGTGCGTGTGAGGGTGCGGGTTAGTGTGAGCCTACGGGTTAGGATTAGGGGACGGGTGAGGGTCAGGCTTTGGGGAAGGGTTAGGGTTAGGGTTCGGGCTAGGGTTAGAGGACGGGGAAGGGGACGGTTTAGCGTCTAGGTGAGGGTCCGACAACGCTTTAGGGGGAGCGTGCGTGTGAGGTCGCAGGTTAGTGTTAGCGTACGGGTTAGGATTAGGGGACGGGTGAGGGTCAGGCTTCGGGGAAGGTTTAGCGTTAGGGTTCGGGCTAGGGTTAGGGTTAGGGGACGGGGACGGTTTAGGGTCCAGGTGAGGGTCGGACAACGCTTTAGGGGGAGCGTGCGTGTGAGGGCGCGGGTTAGTGTGAGCGTACGGGTTAGGATTAGGGGACGGGTGAGGGTCAGGCTTCGGGGAAGGGTTAGGGTTAGGGTTCGGGCTAGGGTTAGGGTTAGGGGACGGGGACGGTTTAGGGTCCAGGTGAGGGTCCGACAACGTTTTAGAAGGAGCGTGCGTGTGAGGGCGCGGCTTAGTGTGAGCCTACGGGTTAGGATTAGGGGACGGGTGAGGGTCAGGCTTCGGGGAAGGGTTAGGGTTAGGGTTCGGGCTAGGGTTAGGGTTAGGGGACGGGGACGGTTTAGAGTCCAGGTGAGGGTCCGACAACGCTTTAGGGAGAGCGTGCGTGTGAGGGCGCGGGTTAGTGTTAGCGTTCGGGTTAGGATTAGGGGACGGGTGAGGGTCAGGCTTCGGGGAAGGGTTAGGGTTAGGGTTCGGGCTAGGGTTAGGGTTAGGGGACGGGGACGCTTTAGGGTCCAGGTGAGGGTCCGACAACGCTTTAGGGGGAGCGTGCGTGTGAGGGCGCGGTTTAGTGTGAGCCTACGGGTTAGGATTAGGGGACAGGTGAGGGTCAGGCTTCGGGGAAGGGTTAGGGTTAGGGTTCGGGCTAGGGTTTGGGTTAGGGGACGGGGACGGTTTAGGGTCCAGGTGAGGGTCCGACAACGCTTTAGGGGGAGTGTGCGTGTGAGGGCGTGGGTTAGTGTGAGCGTAAGTTTTAGGATAAGGGGACGGGTGAGGGTCAGGCTCCGGGGAAGTGTTAGGGTTAGTGTTCGGGCTAGGGTTAGGGTTAGGGGACGGGGACGGTTTAGGGTCCAGGTGAGGGTCCGACAACGCTTTAGAGGGAGCATGCGTGTGAGGGCGCGGGTTAGTGTGAGCGTACGGGTTAGGATTAGGGGACGGGTGAGGGTCAGGCTTCGGGGAAGGGTTAGGGTTAGGGTTCGGGCTAGGGTTAGGGTTAGGGGACGGGGACGGTTTAGAGTCCAGGTGAGGGTCCGACAACGCTTTAGGGGGAGCGTGAGTGTGAGGGCGCGGGTTAGTGTTAGCGTTCGGGTTAGGATTAGGGGACGGGTGAGGGTCAGGCTTCGGGGAAGGGTTAGGGTTCGGGTTCGGGCTAGGGTTAGGGTTAGGGGACGGGGACGCTTTAGGGTCCAGGTGAGGGTCCGACAAAGCTTTAGGGAGGGCGTGCGTGTGAGGGCACGGGTTAGTGTGAGCCTATGGGTTAGGATTAGGGGACGGGTGAGGGTCAGGCTTCGGGGAAGGGTTAGGATTAGGGTTCGGGCTAGGGTTAGGGTTAGGGGACGGGGACGGTTTAGGGTCCAGGTGAGGGTCCGACAACGCTTTAGGGGGAGCGTGCGTGTGAGGGCGCGTGTTAGTGTGAGCGTACGGGTTAGGATTAGGGGACGGGTGAGGGTCAGGCTTCGGGGAAGTGTTAGGTTTAGGGTTCGGTCTAGGTATAGGGTTAGGGGACGGGTACAGTTTAAGGTCCAGGTGAGGGTCCAACAACGCTTTAGGGGGAGCGTGCATGTGAGGGCGCGGGTTAGTGTGAGCCTACGGGTTAGGATTAAGGGACGGGTGAGGGTTAGGCTTCAGGGAAGGGTTAGGGTTAGGGTTCGGGCTAGGGTTAGAGATAGGGGATGGGTACGGTTTAGGGTCCAGGTGAGGGTCCGACAACACTTTAGGGCTAGCGTGCGTGTGAGGGCGCGGGTTAGTGTGAGCGTACGTGTTAGGATTAGGGGACGGGTGAGGGTCAGGCTTCGGGGAAGGGTTAGGTTTCGGGTTAGGGTTAGGGGACGGGGACGCTTTAGGGTCCAGGTGAGGGTCCGACAACGCTTTAGGGGGAGCGTGCATGTGAGGGCGCGGGTTAGTGTGAGCCTACGGGTTAGGATTAGGGGACGGGTGAGGGTCAGGCTTCGGGGAAGGGTTAGGGTTAGGGTTCGGGCTAGGTTTAGGGGACGGGGACGGTTTAGGGTCCAGGGTAGGGTCCGACAACGATTTAGGGGGAGCGTGCGTGTGAGGGCGCGGGTTAGTGTGAGCCTACGGGTTAGGATTAGGGGACAGGTGAGGGTCAGGCTTCGGGGAAGGGTTAGGGTTAGGGTTCGGGCTAGGGTTAGGGTTAGGGGACGGGGACGGTTTAGGGTCCAGGTGAGGGTCCAACAACGCTTTAGGGGGAGCGTGCGTGTGAGGGCGCGGGTTAGTGTGAGCGTACGGGTTAGGATTAGGGGACGGTTGAGGGTCAGGCTTCGGGGAAGGGTTAGGATTAGGGTTCGGGCTAGGGTTAGGGTTAGGGGACGGGGACGGTTTAGGATCCAGGTGAGGGTCCGACAACGCTTTAGGGGGAGCGTGCGTGTGAGAGCGCGTGTTAGTGTGAGCGTACGGGTTAGGATTAGGGGACGGGTGAGGGTCAGGCTACGGGGAAGGGTTAGGGTTAGGGTTCGCGCTAGGGTTAGGGATAGGGGACGGGGACGGTTTAGAGTCCAGGTGAGGGTCCGACAACGCTTTAGGGGGAGCGTGCGTGTGAGGGCGCGGGTTAGTGTGAGCCTACGGGTTAGGATTAGGGGACGGGTGAGGGTCAGGCTTCGGGGAAGGGTTAGGGTTAGGGTTCGGGCTAGGGTTAGGGTTACGGGACGGGGACGGTTTAGGGTCCAGGTGAGGGTCCGACCACGCTTCAGGGGGAGTGTGCGTGTGAGGGCGCGGGTTAGTGTGAGCCTACGGGTTAGGATTACGGGACGGGTGAGGGTCAGGCTTCGGGGAAGGGTTAGGGTTAGGGTTCGGGCTAGGGTTAGGGTTAGGGGACGGGGACGGTTTAGGGTCCAGGTGAGGGTCCGACAACGCTTTAGGGGGAGTGTGCGTGTGAGGGCGCGGGTTAGTGTGAGCCTACGGGTTAGGATTAGGGGACGGGTGAGGGTCAGGCTTCGGGGAAGGGTTAGGGTTAGGGTTCGGGCTAGGGTTAGGGTTAGGGGACGGGGACGGTTTAGGGTCCAGGTGAGGGTCCGACAACGCTTTAGGGGGATCGTGCATGTGAGGGCGCGTGTTAGTGTTAGCGTTCGGGTTAGGATTAGGGGACGGGAGAGATTCAGGCTTCGGGGAAGTGTTAGGGTTAGGGTTCGGGCTAGGGTTAGGGTTAGGGGACGGGGACGGTTTAGGGTCCAGGTGAGGGTCCGACAACCCTTTAGGGGGAGCGTGCGTGTGAGGGCGCGGTTTAGTGTGAGCCTACGGGTTAGGATTAGGGGACGGGTGAGGGTGAGGCTTCGGGGAAGGGTTAGGGTTAGGGTTCGGGCTAGGGTTAGGGTTAGGGGTCGGGGACGCTTTAGGGTCCAGGTGAGGGTCCGACAACGCTTTAGGGGGAGCGTGCGTGTGAGGGCGCGGTTTAGTGTGAGCCTACGGGTTAGGATTAGGGTACGGGTGAGGGTCAGGCTTCGGGGAAGGGTTAGGGTTAGGGTTCGGGCTAGGGTTTGGGTTAGGGGACGGGTACGGTTTAGGGTCCAGGTGAGGGTCCGACAACGCTTTAGGGGGAGTGTGCGTGTGAGGGCGTGGGTTAGTGTGAGCGTAAGTGTTAGGATAAGGGGACGGGTGAGGGTCAGACTCCGGGGAAGTGTTAGGGTTAGTGTTCGGGCTAGGGTTAGGGTTAGGGGACGGGGACGGTTTAGGGTCCAGGTGAGGGTCCGACAACGCTTTAGAGGGAGCATGCGAGTGAGGGCGCGGGTTAGTGTGAGCATACGGGTTAGGATTAGGGGACGGGTGAGGGTCAGGCTTCGGGGAAGGGTTAGGGTTAGGGTTCGGGCTAGGGTTAGGTGACGGGGACGGTTTAGGGTCCACGTGAGGGTCCGACAACGATTTAGGGGGAGCGTGCGTGTGAGGGCGCGGGTTAGTGTGAGCGTACGGGTTAGGATTAGGGGACGGGTGAGGGTCAGGCTTCGGGGAAGGGTTAGGGTTAGCGTTCGGGCTAGGGTTAGGTTTAGGGGACGGGGACAGTTTAGGGTTCAGGTGAGGGTCCGACAACTCTTTAGGGGGAGTGTGCGTGTGTGGGCGCGGGTTAGTGTTAGCGTACGGGTTAGGATTAGGGGACGGGTGAGGGTCAGGCTTCAGGGAAGGGTTAGGGTTCGGGTTCGGGCTAGGGTTATGGTTAGGGGATGGTGACGCTTTAGGGTCCAGGTGAGGGTCCGACAAAGCTTTAGGGAGGGTGTGCGTGTGAGGGCACGGGTTAGTGTGAGCCTATGGGTTAGGATTAGGGGACGGGTGAGGGTCAGGCTTCGGGGAAGGGTTAGGATTAGGTTTCGGGCTAGGGTTAGGGTTAGGGGACGGGGACGGTTTAGGGTCCAGGTGAGGGTCCGACAACGCTTTAGGGGGAGCGTGCGTGTGAGGGCGCGTGTTAGTGTGAGCGTACGGGTTAGGATTAGGGGACGGGTGAGGGTCAGGCTTCGGGGAAGTGTTAGGTTTAGGGTTCGGTCTAGGTATAGGGTTAGGGGACGGGTACAGTTTAGGGTCCAGGTGAGGGTCCGACAACGCTTTAGGGGGAGCGTGCATGTGAGGGCGCGGGTTAGTGTGAGCCTACAGGTTAGGATTAAGGGACGGGTGAGGGTCAGGCTTCAGGGAAGTGTTAGGGTTAGGGTTCGGGCTAGGGTTAGAGATAGGGGATGGGTACGGTTTAGGGTCCAGGTGAGGGTCCGACAACACTTTAGGGCTAGCGTGCGTGTGAGGGCGCGGGTTAGTGTGAGCGTACGTGTTAGGATTAGGGGACGGGTGAGGGTCAGGCTTCGGGGAAGGGTTAGGGTTCGGGCTAGGGTTAGGGTTAGGGGACGGGGACGCTTTAGGGTCCAGGTGAGGGTCCGACAACGCTTTAGGGGGAGCGTGCATGTGAGGGCGCAGGTTAGTGTGAGCCTACGGGTTAGGATTGGGGACGGGTGAGGGTCAGGCTTCGGGGAAGGGTTAGGGTTAGGGTTCGGGCTAGGTTTAGGGGACGGGGACGGTTTAGGGTCCAGGTGAGGGTCCGACAACGCTTTAGGGGGAGCGTGCGTGTGAGGGCGCGGTTTAGTGTGAGCCTACGGGTTAGGATTAGGGGACGGGTGAGGGTGAGGCTTCGGGGAAGGGTTAGGGTTAGGGTTCGGGCTAGGGTTAGGGTTAGGGTACGGGGACGCTTTAGGGTCCAGGTGAGGGTCCGACAACGCTTTAGGGGGAGCATGCGTGTGAGGGCGCGGTTTAGTGTGAGCCCACGGGTTAGGATTAGGGGACGGGTGAGGGTCAGGCTTCGGGGAAGGGTTAGGGTTAGGGTTCGGGCTAGGGTTTGGGTTAGGGGACGGGTACGGTTTAGGGTCCAGGTGAGGGTCCGACAACGCTTTAGGGGGAGTGTGCGTGTGAGGGCGTGGGTTAGTGTGAGCGTAAGTGTTAGGATAAGGGGACGGGTGAGGGTCAGGCTCCGGGGAAGTGTTAGGGTTAGTGTTCGGGCTAGGGTTAGGGTTAGGGGACGGGGACGGTTTAGGGTCCAGGTGAGGGTCCGACAACGCTTTAGAGGGAGCATGCGTGTGAGGGCGCGGGTTAGTGTGAGCGTACGGGTTAGGATTAGGGGACGGGTGAGGGTCAGGCTTCGGGGAAGTGTTAGGGTTAGGGTTCGGGCTAGGGTTAGGGTTAGGGGACGGGGACGGTTTAGGGTCCAGGTGAGGGTCCGACAACGCTTTAGGGGGAGCGTGCGTGTGAGGGCGCGGGTTAGTGTGAGCCTACGGGTTAGGATTAGGGGACGGGTGAGGGTCAGGCTTCGGGGAAGGGTTAGGGTTAGGGTTCGGGCTAGGGTTAGGGTTACGGGACGGGGACGGTTTAGGGTCCAGGTGAGGGTCCGACCACGCTTCAGGGGGAGTGTGCGTGTGAGGGCGCGGGTTAGTGTGAGCCTACGGGTTAGGATTAGGGGACGGGTGAGGGTCAGGCTTCGGGGAAGGGTTAGGGTTAGGGTTCGGGCTAGCGTTAGGGTTAGGGGACGGGGACGGTTTAGGGTCCAGGTGAGGGTCCGACAACGCTTTAGGGGGAGTGTGCGTGTGAGGGCGCGGGTTAGTGTGAGCCTACGGGTTAGGATTAGGGGACGGGTGAGGGTCAGGCTTCGGGGAAGGGTTAGGGTTAGGGTTCGGGCTAGCGTTAGGGTTAGGGGACGGGGACGGTTTAGGGTCCAGGTGAGGGTCCGACAACGCTTTAGGGGGAGCGTGCATGTGAGGGCGCGGGTTAGTGTTAGCGTTCGGGTTAGGATTAGGGGACGGGAGAGATTCAGGCTTCGGGGAAGTATTAGGGTTAGGGTTCGGGCTAGGGTTAGGGTTAGGGGACGGGGACGGTTTAGGGTCCAGGTGAGGGTCCGACAACGCTTTAGGGGGAGCGTGCGTGTGAGGGCGTGGTTTAGTGTGAGCCTACGGGTTAGGATTAGGGGACGGGTGAGGGTGAGGCTTCGGGTAATGGTTAGGGTTAGGGTTCGGGCTAGGGTTTGGGTTAGGGGACGGGGATGGTTTAGGGTACAGGTGAGGGTCTGACAACGCTTTAGGGGGAGTGTGCGTGTGAGGGCGTGGGTTAGTGTGAGCGTAAGTGTTAGGATACGGGGACGGGTGAGGGTCAGGTTCCGGGGAAGTGTTAGGGTTAGTGTTCGGGCTAGGGTTAGGGTTAGGGGACGGGGACGGTTTAGGGTCCAGGTGAGGGTCCGACAACGCTTTAGGGGGAGCGTGCGTGTGAGGGCGCGGGTTAGTGTGAGCCTACGGGTTAGGATTAGGGGACGGGTGAGGGTCAGGCTTCGGGGAAGTGTTAGGGTTAGGGTTCGGGCTAGGGTTAGGGGACGGGGACGGTTTAGGGTCCAGGTGAGGGTCCGACAACGATTTAGGGGGAGCGTGCGTGTGAGGGCGCGGGTTAGTGTGAGCGTACGGGTTAGGATTAGGGGACGGGTGAGGGTCAGGCTTCGGGGAAGGGTTAGGGTTAGGGTTCGGGCTAGGGTTAGGTTTAGGGGACGGGGACAGTTTAGGGTCCAGGTGAGGGTCCGACAACTCTTTAGGGGGAGTGTGCGTGTGTGGGCGCGGGTTAGTGTCAGCGTACGGGTTAGGATTAGGGGACGGGTGAGGGTCAGGCTTCAGGGAAGGGTTAGGGTTAGAGTTCGGGCTAGGGTTAGGGTTAGGGGACGGGTACAGTTTAGGGTCCAGGTGAGGGTCCGACAACGCTTTAGGGGGAGCGTGCGTGTGACGGCGCGGGTTAGTGTGAGCCTATGGGTTAGGATTAAGGGACGGGTGAGGGTCAGGCTTCGGGGAAGGGTTAGGGTTCGGGTTCGGGCTAGGGTTAGGGTTAGGGGATGGGGACGCTTTAGGGTCCAGGTGAGGGTCTGACAAAGCTTTAGGGAGGGCGTGCGTGTGAGGGCACGGGTTAGTGTGAGCCTATGGGTTAGGATTAGGGGACGGGTGAGAGTCAGGCTTCGGGGAAGGGTTAGGATTAGGGTTCGGGCTAGGGTTAGGGTTAGGGGACGGGGACGGTTTAGGGTCCAGGTGAGGGTCCGACAACGCTTTAGGGGGAGCGTGCGTGTGAGGGAGCGGGTTAGTGTGAGCGTACGGGTTAGGATTAGGGGACGGGTGAGGGTCAGGCTTCGGGGAAGTGTTAGGGTTAGGGTTCGGGCTAGGGTTAGGGTTAGGGGACGGGGACGGTTTAGGGTCCAGGTGAGGGTCCGACAACGCTTTAGGGGGAGCGTGCATGTGAGGGCGCGGGTTAGTGTGAGCCTACGGGTTAGGATTAAGGGACGGGTGAGAGTCAGGCTTCAGGGAAGGGTTAGGGTTAGGGTTCGGGCTAGGGTTAGAGATAGGGGATGGGTACGGTTTAGGGTCCAGGTGAGGGTCCGACAACACTTTAGGGGGAGCGTGCGTGTGAGGTCGCGGGTTAGTGTGAGCGTACGTGTTAGGATTAGGGGACGGGTGAGGGTCAGGCTTCGGGGAAGGGTTAGTGTTCGGGCTAGGGTTAGGGTTAGGGGACGGGGACGCTTTAGGGTCCAGGTGAGGGTCCGACAATGCTTTAGGGGGAGCGTGCATGTGAGGGCGCGGGTTAGTGTGAGCCTACGGGTTAGGATTAGGGGACGGGTGAGGGTCAGGCTTCGGGGAAGGGTTAGGGTTAGTTTTCGGGCTAGGTTTAGGGGACGGGGACGGTTTAGGGTCCAGGTGAGGGTCCGACAACGATTTAGGGGGAGCGTGCGTGTGAGGGCGCGGGTTAGTGTGAGCCTCCGGGTTAGGATTAGGGGACGGGTGAGGGTCAGCCTTCGGGGAAGGGTTAGGGTTAGGGTTCGGGCTAGGGTTAGGGTTAGGGGACGGGGACGGTTTAGGGTCCAGGTGAGGGTCCAACAACGCTTTAGGGGGAGCGTGCGTGTGAGGGCGCGGGTTAGTGTGAGCGTACGGGTTAGGATTAGGGGACGGGTGAGGGTCAGGCTTCGGGGAAGTGTTAGGGTGAGGGTTCGGGCTAGGGTTAGGGTTAGGGGACGGGGACGGTTTAGGGTCCAGGTGAGGGTCCGACAACGCTTTAGGGGGAGCGTGCGTGTGAGGGCGCGGGTTAGTGTTAGCATACGGGTTAGGATTAGGGGACGGTTGAGGGTCAGGCTTCGGGGAAGGGTTAGGGTTAGGGTTCGGGCTAGGGTTAGGGTTAGGGGACGGGGACGGTTTAGGGTCCAAGTGAGGGTCTCACAACGCTTTAGGGGGAGCGTGCGTGTGAGGGCGCGTGTTAGTGTGAGCCTACGGGTTAGGATTAGGGGACGGGTGAGGGTCAGGCTACGGGGAAGGGTTAGGGTTAGTGTTCGCGCTAGGTTTAGGGATAGGGGACGGGGACGGTTTAGTGTCCAGGTGAGGGTCCGACAACGCTTTAGGGGGAGCGTGCGTGTGAGGGCGCGGGTTAGTGTGAGCCTACGGGTTAGGATTAGGGGACGGGTGAGGGTCAGGCTTCGGGGAAGGGTTAGGGTTAGGGTTCGGGCTAGGGTTAGGGTTACGGGACGGGGACGGTTTAGGGTCCAGCTGAGGGTCCGACAACGCTTTAGTGGGAGCGTGCGTGTGAGGGCGCGGGTTAGTGTTAGCGTACGTGTTAGGATTAGGGGACGGGTGAGGGTCAGGCTTCGGGGAAGTGTTAGGGTTAGGGTTCGGGCTAGGGTTAGGGTTAGGGGACGGGGACGGTTTAGGGTCCAGGTGAGGGTCGGACAACGCTTTAGGGGGAGCGTGCGTGTGAGGGCGAGGGTTAGTGTGAGCATACGGGTTAGGATTAGGGGACGGGTGAGGGTCAGGCTTCGGGGAAGGGTTAGGGTTAGGGTTCGGGCTAGGGTTAGGGTTAGGGGACGGGGACGGTTTAGGGTCCAGGTGAGGGTCCGACAACGCTTTAGGGGGAGCGTGCGTGTGAGGGCGCGGGTTAGTGTGAGCCTATGGGTTAGGATTAGGGGACGGGTGAGGGTCAGGCTTCGGGGAAGGGTTAGGGTTAAGGTTCGGGCTAGGGTTAGGGTTAGGGGACGGGGACGGTTTAGGGTCCAGGTGAGGGTCCGACAACGCTTTAGGGGGAGCGTGCGTGTGAGGGCACGGGTTAGTGTGAGCGTTCGGGTTAGGATTAGGGGACGGGTGTGGGTCAAGCTTCGGGGAAGGGTTAGGGTTAGGGTTCGGGTTAGGGTTAGGGGACGGGGACGGTTTAGGGTCCAGGTGAGGGTCCGACAACGCTTTAGGGGGAGCGTGTGTGTGAGGGCGCGTGTTAGTGTGAGCGTACGGCTTAGGATTAGGGGACGTGTGAGGGTCAGGCTTCGGGGAAGGGTTAGGTTTAGGGTTCGGGCTAGGTATAGGGTTAGGGCACGGGGACAATTTAGGGTCCAGGTGAGGGTCCGACAACGATTTAGGGGGAGCGTGCGTGTGAGGGCGCGGGTTAGTGTGAGCCTACGGATTAGGATTAGGGGACGGGTGAGGGTCAGGCTTCGGGGAAGGGTTAGGGTTAGGTTTCGTGCTAGGGTTAGGGTTAGGGGATGGGGACGGTTTAAGGTCCAGGTGAGGGTCTGACAACGCTTTAGTGGGAGCGTGCGTGTGAGGGCGCGGGTTACTGTGAGCGTACGGGTCAGGATTAGGGGACGGGTGAGGGTCAGGCTTCGGGGAAGGGTTAGGGTTAGGGTTCGGCCTAGGGTTAGGGTTAGGGGACGGGGACGGTTTAGGGTCCAGGTGAGGGTCCGACAACGCTTTAGGGGGAGCGTGCGTGTGAGATCGCGTGTTAGTGTGAGCGTACGGGTTAGGATTAGGGGACGGGTGAGGGTCAGGCTTCAGGGAAGGGTTAGGCTTAGGGTTCGGGCTAGGGTTAGGGTTAGGGGACGGGGACGCTTTAGGGTCCAGGTGAGGGTCCGACAACGCTTTAGGGAGAGCGTGTGTGTGAGGGCGCGTGTTAGTGTGAGCGTACGGCTTAGGATTAGGGGACGGATGAGGGTCAGGCTTCGGGGAAGTGTTAGGTTTAAGGTTCGGGCTAGGTATAGGGTTAAGGCACGGGGACAGTTTAGGGTCCAGGTGAGGGTCCGACAACGCTTTAGGGGGAGCGTGCGTGTGAGGGCGCGGGTTAGTGTTAGCGTACGGGTTAGGATTAGGGGACGGGTGAGGGTCAGGCTTTGGGGAAGGGTTAGGTTTAGGGTTCGGGCTAGGGTTAGGGTTAGGGGACGGGGACATTTTAGGGTCCAGGTGAGGGTCCGACAACGCTTTAGGGGGAGCGTGCGTGTGAGGGCGCGGGTTAGTGTGAGCCTACGGGTTAGGATTAGGGGACGGGTGAGGGTCAGGCTTCGGGGAAGGGTTAGGGTTAGGGTTCGGGCTAGGGTTAGAGATAGGGGATGGGTACGGTTTAGGGTCCAGGTGAGGGTCCGACAACACTTTAGAGCGAGCGTGCGTGTTAGGGCGCGGGTTAGTGTTAGCGTACGGGTTAGGATTATGGGACGGGTGAGGGTCAGGCTTCGGGGAAGGGTTAGGGTTAGGGTTCGGGCTAGGGTTAGGGTTAGGGGATGGGGACGCTTTAGGGTCCAGGTGAGGGTCCGACAACACTTTAGGGAGAGCGTGCGTGTGAGGGCACGGGTTAGTGTGAGCCTACGGGTTAGGATTAGGGGACGGGTGAGTGTCAGGCTTCGGGGAAGGGTTAGGATTAGGGTTCGGGCTAGGGTTAGGGTTAGGGGATGGGGAGGCTTTAGGGTCCAGGTGAGGGTCTGACAACGCTTTAGGGAGGGCGTGAGTGTGAGGGCACGGGTTAGTGTGAGCCTATGGGTTAGGATTAGGGGACGGGTGAGGGTCAGGCTTCGGGGAAGGGTTAGGATTAGGGTTCGGGCTAGGGTTAGGGTTAGGGGACGGGGACGGTTTAGGGTCCAGGTGAGGGTCCGACAACGATTTAGGGGGAGCGTGCGTGTGAGGGCGCGGGTTAGTGTTAGCGTACGGGTTAGGATTAGGGTACGGGTGAGGGTCAGGTTTCGGGGAAGGGTTAGGGTTAGGGTTCGGGCTAGGGTTAGGGTTAGGGGACGGGGACGGTTTAGGGTCCAGGTGAGGGTCCGACAACGCTTTAGGGGGAACGTGCGTGTAAGGGCGCGGGTTAGTGTGAGCGTACGGGTTAGGATTAGGGGATGGGTGAGGGTCAGGCTTCAGGGAAGGGTTAGGGTTAGGGTTCGCCTAGAGTTAGGGTTAGGGGACGGGGACGGTTTAGGGTCCAGGTGAGGGTCTGACAACGCTTTAGGGGGAGCGTGCGTGTGAGGGTGCAGGTTAGTGTGTGCCTACGGGTTAGGATTAGGGGACGGGTGAGGGTCAGGCTTCGGGGAAGTGTTAGGGTTAGGGATCGGGCTAGGGTTAGGGTTAGGGGACGGGGACGGTTTAGGGTACAGGTGAGGGTCCGAAAACGCTTTAGGGGGAGCGTGCGTGTGAGGGCGCGTGTTAGTGTGAGCGTACGGGTTAGGATTAGGGGACGGGTGAGGGTCAGGCTTCGGGGAAGGGTTAGGATTAGTGTTCGGGCTAGGTATAGGTTTAGGGGACGGGGACAGTTTAGGGTCCAGGTGAGGGTCCGACAACGCTTTAGGGGGAGCGTGCATGTGAGGGCACGGGTTAGTGTGAGCCTACGGGTTAGGATTAAGGGACGGGTGAGGGTCAGGCTTGGGGGAAGTGTTAGGGTTAGGGTTCGGGCTAGGGTTAGAGATAGGGGATGGGTACGGTTTAGGGTCCAGGTGAGGGTCCGACAACACTTTAGGGCTAGCGTGCGTGTGAGGGCGCGGGTTAGTGTTAGCGTACGTGTTAGGATTAGGGGACGGGTGAGGGTCAGGCTTCGGGGAAGGGTTAGGGTTAGGGTTCGGGCTAGGGTTAGGGTTAGGGGACGGGGACGGTTTAGGGTCCAGGTGAGGGTCCGACAACGCTTTAGGGGGAGCGTGCATGTAGGGCGCGGGTTAGTGTGAGCCTACGGTTTAGGATTAGGGGACGGGTGAGGGTCAGGCTTCGGGGAAGGGTTAGGGTTAGGGTTCGGGCTAGGTTTAGGGGACGGGGATGGTTTAGGGTCCAGGTGAGGGTCCGATAACGATTTATGGGGAGCGTGCGTGTGAGGGCGCGGGTTAGTGTGAGCCTACGGGTTAGGATTAGGGGACGGGTGAGGGTCAGGCTTCGGGGAAGGGTTAGGGTTAGGGTTCGGGCTAGGGTTAGGCTTAGGGGACGGGGACGGTTTAGGGTCCAGGTGAGGGTCCAACAACGCTTTAGGGGGAGCGTGCGTGTTAGGGCGCGGGTTAGTGTGAGCCTACGGTTTAGGATTGGGGGACAGGTAAGGGTCAGGCTTCGGGGAAGGGTTAGGGTTAGGGTTCGGGCTAGGGTTAGGGTTAGGGGACGGGGACGGTTTAGGGTCAAGGTGAGGGTCCGACAACGCTTTAGGGGGAGCGTGCGTGTGAGGGCGCGGGTTAGTGTGAGCCTACGGGTTAGGATTAGGGAACGGGTGAGGGTCAGGCTTCGGGGAAGGGTTAGGGTTAGGGTTCGGGCTAGGGTTAGGGTTAGGGGACGGGGACGGTTTAGGGTCCAGGTGAGGGTCCGACAACGCTTTAGGGGGAGCGTGCGTGTGAGGGCGCGGGTTAGTGTGAGCCTACGGGTTAGGATTAGGGGACGGGTGAGGGTCAGGCTTTGGGGAAGGGTTAGGGTTAGGGTTCGGGCTAGGGTTAGAGGACGGGGAAGGGGACGGTTTAGCGTCTAGGTGAGGGTCCGACAACGCTTTAGGGGGAGCGTGCGTGTGAGGTCGCAGGTTAGTGTTAGCGTACGGGTTAGGATTAGGGGACGGGTGAGGGTCAGGCTTCGGGGAAGGTTTAGGGTTAGGGTTCGGGCTAGGGTTAGGGTTAGGGGACGGGGACGGTTTAGGGTCCAGGTGAGGGTCCGACAACGCTTTAGGGGGAGCGGGCGTGTGAGGGCGCGGGTTAGTGTTAGCGTACGGGTTACGATTAGGGGACGAGTGAGGGTCAGTCTTCGGGGAAGGCTTAGGGTTAGGGTTCGGGCTAGGGTTAGGGTTAGGGGACGGTTTAGGGTCCAGGTGAGGGTCCGACAACGCTTTAGGGGGAGCGTGCGTGTGAGGGCGCGGGTTAGTGTGAGCCTACGGGTTAGGATTAGGGGACGGGTGAGGGTCAGGCTTCGGGGAAGGGTTAGGGTTAGGGTTCGGGCTAGGGTTAGGGTTAGGGGACGGTGACGGTTTAGGGTCCAGGTGAGGGTCCGACAACGCTTTAGGGGGAGCGGGCGTGTGAGGGCGCGGGTTAGTGTGAGCCTACGGGTTAGGATTAGAGGACGGGTGAGGGTCAGGCTTCGGGGAAGAGTTAGGGTTAGGGTTCGGGCCAGGGTTAGGGTTAGGGGACGGGGACGGTTTAGGGACAAGTTGAGTGTCCGAAAACGCTTTAGGGGGAGCGTGCGTGTGAGGGCGTGGGTTAGTGTTAGCGTACGGGTTAGGATTAGGGGACGAGTGAGGGTCAGGCTTCGGGGAAGGCTTAGGGTTAGGGTTCGGGCTAGGGTTAGGGTTAGGGGACGGTTTATGGTCCAGGTGAGGTTCCGACAACGCTTTAGGGGAGCGTGCGTGTGAGGGCGCGGGTTAGTGTGAGCGTACGGGTTAGGATTAGTGGACGGGTGAGGGTCAGGCTTCGGGGAAGGGTTAGGGTTAGGGTTCGGGCTAGGGTTAGGTTAGGGGACGGTGACGGTTTAGGCTCCAGGTGAGGGTCCGACAACGCTTTAGGGGGAGCGGGCGTGTGAGGGCGCGGGTTAGTGTGAGCCTACGGGTTAGGATTAGGGGACGGGTGAGGGTCAGGCTTCGGGGAAGGGTTAGGGTTAGGGTTCGGGCTAGGGTTAGGGTTAGGGGACGGGGACGGTTTAGGGTCCAGGTGAGTGTCCGACAACGCTTTAGGGGGAGCGTGCGTGTGAGGGCGTGGGTTAGTGTTAGCGTACGGGTTAGGATTAGGGGACGAGTGAGGGTCAGGCTTCGGGGAAGGCTTAGGGTTAGGGTTCGGGCTAGGGTTAGGGGACGGGGACGGTTTAGGGTCCAGGTGAGGGTCCGACAACGGCTTAGGGGGAGCGTGCGTGTGAGGGCGCGGGTTAGTGTTAGCGTACGGGTTAGGATTAGGGGACGAGTGAGGGTCAGGCTTCGGGGAAGGCTTAGGGTTAGGGTTCGGGCTAGGGTTAGGGGACGGGGACGGTTTAGGGTCCAGGTGAGGGTCCGACAACGCTTTAGGGGGAGCGTGCGTGTGAGGGCGCGGTTTAGTGTTAGCGTACGGGTGAGGATTAGGGGACGGGTGAGGGTCAGGCTTCGGGGAAGGGTTCGGGTTAGGGTTCGGTCTAGGGTTAGGTTTAGGGGACGGGGAAGGTTTACGGTCCAGGTGAGGGTCCGACAACGCTTTAGGGGGAGCGTGCGTGTGAGGGCGCTGGTTAGTGTTAGCGTACGGGTTAGGATTAGGGGACGGGTGAGGGTCAGGCTTCGGGGAAGGGTTAGGGTTAGGGTTCGGGCTAGGGTTAGGGTTAGGGGACGGGGACGGTTTAGGGTCCAGGTGAGGGTCCGACAACGCTTCAGTGGGAGCGTGCGTGTGAGGGCGCGGGTTAGTGTGAGCCTACGGGTTAGGATTTGGGACGGGTGAGGGTCAGGCTTCGGGGAAGGGTTAGGGTTAGGGTTCGGGCTAGGGTTAGGGTTAGGGGACGGGGACGGTTTAGGGTCCAGGTGAGGGTCCGACAACGCTTTAGGGGGAGCGTGCATGTGAGGGCGTGGGTTAGTGTGAGACTACGGGTTAGGATTAGGGGACAGGTGAGGGTCAGGCTTCGGGGAAGGGTTAGGGTTAGGGTTCGGGCTAGGGTTAGGGTTAGGGGACGGGGACGGTTTAGGGTCCAGGTGAGGGTCCGTCAACGCTTTAGGGGGAGCGTGCGTGTGAGGGCACGGGTTAGTGTTAGTGTAAGGGTTAGGATTAGGGGACGGGTGAGGGTCAGGCTTCGGGGAAGGGTTAGGGTTAGGGTTCGGGCTAGGGTTAGGGTTAGGGGACGGGGACGGTTTAGGGTCCAGGTGAGGGTCCGACAACGCTTTAGGGGGAGCGTGCGTGTGAGGGCGCGGTTTAGTGTTAGCGTACGGGTTAGGATTAGGGGACGGGTGAGGGTCAGGCTTCGGGGAAGGTTTAGGGTTAGGGTTCGGGCTAGGGTTAGGGGACGGGGACGGTTTAGGGTCCAGGTGAGGGTCCGACAACGCTTTAGGGGGAGCGTGCGTGTGAGGGCGCAGGTTAGTGTGAGCCTACGGGTTAGGATTAGGGGACGGGTGAGGGTCAGGCTTCGGGGAAGGGTTAGGGTTAGGGTTCGGGCTAGGGTTTGGGTTAGGGGACGGGGACGGTTTAGGGTCCAGGTGAGGGTCCGACAACGCTTTAGGGGGAGCGTTCGTGTGAGGGCGCGGGTTAGTGTTAGCCTACGGGTTAGGATTAGGGGACGGGTGAGGGTCGGGCTTCGGGGAAGGGTTAGGGTTAGGGTTCGGGCTAGGGTTAGGGTTAGAGGACGGGGACGGTTTAGGGTCCAGGTGAGGGTCCGACAACGCTTTAGGGGGAGCGTGCGTGTGAGGGCACGGGTTAGTGTGAGCCTACGGGTTAGGATTAGGGGACGGGTGAGGGTCAGGCTTCGGGGAAGGGTTAGGGTTAGGGTTCGGGCTAGGGTTAGGGTTAGGGGACGGGGACGGTTTAGGGTCCAGGTGAGGGTCCGACAACGCTTTAGGGGGAGCGTGCGTGTGAGGGCGCGGGTTAGTGTGAGCCTACGGGTTAGGATTAGGGGACGGGTGAGGGTCAGGCTTCGGGGAAGTGTTAGGGTTAGGGTTCGGGCTAGGGTTAGGGTCAGGGGACGGGGACGGTTTAGGGTCCAGGTGAGGGTCCGACAACGTTTTAGGGGGAGCGTGAGTGTGAGGGCGCGGGATAGTGCTAGCGTACGGGTTAGGATTAGGGGACGCGTGAGGGTCAGGCTTCGGGGAAGGGTTAGGGTTAGGGTTCGGGCTAGTGTTAGGGTTAGGGGACAGGGACGGTTTAGGGTCCAGGTGAGGTTCTGACAACGCTTTAGGGGGAGCGCGCGTGTGAGGGTGCGGTTTAGTGTGAGCGTACGGGTTAGGATTAGGGGACGGGTGAGGGTCAGGCTTCGGGGAAGGGTTAGGGTTAGGGTTCGGGCTAGGGTTAGGGTTAGGGGACGGGGACGGTTTAGGGGCCAGGTGAGGGTCCGACAACGCTTTAGGGGGAGCGTGCGTTTGAGGGCGCGGGTTAGTGTTAGCGTACTGGTTAGGATTATGGGACGGGTGAGGGTCAGGCTTCGGGGAAGGGTTAGGGTTAGGGTTCGGGCTAGGGTTAGGGTCAGGGGACGGGGACGGTTTAGGGTCCAGGTGAGGGTTCGACAACGTTTTAGGGGGAGCATGCGTGTGAGGGCGCGGGTTAGTGTTAGCGTACGGGTTAGGATTAGGGGACGGGTGAGGGTCAGGCTTCGGGGAAGGGTTAGGGTTAGGGTTCGGGCTAGGGTTAGGGTTAGGGGACGGGGACGGTTTAGGGTCCAGGTGAGGGTCCGACAACGCTTTAGGGGGAGCGCGCGTGTGAGGGTGCGGTTTAGTGTGAGCGTACGGGTTAGGATTAGGGGACGGGTGAGTTTCAGGCTTCTGGGAAGGGTTAGGGTTAGGGTTCGGGCTAGGGTTAGGGTTAGGGGACGGGGACGGTTTAGGGTCCAGGTGAGGGTCCGACAACGCTTTAGGGGGAGAGTGCGTGTGAGGGCGCGGGTTAGTGTTAGCGTACGGGTTAGGATTAGGGGACGGGTGAGGGTCAGGCTTCGGGGAAGGGTTAGGGTTAGGGTTCGGGCTAGGGTTAGGGTTAGGGGACGGGGAAGATTTAGGGTCCAGGTGAGGGTCCGACAACGCTTTAGGGAGAGCGTGCGTGTGAGGGCGCGGGTTAGTGTGAGCGTACGGGTTAGGATTAGGGGACGGGTGAGGGTCAGGCTTCGGGGAAGGTTTAGGGTTAGGGTTCGGGCTAGGGTTAGGGTTAGGGGACGGGGACTGTTTAGGGTCCAGGTGAGGGTCCGACAACGCTTTAGGGGGAGCGTGGGTGTGAGGGCGCGGCTTAGTGTGAGCCTACGGTTTAGGATTAGGGGACGGGTGAGGGTCAGGCTTCGGGGAAGGGTTAGGGTTATGGTTCGGGCTAGGGTTAGGGTTAGGGGACGGGGACGGTTTAGGGTCCAGGTGAGGGTCCGACAACGCTTTAGGGGGAGCGTGCGTGTGAGGGCGCGGGTTAGTGTGAGACTACGGGTTAGGATTAGGGGACGGGTGAGGGTCAGGCTTCGGGGAAGGGTTAGGGTTAGGGTTCGGGCTAGGGTTAGGGTTAGGGGACGGAGACGGTTTAGGGTCCAGGTGAGGGTCCGACAACGCTTTAGGGGGAGCGTGCGTGTGAGGGCGTGGGTTAGTTTAGCGTACGGGTTAGGATTAGGGAACGGGTGAGGGTCAGGCTTCGGGGAAGGTTTAGGGTTAGGGTTCGGGCTAGGGTTAGGGTTAGGGGACGGAGACGGTTTAGGGTCCAGGTGAGGGTCCGACAACGCTTTAGGGGGAGCGTGCGTGTGAGGGCGAGGTTTAGTGTGAGCCTACGGGTTAGGATTAGGGGACGTGTGAGGGTCAGGCTTCGGGGAAGGGTTAGGGTTAGGGTTCGGGCTAGGGTTAGGGTTAGGGGACGGGGACGGTTTAGGGTCCATGTGAGGGTCCGACAACGCTTTAGGGAGAGCGTGCGTGTGAGCGCGCGGGTTAGTGTGAGCGTCCGGGTTAGGATTAGGGGACGGGTGAGGGTCAGGCTTCGGGGAAGGTTTAGGGTTAGGGTTCGGGCTAGGGTTAGGGTTAGGCGACGGGGACGGTTTAGGTTCCAGGTCAGGGTCCGACAACGATTTACGGGGAGCGTGCGTGTTAGGGCGCTGATTAGTATTAGCGTACTGGTTAGGATTAGGGGACGGGTGAGGGTCAGGCTTCGGGGAAGGGTTAGGGTTAGGGTTCGGACTAGGGTTAGGGTTAGGGGACGGGGACGGTTTAGGGTCCAGGTGAGGGTCCGACTCTTTAGGGGGAGCGTGCGTGAGAGGGCGTGGGTTAGTTTAGCGTACGGGTTAGGGTTAGGGAACGGGTGAGTGTCAGGCTTCGGGGAAGGGTTAGGGTTAGGGTTCGGGCTAGGGTTAGGGTTAGGGGACGGAGACGGTTTAGGGTCCAGGTGAGGGTCCGACAACGCTTTAGAGGGAGAGTGCGTGTGAGGGCGCGGTTTAGTGTGAGCCTACGGGTTAGGATTAGGGGACGTGTGAGGGTCAGGCTTCGGGGAAGGGTTAGGGTTAGAGTTCGGGCTAGGGTTAGGGTTAGGGGACGGGGACGGTTTAGGGTCCAGGTGAGGGTCCGACAACGCTTTAGGGGGAGTGTGCGTGTGAGGGCCCGGGTTAGTGTTAGGCTACGGGTTAGGATTAGGGGACGGGTGAGTGTCAGGCTTCGGGGAAGGGTTAGGGTTAGGGTTCGGTCTAGGGTTAGGGTTAGGGGACGGGGACGGTTTAGGGTCCGGGTGAGGGTCCGACATCGCTTTAGGGGGAGCGTGCGTGTGAGGGTGCGGGTTAGTGTTAGCGTACGGGTTAGGATTAGGGGACGGGTGAGGGTCAGGCTTCGGGGAAGGTTTAGGGTTAGGGTTCGGGCTAGGGTTAGGGTTAGGGGACGGGGACGGTTTAGGGTCCAGGTGAGGGTCCGACAACGCTTTAGGGGGAGCGTGCGTGTGAGGGCGCGGGTTAGATTGAGCGTACGGGTTAGGATTAGGGGACGAGTGAGGGTCAGGCTTCGGGGAAGGGTTAGGGTTAGGGTTCGGGCTAGGGTTAGGGTTAGGGGACGGGGACGGTTTAGGGTCCAGGTGAGGGTCCGACAACGTTTAGGGAGAGCGTGCGTGTGAGGGCGCGGGTTAGTGTGAGCGTACGGGTTAGGATTAGGGGACGGGTGAGGGTCAGGCTTCGGGGAAGGGTTATGGTTAGGGTTCGGGCTAGGGTTAGGGTTAGGGGACGGGGACGGTTTAGGGTCCAGGTGAGGGTCCGACAACGCTTTAGGGGGAGCGTGCGTGTGAGGGCGCGGGTTAGTGTGAGCTTCCGGGTTAGGATTAGGGGACGGGTGAGGGTCAGGCTTCGGGGAAGTGTTAGGGTTAGGGTTCGGGCTAGGGTTAGGGTTAGGGGACGGGGACGGTTTAGGGTCCAGGTGAGGGTCCGACAACGCTTTAGGGGGAGCGTGGGTGTGAGGGCACGGGTTAGTGTGAGCCTACGGGTTAGGATTAGGGGACGGGTGAGGGTCAGGCTTCGGGGAAGGGTTAGGGTTAGGGTTCGGGCTAGGGTTAGGGTTAGGGGACGGGGACGGTTTAGGGTCCAGGTGAGGGTCCGACAACGCTTTAGGGGGAGTGTGCGTGTGAGGGCGCGGGTTAGTGTTAGCGTACGGGTTAGGATTAGGGGACGTGTGAGGGTCAGGCTTCGGGGAAGGGTTAGGGTTAGGGTTCGGTCTAGGATTAGGGTTAGGGGACGGGGACTGTTTAGGGTCCAGGTGAGTGTACGACAACGCTTTAGGGGGAGCGTGCGTGTGAGGGCACGGGTTAGTGTGAGCGTACGGGTTAGGATTAGGGGACGTGTGAGCGTCAGGCTTCGGGAAGGGTTAGGGTTAGGGTTTGGGCTAAGGTTAGGTTTAGGGGACGGGGACGGTTTAGGGTCCAGGTGAGGGTCCGACAACGCTTTAGGTGGAGCGTGCGTGTGAGGGCGCGGGTTAGTGTTAGCGTATGGGTTAGGATTAGGGGACGGGTGAGGGTCAGGCTTCGGGGAAGGGTTAGGGTTAGGGTTCGGTCTAGGATTAGGGTTAGGGGACGGGGACGGTTTAGGGTCCAGGTGAGGGTCCGACAACGCTTTACGGGGAGCGTGCTTGTAAGGGCGCGGGTTAGTGTTAGCGTACGGGTAAGGATTAGGGGACGGGTGAGGGTCAGGCTAGGGGAAGGGTTAGGTTTAGGGTTCGGGCTAGGGTTAGGGTTAGGGGACGGGGACGGTTTAGGGTCCAGGTGAGGGTCCGACAACGCTTTAGGGGGAGGGTGCGTGTGAGGGCGCGGGTTAGTGTTAGCGTACGGGTTAGGATTAGGGAACGGGTGAGGGTCAGGCTTCGGGGAAGGGTTAGGGTTAGGGTTCGGGCTAGGGTTAGGGTTAGGGGACGGGGACGGTTTAGGGTCCAGGTCAGGGTCCGACAAGGCTTTACGGGGAGCGTGTGTGTGAGGGCGCGCATTAGTATTAGCGTACGGGTTAGGATTAGGGGACGGGTGAGGGTCAGGCTTCGGGGAAGGGTTAGGGTTAGGGTTCGGGCTAGGGTTAGGGTTAGGGGACGGGGACGGTTTAGGGTCCAGGTGTGTGTCCGACGCTTTAGGGGGAGCGTGCGTGAGAGGGCGCAGGTTAGTGTTAGCGTACGGGTTAGGATTAGGGAACGGGTGAGGGTCAGGCTTCGGGGAAGGGTTAAGGTTAGTGTTCGGGCTAGGGTTAGGGTTAGGGGACGGAGACGGTTTAGGGTCCAGGTGAGGGTCCGACAACGCTTTAGGGGGAGCGTGCGTGTGAGGGCGCGGGTTAGTGTGAGCTTCCGGGTTAGGATTAGGGGACGGGTGAGGGTCAGGCTTCGGGGAAGTGTTAGGGTTAGGGTTCGGGCTAGGGTTAGGGTTAGGGGACGGGGACGGTTTAGGGTCCAGGTGAGGGTCCGACAACGCTTTAGGGGGAGCGTGGGTGTGAGGGCACGGGTTAGTGTGAGCCTACGGGTTAGGATTAGGGGACGGGTGAGGGTCAGGCTTCGGGGAAGGGTTAGGGTTAGGGTTCGGGCTAGGGTTAGGGTTAGGGGACGGGGACGGTTTAGGGTCCAGGTGAGGGTCCGACAACGCTTTAGGGGGAGTGTGCGTGTGAGGGCGCGGGTTAGTGTTAGCGTACGGGTTAGGATTAGGGGACGTGTGAGGGTCAGGCTTCGGGGAAGGGTTAGGGTTAGGGTTCGGTCTAGGATTAGGGTTAGGGGACGGGGACTGTTTAGGGTCCAGGTGAGTGTACGACAACGCTTTAGGGGGAGCGTGCGTGTGAGGGCACGGGTTAGTGTGAGCGTACGGGTTAGGATTAGGGGACGTGTGAGGGTCAGGCTTCGGGAAGGGTTAGGGTTAGGGTTTGGGCTAAGGTTAGGTTTAGGGGACGGGGACGGTTTAGGGTCCAGGTGAGGGTCCGACAACGCTTTAGGTGGAGCGTGCGTGTGAGGGCGCGGGTTAGTGTTAGCGTATGGGTTAGGATTAGGGGACGGGTGAGGGTCAGGCTTCGGGGAAGGGTTAGGGTTAGGGTTCGGTCTAGGATTAGGGTTAGGGGACGGGGACGGTTTAGGGTCCAGGTGAGGGTCCGACAACGCTTTACGGGGAGCGTGCTTGTAAGGGCGCGGGTTAGTGTTAGCGTACGGGTAAGGATTAGGGGACGGGTGAGGGTCAGGCTAGGGGAAGGGTTAGGTTTAGGGTTCGGGCTAGGGTTAGGGTTAGGGGACGGGGACGGTTTAGGGTCCAGGTGAGGGTCCGACAACGCTTTAGGGGGAGGGTGCGTGTGAGGGCGCGGGTTAGTGTTAGCGTACGGGTTAGGATTAGGGAACGGGTGAGGGTCAGGCTTCGGGGAAGGGTTAGGGTTAGGGTTCGGGCTAGGGTTAGGGTTAGGGGACGGGGACGGTTTAGGGTCCAGGTCAGGGTCCGACAAGGCTTTACGGGGAGCGTGTGTGTGAGGGCGCGCATTAGTATTAGCGTACGGGTTAGGATTAGGGGACGGGTGAGGGTCAGGCTTCGGGGAAGGGTTAGGGTTAGGGTTCGGGCTAGGGTTAGGGTTAGGGGACGGGGACGGTTTAGGGTCCAGGTGTGTGTCCGACGCTTTAGGGGGAGCGTGCGTGAGAGGGCGCAGGTTAGTGTTAGCGTACGGGTTAGGATTAGGGAACGGGTGAGGGTCAGGCTTCGGGGAAGGGTTAAGGTTAGTGTTCGGGCTAGGGTTAGGGTTAGGGGACGGAGACGGTTTAGGGTCCAGGTGAGGGTCCGACAACGCTTTAGGGGGAGCGTGCGTGTGAGGGCGCGGTTTAGTGTGAGCCTACGGGTTAGGATTAAGGGACGGTTGAGGGTCAGGCTTCGGGGAAGGGTTAGGGTTAGGGTTCGGGCTAGGGTTAGGGTTAGGGGACGGGGACGGTTTAGGGTCCAGGTGAGGGTCCGACAACGCTTTAGGGGGAGCGTGCGTGTGAGGGCGCGGGTTAGTGTTAGCGTACGTGTTAGGATTAGGGGACGGGTGAGGATCAGGCTTCGGGGAAGGGTTAGGGTTAGGGTTCGGGCTAGGGTTAGGGTTAGGGGACGGGGACGGTTTAGGGTCCAGGTGAGGGTCCGACATCGCTTTAGGGGGAGCGTGCATGTGAGGGCGCGGGTTAGTGTTAGCGTACGGGTTAGGATTAGGGGACGGGTGAGGGTCAGGCTTCGGGGAAGGTTTAGGGTTAGGGTTCGGGCTAGGGTTAGGGTGAGGGGACGGGGACGGTTTAGGGTCCAGGTGAGGGTCCGACAACGCTTTAGGGGGAGCGTGCGTGTGAGGGCGCGGGTTAGTGTGAGCGTACGGGTTAGGATTAGGGGACGGGTGAGGGTCAGGCTTCGGGGAAGTGTTAGGGTTAGGGTTCGGGCTAGGGTTAATGTTAGGGGACGGGGACGGTGTAGGATCCAGGTGAGGGTCCGACAATGCTTTAGGGGGAGCGTGCGTGTGAGGGCGTGGGTTAGTCTGAGCCTACGGATTAGGTTTAGGGGACGGGTGAGGGTCAGGCTTCGGGGAAGGGTTAGGGTTAGGGTTCGGGCTAGGGTTAGGGTTAGGGGACGGAGACGGTTTAGGGTCCAGGTGAGGGTCCGACAACGCTTTAGGGGGAGCGTGCGTGTGAGGGCGCGGGTTAGTTTTAGCATACGGGTTAGGATTAGGGGACGGGTGAGGGTCAGGCTTCGGGGAAGTGTTAGGGTTAGGGTTCGGGATAGGGTTAGTGTTAGGGGACGGGGACGGTTTAGGGTCCAGGTGAGGGTCCGACAACGCTTTAGGGGGAGCGTGCGTTTGAGGGCGTGGGTTAGTGTGAGCGTACGGGTTAGGATTTGGGGATGGGTGAGTGTCAGGCTTCGGGGAAGTGTTAGGGTTAGGGTTCGGGCTAGGGTTAGGGTTAGGGGACGGGGACGGTTTAGGGTCCAGGTGAGGGTCCGACAACGCTTTAGGGGGAGCGTGTGTGTGAGGGCGCGGGTTAGTGTGAGCCTACGGGTTAGGATTAGGGGACGGGTGAGGGTCAGGCTTCGGGGAAGGGTTAGGGTTAGGGTTCGGGCTAGGGTTAGGGTTAGGGGACGGGGACGGTTTAGGGTCCAGGTGAGGGTCCGACAACGCTTTAGGGGGAGCGTGCGTGTGAGGGCGCGGGTTAGTGTTAGCGTATGGGTTAGGATTAGGGGACGGGTGAGGGTTAGGCTTCGGGGAAGGGTTACGGTTAGGGTTTGGGCTAGGGTTAGGGTTTGGGGACGGGGACGGTTTAGGGTCCAGGTGAGGGTCCGACAACGCTTTAGGGGGAGCGTGCGTGTGAGGGCGCGGGTTAGTGTGAGCGTATGGGTTAGGATTAGGGGACGGGTGAGGGTCAGGCTTCGGGGAAGGTTTAGGGTTAGGGTTCGGTCTAGGATTAGGGTTAGGGGATGGGGACTGTTTAGGGTCCAGGTGAGGGTCCGACAACGCTTTAGGGGGAGCGTGCGTTTGAGGGCGCGGGTTAGTGTGAGCGTAAGGGTTAGGATTAGGGGACGGGTGAGGGTCAGGCTTCGGGGAAGGATTAGGGTTAGGGTTCCGGCTAGGGTTAGGGTTAGGGGACGGGGACGGTTTAGGGTCCAGGTGAGGGTCCGACAACGCTTTACGGGGAGCGTTCGTGTGGGGTCGCGGGTTAGTGTTAGCGTACGGGTTAGGGTTAGGGGACGGGTGAGGGTCACGCTCGGGGAAGGATTAGGGTTAGGGTTCGGGCTAGGGTTAGGGTTAGGGGACGGGGACGGTTTAGGGTCCAGGTGAGGGTCCGACAACGCTTTAGGGGGAGCGTGCGTGTGAGGGCGCGGGTTAGTGTTAGCGTACGGTTTAGGATTAGGGGACGGGTGAGGGT
Source organism: Lagenorhynchus albirostris (assembly GCF_949774975.1). Taxonomy (NCBI): domain Eukaryota; kingdom Metazoa; phylum Chordata; class Mammalia; order Artiodactyla; family Delphinidae; genus Lagenorhynchus; species Lagenorhynchus albirostris. Next base: position 1,430,321 of record NC_083113.1, on the reverse strand, counting down.
CAGGCTTCGGGGAAGGGTTAGGGTTAGGGTTCGGGCTAGGGTTAGGGTTAGGGGACGGGGACGGTTTCGGGTCCAGGTGAGGGTCCAACAACGCTTTAGGGGGAGCGTGCGTGTGAGGGCGCGGGTTAGTGTTAGCGTACGGGTTAGGATTAGGGGACGGGTGAGGGTCAGTCTTCGGGGAAGGGTTAGGGTTAGGGTTAGGGTTAGGAGACGGGGACGGTTTAGGGTCCAGGTGAGGGTCCGACAACGCTTTAGGGGGAGCGTGCGTGTGAGGGCGCGGGTAAGTGTGAGCGTACGGGTTAGGATTAGGGGACGGGTGAGGGTCAGGCTTCGGGGAAGGGTTAGGGTTAGGGTTCGGGCTAGGGTTAGGGTTAGGGGACGGGGACGGTTTAGGGTCCAGGTGAGGGTCCGACAACGCTTTAGGGGGAGCGTGTGTGTGAGGGCGCGGGTTAGTGTGAGCCTACGGGTTAGGATTAGGGGACGGGTGAGGGTCAGGCTTCGGGGAAGTGTTAGGGTTAGGGTTCGGGCTAGGGTTAGGGTTAGGGGACGGGGACGGTTTAGGGTCCAGGTGAGGGTCCGACAACGCTTTAGGGGGAGCGTGGGTGTGAGGGCGCGGGTTAGTGTGAGCCTACGGGTTAGGATTAGGGGACGGGTGAGGGTCAGGCTTCGGGGAAGGGTTAGGGTTAGGGTTCGGGCTAGGGTTAGGGTTAGGGGACGGGGACGGTTTAGGGTCCAGGTGAGGGTCCGACAACGCTTTAGGCGGAGCGTGCGTGTGAGGGCGTGGGTTAGTGTGAGCCTACGGGTTAGGATTAGGGGACGGGTGAGGGTCAGGCTTCGGGGAAGGGTTAGGGTTAGGGTTCGGGCTCGGGTTAGGGTTAGGGGACGGGGACGGTTTAGGGTCCAGGTGAGGGTCCGACAACGCTTTACGGGGAGCGTGCGTGTGGGGGCGCGGGTTAGTGTGAGCGTACGGGTTAGGATTAGGGGACGGGTGAGGGTCAGGCTTCGGGGAAGGGTTAGGGTTAGGGTTCGGACTAGGGTTAGGGTTAGGGGACGGGGACGGTTTAGGGTCCAGGTGAGGGTCCGACAACGCTTTAGGGGGAGCGTGCGTGTGAGGGCGCGGGTTAGTGTTAGCGTACGGGTTAGGATTAGGGGACGGGTGAGGGTCAGGCTTCGGGGAAGGGTTAGGGTTAGGGTTCGGGCTAGGGTTAGGGTTAGGGGACGGGGACGGTTTAGGGTCCAGGTGAGGGTGCGACAATGCTTTACGGGGAGCGTGCGTGTGGGGGCGCGGGTTAGTGTTAGCGTACGGGTTAGGATTAGGGGACGGGTGAGTGTCAGGCTAGGGGAAGGGTTAGGGTTAGGGTTCGGGCTAGGGTTAGGGTAAGGGGACGGGGACGGTTTAGGGTCCAGGTGAGGGTCCAACAACGCTTTAGGGGGAGCGTGCGTGTGAGGGCGCGGGTTAGTGTGAGCCTACGGGTTAGGATTAGGGGACGGGTGAGGGTCAGGCTTCGGGGAAGGGTTAGGGTTAGGGTTCGGGCTAGGGTTAGGGTTAGGGTACAGGGACGGTTTAGGGTCCAGGTGAGGGTCCGATAACGCTTTAGTGGGAGCGTGCGTGTGAGGGCGCGGGTTAGTGTTAGCGTACGGGTTAGGATTAGGGGACGGGTGAGGGTCAGGCTTCAGGGAAGGGTTAGGGTTAGGGTTCGGGCTAGGGTTAGGGTTAGGGGACGGGGACGGTTTAGGGTCCAGGTGAGGGTCCGACAACGCTTTACGGGGAGCGTGCGTGTGAGGGCGCGGGTTAGTGTTAGCGTACGGGTTAGGATTAGGGGACGGGTGAGGGTCAGGCTTCGGGGAAGGATTAGGTTTAGGGTTCGGGCTAGGGTTAGGGTTAGGGGACGGGGACGGTTTAGGGTCCAGGTGAGGGTCCGACAACGCTTTACGGGGAGCGTGCGTGTGAGGGCGCGGGTTAGTGTTAGCGTACGGGTTAGGATTAGGGGACGGGTGAGGGTCAGGCTTCGGGGAAGGGTTAGGGTTAGGGTTCGGGCTAGGGTTAGGGTTAGGGGACGGGGACGGTTTAGGGTCCAGGTGAGGGTGCGACAATGCTTTACGGGGAGCGTGCGTGTGGGGGCGCGGGTTAGTGTTAGCGTACGGGTTAGGATTAGGGGACGGGTGAGTGTCAGGCTAGGGGAAGTGTTAGGGTTAGGGTTCGGGCTAGGGTTAGGGTAAGGGGACGGGGACGGTTTAGGGTCCAGGTGACGGTCCGACAACGCTTTAGGGGGAGCGTGCGTGTGAGGGCGCGGGTTAGTGTGAGCCTACGGGTTAGGATTAGGGGACGGGTGAGGGTCAGGCTTCGGGGAAGTGTTAGGGTTAGGGCTAGGGTTAGGGTTAGGGGACGGGGACGGTTTAGGGTCCAGGTGAGGGTCCGATAACGCTTTAGGGGGAGCGTGCGTGTGAGGGCGCGGGTTAGTGTGAGCGTACGGGTTAGGATTAGGGGACGGGTGAGGGTCAGGCTTCGGGGAAGGGTTAGGGTTAGGGTTCGGGCTAGGGTTAGGGTTAGGGGACGGGGACGGTTTAGGGTCCAGGTGAGGGTCCGATAACGCTTTAGGGGGAGCGTGCGTGTGAGGGCGCGGGTTAGTGTTAGAGTACGGGTTAGGATTAGGGGACGGGTGAGGGTCAGGCTTCGGGGAAGGGTTAGGTATAGGGTTTGGGCTAGGGTTAGGGTTAGGGGACGGGGACGGTTTAGGGTCCAGGTGAGGGTCCAACAACGCTTTAGGGGGAGCGTGCGTGTGAGGGCGCGGGTTAGTGTGAGCCTACGGGTTAGGATTAGGGGACGGGTGAGGGTCAGGCTTCGGGGAAGTGTTAGGGTTAGGGTTCGGGCTAGGGTTAGGGTTAGGGGACGGGGACGGTTTAGGGTCCAGGTGAGGGTCCGACAACGCTTTAGGGGGAGCGTGCGTGTGAGGGCGCGGGTTAGTGTTAGCGTACGGGTTAGGATTAGGGGACGGGTGACGGTCAGGCTTCGGGGAAGGGTTAGGGTTAGGGTTCGGGCTAGGGTTAGGGTTAGGGGACGGGGACGGTTTAGGGTCCAGGTGAGGGTCCGACAACGCTTTAGGGGGAGCGTGCGTGTGAGCGCGCGGGTTAGTGTGAGCGTACGGGTTAGGATTAGGGGACGAGTGAGGGTCAGGCTTCGGGGAAGGGTTAGCGTTAGGGTTAGGGTTCGGGCTAGGGTTAGGGGACGAGGACGGTGTAGGGTCCAGGTGACGGTCCGACAGCGCTTTAGGGGGAGCGTGCGTGTGAGGGCGCGGGTTAGTGTGAGCCTACGGGTTAGGATTAGGGGACGGGTGAGTGTCAGGCTTCGGGGAAGGGTTAGGGTTAGGGTTCGGGCTAGGGTTAGGGTTAGGGGACGGGGACGGTTTAGGGTCCAGGTGAGGGTCCGACAACGCTTTAGGGGGAGCGTGCGTGTGAGGGCGCGGGTTAGTGTGAGCCTACGGGTTAGGATTAGGGGACGGGTGAGGGTCAGGCTTCGGGGAAGGGTTAGGGTTAGGGTTCGGGCTAGGGTTAGGGTTAGGGGACGGGGACGGTTTAGGGTCCAGGTGAGGGTCCGACAACGCTTTAGGGGGAGCGTGCGTGTGAGGGCGCGGGTTAGTGTTAGCGTACGGGTTAGGATTAGGGGACGGGTGAGGGTCAGGCTTCGGGGAAGGGTTAGGGTTAGGGTTAGGGTTCGGGGTAGGGTTAGGATTAGGGGACGGGGACGGTTTAGGGTCCAGGTGAGGGTCCGACAACGCTTTACGGGGAGCGTGCGTATGAGGGCGCGGGTTAGTGTTAGCGTACGGGTTAGGATTATGGGACGGGTGAGGGTCAGGCTTCGGGGAAAGGTTAGGGTTAGGGTTCGGGCTAGGGTTAGGGTTAGGGGACGGGGACGGTTTAGTTTCCAGGTGAAGGTCCGACAACGCTTTAGGGGGAGCGTGCGTGTTAGGGCGCGGGTTAGTGTGAGCGTACGGGTTAGGATTAGGGGACGGGTGAGGGTCAGGCTTCGGGGAAGGGTTACGGTTAGGGTTCGGGCTAGCGTTAGGGTTAGCGGACGGGGACGGTTTAGGGTCCAGGTGAGGGTCTGACAACGCTTTAGGGGGAGCGTGTGTGTGAGGGCGCGGGTTAGTGTTAGCGTACGGGTTAGGATTAGGGGACGGGTGAGGGTCAGGCTTCGGGGAAGGGTTAGGGTTAGGGTTCGGGCTAGGGTTAGGGTTAGGGGACGGGGACGGTTTAGTGTCCAGGTGAGGGTCCGACAACGCTTTAGGGGGAGCGTGCGTGTGAGGGCGCGTGTTAGTGTTAGCGTACGGGTTAGGATTAGGGAACGGGTGAGGGTCAGGCTTCGGGGAAGGGTTAGGGTTAGCGTTCGGGCTAGGGTTAGGGTTAGGGTACGAGGACGGTTTAGGGTCCAGGTGACTGTCCGACAGCGCTTTATGGGGAGCGTGCGTGTGAGGGCGCGGGTTAGTTTGAGCCTACGGGTTAGGATTAGGGGACGGGTGAGGGTCAGGCTTCGGGGAAGGGTTAGGGTTAGGGTTCGGGCTAGGGTTAGGGTTAGGGGACGGGGACGGTTTAAGGTCCAGGTGAGGGTCCGACAACGCTTTACGGGGAGCGTGCGTGTGGGGGGGCGGGTTAGTGTTAGCGTACGGGTAAGGATTAGGGGACGGGTGAGGGTCAGGCTCGGGGAAGGGTTAGGGTTAGGGTTCGGGCTAGGGTTAGGGTTAGGGGACGGGGACGGTTTAGGGTCCAGGTGAAGTTCCGACAACGCTTTAGGGGGAGCGTGCGTGTGAGGGCGCGGGTTAGTGTGAGCCTACGGGATAGGATTAGGGGACGGTTGAGGGTCAGGCTTCGGGGAAGGGTTAAGGTTAGGGTTCGGGCTAGGGTTAGGGTTAGGGGACGGGGACGGTTTAGGGTCCAGGTGAGGGTCCGACAACGCTTTAGGGGGAGCGTGCGTGTGAGGGCGCGGGTTAGTGTTAGCGTATGGGTTAGGATTAGGGGACGGGTGAGGGTCAGGCTTCGGGGAAGGGTTAGGGTTGGGGTTCGGGCTAGGGTTAGGGTTAGGGGACGGGGACGGTTTAGGGTCCAGGTGAAGTCCGACAACGCTTTAGGGGGAGCGTGCGTGTGAGGGCGCGGGTTAGTGTGAGCGTACGGGTTAGGATTAGGGGACGGGTGAGGGTCAGGCTTCGGGGAAGGGTTAGGGTTATGGTTCGTGCTAGGGTTAGGGTTAGGGGACGGGGACGGTTTAGGGTCCAGGTGAGGGTCCGACAACGCTTTACGGGGAGCGTGCGTGTGGGGGGGCGGGTTAGTGTTAGCGTACGGGTAAGGATTAGGGGACGGGTGAGGGTCAGGCTCGGGGAAGGGTTAGGGTTAGGGTTCGGGCTAGGGTTAGGGTTAGGGGACGGGGACGGTTTAGGGTCCAGGTGAGGGTCCGACAACGCTTTAGGGGGAACGTGCGTGTGAGGGCGCGGGTTAGTGTGAGCCTACGGGTTAGGATTAGGGGAAGGGTGAGGGTCAGGCTTCGGGGAAGGGTTAGGGTTAGGGTTCGGGCTAGGGTTAGGGTTAGGGGACGGGGATGGTTTAGGGTCCAGGTGAGGGTACGATAACGCTTTAGGGGGAGCGTGCGTGTGAGGGCGCGGGTTATTGTTAGCGTACGGGTTAGGATTAGGGGACGGTTGAGGGTCAGGCTTCGGGGAAGTGTTAGGGATAGGGTTCGGGCTAGGGTTAGGGTTAGGGGACGGGGACGGTTTAGGGTCCAGGTGAGGGTCCGACAACGCTTTACGGGGAGCGTGCGTGTGAGGGCGCGGGTTAGTGTTAGCGTACGGGTTAGGATTAGGGGACGGGTGAGGGTCAGGCTTTGGGGAAGGGTTAGGGTTAGGGTTCGGGCTAGGGTTAGGGTTAGGGGACGGGGACGGTTTAGGGTCCAGGTGAGGGTCCGACAACGCTTTACGGGGAGCGTGCGTGTGAGGGCGCGGGTTAGTGTTAGCGTACGGGTTAGGATTAGGGGACGGGTGAGGGTCAGGCTTCGGGGAAGGGTTAGGGTTAGGATTCGGTCTAGGGTTAGTGTTAGGGGACGGGGACGGTTTAGGGTCCAGGTGAGGGTCCGACAACGCTTTAGGGGGAGCTTGCGTGTGAGGGCGCCGGTTAGTGTGAGCGTACGGGTTAGGATTAGGGGACGGGTGAGGGTCAGGCTTCGGGGAAGGGTTAGGGTTAGGGTTCGGGCTAGGGTTAGGGTTAGGGGACGGGGACGGTTTAGGGTCCAGGTGAGGGTCCGATAACGCTTTAGGGGGAGCGTGCGTGTGAGGGCGCGGGTTAGTGTTAGCGTACGGGTTAGGATTAGGGGACGGGTGAGGGTCAGGCTTCGGGGAAGGGTTAGGGTTAGGGTTCGGGCTAGGGTTAGGGTTAGGGGACGGGGACGGTTTAGGGTCCAGGTGAGGGTCCGACAACGCTTTAGGGGGAGCGTGTGTGTGAGGGCGCGGGTTAGTGTGAGCCTACGTGTTAGGATTAGGGGACGGGTGAGGGTCAGGCTTTGGGGAAGGGTTAGGGTTAGGGTTCGGGCTAGGGTTAGGGTTAGGGGACGGACACGGTTTAGGGTCCAGGTGAGGGTCCGATAACGCTTTAGGGGGAGTGTGCGTGTGAGGGCACGGGTTAGTGTTAGCGTACGGGTTAGGATTAGGGGACGGGTGAGGGTCAGGCTTCGGGGAAGAGTTAGGGTTAGGGTTAGGGTTAGGTGTCGGGCTAGGGTTAGGGTTAGGGGACGGGGACGGTTTAGGGTCCAGGTGAGGGTCCGACAACGCTTTAGGGGGAGCGTGCGTGTGAGGGCGCGGGTTAGTGTGAGCGTACGGGTTAGGATTAGGGGACGGGTGAGGTTCAGGCTTCGGGGAAGGGTTAGGGTTAGGGTTCGGGCTAGGTTTGGGTTAGGGGACGGGGACGGTTTAGGGTCCAGGTGAGGGTCCGACAACGATTTAGGGGGAGCGTGCGTGTGAGGGCGCGGGTTAGTGTTAGCGTGCGGGTTAGGATTAGGGGACGTGTGAGGTTCAGGCTTCGGGGAAGGATTAGGGTTAGGGTTTGGGCTAGGGTTAGGGTTAGGGGACGGGGACGGTTTAGGGTCCAGGTGAGGGTCTGACAACGCTTTAGGGGGAGCGTGCGTGTGAGGGCGCGGGTTAGTGTTAGCGTATGCGTTAGGATTAGGGGACGGGTGAGGGTCAGGCTTCGGGGAAGGGTTAGGGTTAGGGTTCGGGCTAGGGTTAGGGTTAGGGGACGGGGACGGTTTAGGGTCCAGGTGAGGGTCCGACAACGCTTTAGGGGGAGCGTGCGTGTGAGGGCGCGGGTTAGTGTGAGCGAAAGGGTTAGGATTAGGGGACGGGTGAGTGTCAGGCTTTGGGGAAGGGTTAGGGTTATGGTTCGTGCTAGGGTTAGGGTTAGGGGACGGGGACGGTTTAGGGTCCAGGTGAGGGTCCGACAACGCTTTACGGGGAGCGTGCGTGTGGGGGGGCGGGTTAGTGTTAGCGTACGGGTAAGGATTAGGGGACGGGTGAGGGTCAGGCTCGGGGAAGGGTTAGGGTTAGGGTTCGGGCTAGGGTTAGGGTTAGGGGACGGGGACGGTTTAGGGTCTAGGTGAGGGTCTGACAACGCTTTAGGGGGAGCGTGCGTGTGAGGGCGCGGGTTAGTGTGAGCCTACGGGTTATGATTAGGGGACGGGTGAGGGTCAGGCTTCGGGGAAGGGTTAGGGTTAGGGTTCGGGCTAGGGTTAGGGTTAGGGGACGGGGACGGTTTAGGGTCCAGGTGAGGGTCCGACAACGCTTTAGGGGGAGCGTGCGTGTGAGGGCGCGGGTTAGTGTGAGCGTACGGGTTAGGATTAGGGGACGGGTGAGGGTCAGGCTTCGGGGAAGGTTTAGGGTTAGGGTTCGGGCTGGGTTTGGGTTAGGTGAAGGGGACGGTTTAGGGTCCAGGTGAGGGTCCGACAACGATTTAGGGGGAGCGTGCGTGTGAGGGCGCGGGTTAGTGTTAGCGTGCGGGTTAGGATTAGGGGACGTGTGAGGTTCAGGCTTCGGGGAAGGATTAGGGTTAGGGTTTGGGCTAGGGTTAGGGTTAGGGGACGGGGACGGTTTAGGGTCCAGGTGAGGGTCCGACAACGCTTTAGGGGGAGCGTGCGTGTGAGGGCGCGGGTTAGTGTTAGCGTATGGGTTAGGATTAGGGGACGGGTGAGGGTCAGGCTTCGGGGAAGGGTTAGGGTTAGGGTTCGGGCTAGGGTTAGGGTTAGGGGACGGGGACTGTTTAGGGTCCAGGTGAGGGTCCGACAAGGCTTTACGGGGAGCGTGCGTGTGGGGGCGCGGGTTACTGTTAGCGTACGGGTTAGGATTAGGGGACGGGTGAGGGTCAGGCTCGGGGAAGGTTTAGGGTTAGGGTTCGGGCTAGGGTTAGGGTTAGGGGACGGGGACGGTTTAGGGTCCAGGTGAGGGTCCGATAACGCTTTAAGGGGAGCGTGCGTGTGAGGGCGCGGGTTAGTTTTAGCGTACGGGTTAGGATTAGGGGACGGGTGAGGGTCAGGCTTTGGGGAAGTGTTAGGGTTAGGGTTCGGGCTAGGGTTAGGGTTAGAGGACGGGGACGGTTTAGGGTCCAGGTGAGGGTCCGACAACGCTTTACGGGGAGCGTGCGTGTGAGGGAGCGGGTTAGTGTTAGCGTACGGGTTAGGATTAGGGGACGGGTGAGGGTCAGGCTTCGGGGAAGGGTTAGGTTTAGGGTTCGGGCTAGGGTTAGGGTTAGGGGACGGGGACGGTTTAGGGTCCAGGTGAGGGTCCGACAACGCTTTACGGGGAGCGTGCGTGTGAGGGCGCGGGTTAGTGTTAGCGTACGGGTTAGGATTAGGGGGCGGGTGAGGGTCAGGCTTCGGGGAAGGGTTAGGGTTAGGGTTCGGGCTAGGGTTAGGGTTAGGGGACGGGGACGGTTTAGGGTCCAGGTGAGGGTCCGACAACGCTTTAGGGGGAGCCTGCGTGTGAGGGCGCGGGTTAGTGTCAGCGTACGGGTTAGGATTAGGGGACGGGTGAGGGTCAGGCTTCGGGGAAGGGTTAGGGTTAGGGTTCGGTCTAGGGTTAGGTTTAGGGGACGGGGACGGTTTAGGGTCCAGGTGAGGGTCCGACAACGCTTTAGGGGGAGCGTGCGTGTGAGGGCGCGGGTTAGTGTGAGCCTACGGGTTAGGATTAGGGGACGGGTGAGGGTCAGGCTTCGGGGAAGGGTTAGGGTTAGGGTTCGGGCTAGGGTTAGGGTTAGGGGACGGGCACGGTTTAGGGTCCAGGTGAGGGTCCGACAACGCTTTAGGGAGAGCGTGCGTGTGAGGGCGCGGGTTAGTTTGAGCCTACGGGTTAGGATTAGGGGATGGGTGAGGGTCAGGCTTCGGGGAAGGGTTAGGGTTAGGGTTCGGGCTAGGGTTAGGGTTAGGGGACGGGGACGGTTTAGGGTCCAGGTGAGGGTCCGACAACGCTTTAGGGGGAGAGTGCGTGTGAGGGCGCGGGTTAGTGTGAGCGTACGGGTTAGGATTAGGGGCGGGTGAGGGTCACGCTTCGGGGAAGGGTTAGGGTTAGGGTTCGGGCTAGGGTTAGGGTTAGCGGACGGGGACGGTTTAGGGTCCAGGTGAGGGTCTGACAACGCTTTAGGGGGAGCGTGTGTGTGAGGGCGCGGGTTAGTGTTAGCGTACGGGTTAGGATTAGGGGACTGGTGAGGGTCAGGCTTCGGGGAAGGTTTAGGATTAGGGTTCGGGCTAGGGTTAGGGTTAGGGGACGGGGACGGTTTAGTGTCCAGGTGAGGGTCCGACAACGCTTTAGGGGGAGCGTGCGTGTGAGGGCGCGGGTTAGTGTTAGCGTACGGGTTAGGATTAGGGGACGGGTGAGGGTCAGGCTTCGGGGAAGGGTTAGGGTTAGGGTTCGGGCTAGGGTTAGGGTTAGGGGACGGGGACGGTTTAGGGTCCAGGTGACGGTCCGACAACGCTTTAGGGGGAGCGTGCGTGTGAGGGCGCGGGTTACTGTGAGCCTACGGGTTAGGATTAGGGGACGGGTGAGGTTCAGGCTTCGGGGAAGGGTTAGGGTTAGGGTTCGGGCTAGGGTTAGGCTTAGGGGACGAGGACGGTTTAGGGTTCAGGTGACGGTCCGACAGCGCTTTAGGGGGAGCGTGCGTGTGAGGGCGCGGGTTAGTGTGAGCCTACGGGTTAGGATTAGGGGACGGGTGAGTGTCAGGCTTCGGGGAAGGGTTAGGGTTAGGGTTCGGGCTAGGGTTAGGGTTAGGGGACGGGGACGGTTTAGGGTCCAGGTGAGGGTCCGACAACGCTTTAGGGGGAGCGTGCGTGTGAGGGCGCGGGTTAGTGTGAGCCTACGGGTTAGGATTAGGGGACGGGTGAGGGTCAGGCTTCGGGGAAGGTTTAGGGTTAGGGTTCGGGCTAGGGTTAGGGTTAGGGGACGGGGACGGTTTAGGGTCCAGGTGAGGGTCCGACAACGCTTTAGGGGGAGCCTGCGTGTGAGGGCGCGGGTTACTGTTAGCGTACGGGTTAGGATTAGGGGACGGGTGAGGGTCAGGCTTCGGAGAAGGGTTAGGGTTAGGGTTCGGGCTAGGGTTAGGGTTAGGGGACGGGGACGGTTTAGGGTCCAGGTGACGGTCTGACAACGCTTTAGGGGGAGCGTGCGTGTGAGGGCGCGGGTTAGTGTTAGCGTACGGGTTAGGATTAGGGTACGGGTGAGGGTCAGGCTTCGGGGAAGGGTTAGGGTTAGGGTTCGGGCTAGGGTTAGGGTTAGGGGACGGGGACGGTTTAGGGTCCAGGTGAGGGTCCGACAACGCTTTAGGGGGAGCGTGCGTGTGAGGGCTCGGGTTAGTGTGAGCCTATGGTTTAGGATTAGGGGACGGGTGAGGGTCAGGCTTCGGGGAAGGGTTAGGGTTAGGGTTCGGGCTAGGGTTAGGGTTAGGGGACGGGGACGGTTTAGGGTCCAGGTGAGGGTCCGACAACGCTTTAGGGGGAGCGTGCGTGTGAGGGCACGGGTTAGTGTTAGCGTACGGGTTAGGATTAGGGGACGGGTGAGAATTAGGCTTCGGGGAATGGTTAGGGTTAGGGTTAGGGTTCGGGCTAGGGTTAGGGTTAGGGGACGGGGACGGTTTAGGGTCCAGGTGACGGTCCGACAACGCTTTACGGGGAGCGTGCGTGTGAGGGCTCGGGTTAGTGTGAGCCTATGGTTTAGGATTAGGGGACGGGTGAGGGTCAGGCTTCGGGGAAGGGTTAGGGTTAGGGTTCGGGCTAGGGTTAGGGTTAGGGGACGGGGACGGTTTAGGGTCCAGGTGAGGGTCCGACAACGCTTTAGGGGGAGCGTGCGTGTGAGGGCGCGGGTTAGTGTGACCCTACGGGTTAGGATTAGGGGACGGGTGAGGGTCAGGCTTTGGGGAAGGATTAGGGTTAGGGTTCGGGCTAGGTTTAGGGTTAGGGGACGGGGACGGTTTAGGGTCCAGGTGAGTGTCCGACAACGCTTTAGGGGGAGAGTGCGTGTGAGGGCGCGTGTTAGTTTTAGCGTACGGGTTAGGATTAGGGGACGGGTGAGTGTCAGGCTTCGGGGAAGGGTTAGGGTAGGGTTCGGGCTAGGGTTAGGGTTAGGGGACGGGGATGGTTTAGGGTCCAGGTGAGGGTCCGACAACGCTTTAGGGGGAGCGTGCGTGTGAGGGCGCGGGTTAGTGTTAGCCTCCGGGTTAGGATTAGGGGACGGGTGAGGGTCAGGCTTCGGGGAAGGGTTAGGGTTAGGGTTCGGGCTAGGGTTAGGGTTAGGGGACGGGGACGGTTTAGGGTCCAGGTGAGGGTCCGACAACGCTTTAGGGGGAGCGTGCGTGTGAGGGCGCGGGTTAGTGTGAGCCTACGGCTTAGGATTAGGGGACGGGTGAGGGTCAGGCTTCGGGGAAAGGTTAGGGTTAGGGTTCGGGCTAGGGTTAGGGTTAGGGGACGGGGATAGTTTAGGGTCCAGGTGAGGGTCCGACAACGCTTTAGGGGGAGCGTGGTTGTGAGGGTGCGGGTTAGTGTGAGCCTACGGTTTAGGATTAGGGGACGGGTGAGGGTCAGGCTTCGGGGAAGTGTTAGGGTTAGGGTTCGGGCTAGGGTTAGGGTTAGGGGATGGGGACGGTTTAGGGTCCAGGTGAGGGTCCGACAACGCTTTAGGGGGAGCGTGCGTGTGAGGGCGCGGGTTAGTGTTAGCGTACGGGTTAGGATTAGGGGACGGGTGAGGGTCAGGCTTCGGGGAAGGGTTAGGGTTAAGGTTCGGGCTAGGGTTAGGGTTAGGGGACGGGGACGGTTTAGGGTCCAGGTGAGGGTCCGACAACGCTTTAGGGGGAGCGTGCGTGTAAGGGCGCGTGTTAGTGTGAGCCTACGGGTTAGGATTAGGGGACGGGTGAGGGTCAGGCTTCGGGGAAGGGTTAGGGTTAGGGTTCGGGCTAGGGTTAGGGTTAGGGGACGGGGACGGTTTAGGGTCCAGGTGAGGGTCCGACAACGCTTTAGGGGGAGCGTGCGTGTGAGGGCGCGTATTAGTGTTAGCGTACGGGTTAGGATTAGGGGACGGGTGAGGGTCAGGCTTCGGGGAAAGATTAGGGTTAGGGTTCGGGCTAGGGTTAGGGTTAGGGGACGGGGACGGTTTAGGGTCCAGGTGAGGGTCCGACAACGCTTTAGGGGGAGCGTGCGTGTGAGGGCGCGTATTAGTGTTAGCGTACGGGTTAGGATTAGGGGACGGGTGAGGGTCAGGCTTCGGGGAAGTGTTAGGGTAAGGGTTCGGGCTAGGGTTAGGGTTAGGGGATGGGGACGGTTTAGGGTCCAGGTGAGGGTCCGACAACGCTTTAGGGGGAGCGTGCGTGTGAGGGCGCGGGTTAGTGTTATCGTACGGGTTAGGATTAGGGGACGGGTGAGGGTCAGGCTTCGGGGAAGGGTTAGGGTTAAGGTTCGGGCTAGGGTTAGGGTTAGGGGACGGGGACGGTTTAGGGTCCAGGTGAGGGTCCGACAACGCTTTAGGGGGAGCGTGCGTGTGAGGGCCCGTGTTAGTGTGAGCCTACGGGTTAGGATTAGGGGACGGGTGAGGGTCAGGCTTCGGGGAAGGGTTAGGGTCAGGGTTTGGGCTAGGGTTAGGGTTAGGGGACGGGGACGGTTCAGGGTCCAGGTGAGGGTCCGACAACGCTTTAGGGGGAGAGTGCGTGTGAGGGCGCGGGTTAGTGTGAGCCTACGGGTTAGGATTAGGGGACGGGTGAGGGTCAGGCTTCGGGGAAGGGTTAGGGTTAGGGTTCGGGCTAGGTTTAGGGTTAGGGGACGGGGACGGTTTAGGGTCCAGGTGAGGGTCCGACAACGGTTTAGGGGGAGAGTGCGTGTGAGGGCGCGTGTTAGTTTTAGCGTACGGGTTAGGATTAGGGGACGGGTGAGGGTCAGGCTTCGGGGAAGGGTTAGGGTAGGGTTCGGGCTAGGGTTAGGGTTAGGGGACGGGGATGGTTTAGGGTCCAGGTGAGGGTCCGACAACGCTTTAGGGGGAGCGTGCGTGTGAGGGCGCGGGTTAGTGTGAGCCTACGGGTTAGGATTAGGGGACGGGTGAGGGTCAGGCTTCGGGGAAGCGTTAGGGTTAGGGTTCGGGCTAGGGTTAGGGTTAGGGGACGGGGACGGTTTAGGGTCCAGGTGAAGGTCCGACAACGCTTTAGGGGGAGCGTGCGTGTGAGGGCGCGGGTTAGTGTGAGCCTACGGGTTAGGATTAGGGGACGGGTGAGGGTCAGGCTTCGGGGAAGGGTTAGGGTTAGGGTTCGGGCTAGGGTTAGGGTTAGGGGACGGGGATGGTTTAGGGTCCAGGTGAGGGTCCGACAACGCTTTAGGGGGAGCGTGATTGTGAGGGCGCGGGTTAGTGTGAGCCTACGGTTTAGGATTAGGGGACGGGTGAGGGTCAGGCTTCGGGGAAGTGTTAGGGTTAGGGTTCGGGCTAGGGTTAGGGTTAGGGGACGGGGACGGTTTAGGGTCCAGGTGAGGGTCCGACAACGCTTTAGGGGGAGCGTGCGTGTGAGCGCGCGGGTTAGTTTTACCGTACGGGTTAGGATTAGGGGACGGGTGAGGGTCAGGCTTCGGGGACGTGTTAGCTTTAGGGTTCGGGCTAGGGTTAGGGTTAGGGGACGGGGACGGTTTAGGGTCCAGGTGAGGGTCCGACAACGCTTTAGGGGGAGTGTGCGTGTGAGGGCGCGGGTTAGTGTTACCGTACGGGTTAGGATTAGGGGACGGGTGAGGGTCAGGCTTCGGGGAAGGTTTATTGTTAGGGTTCTGGCTAGGGTTAGGGTTAGGGGACGGGGACGGTTTAGGGTCCAGGTGAGGGTCCGACAACGCTTTAGGGGGAGCGTGCGTGTGAGGGCGCGGGTTAGTGTTAGCGTACGGGTTAGGATTAGGGGACGTGTGAGGGTCAGGCTTCGGGGAAGGGTTAGGGTTAGGGTTCGGGCTAGGGTTAGGGTTAGGGGACGGGGACGGTTTAGGGTCCAGGTGAGGGTCCGACAACGCTTTAGGGGGAGCGTGCGTGTGAGGGGGCGGGTTAGTGTTAGCGTACGGGTTAGGATTAGGGGACGGGTGAGGGTCAGGCTTCGGGGAAGGGTTAGGGTTAGGGTTCGGGCTAGGGTTAGGGTTAGGGGACGGGGACGGTTTAGGGTCCAGGTGAGGGTCCGACAACGCTTTAGGGGGAGCGTGCGTGTGAGGGCGCGGGTTAGTGTGAGACTACGGGTTAGGATTAGGGAACGGGCGAGGGTCAGGCTTCGGGGAAGGGTTAGGGTTAGGGTTCGGGCTAGTGTTAGGGTTAGGGGACGGGGACGGTTTAGGGTCCAGGTGAGGGTCCGACAACGCTTTAGGGGGAGCGTGCGTGTGAGTGCGCGGGTTAGTGTTAGCGTACGGGTTAGGATTAGGGGATGGGTGAGGGTCAGGCTTCGGGGAAGGGTTAGGGTTAGGGTTCGGGCTAGGGTTAGTGTTAGGGGACGGGGACGGTTTAGGGTCCAGGTGAGGGTCCGACAACGCTTTAGGGGGCGCGTGCGTGTGAGGGCGCGGGTTAGTGTTAGCGTACGGGTTAGGATTAGGGGACGGGTGAGGGTCAGGCTTCGGGGAAGGGTTAGGGTTAGGGATCGGGCTAGGGTTAGGGTTAGGGGACGGGGACGGTTTAGGGTCCAGGTGAGGGTCCGACAACGCTTTAGGGGGAGCGTGCGTGTGAGGGCGCGTGTTAGTGTGAGCGTACGGGTTAGGATTAGGGGACGGGTGAGGGTCAGGCTTCGGGGAAGGGTTAGGGTTAGGGTTCGGGCTAGGGTTAGGGTTAGGGGACGGGGACGGTTTAGCGTCCAGGTGAGGGTCCGACAACGCTTTAGGGGGAGCGTGCGTGTGAGTGCGTGGGTTAGTGTTAGCGTACGGGTTAGGATTAGGGGACGGGTGAGGGTCAGGCTTCGGGGAAGGGTTAGGGTTAGTGTTCGGGCTAGGGTTAGGGTTAGGGGGCGGGGACGGTTTAGGGTCCAGGTGAGGGTCCGACAACGCTTTAGGGGGAGCGTGCGTGTGAGGGCGCTCGTTAGTGTTAGCGTACGGGTTAGGATTAGGGGACGGGTGAGGGTCAGGCTTCGGGGAAGGGTTAGGTTTAGGGTTCGGGCTAGGGTTAGGGTTAGGGGACGGGGACGGTTTAGGGTCCAGTTGAGGGTCCGACAACGCTTTAGGGGGAGCGTGCGTGTGAGGGCGCGGGTTAGTGTGAGCCTACGGGTTAGGATTAGGGGACGGGTGAGGGTCAGGCTTCGGGGAAGGGTTAGGGTTAGGGTTCGGGCTAGGGTTAGGGTTAGGGGACGGGGACGGTTTAGGGTCCAGGTGAGGGTCCGACAACGCTTTAGGGGGAGCGTGCGTGTGAGGGCGCGGGTTAGTGTTAGCGTACGGGTTAGGATTAGGGGACGGGTGAGGGTCAGGCTTCGGGGAAGGGTTAGGGTTAGGGTTCGGGCTAGGGTTAGGGTTAGGGGACGGGTACGGTTTAGGGTCCAGGTGAGGGTCCGACAACGCTTTAGGGGGAGCGTGATTGTGAGGGCGCGTGTTAGTGTGAGCCTACGGGTTAGGATTAGGGGACGGGTGAGGGTCAGGCTTCGGGGAAGGGTTAGGGTTAGGGTTCGGGCTAGGGTTAGGGTTAGGGAACGGGGACGGTTTAGGGTCCAGGTGAGGGTCCGACAACGCTTTAGGGGGAGCGTGCGTGTGAGGGCGCGGGTTAGTGTTAGCGTACGGGTTAGGATTAGGGGACGGGTGAGGGTCAGGCTTCGGGGAAGGGTTAGGGTTAGGGTTCGGGCTAGGGTTAGGGTTAGGGGACGGGGACGGTTTAGGGTCCAGGTGAGGGTCCGACAACGCTTTAGGGGGAGCGTGCGTGTGAGGGCGCGGGTTAGTGTGAGCGTACGGGTTAGGATTAGGGGACGTGTGAGTGTCAGGCTTCGGGGAAGGGTTAGGGTTAAGGTTAGGGCTAGTGTTAGGGTTAGGGGACGGGGACGGTTTAGGGTCCAGGTGAGGGTCCGACAACGCTTTAGGGGGAGAGTGCGTGTGAGGGCGCGGGTTAGTGTGAGCCTACGGGTTAGGATTAGGGGACGGGTGAGGGTCAGGCTTCGGGGAAGGGTTAGGGTTAGGGTTCGGGCTAGGTTTAGGGTTAGGGGACGGGGACGGTTTAGGGTCCAGGTGAGGGTCCGACAACGGTTTAGGGGGAGAGTGCGTGTGAGGGCGCGTGTTAGTTTTAGCGTACGGGTTAGGATTAGGGGACGGGTGAGGGTCAGGCTTCGGGGAAGGGTTAGGGTAGGGTTCGGGCTAGGGTTAGGGTTAGGGGACGGGGATGGTTTAGGGTCCAGAAGAGGGTCCGACAACGCTTTAGGGGGAGCGTGCGTGTGAGGGCGCGGGTTAGTGTGAGCCTACGGGTTAGGATTAGGGGACGGGTGAGGGTCAGGCTTCGGGGTAGGGTTAGGGTTAGGGTTCGGGCTAGGGTTAGGGTTAGGGGACGGGGACGGTTTAGGGTCCAGGTGAAGGTCCGACAACGCTTTAGGGGGAGCGTGCGTGTGAGGGCGCGGGTTAGTGTGAGCCTACGGGTTAGGATTAGGGGACGGGTGAGGGTCAGGCTTCGGGGAAGGGTTAGGGTTAGGGTTCGGGCTAGGGTTAGGGTTAGGGGACGGGGATGGTTTAGGGTCCAGGTGAGGGTCCGACAACGCTTTTGGGGGAGCGTGATTGTGAGGGCGCGGGTTAGTGTGAGCCTACGGTTTAGGATTAGGGGACGGGTGAGGGTCAGGCTTCGGGGAAGGGTTAGGGTTAGGGTTCGGGCT
The DNA here is from genome assembly GCF_949774975.1 of Lagenorhynchus albirostris. Classification (NCBI taxonomy): domain Eukaryota; kingdom Metazoa; phylum Chordata; class Mammalia; order Artiodactyla; family Delphinidae; genus Lagenorhynchus; species Lagenorhynchus albirostris. The sequence goes on along the minus strand of NC_083113.1, from coordinate 1,412,987 downwards.
AGGGTTAGGGTTAGGGGACGGGGACGGTTTAGGGTCCAGGTGAGGGTCCGACAACGCTTTAGGGGGAGCGTGCGTGTGAGCGCGCGGGTTAGTGTTACCGTACGGGTTAGGATTAGGGGACGGGTGAGGGTCAGGCTTCGGGGACGTGTTAGGGTTAGGGTTCGGGCTAGGGTTAGGGTTAGGGGACGGGGACGGTTTAGGGTCCAGGTGAGGGTCCGACAACGCTTTAGGGGGAGTGTGCGTGTGAGGGCGCGGGTTAGTGTTACCGTACGGGTTAGGATTAGGGGACGGGTGAGTGTCAGGCTTCGGGGAAGGTTTATGGTTAGGGTTCGGGCTAGGGTTAGGGTTAGGGGACGGGGACGGTTTAGGGTCCAGGTGAGGGTCCGACAACGCTTTAGGGGGAGCGTGCGTGTGAGGGCGCGGGTTAGTGTTAGCGTACGGGTTAGGATTAGGGGACGTGTGAGGGTCAGGCTTCGGGGAAGGGTTAGGGTTAGGGTTCGGGCTAGGGTTAGGGTTAGGGAACGGGGACGGTTTAGGGTCCAGATGAGGGTCCGACAACGCTTTAGGGGGAGCGTGCGTGTGAGGGCGCGGGTTAGTGTTAGCGTACGGGTTAGGATTAGGGGACGGGTGAGGGTCAGGCTTCGGGGAAGGGTTAGGGTTAGGGTTCGGGCTAGGGTTAGGGTTAGGGGACGGGGACGGTTTAGGGTCCAGGTGAGGGTCCGACAACGCTTTAGGGGGAGCGTGCGTGTGAGGGCGCGGGTTAGTGTGAGCCTACGGGTTAGGATTAGGGGACGGGTGAGGGTCAGGCTTCGGGGAAGGGTTAGGGTTAGGGTTCGGGGTAGGGTTAGGGTTAGGGGACGGGGACGGTTTAGGGTCCAGGTGAGGGTCCGACAACGCTTTAGGGGGAGCGTGCGTGTGAGGGCGCGGGTTAGTGTGAGCCTACGGGTTAGGATTAGGGGACGGGTGAGTGTCAGGCTTCGGGGAAGGGTTAGGGTTAGGGTTCGGGCTAGGGTTAGGGTTAGGGGACGGGGACGGTTTAGGGTCCAGGTGAGGGTCCGAGAACGATTTAGGGGTAGCGTGCATGTGAGGGCGCGCGTTAGTGTGAGCCTACGGGTTAGGATTAGGGGACGGGTGAGGGTCAGGCTTCGGGGAAGGGTTAGGGTTAGGGTTCGGGCTAGGGTTAGGGTTAGGGGATGGGGACGGTTTAGGGTCCAGGTGAGGGTCCGACAACGCTTTAGGGGGAGCGTGCGTGTGAGGGCGCGGTTAGTGTGAGCCTACGGGTTAGGATTAGGGGACGGGTGAGGGTCAGGATTCGGGGAAGGGTTAGGGTTAGGGTTCGGGGTAGGGTTAGGGTTAGGGGACGGGGACGGTTTAGGGTCCAGGTGAGGGTCCGACAACGCTTTAGGGGGAGCGTGCGTGTGAGGGCGCGGGTTAGTGTGAGCCTATGGGTTAGGATTAGGGGACGGGTGAGTGTCAGGCTTCGGGGAAGGGTTAGGGTTAGGGTTCGGGCTAGGGTTAGGGTTAGGGGACGGGGACGGTTTAGGGTCCAGGTGAGGGTCCGACAACGCTTTAGGGGGAGCGTGCGTGTGAGGGCGCGGGTTAGTGTGACCCTTCGGGTTAGGATTAGGGGACGGTTGAGGGTCAGGCTTCGGGGAAGTGTTAGGGTTAGGGTTCGGGCTAGTGTTAGGGTTAGGGGACGGGGACGGTTTAGGGTCCAGGTGAGGGTCCGACAACGCTTCAGGGGGAGCGTGCGTGTGAGGGCGCGGGTTAGTGTTAGCGTACGGGTTAGGATTAGGGGATGGGTGAGGGTCAGGCTTCGGGGAAGGTTTAGGGTTAGGGTTCGGGCTAGGGTTAGGGGACGGACACGGGGACGGTTTAGGGTCCAGGTGAGGGTCCGACAACGCTTTAGGGGGAGCGTGCGTGTGAGGGCGCGGGTTAGTGTTAGCGTACGGGTTAGGATTAGGGGACGGGTGAGGGTCAGGCTTCGGGGAAGGGTTAGGGTTAGGGTTCGGGCTAGGGTTAGTGTTAGGGGACGGGGACGGTTTAGGGTCCAGGTGAGGGTCCGACAACGCTTTAGGGGGAGTGTGCGAGTGAGGGCGCGGGTTAGTGTGAGCCTACGGGTTAGGATTAGGGGACGAGTGAGGGTCAGGCTTCGGGGAAGGGTTAGGGTTAGGGTTCGGGCTAGGGTTAGGGTTAGGGTCGGGGACGGTTTAGGGTCCAGGTGAGGGTCCGACAACGCTTTAGGGGGAGCGTGCGTGTGAGGGTGCGGGTTAGTGTGAGCCTACGGGTTAGGATTAGGGGACGGGTGAGGGTCAGGCTTCGGGGAAGAGTTAGGGTTAGGGATCGGGCTAGGGTTAGGGTTAGGGGACGGGGACGGTTTAGGGTCCAGGTGAGGGTCCGACAACGCTTTAGGGGGAGCGTGCGTGTGAGGGCGCGGGTTAGTGTTAGCGTACGGGTTAGGATTAGGGGACGGGTGAGGGTCAGGCTTCGGGGAAGGATTAGGGTTAGGGTTCGGGCTAGGGTTAGGGTTAGGGGACGGGGACGGTTTAGGGTCCAGGTGAGGGTCCGACAACGCTTTAGGGGGAGCGTGCATGTGAGGGCGCGGGTTAGTGTTAGCGTACGGGTTAGGATTAGGGGACGGGTGAGGGTCAGGCTTCGGGGAAGGGTTAGGGTTAGGGTTCGGGCTAGGGTTAGGGTTAGGGTACGGGGACGGTTTAGGGTCCAGGTGAGGGTCCGACAACGCTTTAGGGGGAGTGTGCGTGTGAGGGCGTGGGTTAGTGTGAGCCTACGGGTTAGGATTAGGGGACGGGTGAGGGTCAGGATTCGGGGAAGAATTAGGGTTAGGGTTCGGGCTAGGGTTAGGGTTAGGGGACGGGGACGGTTTAGGGTCCAGGTGAGGGTCCGACAACGCTTTAGGGGGAGCGTGCGTGTGAGGGCGCGGGTTAGTTTTAGCGTACGGGTTAGGATTAGGGGATGGGTGAGGGTCAGGCTTCGGGGAAGGTTTAGGTTTAGGGTTCGGGCTAGGGTTAGGGTTAGGTGACGGGGACGGTTTAGGGTACAGGTGAGGGTCCGACAACGCTTTAGGGGGAGCGTGCGTGTGAGGGCGCGGGTTAGTGTTAGCGTACGGGTTAGGATTAGGGGACGGGTGAGGGTCAGGCTTCGGGGAAGGATTAGGGTTAGGGTTCGGGCTAGGGTTAGGGTTAGGGGACGGGGACGGTTTAGGGTCCAGGTGAGGGTCCGACAACGCTTTAGGGGGAGCGTGCGTGTGAGGGCGCGGGTTAGTGTTAGCGTACGGGTTAGGATTAGGGGACGTGTGAGGGTCAGGCTTCGGGGAAGGGTTAGGGTTAGGGTTCGGGCTAGGGTTAGGGTTAGGGAACGGGGACGGTTTAGGGTCCAGGTGAGGGTCCGACAACGCTTTAGGGGGAGCGTGCGTGTGAGGGGGCGGGTTAGTGTTAGCGTACGGGTTAGGATTAGGGGACGGGTGAGGGTCAGGCTTCGGGGAAGGGTTAGGGTTAGGGTTCGGGCTAGGGTTAGGGTTAGGGGACGGGGACGGTTTAGGGTCCAGGTGAGGGTCCGACAACGCTTTAGGGGGAGCGTGCGTGTGAGGGCGCGGGTTAGTGTGAGACTACGGGTTAGGATTAGGGGACGGGCGAGGGTCAGGCTTCGGGGAAGGGTTAGGGTTAGGGTTCGGGCTAGTGTTAGGGTTAGAGGACGGGGACGGTTTAGGGTCCAGGTGAGGGTCCGACAACGCTTTAGGGGGAGCGTGCGTGTGAGGGCGCGTGTTAGTGTTAGCGTACGGGTTAGGATTAGGGGATGGGTGAGGGTCAGGCTTCGGGGAAGGGTTAGGGTTAGGGTTCGGGCTAGGGTTAGGGTTAGGGGCCGGGGACGGTTTAGGGTCCAGGTGAGGGTCCGACAACGCTTTAGGGGGAGCGTGCATGTGAGGGCGCGGGTTAGTGTTAGCGTACGGGTTAGGATTAGGGGACGGGTGAGGGTCAGGCTTCGGGGAAGGGTTAGGGTTAGGGTTCGGGCTAGGGTTAGGGGACGGGGACGGGGACGGTTTAGGGTCCAGGTGAGGGTCCGACAACGCTTTAGGGGGAGTGTGCGTGTGAGGGCGCGGGTTATTGTGAGCCTACGGGTTAGGATTAGGGGACGGGTGAGGGTCAGGCTTCGGGGAAGGGTTAGGGTTAGGGTTCGGGCTAGGGTTAGGGTTAGGGTCGGGGAAGGTTTAGGGTCCAGGTGAGGGTCCGACAACGCTTTAGGGGGAGCGTGTGTGTGAGGGCGTGGCTTAGTGTGAGCCTACGGGTTAGGATTAGGGGACGGGTGAGGGTCAGGCTTCGGGGAAGGGTTAGGGTTAGGGTTCGGGCTAGGGTTAGGGTTAGGGGACGGGGACGGTTTAGGGTCCAGGTCAGGGTCCGACAACGCTTTAGGGGGAGCGTGCGTGTGAGGGCGCGGGTTAGTGTGAGCCTACGGGTTAGGATTAGGGGACGGGTGAGGGTTAGGCGTCGGGGAAGGGTTAGGGTTAGGGTTCGGCCTAGGGTTAGGGTTAGGGGACGGGGACGGTTTAGGGTTCAGGTGAGGGTCCGACAACGTTTAGGGGGAGCGTGCATGTTAGGGCGCGGGTTAGTGTGAGCCTACGGGTTAGGATTAAGGGACGGGTGAGGGTCAGGCTTCGGGGAAGTGTTAGGGTTAGGGTTTTGGCTAGGGTTAGGGTTAGGGGACGGGGATGGTTTAGGGTCCAGGTGAGGGTCCGACAACGCTTCAGGGGGAGCGTGCGTGTGAGGGCGCGGGTTATTGTGAGCCTACGGGTTAGGATTAGGGGACGGGTGAGGGTCAGGTTTCGGGGAAGGGTTAGGGTTAGGGTTCGGGCTAGGGTTAGGGTTAGGGGATGGGGACGGTTTAGGGTCCAGGTGAGGGTCCGACAACGCTTTAGGGGGAGCGTGCGTGTGAGGGCGCGGGTTAGTGTGAGCCTACGGGTTAGGATTAGGGGACGGGTGAGGGTCAGGCTTCGGGGAAGTGTTAGGTTTAGGGTTCGGGCTAGGGTTAGGGTTAGGGGACGGGGACGGTTTAGGGTCCAGGTGAGGGTCCGACAACGCTTTAGGGGGAGTGTGCGTGTGAGGGCGCGGGTTAGTGTTAGCGTACGGGTTAGGATTAGGGGACGGGTGAGGGTCAGGCTTCGGGGAAGGGTTAGGGTTAGGGTTCGGGCTAGGGTTAGGGTTAGGGGACGGGGACGGTTTAGGGTCCAGGTGAGGGTCCGACAACGCTTTAGGGGGAGCGTGCGTGTGAGGGCGCGGGTTAGTGTTAGCGTACGGGTTAGGATTAGGGGACGTGTGAGGGTCAGGCTTCGGGGAAGGGTTAGGGTTAGGGTTCGGGCTAGGGTTAGGGTTAGGGGACGGGGACGGTTTAGGGTCCAGGTGAGGATCCGACAACGCTTTAGGGGGAGCGTGCGTGTGAAGGCGCGGGTTAGTGTGAGACTACGGGTTAGGATTAGGGAACGGGCGAGGGTCAGGCTTCGGGGAAGGATTAGGGTTAGGGTTCGGGCTAGTGTTAGGGTTAGGGGACGGGGACGGTTTAGGGTCCAGGTGAGGGTCCGACAACGCTTTAGGGGGAGCGTGCGTGTGAGGGCGCGGGTTACTGTTAGCGTACGGGTTAGGATTAGGGGATGGGTGAGGGTCAGGTTTCGGGGAAGGGTTAGGGTTAGGGTTCGGGCTAGGGTTAGGGTTAGGGGACGGGGACGGTTTACGGTCCAGGTGAGGGTCCAACAACGCTTTAGGGGGCGCGTGCGTGTGAGGGCGCGGGTTAGTGTTAGCGTACGTGTTAGGATTAGGGGACGGGTGAGGGTCAGGCTTTGGGGAAGGGTTAGGGTTAGGGTTCGGGCTAGGGTTAGGGTTAGGGGACGGGGACGGTTTAGGGTCCAGGTGAGGGTCCGACAACGCTTTAGGGGGAGTGTGCGTGTGAGGGCGCGGGTTAGTGTGAGCCTACGGGTTAGGATTAGGGGACGGGTGAGGGTCAGGCTTCGGGGAAGGGTTAGGGTTAGGGTTCGGGCTAGGGTTAAGGTTAGGGTCGGGGACGGTTTAGGGTCCAGGTGAGGGTCCGACAACGCTTTAGGGGGAGCGTGCGTGTGAGGGCGCGGGTTAGTGTTAGCGTACGGGTTAGGATTAGGGGACGGGTGAGGGTCAGGCTTCGGGGAAGGATTAGGGTTAGGGTTCGGGCTAGGGTTAGGGTTAGGGGACGGGGACGGTTTAGGGTCCAGGTGAGGGTCCGACAACGCTTTAGGGGGAGCGTGCGTGTGAGGGCGCGGGTTAGTTTTAGCGTACGGGTTAGGATTAGGGGATGGGTGAGGGTCAGGCTTCGGGGAAGGTTTAGGTTTAGGGTTCGGGCTAGGGTTAGGGTTAGGGGACGGGGACGGTTTAGGGTACAGGTGAGGGTCCGACAACGCTTTAGGGGGAGCGTGCGTGTGAGGGCGCGGGTTAGTGTTAGCGTACGGGTTAGGATTAGGGGACGGGTGAGGGTCAGGCTTCGGGGAAGGATTAGGGTTAGGGTTCGGGCTAGGGTTAGGGTTAGGGGACGGGGACGGTTTAGGGTCCAGGTGAGGGTCCGACAACGCTTTAGGGGGAGCGTGCGTGGGAGGGCGCGGGTTAGTGTTAGCGTACGGGTTAGGATTAGGGGACGTGTGAGGGTCAGGCTTCGGGGAAGGGTTAGGGTTAGGGTTCGGGCTAGGGTTAGGGTTAGGGAACGGGGACGGTTTAGGGTCCAGGTGAGGGTCCGACAACGCTTTAGGGGGAGCGTGCGTGTGAGGGGGCGGGTTAGTGTTAGCGTACGGGTTAGGATTAGGGGACGGGTGAGGGTCAGGCTTCGGGGAAGGGTTAGGGTTAGGGTTCGGGCTAGGGTTAGGGTTAGGGGACGGGTACGGTTTAGGGTCCAGGTGAGGGTCCGACAACGCTTTAGGGGGAGCGTGCGTGTGAGGGCGCGGGTTAGTGTGAGACTACGGGTTAGGATTAGGGGACGGGCGAGGGTCAGGCTTCGGGGAAGGGTTAGGGTTAGGGTTCGGGCTAGTGTTAGGGTTAGGGGACGGGGACGGTTTAGGGTCCAGGTGAGGGTCCGACAACGCTTTAGGGGGAGCGTGCGTGTGAGGGCGCGGGTTAGTGTTAGAGTACGGGTTAGGATTAGGGGATGGGTGAGGGTCAGGCTTCGGGGAAGGGTTAGGGTTAGGGTTCGGGCTAGGGTTAGGGTTAGGGGCCGGGGACGGTTTAGGGTCCAGGTGAGGGTCCGACAACGCTTTAGGGGGAGCGTGCATGTGAGGGCGCGGGTTAGTGTTAGCGTACGGGTTAGGATTAGGGGACGGGTGAGGGTCAGGTTTCGGGGAAGTGTTAGGGTTAGGGTTCGGGCTAGGGTTAGGGGACGGGGACGGGGACGGTTTAGGGTCCAGGTGAGGGTCCGACAACGCTTTAGGGGGAGTGTGCGTGTGAGGGCGCGGGTTATTGTGAGCCTACGGGTTAGGATTAGGGGACGGGTGAGGGTCAGGCTTCGGGATAGGGTTAGGGTTAGGGTTCGGGCTAGGGTTAGGGTTAGGGACGGGGACGGTTTAGGGTCCAGGTGAGGGTCCGACAACGCTTTAGGGGGAGCGTGCGTGTGAGGGCGTGGCTTAGTGTGAGCCTACGGGTTAGGATTAGGGGACGGGTGAGGGTCAGGCTTCGGGGAAGGGTTAGGGTTAGGGTTCGGGCTAGGGTTAGGGTTAGGGGACGGGGACGGTTTAGGGTCCAGGTGAGGGTCCGACAACGCTTTAGGGGGAGCGTGCGTGTGAGGGCGCGGGTTAGTGTGAGCCTACGGGTTAGGATTAGGGGACGGGTGAGGGTTAGGCTTCGGGGAAGGGTTAGGGTTAGGGTTCGGCCTAGGGTTAGTGTTAGGGGACGGGGACGGTTTAGGGTTCAGGTGAGGGTCCGACAACGCTTTAGGGGGAGCGTGCATGTTAGGGTGCGGGTTAGTGTGAGCCTACGGGTTAGGATTAAGGGACGGGTGAGGGTCAGGCTTCGGGGAAGTGTTAGGGTTAGGGTTCTGGCTAGGGTTAGGGTTAGGGGACGGGGATGGTTTAGGGTCCAGGTGAGGGTCCGACAACGCTTTAGGGGGAGCGTGCGTGTGAGGGCGCGGGTTATTGTGAGCCTACGGGTTAGGATTAGGGGACGGGTGAGGGTCAGGCTTCGGGGAAGGGTTAGGGTTAGGGTTCGGGCTAGGGTTAGGGTTAGGGGACGGGGACGGTTTAGGGTCCAGGTGAGGGTCCGACAACGCTTTAGGGGGAGCGTGCGTGTGAGCGCGCGGGTTAGTGTGAGCCTACGGGTTAGGATTAGGGGACGGGTGAGGGTCAGGCTTCGGGGAAGTGTTAGGTTTAGGGTTAGGGCTAGGGTTAGGGTTAGGGGACGGGGACGGTTTAGGGTCCAGGTGAGGGTCCGACAACGCTTTAGGGGGAGTGTGCGTGTGAGGGCGCGGGTTAGTGTTAGCGTACGGGTTAGGATTAGGGGACGGGTGAGGGTCAGGCTTCGGGGAAGGATTAGGGTTAGGGTTCGGGCTAGGGATAGGGTTAGGGGACGGGGACGGTTTAGGGTCCAGGTGAGGGTCCGACAACGCTTTAGGGGGAGCGTGCGTGTGAGGGCGCGGGTTAGTGTTAGCGTACGGGTTAGGATTAGGGGACGTGTGAGGGTCAGGCTTCGGGGAAGGGTTAGGGTTAGGGTTCGGGCTATGGTTAGGGTTAGGGAACGGGGACGGTTTAGGGTCCAGGTGAGGGTCCAACAACGCTTTAGGGGGAGCGTGCGTGTGAGGGGGCGGGTTAGTGTTAGCGTACGGGTTAGGATTAGGGGACGGGTGAGGGTCAGGCTTCGGGGAAGGGTTAGGGTTAGGGTTCGGGCTAGGGTTAGGGTTAGGGGACGGGGACGGTTTAGGGTCCAGGTGAGGATCCGACAACGCTTTAGGGGGAGCGTGCGTGTGAAGGCGCGGGTTAGTGTGAGACTACGGGTTAGGATTAGGGAACGGGCGAGGGTCAGGCTTCGGGGAAGGATTAGGGTTAGGGTTCGGGCTAGTGTTAGGGTTAGGGGACGGGGACGGTTTAGGGTCCAGGTGAGGGTCCGACAACGCTTTAGGGGGAGCGTGCGTGTGAAGGCGCGGGTTACTGTTAGCGTACGGGTTAGGATTAGGGGATGGGTGAGGGTCAGGTTTCGGGGAAGGGTTAGGGTTAGGGTTCGGGCTAGGGTTAGGGTTAGGGGACGGGGACGGTTTACGGTCCAGGTGAGGGTCCAACAACGCTTTAGGGGGCGCGTGCGTGTGAGGGCGCGGGTTAGTGTTAGCGTACGGGTTAGGATTAGGGGACGGGTGAGGGTCAGGCTTTGGGGAAGGGTTAGGGTTAGGGTTCGGGCTAGGGTTAGGGTTAGGGGACGGGGACGGTTTAGGGTCCAGGTGAGGGTCCGACAACGCTTTAGGGGGAGTGTGCGTGTGAGGGCGCGGGTTAGTGTGAGCCTACGGGTTAGGATTAGGGGACGGGTGAGGGTCAGGCTTCGGGGAAGGGTTAGGGTTAGGGTTCGGGCTAGGGTTAAGGTTAGGGTCGGGGACGGTTTAGGGTCCAGGTGAGGGTCCGACAACGCTTTAGGGGGAGCGTGCGTGTGAGGGCGTGGCTTAGTGTGAGCCTACGGGTTAGGATTAGGGGACGGGTGAGGGTCAGGCTTCGGGGAAGGGTTAGGGTTAGGGTTCGGGCTAGGGTTAGGGTTAGGGGACGGGGACGGTTTAGGGTCCAGGTGAGGGTCCGACAACGCTTTAGGGGGAGCGTGCGTGTGAGGGCGCGGGTTAGTGTGAGCCTACGGGTTAGGATTAGGGGACGGGTGAGGGTCAGGCTTCGGGGAAGGGTTAGGGTTAGGGTTCGGGCTAGGGTTAGGGTTAGGGGACGGGGACGGTTTAGGGTCCAGGTGAGGGTCCGACAACGCTTTAGGGGGAGTGTGCGTGTGAGGGCGCGGGTTAGTGTTAGCGTACGGGTTAGGATTAGGGGACGGGTGAGGGTCAGGCTTCGGGGAAGGATTAGGGTTAGGGTTCGGGCTAGGGTTAGGGTTAGGGGACGGGGACGGTTTAGGGTCCAGGTGAGGGTCCGACAACGCTTTAGGGGGAGCGTGCGTGTGAGGGCGCGGGTTAGTGTTAGCGTACGGGTTAGGATTGGGGACGTGTGAGGGTCAGGCTTCGGGGAAGGTTTAGGGTTAGGGTTCGGGCTAGGGTTAGGTTTAGGGAACGGAGACGGTTTAGGGTCCAGGTGAGGGTCCGACAACGCTTTAGGGGGAGCGTGCGTGTGAGGGGGCGGGTTAGTGTTAGCGTACGGGTTAGGATTAGGGGACGGGTGAGGGTCAGGCTTCGGGGAAGGGTTAGGGTTAGGGTTCGGGCTAGGGTTAGGGTTAGGGGACGGGGACGGTTTAGGGTCCAGGTGAGGGTCCGACAACGCTTTAGGGGGAGCGTGCGTGTGAGGGCGCGGGTTAGTGTGAGACTACGGGTTAGGATTAGGGGACGGGTGAGGGTCAGGCTTCGGGAAAGGGTTAGGGTTAGGGTTCGGGCTAGTGTTAGGGTTAGGGAACGGGGACGGTTTAGGGTCCAGGTGAGGGTCCGACAACGCTTTAGGGGGAGCGTGCGTGTGAGGGCGTGGGTTAGTGTTAGCGTACGGGTTAGGATTAGGGGATGGGTGAGGGTCAGGCTTCGGGGAAGGTTTAGGTTTAGGGTTCGGGCTAGGGTTAGGGTTAGGGGACGGGGACGGTTTAGGGTCCAGGTGAGTGTCCGACAACGCTTTAGGGGGAGCGTGCGTGTGAGGGCGCGGGTTAGTGTTAGCGTACGGGTTAGGATTAGGGGACGGGTGAGGGTCAGGCTTCGAGGAAGGATTAGCGTTAGGGTTAGGGCTAGGGTTAGGGTTAGGGGACGGGGACGGTTTAGGGTCCAGGTGAGGGTCCGACAACGCTTTAGGGGGAGAGTGCGTGTGAGGGCGCGGGTTAGTGTTAGCGTACGGGTTAGGATTAGGGGACGTGTGAGGGTCAGGCTTCGGGGAAGGGTTAGGGTTAGGGTTCGGGCTAGGGTTAGGGTTAGGGAACGGGGACGGTTTAGGGTCCAGGTGAGGGTCCGACAACGCTTTAGGGGGAGCGTGCGTGTGAGGGGGCGGGTTAGTGTTAGCGTACGGGTTAGGATTAGGGGACGGGTGAGGGTCAGGGTTCGGGGAAGGGTTAGGTTTAGGGTTCGGGCTAGGGTTAGGGTTAGGGGACGGGGACGGTTTAGGGTCCAGGTGAGGGTCCGACAACGCTTTAGGGGGAGCGTGCGTGTGAGGGCGCGGGTTAGTGTGACACTACGTGTTAATATTAGGGGACGGGCGAGGGTCAGGCTTCGGGAAAGGGTTAGGGTTAGGGTTCGGGCTAGTGTTAGGGTTAGGGGACGGGGACGGTTTAGGGTCCATGTGAGGGTCCGACAACGCTTTAGGGGGAGCGTGCGTGTGAGGGCGCGGGTCAGTGTTAGCGTACGGGTTAGGATTAGGGGATGGGTGAGGGTCAGGCTTCGGGGAAGGGTTAGGGTTAGGGTTCGGGCTAGGGTTAGGGTTAGGGGACGGGGACGGTTTAGGGTCCAGGTGAGGGTCCGACAACGCTTTAGGGGGAGCGTGCGTGTGAGGGCGCGGGTTAGTGTTAGCGTACGGGTTAGGATTAGGGGACGTGTGAGGGTCAGGCTTCGGGGAAGTGTTAGGGTTAGGGTTCGGGCTATGGTTAGGGTTAGGGAACGGGGACGGTTTAGGGTCCAGGTGAGGGTCCAACAACGCTTTAGGGGGAGCGTGCGTGTGAGGGGGCGGGTTAGTGTTAGCGTACGGGTTAGGATTAGGGGACGGGTGAGGGTCAGGCTTCGGGGAAGGGTTAGGGTTAGGGTTCGGGCTAGGGTTAGGGTTAGGGGACGGGGACGGTTTAGGGTCCAGGTGAGGATCCGACAACGCTTTAGGGGGAGCGTGCGTGTGAAGGCGCGGGTTAGTGTGAGCCTACGGGTTAGGATTAGGGGACGGGTGAGTGTCAGGCTTCGGGGAAGGGTTAGGGTTAGGGTTCGGGCTAGGGTTAGGGTTAGGGTCGGGGACGGTTTAGGGTCCAGGTGAGGGTCCGACAACGCTTTAGGGGGAGCGTGCGTGTGAGGGCGTGGCTTAGTGTGAGCCTACGGGTTAGGATTAGGGGACGGGTGAGGGTCAGGCTTCGGGGAAGGGTTAGGGTTAGGGTTCGGGCTAGGGTTAGGGTAAGGGATCGGGGACGGTTTAGGGTCCAGGTGAGGGTCCGACAACGCTTTAGGGGGAGCGTGCGTGTGAGGGCGCGGGTTAGTGTGAGCCTACGGTTTAGGATTAGGGGACGGGTGAGGGTCAGGCTTCGGGGAAGGGTTAGGGTTAGGGTTCGGGCTAGGGTTAGGGTTAGGGGACGGGGACGGTTTAGGGTCCAGGTGAGGGTCCGACAACGCTTTAGGGGGAGCGTGCGTGTGAGGGCGCGGGTTAGTGTGAGCCTACGGGTTAGGATTAGGGGACGGGTGAGGGTTAGGCTTCGGGGAAGGGTTAGGGTTAGGGTTCGGCCTAGGTTTAGGGTTAGGGGACGGGGACGGTTTAGGTTTCAGGTGAGGGTCCGACAACGCTTTAGGGGGAGCGTGCGTGTGAGGGCGCGGGTCAGTGTGAGCCTACGGGTTAGGATTAAGGGACGGGTGAGGGTCAGGCTTCGGGGAAGTGTTAGGGTTAGGGTTCGGGCTAGGGTTAGGGTTAGGGGACGGGGATGGTTTAGGGTCCAGGTGAGGGTCCGACAACGCTTTAGGGGGAGCGTGCGTGTGAGGGCGTGGGTTATTGTGAGCCTACGGGTTAGGATTAGGGGACGGGTGAGGGTCAGGCTTCGGGGAAGGGTTAGGGTTAGGGTTCGGGCTAGGGTTAGGGTTAGGGGACGGGGACGGTTTAGGGTCCAGGTGAGGGTCCGACAACGCTTTAGGGGGGCGTGCGTGTGAGGGCGCGGGTTAGTGTGAGCCTACGGGTTAGGATTAGGGGACGGGTGAGGGTCAGGCTTCGGGGAAGTGTTAGGTTTAGGGTTCGGGCTAGGGTTAGGGTTAGGGTTAGGGGACGGGGACGGTTTAGGGTCCAGGTGAGGGTCCGACAACGCTTTAGGGGGAGTGTGCGTGTGAGGGCGCGGGTTAGTTTTAGCGTACGGGTTAGGATTAGGGGACGGGTGAGGGTCAGGCTTCGGGGAAGGATTAGGGTTAGGGTTCGGGCTAGGGTTACGGTTAGGGGACGGGGACGGTTTGGGGTCCACATGAGGGTCCGACAACGCTTTAGGGGGAGCGTGCGTGTGAGGGCGCGGGTTAGTGTTAGTGTACGGGTTAGGATTAGGGGACGGGTGAGGGTCAGGCTTCGGGGAAGTGTTAGGGTTAGTGTTCGGGCTAGGGTTAGGGTTAGGGGACGGGGACGGTTTAGGGTCCAGGTGAGGGTCCGACAACGCTTTAGGGGGAGCGTGCGTGTGAGGGCGCGGGTTAGTGTGAGCCTACGGGTTAGGATTAGGGGACGGGTGAGGGTCAGGCTTCGGGGAAGGGTTAGGGTTAGGGTTCGGGCTAGGGTTAGGGTTAGGGGACGGGGACGGTTCAGGGTCCAGTTGAGGGTCCGACAACGCTTCAGGGGGAGCGTGCGTGTGAGGGCGTGGGTTAGTGTTAGCGTACGGGTTAGGATTAGGGAATGGGTGAGGGTCAGGCTTCGGGGAAGGGTTAGCGTTAGGGTTCGGGCTAGGGTTAGGGTCAGGGGACGGGGACGGTTTAGGGTCCAGGTGAGGGTCCGACAACGCTTTAGGGGGAGCGTGCGTGTGAGGGCGCGGGTTAGTGTTAGCGTACGGGTTAGGATTAAGGGACGGGTGAGGGTCAGGCTTCGGGAAAGGGTTAGGGTTAGGGTTCGGGCTAGGGTTAGGATTAGGGGACGGGGACGGTTTAGGGTCCAGGTGAGGGTCCGACAACGCTTTAGGGGGAGCGTGCGTGTGAGGGCGCGGGTTAGTGTGAGCCTACGGGTTAGGATTAGGGGACGGATGAGGGTCAGGCTTCGGGGAAGGGTTAGGGTTAGGGTTCGGTCTAGGGTTAGGGTTAGGGTCGGGGACGGTTTAGGGTCCAGTTGAGGGTCCGACAACGCTTTAGGGGGAGCGTGCGTGTGAGGGCGTGGCTTAGTGTGAGCCTACGGGTTAGGATTAGGGGACGGGTGAGGGTCAGGCTTCGGGGAAGTGTTAGGGTTAGGGTTCGGGCTAGGGTTAGGGTTAGGGGACGGGGACGGTTTAGGGTCCAGGTGAGTGTCCGAAAACGCTTTAGGGGGAGCGTGCGTGTGAGGGCGTGGGTTAGTGTGAGCCTACGGGTTAGGATAAGGGGACGGGTGAGGGTCAGGCTTCGGGGAAGGGTTAGGGTTAGGGTTCGGGCTAGGGTTAGGGTTAGGGGACGGGGACGGTTTAGGGTCGAGGTGAGGGTCCGACAACGCTTTAGGGGGAGCGTGCGTGAGAGGGCGCGGGTTAGTGTTAGCGTACGGGTTAGTATTAGGGGAAGGGTGAGGGTCAGGCTTCGGGGAAGGGTTAGGGTTAGGGTTCGGGCTAGGGTTAGTGTTAGGGGACGGGGACGGTTTAGGGTCCAGGTGAGGGTCCAACAACGCGTTAGGGGGAGCGTGCGTGTGAGGGTGCGGGTTAGTGTTAGCGTACGGGTTAGGATTAGGGGACGGGTGAGGCTCAGGCTTCGGGGAAGGGTTAGGGTTAGGGTTCGGGCTAGGGTTAGGGTTAGGGGACGGGGACGGTTTAGGGTCCAGGTGAGGGTCCGACAACGCTTTAGGGGGAGCGTGCGTGTGAGGGCGCGGGTTAGTGTGAGCCTACGGTTTAGGATTAGGGGACGGGTGAGGGTCAGGCTTCGGGGAAGGGTTAGGGTTAGGGTTCGGGCTAGGGTTAGGGTTAGGGTCGGGGACGGTTTAGGGTCCAGGTGAGGGTCCGACAACGCTTTAGGGGGAGTGTGCGTGTGAGGGTGCGGGTTAGTGTGAGCCTACGGTTTAGGATTAGGGGACGGGTGAGGGTCAGGGTTCGGGGAAGGTTTAGGGTTAGGGTTCGGGCTAGGGTTAGGGTTAGGGGACAGGGACGGTTTAGGGTCCAGGTGAGGGTCCGACAACGCTTTAGGGGGAGCGTGCGTGTGAGGGCGTGGGTTAGTGTGAGCCTACGGTTTAGGATTAGGGGACGGGTGAGTGTCAGGCTTCGGGGAAGGGTTAGGGTTAGGGTTCGGGCTAGGGTTAGGGTTAGGGGACGGGGATGGTTTAGGGTCCAGGTGAGGGTCCGACAACGCTTTAGGGGGAGCGTGCGTGTGAGGGCGCGGGTTAGTGTTAGCGTATGCGTTAGGATTAGGGGACGTGTGAGGGTCAGGCTTCGGGGAAGGGTTAGGGTTAGGGTTCGGGCTAGGGTTAGGGTTAGGGAACGGGGACGGTTTAGGGTTAAGGTGAGGGTCCGACAACGCTTTAGGGGGAGCGTGCGTGTGAGGGGGCGGGTTAGTGTTAGCGTACGGGTTAGGATTAGGGGACGGGTGAGGGTCAGGCTTCGGGGAAGGGTTAGGGTTAGGGTTTGGGCTAGGGTTAGGGTTAGGGGACGGGGACGGTTTAGGGTCCAGGTGAGGGTCCGACAACGCTTTAGGGGGAGTGTTCGTGTGAGGGCGCGGGTTAGTGTTAGCGTACGGGTTAGGATTAGGGGAAGGGTGAGGGTCAGGCTTCGGGGAAGGTTTAGGGTTAGGGTTCGGGCTAGGGTTAGGGTTAGGGTACGGGGACGGTTTAGGGTCCAGGTGAGGGTCCGACAAAGCTTTAGGGGGAGCATGCGTGTGAGGGCGCGGTTAGTGTGAGCGTACGGGTTAGGATTAGGGGACGGGTGAGGGTCAGGCTTCGGGGAAGGATTAGGGTTAGGGTTCGGGCTAGGGTTAGGGTTAGGGGACGGGGACGGTTTAGGGTCCAGGTGAGGGTCCGACAACGATTTAGAGGGAGCGTGCGTGTGAGGGCGCGGGTTAGTGTGAGCCTACGGGTTAGGATTAGGGGACGGGTGAGGGTCAGGCTTCGGGGAAGTGTTAGGGTTAGGGTTCGGGCTAGGGTTAGGGTTAGGGTACGGGGACGGTTTAGGGTCCAGGTGAGGGTCCGACAACGCTTTAGGGGGAGCGTGCGTGTGAGGGCGCGGGTTAGTGTGAGCGTACGGGTTAGGATTAGGGGACGGGTGAGGGTCAGGCTTCGGGGAAGGGTTAGGGTTAGGGTTCGGGCTAGGGTTAGGGTTAGGGGACGGGGACGGTTTAGGGTCCAGGTGAGGGTCCGACAACGCTTTAGGGGGAGCGTGCGTGTGAGGGCGCGGGTTAGTGTGAGCCTACGGGTTACGATTAGGGGACGGGTGAGGGTCAGGCTTCGGGGAAGGGTTAGGGTTAGGGTTCGGGCTAGGGTTAGGGTTAGGGTCGGGGACGGTTTAGGGTCCAGGTGAGGGTCCGACAACGCTTTAGGGGGAGCGTGCGTGTGAGGGCGTGGCTTAGTGTGAGCCTACGGGTTAGGATTAGGGGACGGGTGAGGATCAGGCTTCGGGGAAGGGTTAGGGTTAGGGTTCGGGCTAGGGTTAGGGTTAGGGGACGGGGACGGTTTAGGGTCCAGGTGAGGGTCCGACAACGCTTTAGGGGGAGCGTGCGTCTGAGGGCGCGGGTTAATGTGAGCCTACGGGTTAGGATTAGGGGACGGGTGAGGGTCAGGCTTCGGGGAAGGGTTAGGGTTAGGGTTCGGGCTAGGGTTAGGGTTAGGGGACGGGGACGGTTTAGGGTCCAGGTGAGGGTCCGACAACGCTTATGGGGAGCGTGCGTGTGAGGGCGCGGGTTAGTGTTAGCGGACGGTTTAGGATTAGGGGACGTGTGAGTGTCAGGCTTCGGGGAAGGGTTAGGGTTAAGGTTAGGGCTAGGGTTAGGGTTAGGGGACGGGGACGGTTTAGGGTCCAGGTGAGGGTCCGACAACGCTTTAGGGGGAGCGTGCGTGTGAGGGCGCGGTTTAGTGTTAGCGTACGGGTTAGGATTAGGGGACGGGTGAGGGTCAGGTTTCGGGGAAGGGTTAGGGTTAGGGTTCGGGCTAGGGTTAGGGTTAGGGGACGGGGACGGTTTAGGGTCCAGGTGAGGGTCCGACAACGCTTTAGGGGGAGCGTGCGTGTGAGGGCGCGGGTTAGTGTTAGCGTACGGGTTAGGATTAAGGGACGGGTGAGGGTCAGGCTTCGGGGAATGGTTAGGGTTAGGGTTCGGGCTAGGGTTAGGGTTAGGGGACGGGGACGGTTTAGGGTCCAGATGAGGGTCCGACAACGCTTTAGGGGGAGCGTGCGTGTGAGGGCGCGGGTTAGTGTTAGCGTACGGGTTAGGATTAGGGGACGGGTGAGGGTCAGGCTTCGGGGAAGTGTTAGGGTTAGGGTTCGGGCTAGGGTTAGGGTTAGGGTACGGGGACGGTTTAGGGTCCAGGTGAGGGTCCGACAACGCTTTAGGGGGAGCGTGCGTGTGAGGGCGCGGGTTAGTGTGAGCGTACGGGTTAGGATTAGGGGACGGGTGAGGGTCAGGCTTCGGGGAAGGGTTAGGGTTAGGGTTCGGGCTAGGGTTAGGGTTAGGGGACGGGGACGGTTTAGGGTCCAGGTGAGGGTCCGACAACGCTTTAGGGGGAGCGTGCGTGTGAGGGCGCGGGTTAGTGTGAGCCTACGGGTTACGATTAGGGGACGGGTGAGGGTCAGGCTTCGGGGAAGGGTTAGGGTTAGGGTTCGGGCTAGGGTTAGGGTTAGGGTCGGGGACGGTTTAGGGTCCAGGTGAGGGTCCGACAACGCTTTAGGGGGAGCGTGCGTGTGAGGGCGTGGCTTAGTGTGAGCCTACGGGTTAGGATTAGGGGACGGGTGAGGATCAGGCTTCGGGGAAGGGTTAGGGTTAGGGTTCGGGCTAGGGTTAGGGTTAGGGGACGGGGACGGTTTAGGGTCCAGGTGAGGGTCCGACAACGCTTTAGGGGGAGCGTGCGTCTGAGGGCGCGGGTTAATGTGAGCCTACGGGTTAGGATTAGGGGACGGGTGAGGGTCAGGCTTCGGGGAAGGGTTAGGGTTAGGGTTCGGGCTAGGGTTAGGGTTAGGGGACGGGGACGGTTTAGGGTCCAGGTGAGGGTCCGACAACGCTTATGGGGAGCGTGCGTGTGAGGGCGCGGGTTAGTGTTAGCGGACGGTTTAGGATTAGGGGACGTGTGAGTGTCAGGCTTCGGGGAAGGGTTAGGGTTAAGGTTAGGGCTAGGGTTAGGGTTAGGGGACGGGGACGGTTTAGGGTCCAGGTGAGGGTCCGACAACGCTTTAGGGGGAGCGTGCGTGTGAGGGCGCGGTTTAGTGTTAGCGTACGGGTTAGGATTAGGGGACGGGTGAGGGTCAGGCTTCGGGGAAGGGTTAGGGTTAGGGTTCGGGCTAGGGTTAGGGTTAGGGGACGGGGACGGTTTAGGGTCCAGGTGAGGGTCCGACAACGCTTTAGGGGGAGCGTGCGTGTGAGGGCGCGGGTTAGTGTTAGCGTACGGGTTAGGATTAAGGGACGGGTGAGGGTCAGGCTTCGGGGAATGGTTAGGGTTAGGGTTCGGGCTAGGGTTAGGGTTAGGGGACGGGGACGGTTTAGGGTCCAGATGAGGGTCCGACAACGCTTTAGGGGGAGCGTGCGTGTGAGGGCGCGGGTTAGTGTTAGCGTACGGGTTAGGATTAGGGGACGGGTGAGGGTCAGGCTTCGGGGAAGGATTAGGGTTAGGGTTCGGGCTAGGGTTAGGGTTAGGGGACGGGGACGGTTTAGGGTCCAGGTGAGGGTCCGACAACGCTTTAGGGGAAGCGTGCGTGTGAGGGTGCGGGTTAGTGTTAGCGTACGGTTAGGATTAGGGGACGTGTGAGGGTCAGGCTTCGGGGAAGGGTTAGGGTTAGGGTTCGGGCTAGGGTTAGGGTTAGGGAACGGAGACGGTTTAGGGTCCAGGTGAGGGTCCGACAACGCTTTAGGCGGAGCGTGCGTGTGAGGGGGCGGGTTAGTGTTAGCGTACGGGTTAGGATTAGGGGACGGGTGAGGGTCAGGCTTCGGGGAAGGGTTAGGGTTCGGGTTCGGGCTAGGGTTAGGGTTAGGGGACGGGGACGGTTTAGGGTCCAGGTGAGGGTCCGACAACGCTTTAGGGGGAGCGTGCGTGTGAGGGCGCGGGTTAGTGTTAGCGTACGAGCTAGGATTAGGGGACGGGTGAGGGTCAGGCTTCGGGGAAGGGTTAGGGTTAGGGTTCGGGCTAGGGTTAGGGTTAGGGGACGGGGACGGTTTAGGGTCCAGGTGAGGGTCCGACAACGCTTTAGGGGGAGCGTGCGTGTGAGGGCGCGGGTTAGTGTTAGCGTACGGGTTAGGATTAGGGGACGGGTGAGGGTCAGGCTTCGGGGAAGGGTTAGGGTTAGTGTTCGGGCTAGGGTTAGGGTTAGGGGACGGGGACGGTTTAGGGTCCAGGTGAGGGTCCGACAACGCTTTAGGGGGAGCGTGCGTGTGAGGGCGCGGGTTAGTGTGACCCTACGGGTTAGGATTAGGGGACGGGTGAGGGTCAGGCTTCGGGGAAGTGTTAGGGTTAGGGTTCGGGCTAGTGTTAGGGTTAGGGGATGGGGACGGTTTAGGGTCCAGGTGAGGGTCCGACAACGCTTTAGGGGGAGCGTGCGTGTGAGGGCGCGGGTTAGTGTTAGCGTACGGGTTAGGATTAGGGGATGGGTGAGGGTCCGGCTTCGGGGAAGTGTTAGGGTTAGGGTTCGGGCTAGGGTTAGGGTTAGGTGACGGGGACGGTTTAGGGTCCAGGTGAGGGTCCGACAACGCTTTAGGGGGAGCATGCGTGTGAGGGCGCGGGTTAGTGTTAGCGTACGGGTTAGGATTAGGGGACGGGTGAGGGTCAGGCTTCGGGGAAGGGTTAGGGTTAGGGTTCGCGCTAGGGTTAGGGTTAGGGGACGGGGACGGTTTAGGGTCCAGGTGAGGGTCCGACAACGCTTTAGGGGAAGTGTGCGTGTGAGGGCGCGGGTTAGTGTGAGCCTACGGGTTAGGATTAGGGGACGGGTGAGTGTCAGGCTTCGGGGAAGGGTTAGGGTTAGGGTTCGGGCTAGGGTTAGGGTTAGGGGACGGGGACGGTTTAGGGTCCAGGTGAGGGTCCGACAACGCTTTAGGGGGAGCGTGCGTGTGAGGGCGCGGGTTAGTGTTAGCGTACGGGTTAGGATTAGGGGACGGGTGAGGGTCAGGCTTCGGGGAAGCTTTAGGGTTAGGGTTCGGGCTAGGGTTAGGATTAGGGGACGGGGACGGTTTAGGGTCCAGGTGAGGGTCCGACAACGCTTTAGGGGAGCGTGCGTGTGAGGGCGCGGGTTAGTGTTAGCGTACGGGTTAGGATTAGGGGACGTGTGAGGGTCAGGCTTCGGGGAAGGGTTAGGGTTAGGGTTCGGGCTAGGGTTAGGGTTAGGGAACGGGGACGGTTTAGGGTCCAGGTGAGGGTCCGACAACGCTTTACGGGGAGCGTGCGTGTGAGGGGTCGGGTTAGTGTTAGCGTACGGGTTAGGATTAGGGGACGGGTGAGGGTCAGGCTTCGGGGAAGGGTTAGGGTTAGGGTTCGGGCTAGGGTTAGGGTTAGGGGACGGGGACGGTTTAGGGTCCAGGTGACGGTCCGACAACGCTTTAGGGGGAGCGTGCGTGTGAGGGCGCGGGTTAGTGTGAGACTACGGGTTAGTATTAGGGGACGGGCGAGGGTCAGGCTTCGGGGAAGGGTTAGGTTTAGGGTTCGGGCTAGTGTTAGGGTTAGGGGACGGGGACGGTTTAGGGTCCAGGTGAGGGTCCGACAACGCTTTAGGGGGAGCGTGCGTGTGAGGGCGCGGGTTAGTGTTAGCGTACAGGTTAGGATTAGGGGATGGATGAGGGTCATGCTTCGGGGAAGGGTTAGGGTTAGGGTTCGGGCTAGGGTTAGGGTTAGGGGCCGGGGACGGTTTAGGGTCCAGGTGAGGGTCCGACAACGCTTTAGGGGAAGCGTGCGTGTGAGGGCGCGGGTTAGTGTTAGCGTACGGTTAGGATTAGGGGACGTGTGAGGGTCAGGCTTCGGGGAAGGGTTAGGGTTAGGGTTCGGGCTAGGGTTAGGGTTAGGGAACGGAGACGGTTTAGGGTCCAGGTGAGGGTCCGACAACGCTTTAGGCGGAGCGTGCGTGTGAGGGGGCGGGTTAGTGTTAGCGTACGGGTTAGGATTAGGGGACGGGTGAGGGTCAGGCTTCGGGGAAGGGTTAGGGTTCGGGTTCGGGCTAGGGTTAGGGTTAGGGGACGGGGACGGTTTAGGGTCCAGGTGAGGGTCCGACAACGCTTTAGGGGGAGCGTGCGTGTGAGGGCGCGGGTTAGTGTTAGCGTACGAGCTAGGATTAGGGGACGGGTGAGGGTCAGGCTTCGGGGAAGGGTTAGGGTTAGGGTTCGGGCTAGTGTTAGGGTTAGGGGACGGGGACGGTTTAGGGTCCAGGTGAGGGTCCGACAACGCTTTAGGGGGAGCGTGCGTGTGAGGGCGCGGGTTAGTGTTAGCGTACGGGTTAGGATTAGGGGACGGGTGAGGGTCAGGCTTCGGGGAAGGGTTAGGGTTAGTGTTCGGGCTAGGGTTAGGGTTAGGGGACGGGGACGGTTTAGGGTCCAGGTGAGGGTCCGACAACGCTTTAGGGGGAGCGTGCGTGTGAGGGCGCGGGTTAGTGTTAGCGTACGGGTTAGGATTAGGGGACGGGTGAGGGTCAGGCTTCGGGGAAGGATTAGGGTTAGGGTTCGGGCTAGGGTTAGGGTTAGGGGACGGGGACGGTTTAGGGTCCAGGTGAGGGTCCGACAACGCTTTAGGGGAAGCGTGCGTGTGAGGGCGCGGGTTAGTGTTAGCGTACGGTTAGGATTAGGGGACGTGTGAGGGTCAGGCTTCGGGGAAGGGTTAGGGTTAGGGTTCGGGCTAGGGTTAGGGTTAGGGAACGGAGACGGTTTAGGGTCCAGGTGAGGGTCCGACAACGCTTTAGGCGGAGCGTGCGTGTGAGGGGGCGGGTTAGTGTTAGCGTACGGGTTAGGATTAGGGGACGGGTGAGGGTCAGGCTTCGGGGAAGGGTTAGGGTTCGGGTTCGGGCTAGGGTTAGGGTTAGGGGACGGGGACGGTTTAGGGTCCAGGTGAGGGTCCGACAACGCTTTAGGGGGAGCGTGCGTGTGAGGGCGCGGGTTAGTGTTAGCGTACGAGCTAGGATTAGGGGACGGGTGAGGGTCAGGCTTCGGGGAAGGGTTAGGGTTAGGGTTCGGGCTAGGGTTAGGGTTAGGGGACGGGGACGGTTTAGGGTCCAGGTGAGGGTCCGACAACGCTTTAGGGGGAGCGTGCGTGTGAGGGCGCGGGTTAGTGTTAGCGTACGGGTTAGGATTAGGGGACGGGTGAGGGTCAGGCTTCGGGGAAGGGTTAGGGTTAGTGTTCGGGCTAGGGTTAGGGTTAGGGGACGGGGACGGTTTAGGGTCCAGGTGAGGGTCCGACAACGCTTTAGGGGGAGCGTGCGTGTGAGGGCGCGGGTTAGTGTGACCCTACGGGTTAGGATTAGGGGACGGGTGAGGGTCAGGCTTCGGGGAAGTGTTAGGGTTAGGGTTCGGGCTAGTGTTAGGGTTAGGGGATGGGGACGGTTTAGGGTCCAGGTGAGGGTCCGACAACGCTTTAGGGGGAGCGTGCGTGTGAGGGCGCGGGTTAGTGTTAGCGTACGGGTTAGGATTAGGGGATGGGTGAGGGTCCGGCTTCGGGGAAGGTTTAGGGTTAGGGTTCGGGCTAGGGTTAGGGTTAGGGGACGGGGACGGTTTAGGGTCCAGGTGAGGGTCCGACAACGCTTTAGGGGGAGCATGCGTGTGAGGGCGCGGGTTAGTGTTAGCGTACGGGTTAGGATTAGGGGATGGGTGAGGGTCAGGCTTCGGGGAAGGGTTAGGGTTAGGGTTCGCGCTAGGGTTAGGGTTAGGGGACGGGGACGGTTTAGGGTCCAGGTGAGGGTCCGACAACGCTTTAGGGGAAGTGTGCGTGTGAGGGCGCGGGTTAGTGTGAGCCTACGGGTTAGGATTAGGGGACGGGTGAGTGTCAGGCTTCGGGGAAGGGTTAGGGTTAGGGTTCGGGCTAGGGTTAGGGTTAGGGTCGGGGACGGTTTAGGGTCCAGGTGAGGGTCCGACAACGCTTTAGGGGGAGCGTGCGTGTGAGGGCGTGGCTTAGTGTGAGCCTACGGGTTAGGATTAGGGGACGGGTGAGGGTCAGGCTTCGGGGAAGGGTTAGGGTTAGGGTTCGGGCTAGGGTTAGGGTTAGGGGACGGGGACGGTTTAGGGTCCAGGTGAGGGTCCGACAACGCTTTAGGGGGAGCGTGCGTGTGAGGGCGCGGGTTAGTGTTAGCGTACGGGTTAGGATTAGGGGACGGGTGAGGGTCAGGCTTCGGGGAAGCTTTAGGGTTAGGGTTCGGGCTAGGGTTAGGATTAGGGGACGGGGACGGTTTAGGGTCCAGGTGAGGGTCCGACAACGCTTTAGGGGAGCGTGCGTGTGAGGGCGCGGGTTAGTGTTAGCGTACGGGTTAGGATTAGGGGACGTGTGAGGGTCAGGCTTCGGGGAAGGGTTAGGGTTAGGGTTCGGGCTAGGGTTAGGGTTAGGGAACGGGGACGGTTTAGGGTCCAGGTGAGGGTCCGACAACGCTTTACGGGGAGCGTGCGTGTGAGGGGTCGGGTTAGTGTTAGCGTACGGGTTAGGATTAGGGGACGGGTGAGGGTCAGGCTTCGGGGAAGGGTTAGGGTTAGGGTTCGGGCTAGGGTTAGGGTTAGGGGACGGGGACGGTTTAGGGTCCAGGTGAGGGTCCGACAACGCTTTAGGGGGAGCGTGCGTGTGAGGGCGCGGGTTAGTGTGAGACTACGGGTTAGTATTAGGGGACGGGCGAGGGTCAGGCTTCGGGGAAGGGTTAGGTTTAGGGTTCGGGCTAGTGTTAGGGTTAGGGGACGGGGACGGTTTAGGGTCCAGGTGAGGGTCCGACAACGCTTTAGGGGGAGCGTGCGTGTGAGGGCGCGGGTTAGTGTTAGCGTACAGGTTAGGATTAGGGGATGGATGAGGGTCATGCTTCGGGGAAGGGTTAGGGTTAGGGTTCGGGCTAGGGTTAGGGTTAGGGGCCGGGGACGGTTTAGGGTCCAGGTGAGGGTCCGACAACGCTTTAGGGGGAGTGTGCGTGTGAGGGCGCGGGTTAGTGTGAGCCTACGGGTTAGGATTAGGGGACGGGTGAGGGTCAGGCTTCGGGGAAGGGTTAGGGTTAGGGTTCGGGCTAGGGTTAGGGTTAGGGTCGGGGACGGTTTAGGGTCCAGGTGAGGGTCCGACAACGCTTTAGGGGGAGCGTGCGTGTGAGGGCGTGGCTTAGTGTGAGCCTACGGGTTAGGATTAGGGGACGGGTGAGGGTCAGGCTTCGGGGAAGGGTTAGGGTTAGGGTTCGGGCTAGGGTTAGGGTTAGGGTCGGGGACGGTTTAGGGTCCAGGTGAGGGTCCGACAACGCTTTAGCGGGAGCGTGCGTGTGAGGGCGTGGCTTAGTGTGAGCCTACGGGTTAGGATTAGGGGACGGGTGAGGGTCAGGCTTCGGGGAAGGGTTAGGGTTAGGGTTCGGGCTAGGGTTAGGGTTAGGGGACGGGGACGGTTTAGGGTCCACGTGAGAGTCCGACAACGCTTTAGGGGGAGCGTGCATGTGAGGGCGCGGGTTAGTGTGAGCCTACGGGTTAGGATTAAGTGACGGGTGAGGGTCAGGCTTCGGGGAAGGGTTAGGGTTAGGGTTCGGGCTAGGGTTAGGGTAAGGGATCGGGGATGGTTTAGGGTCCAGGTGAGGGTCCGACAACACTTTAGGGGGAGCGTGCGTGTGAGGGCGCGGGTTAGTGTGAGCCTACGGGTTAGGATTAGGGGACGGGTGAGGGTCAGGCTTCGGGGAAGTGTTAGGGTTAGGGTTCGGGCTAGGGTTAGGGTTAGGGGACGGGGACGGTTTAGGGTCCAGGTGAGGGTCCGACAACGCTTTAGGGGGAGCGTGCGTGTGAGGGCGCGGGTTAGTGTGAGCCTACGGGTTAGGATTAGGGGACGGGTGAGGGTTAGGCTTCGGGGAAGGGTTAGGGTTAGGGTTCGGCCTAGGGTTAGGGTTAGGGGACGGGGACGGTTTAGGGTTCAGGTGAGGGTCCGACAACGCTTTAGGGGGAGCGTGCATGTGAGGGCGCGGGTTAGTGTGAGCCTACGGGTTAGGATTAATGGACGGGTGAGGGTCAGGCTTCGGGGAAGTGTTAGGGTTAGGGTTCGGGCAAGGGTTAGGTTTAGGGGACGGGGATGGTTTAGGGTCCAGGTGAGGGTCCGACAACGCTTTAGGGGGAGGGTGCGTGTGAGGGCGCGGGTTATTGTGAGCCTACGGGTTAGGATTAGGGGACGGGTGAGGGTCAGGCTTCGGGGAAGGGTTAGGGTTAGGGTTCGGGCTAGGGTTAGGGTTAGGGGACGGGGACGGTTTAGGGTCCAGGTGAGCGTCCGACAACGCTTTAGGGGGAGCGTGCGTGTGAGGGCGCGGGTTAGTGTGAGCCTACGGGTTAGGATTAGGGGACGGGTGAGGGTCAGGCTTCGGGGAAGTGTTAGGTTTAGGGTTCGGGCTAGGGTTAGGGTTAGGGGACGGGGACGGTTTAGGGTCCAGGTGAGGGTCCGACAACGCTTTAGGGGGAGCGTGCGTGTGAGGGGGCGGGTTAGTGTTAGCGTACGGGTTAGGATTAGGGGACGGGTGAGGGTCAGGCTTCGGGGAAGGGTTAGGGTTAGGGTTCGGGCTAGGGTTAGGGTTAGGGGACGGGGACGGTTTAGGGTCCAGGTGAGGATCCGACAACGCTTTAGGGGGAGCGTGCGTGTGAGGGCGCGGGTTAGTGTGAGACTACGGGTTAGGATTAGGGAACGGGCGAGGGTCAGTCTTCGGGGAAGGATTAGGGTTAGGGTTCGGGCTAGTGTTAGGGTTAGGGGACGGGGACGGTTTAGGGTCCAGGTGAGGGTCCGACAACGCTTTAGGGGGAGCGTGCGTGTGAGGGCGCGGGTTACTGTTAGCGTACGGGTTAGGATTAGGGGATGGGTGAGGGTCAGGTTTCGGGGAAGGGTTAGGGTTAGGGTTCGGGCTAGGGTTAGGGTTAGGGGACGGGGACGGTTTAGGGTCCAGGTGAGGGTCCAACAACGCTTTAGGGGGCGCCTGCGTGTGAGGGCGCGGGTTAGTGTTAGCGTACGGGTTAGGATTAGGGGACGGGTGAGGGTCAGGCTTTGGGGAAGGGTTAGGGTTAGGGTTCGGGCTAGGGCTAGGGTTAGGGGACGGGGACGGTTTAGGGTCCAGGTGAGGGTCCGACAACGCTTTAGGGGGAGTGTGCGTGTGAGGGCGAGGGTTAGTGTGAGCCTACGGGTTAGGATTAGGGGACGGGTGAGGGTCAGGCTTCGGGGAAGGATTAGGGTTAGGGTTCGGGCTAGGGTTAGGGTTAGGGGACGGACACGGTTTAGGGTCCAGGTGAGGCTCCGACAACGCTTTAGGGGGAGCGTGCGTGTGAGGGCGCGGGTTAGTGTTAGCGTACGGGTTAGGATTAGGGGACGGGTGAGGGTCAGGCTTCGGGGAAGGGTTAGGGTTAGGGTTCGGGCTAGGGTTAGGGTTAGGGAACGGAGACGGTTTAGGGTCCAGGTGAGGGTCCGACAACGCTTTAGGGGGAGCGTGCGTGTGAGGGGGCGGGTTAGTGTTAGCGTACGGGTTAGGATTAGGGGACGGGTGAGGGTCAGGCTTCGGGGAAGGGTTAGGGTTAGGGTTCGGGCTAGGGTTAGGGTTAGGGGACGGGGACGGTTTAGGGTCCAGGTGAGGGTCCGACAACGCTTTAGGGGGAGCGTGCGTGTGAGGGCGCGGGTTAGTGTGAGACTACGGGTTAGGATTAGGGGACGGGTGAGGGTCAGGCTTCGGGGAAGGGTTAGGGTTAGGGTTCGGGCTAGTGTTAGGGTTAGGGGACGGGGACGGTTTAGGGTCCAGGTGAGGGTCCGACAACGCTTTAGGGGGAGCGTGCGTGTGAGGGCGCGGGTTAGTGTTAGCGTACGGGTTAGGATTAGGTGATGGGTGAGGGTCAGGCTTCGGGGAAGGTTTAGGTTTAGGGTTCGGGCTAGGGTTAGGGTTAGGGGACGGGGACGGTTTAGGGTCCAGGTGAGGGTCCGACAACGCTTTAAGGGGAGCGTGCGTGTGAGGGCGCGGGTTAGTGTTAGCGTACGGGTTAGGATTAGGGGACGGGTGAGGGTCAGGCTTCGGGGAAGGATTAGGGTTAGGGTTCGGGCTAGGGTTAGGGTTAGGGGACGGGGACGGTTTAGGGTCCAGGTGAGTGTCCGACAACGCTTTAGGGGGAGCGTGCGTGTGAGGGCGCGGGTTAGTGTTAGCGTACGGGTTAGGATTAGGGGACGTGTGAGGGTCAGGCTTCGGGGAAGGGTTAGGGTTAGGGTTCGGTCTAGGGTTAGTGTTAGGGAACGGGGACGGTTTAGGGTCCAGGTGAGGGTCCGACAACGATTTAGTGGGAGCGTGCGTGTGAGGGGGCGGGTTAGTGTTAGCGTACGGGTTAGGATTAGGGGACGGGTGAGGGTCAGGCTTAAGGGAAGGGTTAGGGTTAGGGTTCGGGCTAGGGTTAGGGTTAGGGGACGGGGACGGTTTAGGGTCCAGGTGAGGGTCCGATAACGCTTTAGGGGGAGCGTGCGTGTGAGGGCGCGGGTTAGTGTGAGACTACGGGTTAGGATTAGAGGACGGGCGAGGGTCAGGCTTCGGGGAAGGGTTAGGGTTAGGGTTCGGGCTAGTGTTAGTGTTAGGGGACGGGGACGGTTTAGGGTCCAGGTGAGGGTCCGACAACGCTTTAGGGGGAGCGTGCGTGTGAGGGCGCGGGTTAGTGTTAGCGTACGGGTTAGGATTAGGGGATGGGTGAGGGTCAGGCTTCGGGGAAGGGTTAGGGTTAGGGTTCGGGCTAGGGTTAGGGTTAGGGGCCGGGGACGGTTTAGGGTCCAGGTGAGGGTCCGACAACGCTTTAGGGGGAGCGTGCATGTGAGGGCGCGGGTTAGTGTTAGCGTACGGGTTAGGATTAGGGAACGGGTGAGCGTCAGGCTTCGGGGAAGGATTAGGGTTAGGGTTCGGGCTAGTGTTAGGGATAGGGGACGGGGACGGTTTAGGGTCCAGGTGAGGGTCCGACAACGCTTTAGGGGGAGCGTGCGTGTGAGGGCGCGGGTTACTGTTAGCGTACGGGTTAGGATTAGGGGATGGGTGAGGGTCAGGTTTCGGGGAAGTGTTAGGGTTAGGGTTCGGGCTAGGGTTAGGGTTAGGGGACGGGGACGGTTTAGGGTCCAGGTGAGGGTCCAACAACGCTTTAGGGGGCGCGTGCGTGTGAGGGCGCGGGTTAGTGTTAGCGTACGGGTTAGGATTAGGGGACGGGTGAGGGTCAGGCTTCGGGGAAGGGTTAGGGTTAGGGTTCGGGCTAGGGTTAGGGTTAGGGGACGGGGACGGTTTAGGGTCCAGGTGAGGGTCCGACAATGCTTTAGAGGGAGTGTGCGTGTGAGGGCGCGGGGTAGTGTGAGCCTACGGGTTAGGATTAGGGGACGGGTGAGGGTCAGGCTTCGGGGAAGGGTTAGGGTTAGGGTTCGGGCTAGGGTTAGGGTTAGGGTTGGGGACGGTTTAGGGTCCAGGTGAGGGTCGGACAACGCTTTAGCGGGAGCGTGCGTGTGAGGGCGTGGCTTAGTGTGAGCCTACGGGTTAGGATTAGCGGACGGGTGAGGGTCAGGCTTCGGGGAAGGGTTAGGGTTAGGGTTCGGGCTAGGGTTAGGGTTAGGGTCGGGGACGGTTTAGGGTCCAGGTGAGGGTCCGACAACGCTTTAGGGGGAGCGTGCGTGTGAGGGCGCGGGTTAGTGTGAGCCTACGGGTTAGGATTAGGGGACGGGTGAGGGTCAGGCTTCGGGGAAGTGTTAGGTTTAGGGTTCGGGCTAGGG
Organism: Lagenorhynchus albirostris; assembly: GCF_949774975.1. Lineage (NCBI taxonomy): Eukaryota > Metazoa > Chordata > Mammalia > Artiodactyla > Delphinidae > Lagenorhynchus > Lagenorhynchus albirostris. Next base: position 1,383,940 of record NC_083113.1, on the reverse strand, counting down.
TTAGGGTTAGGGGACGGGGACGGTTTAGGGTCCAGGTGAGGGTCCGACAACGCTTTAGGGGGAGTGTGCGTATGAGGGCGCGGGTTAGTGTTAGCGTACGGGTTAGGATTAGGGGACGGGTGAGGGTCAGGCTTCGGGGAAGGTTTAGGGTTAGGGTTCGGGCTAGGGTAGGGTTAGGGGACGGGGACGGTTTAGGGTCCAGGTGAGGGTCCGACAACGCTTTAGGGGGAGCGTGCGTGTGAGGGCGCGGGTTAGTGTTAGCGTACGGGTTAGGATTAGGGGACGTGTGAGGGTCAGGCTTCGGGGAAGGGTTAGGTTTAGGGTTCGGGCTAGGGTTAGGATTAGGGAACGGGGACGGTTTAGGGTCCAGGTGAGGGTCCGACAACGCTTTAGGGGGAACGTGCGTGTGAGGGGGCGGGTTAGTGTTAGCGTACGGGTTAGGATTAGGGGACGGGTGAGGGTCAGGCTTCGGGGAAGGGTTAGGGTTAGGGTTCGGGCTAGGGTTAGGGTTAGGGGACGGGGACGGTTTAGGGTCCAGGTGAGGATCCGACAACGCTTTAGGGGGAGCGTGCCTGTGAGGGCGTGGCTTAGTGTGAGCCTACGGGTTAGGATTAGGGGACGGGTGAGGGTCAGGCTTCGGGGAAGGGTTAGGGTTAGGGTTCGGGCTAGGGTAGGGTTAGGGGACGGGGACGGTTTAGGGTCCAGGTGAGGGTCCGACAACGCTTTAGGGGGAGCGTGCGTGTGAGGGCGCGGGTTAGTGTTAGCGTACGGGTTAGGATTAGGGGACGTGTGAGGGTCAGGCTTCGGGGAAGGGTTAGGTTTAGGGTTCGGGCTAGGGTTAGGATTAGGGAACGGGGACGGTTTAGGGTCCAGGTGAGGGTCCGACAACGCTTTAGGGGGAACGTGCGTGTGAGGGGGCGGGTTAGTGTTAGCGTACGGGTTAGGATTAGGGGACGGGTGAGGGTCAGGCTTCGGGGAAGGGTTAGGGTTAGGGTTCGGGCTAGGGTTAGGGTTAGGGGACGGGGACGGTTTAGGGTCCAGGTGAGGATCCGACAACGCTTTAGGGGGAGCGTGCCTGTGAGGGCGTGGCTTAGTGTGAGCCTACGGGTTAGGATTAGGGGACGGGTGAGGGTCAGGCTTCGGGGAAGGGTTAGGGTTAGGGTTCGGGCTAGGGTTAGGGTTAGGGGACGGGGACGGTTTAGGGTCCAGGTGAGGGTCCGACAACGCTTTAGGGGGAGCGTGCGTGTGAGGGCGCGGGTTAGTGTGAGCCTACGGGTTAGGGTTAGGCGACGGGTGAGGGTCAGGCTTCGGGGAAGGGTTAGGGTTAGGGTTCGGGCTAGGGTTAGGGTTAGGGTCGGGGACCGTTTAGGGTCCAGGTGAGGGTCGGACAACGCTTTAGGGGGAGCGTGCGTGTGAGGGCGTGGCTTAGTGTGAGCCTACGGGTTAGGATTAGGGGACGGGTGAGGGTCAGGCTTCGGGGAAGGGTTAGGGTTAGGGTTCGGGCTAGGGTTAGGGTTAGGGTCGGGGACGGTTTAGGGTTCAGGTGAGGGTCCGACAACGCTTTAGGGGGAGCGTGCGTGTGAGGGCGTGTCTTAGTGTGAGCCTACGGGTTAGGATTAGGGGACGGGTGAGGGTCAGGCTTCGGGGAAGGGTTAGGGTTAGGGTTCGGGCTAGGGTTAGGGTTAGGGTACGGGGACGGTTTAGGGTCCAGGTGAGGGTCCGACAACGCTTTAGGGGGAGCGTGCATGTGAGGGCGCGGGTTAGTGTGAGCCTACTAGTTAGGATTAAGGGACGGGTGAGGGTCAGGCTTCGGGGAAGGGTTAGGGTTAGGGTTCGGGCTAGGGTTAGGGTAAGGGATCGGGGACGGTTTAGGGTCCAGGTGAGGGTCCGACAACGCTTTAGGGGGAGCGTGCGTGTGAGGGCGCGGGTTAGTGTGAGCCTACGGGTTAGGATTAGGGGACGGGTGAGGGTCAGGCTTCGGGGAAGTGTTAGGGTTAGGGTTCGGGCTAGGGTTAGGGTTAGGGGACGGGGACGGTTTAGGGTCCAGGTGAGCGTCCGACAACGCTTTAGGGGGAGCGTGCGTGTGAGGGCGCGGGTTAGTGTGAGCCTACGGGTTAGGATTAGGGGACGGGTGAGGGTTAGGCTTCGGGGAAGGGTTAGGGTTTGGGTTCGGCCTAGGGTTAGGGTTAGGGGACGGGGACGGTTTAGGGTTCAGGTGAGGGTCCAACAACACTTTAGGGGGAGCGTGCATGTGAGGGTGCGGGTTAGTGTGAGCCTACGGGTTAGGATTAAGGGACGGGTGAGGGTCAGGCTTCGGGGAAGTGTTAGGGTTAGGGTTCGGGCTAGGGTTAGGGTTAGGGGACGGGGATGGTTTAGGGTCCAGGTGAGGGTCCTACAACGCTTTAGGGGGAGCGTGCGTGTGAGGGCGCGGGTTATTGTGAGCCTACGGGTTAGGATTAGGGGACGGGTGAGGGTCAGGCTTCGGGGAAGGGTTAGGGTTAGGGTTCGGGCTAGTGTTAGGGTTAGGGGACGGGGACGGTTTAGGGTCCAGGTGAGGGTCCGACAACGCTTTAGGGGGAGCGTGCGTGTGAGGGCGCGGGTTAGTGTGAGCCTACGGGTTAGGATTAGGGGATGGGTGAGGGTCAGGTTTCGGGGAAGGGTTAGGGTTAGGGTTCGGGCTAGGGTTAGGGTTAGGGGACGGGGACGGTTTAGGGTCCAGGTGAGGGTCCGACAACGCTTTAGGGGGCGCGTGCGTGTGAGGGCGCGGGTTAGTGTTAGCGTACGGGTTAGGATTAGGGGACGGGTGAGTGTCAGGCTTTGGGGAAGGGTTAGGGTTAGGGTTCGGGATAGGGTTAGGGTTAGGGGACGGGGACGGTTTAGGGTCCAGGTGAGGGTCCGACAACGCTTTAGCGGGAGTGTTCGTGTGAGGTCGCGGGTTAGTGTGAGCCCACGGGTTAGGATTAGGGTACGGGTGAGGGTCAGGCTTCGGGGAAGGGTTAGGGTTAGGGTTCGGGCTAGGGTTAAGGTTAGGGTCGGGGACGGTTTAGGGTCCAGGTGAGGGTCCGACAACGCTTTAGGGGGAGCATGCGTGTGAGGGCGTGGCTTAGTGTGAGCCTACGGGTTAGGATTAGGGGACGGGTGAGGGTCAGGCTTCGGGGAAGGGTTAGGGTTAGGGTTCGGGCTAGGGTTAGGGTTAGGGGACGGGGACGGTTTAGGGTCCAGGTGAGGGTCCGACAACGCTTTAGGGGGAGCGTGCGTGTGAGGGCGCGGGTTAGTGTGAGCCTACGGGTTAGGATTAGCGGACGGGTGAGGGTCAGGCTTCGGGGAAGGGTTAGGGTTAGGGTTCGGGCTAGGGTTAGGGTTAGGGGACGGGGACGGTTTAGGGTCCAGGTGAGGGTCCGACAACGCTTTAGGGGGAGCGTGCGTGTGAGGGCGCGGGTTAGTGTGAGCCTACGGGTTAGGATTAAGGGACGGGTGAGGGTCAGGCTTCGGGGAAGGGTTAGGGTTAGGGTTCGGGCTAGGGTTAGGGTTAGGGGACGGGGACGGTTTAGGGTCCAGGTGAGGGTCCGACAACGCTTTAGGGGGAGCGTGCGTGTGAGGGCGCGGGTTAGTGTGAGCCTACGGGTTAGGATTAGGGGACGGGTGAGGGTCAGGATTCGGGGAAGTGTTAGGGTTAGGGTTCGGGCTAGGGTTAGGGTTAGATAACGGGGACGGTTTAGGGTCCAGGTGAGGGTCCGACAACGCTTTAGGGGGAGCATGCGTGTGAGGGCGCGGGTTAGTGTGAGCCTACGGGTTAGGATTAGGGGACGGGTGAGGGTCAGGCTTCGGGGAAGGGTTAGGGTTAGGGTTCGGGCTAGGGTTAGGGTTAGGGAACGGGGACGGTTTAGGGTCCAGGTGAGGGTCCGACAACGCTTTAGGGGGAGTGTGCGTGTGAGGGCGCGGGTTAGTGTTAGCGTACGGGTTAGGATTAGGGGACGGGTGAGGGTCAGGCTTCGGGGAAGGTTTAGGGTTAGGGTTCGGGCTAGGGTAGGGTTAGGGGACGGGGACGGTTTAGGGTCCAGGTGAGGGTCCGACAACGCTTTAGGGGGAGCGTGCGTGTGAGGGCGCGGGTTAGTGTTAGCGTACGGGTTAGGATTAGGGGACGTGTGAGGGTCAGGCTTCGGGGAAGGGTTAGGTTTAGGGTTCGGGCTAGGGTTAGGATTAGGGAACGGGGACGGTTTAGGGTCCAGGTGAGGGTCCGACAACGCTTTAGGGGGAGCGTGCGTGTGAGGGGGCGGGTTAGTGTTAGCGTACGGGTTAGGATTAGGGGACGGGTGAGGGTCAGGCTTCGGGGAAGGGTTAGGGTTAGGGTTCGGGCTAGGGTTAGGGTTAGGGGACGGGGACGGTTTAGGGTCCAGGTGAGGATCCGACAACGCTTTAGGGGGAACGTGCCTGTGAGGGCGTGGCTTAGTGTGAGCCTACGGGTTAGGATTAGGGGACGGGTGAGGGTCAGGCTTCGGGGAAGGGTTAGGGTTAGGGTTCGGGCTAGGGTTAGGGTTAGGGGACGGGGACGGTTTAGGGTCCAGGTGAGGGTCCGACAACGCTTTAGGGGGAGCGTGCGTGTGAGGGCGCGGGTTAGTGTGAGCCTACGGGTTAGGGTTAGGCGACGGGTGAGGGTCAGGCTTCGGGGAAGGGTTAGGGTTAGGGTTCGGGCTAGGGTTAGGGTTAGGGTCGGGGACCGTTTAGGGTCCAGGTGAGGGTCGGACAACGCTTTAGGGGGAGCGTGCGTGTGAGGGCGTGGCTTAGTGTGAGCCTACGGGTTAGGATTAGGGGACGGGTGAGGGTCAGGCTTCGGGGAAGGGTTAGGGTTAGGGTTCGGGCTAGGGTTAGGGTTAGGGTCGGGGACGGTTTAGGGTTCAGGTGAGGGTCCGACAACGCTTTAGGGGGAGCGTGCGTGTGAGGGCGTGTCTTAGTGTGAGCCTACGGGTTAGGATTAGGGGACGGGTGAGGGTCAGGCTTCGGGGAAGGGTTAGGGTTAGGGTTCGGGCTAGGGTTAGGGTTAGGGTACGGGGACGGTTTAGGGTCCAGGTGAGGGTCCGACAACGCTTTAGGGGGAGCGTGCATGTGAGGGCGCGGGTTAGTGTGAGCCTACTAGTTAGGATTAAGGGACGGGTGAGGGTCAGGCTTCGGGGAAGGGTTAGGGTTAGGGTTCGGGCTAGGGTTAGGGTAAGTGATCGGGGACGGTTTAGGGTCCAGGTGAGCGTCCGACAACGCTTTAGGGGGAGCGTGCGTGTGAGGGCGCGGGTTAGTGTGAGCCTACGGGTTAGGATTAGGGGACGGGTGAGGGTCAGGCTTCGGGGAAGTGTTAGGGTTAGGGTTCGGGCTAGGGTTAGGGTTAGGGGACGGGGACGGTTTAGGGTCCAGGTGAGCGTCCGACAACGCTTTAGGGGGAGCGTGCGTGTGAGGGCGCGGGTTAGTGTGAGCCTACGGGTTAGGATTAGGGGACGGGTGAGGGTTAGGCTTCGGGGAAGGGTTAGGGTTTGGGTTCGGCCTAGGGTTAGGGTTAGGGGACGGGGACGGTTTAGGGTTCAGGTGAGGGTCCAACAACACTTTAGGGGGAGCGTGCATGTGAGGGTGCGGGTTAGTGTGAGCCTACGGGTTAGGATTAAGGGACGGGTGAGGGTCAGGCTTCGGGGAAGTGTTAGGGTTAGGGTTCGGGCTAGGGTTAGGGTTAGGGGACGGGGATGGTTTAGGGTCCAGGTGAGGGTCCTACAACGCTTTAGGGGGAGCGTGCGTGTGAGGGCGCGGGTTATTGTGAGCCTACGGGTTAGGATTAGGGGACGGGTGAGGGTCAGGCTTCGGGGAAGGGTTAGGGTTAGGGTTCGGGCTAGTGTTAGGGTTAGGGGACGGGGACGGTTTAGGGTCCAGGTGAGGGTCCGACAACGCTTTAGGGGGAGCGTGCGTGTGAGGGCGCTGGTTAGTGTGAGCCTACGGGTTAGGATTAGGGGATGGGTGAGGGTCAGGTTTCGGGGAAGGGTTAGGGTTAGGGTTCGGGCTAGGGTTAGGGTTAGGGGACGGGGACGGTTTAGGGTCCAGGTGAGGGTCCGACAACGCTTTAGAGGGAGAGTGCGTGTGAGGGCGCGGGTTAGTGTTAGCGTACGGGTTAGGATTAGGGGACGGGTGAGTGTCAGGTTTTGGGGAAGGGTTAGGGTTAGGGTTCGGGATAGGGTTAGGGTTAGGGGACGGGGACGGTTTAGGGTCCAGGTGAGGGTCCGACAACGCTTTAGGGGAAGCGTGCGTGTGAGGGCGCGGGTTAGTGTGAGCCTAGGGGTTAGGATTAGGGGACGGGTGAGGGTCAGGCTTCGGGGAAGGGTTAGGGTTAGGGTTCGGGCTAGGGTTAGGGTTAGGGGACCGGGACGGTTTAGGGTCCAGGTGAGGGTCCGACAACGCTTTAGGGGGAGCGTGCGTGTGAGGGCGCGGGTTAGTGTTAGCGTACGGGTTAGGATTAGGGGGCGGGTGAGGGTCAGGCTTCGGGGAAGGGTTAGGGTTAGGGTTCGGGCTAGGGTTAAGGTTAGGGTCGGGGACGGTTTAGGGTCCAGGTGAGGGTCCGACAACGCTTTAGGGGGAGCATGCGTGTGAGGGCGTGGCTTAGTGTGAGCCTACGGGTTAGGATTAGGGGACGGGTGAGGGTCAGGCTTCGGGGAAGGGTTAGGGTTAGGGTTCGGGCTAGGGTTAGGGTTAGGGGACGGGGACGGTTTAGGGTCCAGGTGAGGGTCCGACAACGCTTTAGGGGGAGCGTGCGTGTGAGGGCGCGGGTTAGTGTGAGCCTACGGGTTAGGATTAGCGGACGGGTGAGGGTCAGGCTTCGGGGAAGGGTTAGGGTTAGGGTTCGGGCTAGGGTTAGGGTTAGGGGACGGGGACGGTTTTGGGTCCAGGTGAGGGTCCGACAACGCTTTAGGGGGAGCGTGCGTGTGAGGGCGCGGGTTAGTGTGAGCCTACGGGTTAGGATTAAGGGACGGGTGAGGGTCAGGCTTCGGGGAAGGGTTAGGGTTAGGGTTCGGGCTAGGGTTAGGGTTAGGGGACGGGGACGGTTTAGGGTCCAGGTGAGGGTCCGACAACGCTTTAGGGGGAGCGTGCGTGTGAGGGCGCGGGTTAGTGTGAGCCTACGGGTTAGGATTAGGGGACGGGTGAGGGTCAGGATTCGGGGAAGTGTTAGGGTTAGGGTTCGGGCTAGGGTTAGGGTTAGATAACGGGGACGGTTAGGGTCCAGGTGAGGGTCCGACAACGCTTTAGGGGGAGCGTGGTTGTGAGGGCGCGGGTTAGTGTGAGCCTACGGTTTAGGATTAGGGGACGGGTGAGGGTCAGGCTTCGGGGAAGGGTTAGGGTTAGGGTTCGGGCTAGGGTTAGGGTTAGGGGACGGGGACGGTTTAGGGTCCAGGTGAGGGTCCGACAACGCTTTAGGGGGAGTGTGCGTGTGAGGGCGCGGGTTAGTGTTAGCGTACGGGTTAGGATTAGGGGACGGGTGAGGCTCAGGGTTCGGGGAAGGATTAGGGTTAGGGTTCGGGCTAGGGTTAGGGTTAGGGGACGGGGACGGTTTAGGGTCCAGGTGAGGGTCCGACAACGCTTTAGGGGGAGCGTGCGTGTGAGGGCGTGGGTTAGTGTTAGCGTACGGGTTAGGATTAGGGGACGGGTGAGGGTCAGGCTTCGGGGAAGGATTAGGGTTAGGGTTCGGGCTAGGGTTAGGGTTAGGGGACTGGGACGGTTTAGGGTCCAGGTGAGGGTCCGACAACGCTTTAGGGGGAGCGTGCGTGTGAGGGCGCGGGTTAGTGTAAGCGTACGGGTTAGGATTAGGGGACGTGTGAGGGTCAGGCTTCGGGGAAGGGTTAGGGTTAGGGTTCGGGCTAGGGTTAGGGTTAGGGAACGGGGACGGTTTAGGGTCCAGGTGAGGGTCCGACAACGCTTTAGGGGGAGCGTGCGTGTGAGGGGGCGGGTTAGTGTTAGCGTACGGGTTAGGATTAGGGGACGGGTGAGGGTCAGGCTTCGGGGAAGGGTTAGGGTTAGGGTTCGGGCTAGGGTTAGGGTTAGGGCACGGGGACGGTTTAGGGTCCAGGTGAGTGTCCGACAACGCTTTAGGGGGAGCGTGCGTGTGAGGGCGCGGGCTAGTGTGAGACTACGGGTTAGTATTAGGGGACGGGCGAGGGTCAGGCTTCGGGGAAGGGTTAGGGTTAGGGTTCGGGCTAGTGTTAGGGTTAGGGGACGGGGACGGTTTAGGGTCCAGGTGAGGGTCCGACAACGCTTTAGGGGGAGCGTGCGTGTGAGGGCGCGGGTTAGTCTTAGCGTACGGGTTAGGATTAGGGGATGGGTGAGGGTCAGGCTTCGGGGAAGGGTTAGGGTTAGGGTTCGGGCTAGGGTTAGGGTTAGGGGCCGGGGACGGTTTAGGGTCCAGGTGAGGGTCCGACAACGCTTTAGGGGGAGCGTGCATGTGAGCGCGCGGGTTAGTGTTAGCGTACGGGTTAGGATTAGGGGACGGGTGAGGGTCAGGCTTCGGGGAAGGGTTAGGGTTAGGGTTCGGGCTAGGGTTAGGGTTAGGGGACGGGGACGGTTTAGGGTCCAGGTGAGGGTCCGACAACGCTTTAGAGGGAGAGTGCGTGTGAGGGCGCGGGTTAGTGTGAGCCTACGGGTTAGGATTAGGGGACGGGTGAGGGTCAGGCTTCGGGGAAGGGTTAGGGTTAGGGTTCGGGCTAGGGTTAGGGTTAGGGTCGGGGACGGTTTAGGGTCCAGGTGAGGGTCGGACAACGCTTTAGGGGGAGCGTGCGTGTGAGGGCGTGGCTTAGTGTGAGCCTACGGGTTAGGATTAGGGGACGGGTGAGGGTCAGGCTTCGGGGAAGGGTTAGGGTTAGGGTTCGGGCTAGGGTTAGGGTTAGGGTCGGGGACGGTTTAGGGTCCAGGTGAGGGTCCGACAACGCTTTAGGGGGAGCGTGCGTGTGAGGGCGTGTCTTAGTGTGAGCCTACGGGTTAGGATTAGGGGACGGGTGAGGGTCAGGCTTCGGGGAAGGGTTAGGGTTAGGGTTCGGGCTAGGGTTAGGGTTAGGGTACGGGGACGGTTTAGGGTCCAGGTGAGGGTCCGAAAACGCTTTAGGGGGAGCGTGCATGTGAGGGCGCGGGTTAGTGTGACCCTGCTAGTTAGGATTAAGGGACGGGTGAGGGTTAGGCTTCGGGGAAGGGTTACGGTTAGGCTTCGGGCTAGGGTTAGGGTAAGGGATCGGGGACGGTTTAGGGTCCAGGTGAGGGTCCGACAACGCTTTAGGGGGAGCGTGCGTGTGAGGGCGCGGGTTAGTGTGAGCCTACGGGTTAGGGTTAGGCGACGGGTGAGGGTCAGGCTTCGGGGAAGGGTTAGGGTTAGGGTTCGGGCTAGGGTTAGGATTAGGGTCGGGGACCGTTTAGGGTCCAGGTGAGGGTCGGACAACGCTTTAGGGGGAGCGTGCGTGTGAGGGCGTGGCTTAGTGTGAGCCTACGGTTTAGGATTAGGGGACGGGTGAGGGTCAGGCTTCGGGGAAGGGTTAGGGTTAGGGTTCGGGCTAGGGTTAGGGTTAGGGTCGGGGACGGTTTAGGGTTCAGGTGAGGGTCCGACAACGCTTTAGGGGGAGCGTGCGTGTGAGGGCGTGTCTTAGTGTGAGCCTACGGGTTAGGATTAGGGGACGGGTGAGGGTCAGGCTTCGGGGAAGGGTTAGGGTTAGGGTTCGGGCTAGGGTTAGGGTTAGGGTACGGGGACGGTTTAGGGTCCAGGTGAGGGTCCGACAACGCTTTAGGGGGAGCGTGCATGTGAGGGCGCGGGTTAGTTTGAGCCTACTAGTTAGGATTAAGGGACGGGTGAGGGTCAGGCTTCGGGGAAGGGTTAGGGTTAGGGTTCGGGCTAGGGTTAGGGTAAGGGATCGGGGACGGTTTAGGGTCCAGGTGAGCGTCCGACAACGCTTTAGGGGGAGCGTGCGTGTGAGGGCGCGGGTTAGTGTGAGCCTACGGGTTAGGATTAGGGGACGGGTGAGGGTCAGGCTTCGGGGAAGTGTTAGGGTTAGGGTTCGGGCTAGGGTTAGGGTTAGGGGACGGGGACGGTTTAGGGTCCAGGTGAGCGTCCGACAACGCTTTAGGGGGAGCGTGCGTGTGAGGGCGCGGGTTAGTGTGAGCCTACGGGTTAGGATTAGGGGACGGGTGAGGGTTAGGCTTCGGGGAAGGGTTAGGGTTTGGGTTCGGCCTAGGGTTAGGGTTAGGGGACGGGGACGGTTTAGGGTTCAGGTGAGGGTCCAACAACACTTTAGGGGGAGCGTGCATGTGAGGGTGCGGGTTAGTGTGAGCCTACGGGTTAGGATTAAGGGACGGGTGAGGGTCAGGCTTCGGGGAAGTGTTAGGGTTAGGGTTCGGGCTAGGGTTAGGGTTAGGGGACGGGGATGGTTTAGGGTCCAGGTGAGGGTCCTACAACGCTTTAGGGGGAGCGTGCGTGTGAGGGCGCGGGTTATTGTGAGCCTACGGGTTAGGATTAGGGGACGGGTGAGGGTCAGGCTTCGGGGAAGGGTTAGGGTTAGGGTTCGGGCTAGTGTTAGGGTTAGGGGACGGGGACGGTTTAGGGTCCAGGTGAGGGTCCGACAACGCTTTAGGGGGAGCGTGCGTGTGAGGGCGCTGGTTAGTGTGAGCCTACGGGTTAGGATTAGGGGATGGGTGAGGGTCAGGTTTCGGGGAAGGGTTAGGGTTAGGGTTCGGGCTAGGGTTAGGGTTAGGGGACGGGGACGGTTTAGGGTCCAGGTGAGGGTCCGACAACGCTTTAGAGGGAGAGTGCATGTGAGGGCGCGGGTTAGTGTTAGCGTACGGGTTAGGATTAGGGGACGGGTGAGTGTCAGGCTTTGGGGAAGGGTTAGGGTTAGGGTTCGGGATAGGGTTAGGGTTAGGGGACGGGGACGGTTTAGGGTCCTGGTGAGGGTCCGACAACGCTTTAGCGGGAGTGTTCGTGTGAGGTCGCGGGTTAGTGTGAGCCCACGGGTTAGGATTAGGGTACGGGTGAGGGTCAGGCTTCGGGGAAGGGTTAGGGTTAGGGTTCGGGCTAGGGTTAAGGTTAGGGTCGGGGACGGTTTAGGGTCCAGGTGAGGGTCCGACAACGCTTTAGGGGGAGCATGCGTGTGAGGGCGTGGCTTAGTGTGAGCCTACGGGTTAGGATTAGGGGACGGGTGAGGGTCAGGCTTCGGGGAAGGGTTAGGGTTAGGGTTCGGGCTAGGGTTAGGGTTAGGGGACGGGGACGGTTTAGGGTCCAGGTGAGGGTCCGACAACGCTTTAGGGGGAGCGTGCGTGTGAGGGCGCGGGTTAGTGTGAGCCTACGGGTTAGGATTAGCGGACGGGTGAGGGTCAGGCTTCGGGGAAGGGTTAGGGTTAGGGTTCGGGCTAGGGTTAGGGTTAGGGGACGGGGACGGTTTAGGGTCCAGGTGAGGGTCCGACAACGCTTTAGGGGGAGCGTGCGTGTGAGGGCGCGGGTTAGTGTGAGCCTACGGGTTAGGATTAAGGGACGGGTGAGGGTCAGGCTTCGGGGAAGGGTTAGGGTTAGGGTTCGGGCTAGGGTTAGGGTTAGGGGATGGGGACGGTTTAGGGTCCAGGTGAGGGTCCGACAACGCTTTAGGGGGAGCGTGCGTGTGAGGGCGCGGGTTAGTGTGAGCCTACGGGTTAGGATTAGGGGACGGGTGAGGGTCAGGATTCGGGGAAGTGTTAGGGTTAGGGTTCGGGCTAGGGTTAGGGTTAGATAACGGGGACGGTTAGGGTCCAGGTGAGGGTCCGACAACGCTTTAGGGGGAGCGTGGTTGTGAGGGCGCGGGTTAGTGTGAGCCTACGGTTTAGGATTAGGGGACGGGTGAGGGTCAGGCTTCGGGGAAGGGTTAGGGTTAGGGTTCGGGCTAGGGTTAGGGTTAGGGGACGGGGACGGTTTAGGGTCCAGGTGAGGGTCCGACAACGCTTTAGGGGGAGTGTGCGTGTGAGGGCGCGGGTTAGTGTTAGCGTACGGGTTAGGATTAGGGGACGGGTGAGGCTCAGGGTTCGGGGAAGGATTAGGGTTAGGGTTCGGGCTAGGGTTAGGGTTAGGGGACGGGGACGGTTTAGGGTCCAGGTGAGGGTCCGACAACGCTTTAGGGGGAGCGTGCGTGTGAGGGCGTGGGTTAGTGTTAGCGTACGGGTTAGGATTAGGGGACGGGTGAGGGTCAGGCTTCGGGGAAGGATTAGGGTTAGGGTTCGGGCTAGGGTTAGGGTTAGGGGACTGGGACGGTTTAGGGTCCAGGTGAGGGTCCGACAACGCTTTAGGGGGAGCGTGCGTGTGAGGGCGCGGGTTAGTGTAAGCGTACGGGTTAGGATTAGGGGACGTGTGAGGGTCAGGCTTCGGGGAAGGGTTAGGGTTAGGGTTCGGGCTAGGGTTAGGGTTAGGGAACGGGGACGGTTTAGGGTCCAGGTGAGGGTCCGACAACGCTTTAGGGGGAGCGTGCGTGTGAGGGGGCGGGTTAGTGTTAGCGTACGGGTTAGGATTAGGGGACGGGTGAGGGTCAGGCTTCGGGGAAGGGTTAGGGTTAGGGTTCGGGCTAGGGTTAGGGTTAGGGCACGGGGACGGTTTAGGGTCCAGGTGAGTGTCCGACAACGCTTTAGGGGGAGCGTGCGTGTGAGGGCGCGGGCTAGTGTGAGACTACGGGTTAGTATTAGGGGACGGGCGAGGGTCAGGCTTCGGGGAAGGGTTAGGGTTAGGGTTCGGGCTAGTGTTAGGGTTAGGGGACGGGGACGGTTTAGGGTCCAGGTGAGGGTCCGACAACGCTTTAGGGGGAGCGTGCGTGTGAGGGCGCGGGTTAGTGTTAGCGTACGGGTTAGGATTAGGGGATGGGTGGGGGTCAGGCTTCGGGGAAGGGTTAGGGTTAGGGTTCGGGCTAGGGTTAGGGTTAGGGGCCGGGGACGGTTTAGGGTCCAGGTGAGGGTCCGACAACGCTTTAGGGGGAGCGTGCATGTGAGCGCGCGGGTTAGTGTTAGCGTACGGGTTAGGATTAGGGGACGGGTGAGGGTCAGGCTTCGGGGAAGGGTTAGGGTTAGGGTTCGGGCTAGGGTTAGGGTTAGGGGACGGGGACGGTTTAGGGTCCAGGTGAGGGTCCGACAACGCTTTAGAGGGAGAGTGCGTGTGAGGGCCGGGTTAGTGTGAGCCTACGGGTTAGGATTAGGGGACGGGTGAGGGTCAGGCTTCGGGGAAGGGTTAGGGTTAGGGTTCGGGCTAGGGTTAGGGTTAGGGTCGGGGACGGTTTAGGGTCCAGGTGAGGGTCGGACAACGCTTTAGGGGGAGCGTGCGTGTGAGGGCGTGGCTTAGTGTGAGCCTACGGGTTAGGATTAGGGGACGGGTGAGGGTCAGGCTTCGGGGAAGGGTTAGGGTTAGGGTTCGGGCTAGGGTTAGGGTTAGGGTACGGGGACGGTTTAGGGTCCAGGTGAGGGTCCGACAACGCTTTAGGGGGAGCGTGCATGTGAGGGCGCGGGTTAGTGTGAGCCTGCTAGTTAGGATTAAGGGACGGGTGAGGGTTAGGCTTCGGGGAAGGGTTAGGGTTAGGCTTCGGGCTAGGGTTAGGGTAAGGGATCGGGGACGGTTTACGGTCCAGGTGAGGGTCCGACAACGCTTTAGGGGGAGCGTGCGTGTGAGGGCGCGGGTTAGTGTGAGCCTACGGGTTAGGATTAGGGGACGGGTGAGGGTCAGGCTTCGGGGAAGTGTTAGGGTTAGGGTTCGGGCTAGGGTTAGGGTTAGGGGACGGGGACGGTTTAGGGTCCAGGTGAGGGTCCGACAACGCTTTAGGGGGAGCGTGCGTGTGAGGGCGCGGGTTAGTGTGAGCCTACGGGTTAGGATTAGGGGACGGGTGAGGGTTAGGCTTCGGGGAAGGGTTAGGGTTTGGGTTCGGCCTAGGGTTAGGGTTAGGGGACGGGGACGGTTTAGGGTTCAGGTGAGGGTCCAACAACGCTTTAGGGGGAGCGTGCATGTGAGGGTGCGGGTTAGTGTGAGCCTACGGGTTAGGATTAAGGGACGGGTGAGGGTCAGGCTTCGGGGAAGTGTTAGGGTTAGGGTTCGGGCTAGGGTTAGGGTTAGGGGACGGGGATGGTTTAGGGTCCAGGTGAGGGTCCGACAACGCTTTAGGGGGAGCGTGCGTGTGAGGGCGCGGGTTATTGTGAGCCTACGGGTTAGGATTAGGGGACGGGTGAGGGTCAGGGTTCGGGGAAGGGTTAGGGTTAGGGTTCGGGCTAGTGTTAGGGTTAGGGGACGGGGACGGTTTAGGGTCCAGGTGAGGGTCCGACAACGCTTTAGGGGGAGCGTGCGTGTGAGGGCGCGGGTTAGTGTGAGCCTACGGGTTAGGATTAGGGGATGGGTGAGGTTCAGGTTTCGGGGAAGGGTTAGGGTTAGGGTTCGGGCTAGGGTTAGGGTTAGGGGACGGGGACGGTTTAGGGTCCAGGTGAGGGTCCGACAACGCTTTAGGGGGCGCGTGCGTGTGAGGGCGCGGGTTAGTGTTAGCGTACGGGTTAGGATTAGGGGACGGGTGAGTGTCAGGCTTTGGAGAAGGGTTAGGGTTAGGGTTCGGGATAGGGTTAGGGTTAGGGGACGGGGACGGTTTAGGGTCCAGGTGAGGGTCCGACAACGCTTTAGCGGGAGTGTGCGTGTGAGGTCGCGGGTTAGTGTGAGCCTACGGGTTAGGATTAGGGGACGGGTGAGGGTCAGGCTTCGGGGAAGGGTTAGGGTTAGGGTTCTGGCTAGGGTTAAGGTTAGGGTCGGGGACGGTTTAGGGTCCAGGTGAGGGTCCGACAACGCTTTAGGGGGAGCATGCGTGTGAGGGCGTGGCTTAGTGTGAGCCTACGGGTTAGGATTAGGGACGGGTGAGGGTCAGGCTTCGGGGAAGTGTTAGGGTAAGGGTTCGGGCTAGGGTTAGGGTTAGGGGACGGGGACGGTTTAGGGTACAGGTGAGGGTCCGACAACGCTTTAGGGGGAGCGTGCATGTGAGGGCGCGGGTTAGTGTGAGCCTACGGGTTAGGATTAGCGGACGGGTGAGGGTCAGGCTTCGGGGAAGGGTTAGGGTTAGGGTTCGGGCTAGGGTTAGGGTTAGGGGACGGGGACGGTTTAGGGTCCAGGTGAGGGTCCGACAACGCTTTAGGGGGAGCGTGCGTGTGAGGGCGCGGGTTAGTGTGAGCCTACGGGTTAGGATTAAGGGACGGGTGAGGTTCAGGCTTCGGGGAAGGGTTAGGGTTAGGGTTCGGGCTAGGGTTAGGGTTAGGGGACGGGGACGGTTTAGGGTCCAGGTGAGGGTCCGACAACGCTTTAGGGGGAGCGTGCGTGTGAGGGCGCGGGTTAGTGTGAGCCTTCGGGTTAGGATTAGGGGACGGGTGAGGGTCAGGCTTCGGGGAAGGGTTAGGGTTAGGGTTCGGGCTAGGGTTAGGGTTAGATAACGGGGACGGTTTAGGGTCCAGGTGAGGGTCCGACAACGCTTTAGGGGGAGCATGCGTGTGAGGGCGCGGGTTAGTGTGAGCCTACGGGTTAGGATTAGGGGACGGGTGACGGTCAGGCTTCGGGGAAGGGTTAGGGTTAGGGTTCGGGCTAGGGTTAGGGTTAGGGAACGGGGACGGTTTAGGGTCCAGGTGAGGGTCCGACAACGCTTTAGGGGGAGTGTGCGTGTGAGGGCGCGGGTTAGTGTTAGCGTATGGGTTAGGATTAGGGGACGGGTGAGGGTCAGGCTTCGGGGAAGGATTAGGGTTAGGGTTCGGGCTAGGGTTAGGGTTAGGGGACGGGTACGGTTTAGGGTCCAGGTGAGGGTCCGACAACGCTTTAGGGGGAGCGTGCGTGTGAGGGCGCGGGTTAGTGTTAGCGTACGGGTTAGGATTAGGGGACGTGTGAGGGTCAGGCTTCGGGGAAGGGTTAGGGTTAGGGTTCGGGCTAGGGTTAGGGTTAGGGAACGGGGACGGTTTAGGGTCCAGGTGAGGGTCCGACAACGCTTTAGGGGGAGCGTGCGTGTGAGGGGGCGGGTTAGTGTTAGCGTACGGGTTAGGATTAGGGGACGTGTGAGGGTCAGGCTTCGGGGAAGGGTTAGGGTTAGGGTTCGGGCTAGGGTTAGGGTTAGGGGACGGGGACGGTTTAGGGTCCAGGTGAGGGTCCGACAACGCTTTAGGGGGAGCGTGCGTGTGAGGGCGCGGGTTAGTGTTAGCGTACGGGTTAGGATTAGGGGATGGGTGAGGGTCAGGCTTCGGGGAAGGGTTAGGGTTAGGGTTCGGGCTAGGGTTAGGGTTAGGGGACGGGGACGGTTTAGGGTCAAGGTGAGGGTCCGACAACGCTTTAGGGGGAGCGTGCGTGTGAGGGCGCGGGTTAGGGTGAGCCTACGGGTTAGGATTAGGGGACGGGTGAGGGTCAGGCTTCGGGGAAGGGTTAGGGTTAGGGTTCGGGCTAGGGTTAGGGTTAGGGGACGGGGACGGTTTAGGGTCCAGGTGAGGGTCCGACAACGCTTTAGGGGGAGCGTGCGTGTGAGGGCGCGGGTTAGTGTGAGCCTACGGGTTAGGATTAGGGGACGGGTGAGGGTCAGGCTTCGGGGAAGTGTTAGGTTTAGGGTTCGGGCTAGGGTTAGGGTTAGGGGACGGGGACGGTTTAGGGTCCAGGTGAGGGTCCGACAACGCTTTAGGGGGAGTGTGCGTGTGAGGGCGCGGGTTAGTGTTAGCGTACGGGTTAGGATTAGGGGACGGGTGAGCGTCAGGCTTCGGGGAAGGATTAGGGTTAGGGTTCGTGCTAGGGTTAGGGTTAGGGGACGGGGACGGTTTAGGGTCCAGGTGAGGGTCCGACAACGCTTTAGGGGGAGCGTGCGTGTGAGGGCGCGGGTTAGTGTTAGCGTACGGGTTAGGATTAGGGGACGGGTGAGGGTCAGGCTTCGGGGAAGGGTTAGGGTTAGGGTTCGGGCTAGGGTGAGGGTAGGGGACGGGGACGGTTTAGGGTCCAGGTGAGGGTCCGACAACGCTTTAGGGGGAGCGTGCGTGTGAGGGCGCGGGTTAGTGTGAGACTACGGTTTAGGATTAGGGGACGGGCGAGTGTCAGGCTTCGGGGAAGGGTTAGGGTTAGGGTTCGGGCTAGTGTAAGGGTTAGGGGACGGGGACGGTTTAGGGTCCAGGTGAGGGTCCGACAACGCTTTAGGGGGAGCGTGCGTGTGAGGGCGCGGGTTAGTGTGATCCTACGGGTTAGGATTAGGGGACGGGTGAGGGTCAGGCTTCGGGGAAGTGTTAGGTTTAGGGTTCGGGCTAGGGTTAGGGTTAGGGGACGGGGACGGTTTAGGGTCCAGGTGAGGGTCCGACAACGCTTTAGGGGGAGTGTGCGTGTGAGGGCGCGGGTTAGTTTTAGCGTACGGGTTAGGATTAGGGGACGGGTGAGGGTCAGGCTTCGGGGAAGGATTAGGGTTAGGGTTCGGGCTAGGGTTAGGGTTAGGGGACGGGGACGGTTTAGGGTCCAGGTGAGGGTCCGACAACGCTTTAGGGGGAGCGTGCGTGTGAGGGCGCGGGTTAGTGTGAGCCTACGGGTTAGGATTAGGGGACGGGTGAGGGTCAGGCTTCGGGGAAGTGTTAGGGTTAGGGTTCGAGCTAGGGTTAGGGTTAGGGGACGGGGACGGTTTAGGGTCCAGGTGAGGGTCCGACAACGCTTTAGGGGGAGCGTGCGTGTGAGGGCGTGGGTTAGTGTTAGCGTACGGGTTAGGATTAGGGGATGGGTGAGGGTCAGGCTTCGGGGAAGGGTTAGGGTTAGGGTTCGGGCTAGGGTTAGGGTTCGGGGACGGGGACGGTTTAGGGTCCAGGTGAGGGTCCGACAACACTTTAGGGGGAGCGTGCGTGTGAGGGCGCGGGTTAGTGTTAGCGTACGGGTTAGGATTAAGGGACGGGTGAGGGTCAGGCTTCGGGGAAGGGTTAGGGTTAGGGTTCGGGCTAGGGTTAGGGTTAGGGGACGGGGACGGTTTAGGGTCCAGGTGAGGGTCCGACAACGCTTTAGGGGGAGCGTGCGTGTGAGGGCACGGGTTAGTGTGAGCCTACGGGTTAGGATTAGGGGACGGGTGAGGGTCAGGCTTCGGGGAAGGGTTAGGGTTAGGGTTCGGGCTAGGGTTAGGGTTAGGGTCGGGGATGGTTTAGGGTCCAGGTGAGGGTCCGACAACGCTTTAGGGGGAGCGTGCGTGTGAGGGCGTGGCTTAGTGTGAGCCTACGGGTTAGGATTAGGGGACGGGTGAGGGTCAGGCTTCGGGGAAGTGTTAGGGTTAGGGTTCGGGCTAGGGTTAGGGTTAGGGGACGGGGACGGTTTAGGGTCCAGGTGAGGGTCCGAAAACGCTTTAGGGGGAGCGTGCGTGTGAGGGCGCGGGTTAGTGTGAGCCTACGGGTTAGGATTAGGGGACGGGTGAGGGTCAGGCTTCGGGGAAGGGTTAGGGTTAGGGTTCGGGCTAGGGTTAGAGTTAGGGTACGGGGACGGTTTAGGGTCGAGGTGAGGGTCCGACAAAGCTTTAGGGGGAGCGTGCGTGTGAGGGCGCGGGTTAGTGTTAGCGTACGGGTTAGTATTAGGGGATGGGTGAGGGTCAGGCTTCGGGGAAGGGTTAGGGTTAGGGTTCGGGCTAGGGTTAGGGTTAGGGGACGGGGACGGTTTAGGGTCCAGGTGAGGGTCCGACAACGCTTTAGGGGGAGCGTGCGTGTGAGGGCGCGGGTTAGTGTGAGCCTACGGGTTAGGATTAGGGGACGGGTGAGGGTCAGGCTTCGGGGAAGGGTTAGGGTTAGGGTTTGGGCTAGGGTTAGGGTTAGGGTCGGGGACGGTTTAGGGTCCAGGTGAGGGTCCGACAACGCTTTAGGGGGAGCGTGCGTGTGAGGGCGTGGCTTAGTGTGAGCCTACGGGTTAGGATTAGGGGACGGGTGAGGGTCAGGCTTCGGGGAAGGGTTAGGGTTAGGGTTCGGGCTAGGGTTAGGGTTAGGGGACGGGGACGGTTTAGGGTCCAGGTGAGGGTCCGACAACGCTTTAGGGGGAGCGTGCGTGTGAGGGCGCGGGTTAGTGTGAGCCTACGGGTTAGGATTAGGGGACGGGTGAGGGTCAGGCTTCGGGGAAGGGTTAGGGTTAGGGTTCGGGCTAGGGTTAGGTTTAGGGGACGGGGACGGTTTAGGGTCCAGGTGAGGGTCCGACAACACTTTAGGGGGAGCGTGCGTGTCAGGGCGCGGGTTAGTGTTAGCTTACGGGTTAGGATTTGGAGACGGGTGAGTGTTAGGCTTCGGGGAAGGGTTAGGGTTAGGGTTCGGGCTAGGGTTAGGGTTAGGGGACGGGGACGGTTTAGGGTCCAGGTGAGGGTCCGACAACGCTTTAGGGGGAGCGTGCGTGTGAGGGTGCGGGTTAGTGTGAGCCTACGGGTTAGGATTAGGGGACGGGTGAGGGTCAGGCTTCGGGGAAGTGTTAGGGTTAGCGTTCGGGCTAGGGTTAGGGTTAGGGGACGGGGACGGTTTAGGGTCCAGGTGAGGGTCCGACAACGCTTTAGGGGGAGCGTGCGTGTGAGGGCGCGGGTTAGTGTGAGCGTACGGGTTAGGATTAGGGGACGTGTGAGGGTCAGGCTTCGGGGAAGGGTTAGGGTTAGGGTTCGGGCTAGGGTTAGGGTTAAGGGACGGGGACGGTTTAGGGTCCAGGTGAGGGTCCGACAACGCTTTAAGGGGAGCGTGCGTGTGAGGGCGCGGGTTAGTGTTAGGGTACGGGTTAGGATTAGGGGACGGGTGAGGGTCAGGCTTCGGGGAAGTGTTAGGGTTAGGGTTAGGGGACGGGGAAGGTTTAGGGTCCAGGTGAGGGTCCGACAACACTTTAGGGGGAGCGTGCGTGTGAGGGCGCGGGTTAGTGTGAGCCTACGGGTTAGGATTAGGGGACGGGTGAGGGTCAGGCTTCGGGGAAGTGTTAAGGTTAGGGTTCGGGCTAGGTTTAGGGTTAGGGGACGGGGACGGTTTAGGGTCCAGGTGAGGGTCCGACAACGCTTTAGGGGGAGCGTGCGTGTGAGGGCGCGGGTTAGTTTTAGCGTACGGGTTAGGATTATGGGACGGGTGAGGGTCAGGCTTCGGGGAAGGGTTAGGGTTAGGGTTCGGGCTAGGGTTAGGGTTAGGAGACGGGGACGGTTTAGGGTCCAGGTGAGGGTCCGACAACACTTTAGGGGGAGCGTGCGTGTGAGGGCGCGGGTTAGTGTGAGCCTACGGGTTAGGATTAGGGGACGGGTGAGGGTCAGGCTTCGGGGAAGGGTTAGGGTTAGGGTTCGGGCTAGGGTTAGGGTTAGGGGACGGGGACGGTTTAGGGTCCAGGTGAGGGTCCGACAATGCGTTAGGGGGAGCGTGCGTGTGAGGGCGCGGGTTAGTGTGAGCCTACGGGTTAGGATTAGGGGACGGGTGAGGGTCAGGCTTCGGGGAAGGGTTAGGGTTAGGGTTCGGGCTAGGGTTAGGGTTAGGGGACGGGGACGGTTTAGGGTCCAGGTGAGGGTCCGACAACGCTTTAAGGGAGCGTGCGTGTGAGGGCGCGGGTTAGTGTGAGCCTACGGGTTAGGATTAGGGGACGGGTGAGGGTCAGGCTTCGGGGAAGGTTTAGGGTTAGGGTTCGGGCTAGGGTTAGGGTTAGGGGACGGGGACGGTTTAGGGTCCAGGTGAGGGTCCGACAACGCTTTAGGGGGAGCGTGCGTGTGAGGGCGCGGGTTAGTGTTAGCGTACGGGTTAGGATTAGGGGACGGGTGAGGGTCAGGCTTCGGGGAAGGGTTAGGGTTAGGGTTCGGGCTAGGGTTAGGGTTAGGGGACGGGGACGGTTTAGGGTCCAGGTGAGGGTCCGACAACGCTTTAGGGGGAGCGTGCGTGTGAGGGCGCGGGTTAGTGTGAGCCTACGGGTTAGGATTAGGGGACGGGTGAGGGTCAGGCTTCGGGGAAGGGTTAGGGTTAGGGTTCGGGCTAGGGTTAGGGTTAGGGGACGGGGACGGTTTAGGGTCCAGGTGAGGGTCCGACAATGCTTTAGGGGGAGCGTGCGTGTGAGGGCGCGGGTTAGTGTGAGCCTACGGGTTAGGATTAGGGGACGGGTGAGGGTCAGGCTTCGGGGAAGGGTTAGGGTTAGGGTTCGGGCTAGGGTTAGGGTTAGGGGACGGGGACGGTTTAGGGTCCAGGTGAGGGTCCGACAACGCTTTAGGGGGAGCGTGCGTGTGAGGGCGCGGGTTAGTGTTAGCGTACGGGTTAGGATTAGGGGACGGGTGAGGGTCAGGCTTCGGGGAAGGGTTAGGGTTAGTGTTCGGGCTAGGGTTAGGGTTAGGGAACGGGGACGGTTTAGGGTCCAAGTGAGGGTCCGACAACGCTTTAGGGGGAGCGTGCGTGTGAGGGCGCGGGTTAGTGTTAGCGTACGGGTTAGGATTAGGGGACGGGTGAGGGTCAGGCTTCGGGGAAGGGTTAGGGTTAGGGTTCGGGCTAGGGTTAGGGTTAGGGGACGGGGACGGTTTAGGGTCCAGGTGAGGGTCCGACAACGCTTTAGGGGGAGCGTGCGTGTGAGGGCGCGTATTAGTGTTAGCGTACGGGTTAGGATTAGGGGACGGGTGAGGGTCAGGCTTCGGGGAAGTGTTAGGGTTAGGGTTCGGGCTAGGGTTAGGGTTAGGGGATGGGGACGGTTTAGGGTCCAGGTGAGTGTCCGACAACGCTTTAGGGGGAGCGTGCGTGTGAGGGCGCGGGTTAGTGTTAGCGTACGGGTTAGGATTAGGGGACGAGTGAGGGTCAGGCTTCGGGGAAGGGTTAGGGTTAAGGTTCGGGCTAGGATTAGGGTTAGGGGACGGGGACGGTTTAGGGTCCAGGTGAGGGTCCGACAACGCTTTAGGGGGAGCGTGCGTGTGAGGGCACGTGTTAGTGTGAGCCTACGGGTTAGGATTAGGGGATGGGTGAGGGTCAGGCTTCGGGGAAGGGTTAGGGTTAGGGTTCGGGCTAGGGTTAGGGTTAGGGGACGGGGACGGTTTAGGGTCCAGGTGAGGGTCCGACAACGCTTTAGGGGGAGCGTGCGTGTGAGGGCGCGGGTTAGTGTTAGCGTACGGGTTAGGATTAGGGGACGGGTGAGGATCAGGCTTCGGGGAAGGGTTAGGGTTAGTGTTCGGGCTAGGGTTAGGGTTAGGGGACGGGGACGGTTTAGGGTCCAGGTGAGGGTCCGACAACGCTTTAGGGGGAGCGTGCGTGTGAGGGCGCGTGTTAGTGTGAGCCTACGGTTTAGGATTAGGGGACGGGTGAGGGTCAGGCTTCGGGGAAGGGTTAGGGTTAGGGTTCGGGCTAGGGTTAGGGTTAGGGGACGGGGACGGTTTAGGGTCCAGTTGAGGGTCCGACAACGCTTTAGGGGGAGCGTGCGTGTGAGGGCGCGGGTTAGTGTTAGCGTACGGGTTAGGATTAGGGGACGGGTGAGGGTCAGGCTTCGGGGAAGGGTTAGGGTTAGGGTTCGGGCTAGGGTTAGGGTTAGGGGACGGGGACGGTTTAGGGTCCAGGTGAGGGTCCGACAACGCTTTAGGGGGAGCGTTCGTGTGAGGGCGCGTATTAGTGTTAGCGTACGGGTTAGGATTAGGGGACGGGTGAGGGTCAGGCTTCGGGGAAGTGTTAGGGTTAGGGTTCGGGCTAGGGTTAGGGTTAGGGGATGGGGACGGTTTAGGGTCCAGGTGAGTGTCCGACAACGCTTTAGGGGGAGCGTGCGTGTGAGGGCGCGGGTTAGTGTTAGCGTACGGGTTAGGATTAGGGGACGAGTGAGGGTCAGGCTTCGGGGAAGGGTTAGGGTTAAGGTTCGGGCTAGGGTTAGGGTTAGGGGACGGGGACGGTTTAGGGTCCAGGTGAGGGTCCGACAACGCTTTAGGGGGAGCGTGCGTGTGAGGGCATGTGTTAGTGTGAGCCTACGGGTTAGGATTAGGGGACGGGTGAGGGTCAGGCTTTGGGGAAGGGTTAGGGTTAGGGTTCGGGCTAGGGTTAGGGTTAGGGAACGGGGACGGTTTAGGGTCCAGGTGAGGGTCCGACAACGCTTTAGGGGGAGCGTGCGTGTGAGGGGGCCGGTTAGTGTTAGCGTACGGGTTAGGATTAGGGGACGGCTGAGGGTCAGGCTTCGGGGAAGGGTTAGGGTTAGGGTTTGGGCTAGGGTTAGGGTTAGGGGACGGGGACGGTTTAGGGTCCAGGTGAGGGTCCGACAACGCTCTAGGGGGAGAGTGCGTGTGAGGGCGCGGGTTAGTGTTAGCGTACGGGTTAGGATTAGGGGACGGGTGAGGGTCAGGCTTCGGGGAAGGGTTAGGGTTAGGGTTCGGGCTAGGGTTAGGGTTAGGGGACGTGGATGGTTTAGGGTCCAGGTGAGGGTCCGACAACGCTTTAGGGGGAGCGTGCGTGTGAGGGCGCGGGTTAGTGTGAGCGTACGGGTTAGGATTAGGGGAAGTGTGAGTGTCAGGCTTCGAGGTAGGGTTAGGGTTAGGGTTAGGGCTAGTGTTAGGGTTAGGGGACGGGGACGGTTTAGGGTCCAGGTGAGGGTCCGACAACGCTTTAGGGGGAGAGTGCGTGTGAGGGCGCGGGTTAGTGTGAGCCTACGGGTTAGGATTAGGGGACGGGTGAGGGTCAGGCTTCGGGGAAGGGTTAGGGTTAGGGTTCGGGCTAGGTTTAGGGTTAGGGGACGGGGACGGTTTAGGGTCCAGGTGAGGGTCCGACAACGCTTTAGGGGGAGAGTGCGTGTGAGGGAGCGTGTTAGTTTTAGCGTACGGGTTAGGATTAGGGGACGGGTGAGGGTCAGGCTTCGGGGAAGGGTTAGGTTAGGGTTCGGGCTAGGGTTAGGGTTAGGGGACGGGGATGGTTTAGGGTCCAGGTGAGGGTCCGACAACGCTTTAGGGGGAGCGTGCGTGTGAGGGCACGGGTTAGTGTGAGCCTACGGGTTAGGATTAGGGGACGGGTGAGGGTCAGGCTTCGGGGAAGTGTTAGGGTTAGGGTTCGGGCTAGGGTTAGGGTTAGGGGACGGGGACGGTTTAGGGTCCAGGTGAGGGTCCGACAACGCTTTAGGGGGAGCGTGTGTGTGAGGGCGCGGGTTAGTGTGAGCCTACGGGTTAGGATTAGGGGACGGGTGAGGGTCAGGCTTCGGGGAAGGGTTAGGGTTAGGGTTCGGGCTAGGGTTAGGGTTAGGGGACGGGGATGGTTTAGGGTCCAGGTGAGGGTCCGACAACGCTTTAGGGGGAGCGTGGTTGTGAGGGCGCGGGTTAGTGTGAGCCTACGGTTTAGGATTAGGGGACGGGTGAGGGTCAGGCTTCGGGGAAGGGTTAGGGTTAGGGTTCGGGCTAGGGTTAGGGTTAGGGGACGGGGACGGTTTAGGGTCCAGGTGAGGGTCCGACAACGCTTTAGGGGGAGCGTGCGTGTGAGCGCGTGGGTTAGTGTTACCGTACGGGTTAGGATTAGGGGACGGGTGAGGGTCAGGCTTCGGGGAAGGGTTAGGGTTAGTGTTCGGGCTAGGGTTAGGGTTAGGGGACGGGGACGGTTTAGGGTCCAGGTGAGGGTCCGACAACGCTTTAGGGGGAGCGTGCGTGTGAGGGCGCTCGTTAGTGTTAGCGTACGGGTTAGGATTAGGGGACGGGTGTGGGTCAGGCTTCGGGGAAGGGTTAGGTTTAGGGTTCGGGCTAGTGTTAGGGTTAGGGGACGGGGACGGTTTAGGGTCCAGTTGAGGGTCCGACAACGCTTTAGGGGGAGCGTGCGTGTGAGGGCGTGGGTTAGTGTGAGCCTACGGGTTAGGATTAGGGGACGGGTGAGGGTCAGGCTTCGGGGACGGGTTAGGGTTAGGGTTCGGGCTAGGGTTAGGGTTAGGGGACGGGGACGGTTTAGGGTCCAGGTGAGGGTCCGACAACGCTTTAGGGGGAGCGTGCGTGTGAGGGCGCGGGTTAGTGTTAGCGTACGGGTTAGGATTAGGGGACGGGTGAGGGTCAGGCTTCGGGGAAGGGTTAGGGTTAGGGTTCGGGCTAGGGTTAGGGTTAGGGGACGGGGACGGTTTAGGGTCCAGGTGAGGGTCCGACAACGCTTTAGGGGGAGCGTGCATGTGAGGGCGCGTATTAGTGTTAGCGTACGGGTTAGGATTAGGGGACGGGTGAGGGTCAGGCTTCGGGGAAGTGTTAGGGTTAGGGTTCGGGCTAGGGTTAGGGTTAGGGGATGGGGACGGTTTAGGGTCCAGGTGAGGGTCCGATAACGCTTTAGGGGGAGCGTGCGTGTGAGGGCGCGGGTTAGTGTTAGCGTACGGGTTAGGATTAGGGGACGGGTGAGGGTCAGGCTTCGGGGAAGGGTTAGGGTTAAGGTTCGGGCTAGGGTTAGGGTTAGGGGACGGGGACGGTTTAGGGTCCAGGTGAGGGTCCGACAACGCTTTAGGGGGAGCGTGCGTGTGAGGGCGCGTGTTAGTGTGAGCCTACGGGTTAGGATTAGGGGACGTGTGAGGGTCAGGCTTCGGGGAAGGGTTAGGGTTAGGGTTCGGGCTAGGGTTAGGGTTAGGGGACGGGGACGGTTTAGGGTCCAGGTGAGGGTCCGACAACGCTTTAGGGGGAGCGTGCGTGTGAGGGCGCGTGTTAGTGTTAGCGTACGGGTTAGGATTAGGGGACGGGTGAGGGTCAGGCTTCGGGGAAGTGTTAGGGTTAGGGTTCGGGCTAGGGTTAGGGTTAGGGAATGGGGACGGTTTAGGGTCCAGGTGAGGGTCCGACAACGCTTTAGGGGGAGCGTGCGTGTGAGGGCGCGGGTTAGTGTTAGCCTACGGGTTAGGATTAGGGGACGGGTGAGGGTCAGGCTTCGGGGAAGGGTTAGGGTTAAGGTTCGGGCTAGTGTTAGGGTTAGGGGACGGGGACGGTTTAGGGTCCAGGTGAGGGTCCGACAACGCTTTAGGGGGAGCGTGCGTGTGAGGGCGCGTGTTAGTGTGAGCCTACGGGTTAGGATTAGGGGACGGGTGAGGGTCAGGCTTCGGGGAAGGGTTAGGGTTAGGGTTCGGGCTAGGGTTAGGGTTAGGGGACGGGGACGGTTTAGGGTCCAGTTGAGGGTCCGACAACGCTTTAGGGGGAGCGTGCGTGTGAGGGCGCGGGTTAGTGTGAGCCTACGGTTTAGGATTAGGGGACGGGTGAGGGTCAGGCTTCGGGGAAGGGTTAGGGTTAGGGTTCGGGCTAGGGTTAGGGTTAGGGGACGGGGACGGTTTAGGGTCCAGGTGAGGGTCCGACAACGCTTTAGGGGGAGCGTGCGTGTGAGGGCGCGGGTTAGTGTTAGCGTACGGGTTAGGATTAGGGGACGGGTGAGGGTCAGGCTTCGGGGAAGGGTTAGGGTTAGGGTTCGGGCTAGGGTTAGGGTTAGGGGACGGGGACGGTTTAGGGTCCAGGTGAGGGTCCGACAACGCTTTAGGGGGAGCGAGCGTGTGAGGGCACGTATTAGTGTTAGCGTACGGGTTAGGATTAGGGGACGGGTGAGGGTCAGGCTTCGGGGAAGTGTTAGGGTTAGGGTTCGGGCTAGGGTTAGGGTTAGGGGATGGGGACGGTTTAGGGTCCAGGTGAGTGTCCGACAACGCTTTAGGGGGAGCGTGCGTGTGAGGGCGCGGGTTAGTGTTAGCGTACGGGTTATGATTAGGGGACGAGTGAGGGTCAGGCTTCGGGGAAGGGTTAGGGTTAAGGTTCGGGCTAGGGTTAGGGTTAGGGGACGGGGACGGTTTAGGGTCCAGGTGAGGGTCCGACAACGCTTTAGGGGGAGCGTGCGTGTGAGGGCACGTGTTAGTGTGAGCCTACGGGTTAGGATTAGGGGACGGGTGAGGGTCAGGCTTCGGGGAAGGGTTAGGGTTAGAGTTCGGGCTAGGTTTAGGGTTAGGGGACGGGGACGGTTTAGGGTCCAGGTGAGGGTCCGACAACGCTTTAGGGGGAGAGTGCGTGTGAGGGAGCGTGTTAGTTTTAGCGTACGGGTTAGGATTAGGGGACGGGTGAGGGTCAGGCTTCGGGGAAGGGTTAGGTTAGGGTTCGGGCTAGGGTTAGGGTTAGGGGACGGGGATGGTTTAGGGTCCAGGTGAGGGTCCGACAACGCTTTAGGGGGAGCGTGCGTGTGAGGGCACGGGTTAGTGTGAGCCTACGGGTTAGGATTAGGGGACGGGTGAGGGTCAGGCTTCGGGGAAGGGTTAGGGTTAGGGTTCGGGCTAGGGTTAGGGTTAGGGGACGGGGACGGTTTAGGGTCCAGGTGAGGGTCCGACAACGCTTTAGGGGGAGCGTGCGTGTGAGGGCGCGGGTTAGTGTGAGCCTACGGGTTAGGATTAGGGGACGGGTGAGGGTCAGGCTTCGGGGAAGGGTTAGGGTTAGGGTTCGGGCTAGGGTTAGGGTTAGGGGACGGGGATGGTTTAGGGTCCAGGTGAGGGTCCGACAACGCTTTAGGGGGAGCGTGGTTGTGAGGGCGCGGGTTAGTGTGAGCCTACGGTTTAGGATTAGGGGACGGGTGAGGGTCAGGCTTCGGGGAAGGGTTAGGGTTAGGGTTCGGGCTAGGGTTAGGGTTAGGGGACGGGGACGGTTTAGGGTCCAGGTGAGGGTCCGACAACGCTTTAGGGGGAGCGTGCGTGTGAGCGCGTGGGTTAGTGTTACCGTACGGGTTAGGATTAGGGGACGGGTGAGGGTCAGGCTTCGGGGAAGGGTTAGGGTTAGTGTTCGGGCTAGGGTTAGGGTTAGGGGACGGGGACGGTTTAGGGTCCAGGTGAGGGTCCGACAACGCTTTAGGGGGAGCGTGCGTGTGAGGGCGCTCGTTAGTGTTAGCGTACGGGTTAGGATTAGGGGACGGGTGTGGGTCAGGCTTCGGGGAAGGGTTAGGTTTAGGGTTCGGGCTAGGGTTAGGGTTAGGGGACGGGGACGGTTTAGGGTCCAGTTGAGGGTCCGACAACGCTTTAGGTGGAGCGTGCGTGTGAGGGCGTGGGTTAGTGTGAGCCTACGGGTTAGGATTAGGGGACGGGTGAGGGTCAGGCTTCGGGGAAGGGTTAGGGTTAGGGTTCGGGCTAGGGTTAGGGTTAGGGGACGGGGACGGTTTAGGGTCCAGGTGAGGGTCCGACAACGCTTTAGGGGGAGCGTGCGTGTGAGGGCGCGGGTTAGTGTTAGCGTACGGGTTAGGATTAGGGGACGGGTGAGGGTCAGGCTTCGGGGAAGGGTTAGGGTTAGGGTTCGGGCTAGGGTTAGGGTTAGGGGACGGGGACGGTTTAGGGTCCAGGTGAGGGTCCGACAACGCTTTAGGGGGAGCGTGCATGTGAGGGCGCGTATTAGTGTTAGCGTACGGGTTAGGATTAGGGGACGGGTGAGGGTCAGGCTTCGGGGAATTGTTAGGGTTAGGGTTCGGGCTAGGGTTAGGGTTAGGGGATGGGGACGGTTTAGGGTCCAGGTGAGGGTCCGATAACGCTTTAGGGGGAGCGTGCGTGTGAGGGCGCGGGTTAGTGTTAGCGTACGGGTTAGGATTAGGGGACGGGTGAGGGTCAGGCTTCGGGGAAGGGTTAGGGTTAAGGTTCGGGCTAGGGTTAGGGTTAGGGGACGGGGACGGTTTAGGGTCCAGGTGAGGGTCCGACAACGCTTTAGGGGGAGCGTGCGTGTGAGGGCGCGTGTTAGTGTGAGCCTACGGGTTAGGATTAGGGGACGTGTGAGGGTCAGGCTTCGGGGAAGGGTTAGGGTTAGGGTTCGGGCTAGGGTTAGGGTTAGGGGACGGGGACGGTTTAGGGTCCAGGTGAGGGTCCGACAACGCTTTAGGGGGAGCGTGCGTGTGAGGGCGCGTGTTAGTGTTAGCGTACGGGTTAGGATTAGGGGACGGGTGAGGGTCAGGCTTCGGGGAAGTGTTAGGGTTAGGGTTCGGGCTAGGGTTAGGGTTAGGGAATGGGGACGGTTTAGGGTCCAGGTGAGGGTCCGACAGCGCTTTAGGGGGAGCGTGCGTGTGAGGGCGCGGGTTAGTGTTAGCCTACGGGTTAGGATTAGGGGACGGGTGAGGGTCAGGCTTCGGGGAAGGGTTAGGGTTAAGGTTCGGGCTAGTGTTAGGGTTAGGGGACGGGGACGGTTTAGGGTCCAGGTGAGGGTCCGACAACGCTTTAGGGGGAGCGTGCGTGTGAGGGCGCGTGTTAGTGTGAGCCTACGGGTTAGGATTAGGGGACGGGTGAGGGTCAGGCTTCGGGGAAGGGTTAGGGTTAGGGTTCGGGCTAGGGTTAGGGTTAGGGGACGGGGACGGTTTAGGGTCCAGTTGAGGGTCCGACAACGCTTTAGGGGGAGCGTGCGTGTGAGGGCGCGGGTTAGTGTGAGCCTACGGTTTAGGATTAGGGGACGGGTGAGGGTCAGGCTTCGGGGAAGGGTTACGGTTAGGGTTCGGGCTAGGGTTAGGGTTAGGGGACGGGGACGGTTTAGGGTCCAGGTGAGGGTCCGACAACGCTTTAGGGGGAGCGTGCGTGTGAGGGCGCGGGTTAGTGTTAGCGTACGGGTTAGGATTAGGGGACGGGTGAGGGTCAGGCTTCGGGGAAGGGTTAGGGTTAGGGTTCGGGCTAGGGTTAGGGTTAGGGGACGGGGACGGTTTAGGGTCCAGGTGAGGGTCCGACAACGCTTTAGGGGGAGCGAGCGTGTGAGGGCGCGTATTAGTGTTAGCGTACGGGTTAGGATTAGGGGACGGGTGAGGGTCAGGCTTCGGGGAAGTGTTAGGGTTAGGGTTCGGGCTAGGGTTAGGGTTAGGGGATGGGGACGGTTTAGGGTCCAGGTGAGTGTCCGACAACGCTTTAGGGGGAGCGTGCGTGTGAGGGCGCGGGTTAGTGTTAGCGTACGGGTTAGGATTAGGGGACGGGTGAGGGTCAGGCTTTGGGGAAGGGTTAGGGTTAGGGTTCGGGCTAGGGTTAGGGTTAGGGAACGGGGACGGTTTAGGGTCCAGGTGAGGGTCCGACAACGCTTTAGGGGGAGCGTGCGTGTGAGGGCGCGTGTTAGTGTGAGCCTACGGGTTAGGATTAGGGGACGGGTGAGGGTCAGGCTTCGGGGAAGGGTTAGGGTTAGGGTTCGGGCTAGGGTTAGGGTTAGGGGACGGGGACGGTTTAGGGTCCAGTTGAGGGTCCGACAACGCTTTAGGGGGAGCGTGCGTGTGAGGGCGCGGGTTAGTGTGAGCCTACGGTTTAGGATTAGGGGACGGGTGAGGGTCAGGCTTCGGGGAAGGGTTAGGGTTAGGGTTCGGGCTAGGGTTAGGGTTAGGGGACGGGGACGGTTTAGGGTCCAGGTGAGGGTCCGACAACGCTTTAGGGGGAGCGTGCGTGTGAGGGCGCGGGTTAGTGTTAGCGTACGGGTTAGGATTAGGGGACGGGTGAGGGTCAGGCTTCGGGGAAGGGTTAGGGTTAGGGTTCGGGCTAGGGTTAGGGTTAGGGGACGGGGACGGTTTAGGGTCCAGGTGAGGGTCCGACAACGCTTTAGGGGGAGCGAGCGTGTGAGGGCGCGTATTAGTGTTAGCGTACGGGTTAGGATTAGGGGACGGGTGAGGGTCAGGCTTCGGGGAAGTGTTAGGGTTAGGGTTCGGGCTAGGGTTAGGGTTAGGGGATGGGGACGGTTTAGGGTCCAGGTGAGTGTCCCACAACGCTTTAGGGGGAGCGTGCGTGTGAGGGCGCGGGTTAGTGTTAGCGTACGGGTTATGATTAGGGGACGAGTGAGGGTCAGGCTTCGGGGAAGGGTTAGGGTTAAGGTTCGGGCTAGGGTTAGGGTTAGGGGACGGGGACGGTTTAGGGTCCAGGTGAGGGTCCGACAACGCTTTAGGGGGAGCGTGCGTGTGAGGGCACGTGTTAGTGTGAGCCTACGGGTTAGCATTAGGGGACGGGTGAGGGTCAGGCTTCGGGGAAGGGTTAGGGTTAGGGTTCGGGCTAGGGTTAGGGTTAGGGGACGGGGACGGTTTAGGGTCCAGGTGAGGGTCCGACAACGCTTTAGGGGGAGCGTGCGTGTGAGGGCGCGGGTTAGTGTTAGCGTACGGGTTAGGATTAGGGGACGGGTGAGGGTCAGGCTTCGGGGAAGGGTTAGGGTTAGTGTTCGGGCTAGGGTTAGGGTTAGGGGACGGGGACGGTTTAGGGTCCAGGTGAGGGTCCGACAACGCTTTAGGGGGAGCGTGCGTGTGAGGGCGCTCGTTAGTGTTAGCGTACGGGATAGGATTAGGGGACGGGTGAGGGTCAGGCTTCGGGGAAGGGTTAGGTTTAGGGTTCGGGCTAGGGTTAGGGTTAGGGGACGGGGACGGTTTAGGGTCCAGTTGAGGGTCCGACAACGCTTTAGGGGGAGCGTGCGTGTGAGGGCGCGGGTTAGTGTGAGCCTACGGGTTAGTATTAGGGGACGGGTGAGGGTCAGGCTTTGGGGAAGGGTTAGGGTTAGGGTTCGGGCTAGGGTTAGGGTTAGAGGACGGGGACGGTTTAGGGTCCAGGTGAGTGTCCGACAACGCTTTAGGGGGAGCGTGCGTGTGAGGGCGCGGGTTAGTGTTAGCGTACGGGTTAGGATTAGGGGACGGGTGAGGGTCAGGCTTCGGGGAAGGGTTAGGGTTAGGGTTCGGGCTAGGGTTAGGGTTAGGGGACGGGGACGGTTTAGGGTCCAGGTGAGGGTCCGACAACGCTTTAGGGGGAGCGTGCGTGTGAGGGCGCGTATTAGTGTTAGCGTACGGGTTAGGATTAGGGGACGGGTGAGGGTCAGGCTTCGGGGAAGTGTTAGGGTTAGGGTTCGGGCTAGGGTTAGGGTTAGGGGATGGGGACGGTTTAGGGTCCAGGTGAGGGTCCGACAACGCTTTAGGGGGAGCGTGCGTGTGAGGGCGCGGGTTAGTGTTAGCGTACGGGTTAGGATTAGGGGACGGGTGAGGGTCAGGCTTCGGGGAAGGGTTAGGGTTAAGGTTCTGGCTAGGGTTAGGGTTAGGGGACGGGGACGGTTTAGGGTCCAGGTGAGGGTCCGACAACGCTTTAGGGGGAGCGTGCGTGTGAGGGCGCGTGTTAGTGTGAGCCTACGGGTTAGGATTAGGGGACGGGTGAGGGTCAGGCTTTGGGGAAGGGTTAGGGTTAGGGTTCGGGCTAGGGTTAGGGTTAGGGAACGGGGACGGTTTAGGGTCCAGGTGAGGGTCCGACAACGCTTTAGGGGGAGCGTGCGTGTGAGGGGGCGGGTTAGTGTTAGCGTACGGGTTAGGATTAGGGGACGGCTGAGGGTCAGGCTTCGGGGAAGGGTTAGGGTTAGGGTTTGGGCTAGGGTTAGGGTTAGGGGACGGGGACGGTTTAGGGTCCAGGTGAGGGTCCGACAACGCTCTAGGGGGAGAGTGCGTGTGAGGGCGCGGGTTAGTGTTAGCGTACGGGTTAGGATTAGGGGACGGGTGAGGGTCAGGCTTCGGGGAAGGGTTAGGGTTAGGGTTCGGGCTAGGGTTAGGGTTAGGGGACGGGGATGGTTTAGGGTCCAGGTGAGGGTCCGACAACGCTTTAGGGGGAGCGTGCGTGTGAGGGCGCGGGTTAGTGTGAGCGTACGGGTTAGGATTAGGGGACGGGTGAGGGTCAGGCTTCGGGGAAGGGTTAGGGTTAGGGTTCGGGCTAGGTTTAGGGTTAGGGGACGGGGACGGTTTAGGGTCCAGGTGAGGGTCCGACAACGCTTTAGGGGGAGCGTGCGTGTGAGGGCGCGGGTTAGTGTGAGCGTACGGGTTAGGATTAGGGGACGGGTGAGGGTCAGGCTTCGGGGAAGGGTTAGGGTTAGGGTTCGGGCTAGGTTTAGGGTTAGGGGACGGGGACGGTTTAGGGTCCAGGTGAGGGTCCGACAACGCTTTAGGGGGAGAGTGCGTGTGAGGGCGCG